>NC_136065.1:1025871447-1026499780 GCF_964261635.1 Lissotriton helveticus
ATAAACATTTCAAATGCACATGTGTCTTCTTTACTCCATGTTCTGGTTTGTAATGATAATATAACGAAAGAGTGTTCATGAGTCCCACGTACCCTGAGGTACTGTAAGTTCATGTTCTGGTTTGTCTAAACATTGGGTGTTTGATATGTCCAATGAGACACTGTAGCTAGCTCGGTAAGGGGTGAGTTGGTTGCTAAGGTAAGTTTTGGGACACCCTAATTTGCCGAGGTTCCACTCCTCTGTGCACAGTTCTGTGTGAGTACAGAAACCCTGCAACATGGCGCCCAACGGTTTCGGTGGTCTTATATCATGACACTCGAGTAGTTTATCGTTCATGCCTTAACCCCTTCACGTCCGTTTCCGGAAAACGGGGTGTTGGTGAAACCTACCTATTTTTTGAAATAGGTCTTTATTCAAGCTTGATTCTTACTTAAACGGTTTCTTTGAATTACTACCCAGTTGTGCTACAAAGTATTCTTTGTGTTTTCTTGTTTCCAATTCTGTAATGGCGGCAGCGGTGGCTATTGCACAGCATAGTCGCGTAGCGGTACGCAACCATCTTCAGACGTACCAGGTCCCAGTAGATGGGATGGCTGTGATTTTCGTGGTAAGTGCAGATCCGGCGTTTCCTTACGAGTTGTTTTACTCTTGGGTTACGTTTCCGGCTGTGGACGCTAATTCTGGTTTGTACCACTCCTACACCGCCTCGGATGTCCCGGCTGAATATACGCCATACAGGGCATTGGAAATACCTATTGATCATTGGCAGCATCGAGTTTGGTTTGATGGCGCCCTCCCCCACTCTTTGTCCCGTGCGAGGTTAGGTCCACTCTCAATTCCAGGTACTAATTGGCCTGCGTTGGGTGGCTTTACCCCGCACCCGAATCACGGGGCTTGTACCCTGGCAGAAATTCGCAGGCTACATGTAGTTTCCATTTCCGTGATTCGTGCTTTAGTGCAATACATCGGTCGACATCTTCCTGGTGGTCCCCAGGGGGGTGCGGCCGCTCCCATGGAACGAGGCGGAATGCGTCTCAATCCAGTGATGGTAAATTCGGTTTTTGGTGCGCGTCCTGTTGACAACGATGACTTCCCATTCTGGCTAGCAGAGAAGTTTGATCAACTGGAGGCGGTTTTTCCGAATTCTACTCCTGCTGATAAACATAGAATGTTGACGATTACTCTACCGAAGGATATTACTCCTGAACTTGCTGACTGTGACAGCTGGGGAAAAACATTTGCGGCAGTTTATACAAGGTGCTTCGGCACCCCGTCTATGACTGCCCTGCCTGAAATCGTTAGACGTGTTCAGAATGATCACGGTCCAGAGGCAGCGGTTGAATTGGGTATGCGCCTGTGTGGTTCTTTTGAGATTGTAAGTGATCTCATTCTCTCCAATGTTAAAGGAGATGCAGTTAACTTTCAGGTGTCGAATGCTTTGGCTGCTCTGCCCGATGCCGACAAACCCCGCCAGTTAGCAAAGATTGTGGTGGCCGCTTATAAAACGATTGGCCGCACAAGTAGAGGTCTGAAATATTTTCCAGTGAAGGAGAAAAAACAACCACAGGGACAATCTGCAGTGACAGATGCCCAGCCAAAGTCCAAGAAACAAAATTGGCCTAAAAAACAGACACAGGGGAGGCAGACAACGCAGACTCAGGGTACTTTTCCTGCAATACAAGCTCCTGCGCCACCCGAAAAAGTTTATGATTTGCGCGACCGCGCGATGATTAAATCGCCTGATCGTTTCCAGGGTTCTGATCAACGCTCTCCTCGTTCCTTTCAGGACACATCTGCCCCGAAGACCGGTGGAGGAGGAGGGGGTGGACGTGGACGTGGTGGCCAACAAGGACGTGGTCAGTCCCGCCAGACGGACGGCGCAGTGAAGCAGGAGGATTCTACGCCTAGGCGTCCGCAGTTTGCGAAAAAGAAAGTCGCAGCCTTAACAGCGCATCGATATGCCACAGATAGTGAGAACGCGGCTTCGGAATCTGACGTGGGCTCTGACCTTGCTGGACAGCGCGGCGGAGATAACCATAGTCAGAGAGGCGCTGCGTCCACTACTGAGGGTGACAGCGACTGATGTCTACGTTGTGATAGAAACAGCGGATACGAGACTTGCTCCCCCTGAAAGACTATATGAAATTGTCCTGTTAATTGAAGGTGACATACAGCGTACCGTTAAAGGTGTATTTTGGGAAAATCTGTCTTCTACATATGATATTTTACTTTCGGAGGCTGACTGGCCCCCACCTTTTGTGCTCGCGGCGCCGCGAGGGGAGGAGGTGATCCTACCCAGTTTCGCGAACACTGTCTCGAAAGAGCATGCGCAGCATTTTGCAGAAGAGTGGGCTCGGGCTCTCGCGCCGGCTCTGTACCGTAACCAATGTGGTTGGGATAGATTGTCGCCTTGCCACGAAATTCCGTTGCGGTCTCAGCCGCAGCCTCAACCTCAATATCCCATTCGGCGTGAAACAAAATCTTCCGTCGCGGAAATCCTTGAACAATTGGAATATCAGGGAGTTATTGAAACGTGTGTGTCACCGATGAATAATCCCCTTTTTACTGTGAACAAACCTGACGGATCATATCGTTTGGTTTTGGATTACCGGCATTTAAACTCGCATTGCCGTAACTGTGCTGTACAGAATACCCACGGCTCTGCCCTAGTGGATAGTCTCGTGCGTAAGCGTTTCAAGACAACGCTTGACATATCCAATGGTTTTTATGCACACAGATTGGACAGCTTTAGCTCCCAATGGACCAGTTTTACGAGCGCTGGAGTCCAAAAGCAATTCCGGCGTCTTCCAATGGGCTACAAGAATAGTCCTGGTATATTTACCGCTCGAATTGTCTCTATTCTGGAGGCACTCGACCCTGATGCTTTTTCGTATGTGGATGACATATATCTCACAGACGACGATATTTGGGAGCATCTGTGTCGTGTAAATTCTGTTGTTTGCAACTTCGCAGACATGGGTTACAAATTTAACTTTGCAAAATCGCACATTGCTGAACACACAGTGTTGTTTTTGGGCTATGAGCTCAACAATGAAGGTAGAGGTTTGGCTCCTCACTTCTTGGAGAAGTGCGCACAATTGCGCGCTCCAACAACTCTGAAAAAATTACAGTCTTTACTGGGCTTTTTGAATTTCGGCAGAACTTACATTCCGGATTATGCCCAGCGTATCAAGCCTCTGTATGCTTTGATACAACCAACTTTCTCAAAATCATGCTGGCTGCCTGAGCATTCAGCCATTTTGCAATCCTTGCAGGCTGATCTGCTCGCTTCTAAATATTTACTGACTCGTGATAACCACACCAACCTGGTAATAAGAATAATTCCTGGGACGGTGGGTTTCACATACCTCACTTTTAATGAAGGTGACACAGTACCTATTGCTTACAAGTCACACTTGTACACTTCGGCTGAGATGCGGTTTCCCACAGTAGAAAAGGTTTTAACTGCTGTACAGATGGCTATTCTAAAGGAACGAGCACTGTCTCAGGGGAAACGCATGCTAGTGGTAACACCCTGTCCTCACTTGGAGGCAGTCACGAAAGCCAGTGTACCAAATTCAAAGGCTTTGCACCCTCGGTGGATTCAGTGGGCTGCGTCATTGTCATCCACGGATGTCATGTTTATTTTTGAGGACTTCCATTGCATCATTTACACTGATGGGTCGGCGCAGGTTGCGCATGGCTCTAAACATGCCTACGTTTCCGCATGCGCCATTGTGGTCGGTGCTATGTTGAATGATGAGTTCGTTTCCAGGGAAGTGCACACGTTGCCCCTGGGAGATTGCACCGCACAATTGGCAGAGCTTCGTGCTCTCTTACTAGCTTTAGAGTACGCAGATCCAAGTGTTACTACTCTAATTGTAAGTGATTCTTATTACTGTGTCCAGTCTTACAATGAAAACTTGTTCTTTTGGATTCAAAATGATTTTCATGATTCCAAGGGTAGCACAATAAAACATAAAATGATCTGGGTTCGAGTGGCAAAGCTTAAGGCTATGTTGCCACTCGTTTATGTGATTCATACTCTCGGTCATCAGCGCGTAGGAGTTCACGCTGTTGGCAACTCGCTTGCTGATGAAGCGGCGAAATCAGCAGTATCTACATACTTAGTTGCAGCAGTTACTAGGTCTAAAACCAAGATTGATAGCGACATCTTGGCAGCGATTGCTGCCTCTGAGAAGGGAAGTAAACATCCTTCGGGATTCCCTTCGAAGTATAAATACCACTTAAGTCCCGAAAAGGTTCCTTTTGTGACAATTCCTGATGTTGGGGAACGGCTGATTCCCAACTCGGATCGCAGAACAGACTTGATTACAGCGGCTCATGAAGGTGTGGCGTCTGCGCATGCGGGCGTCTCAGCCACTGTAACGCAACTACAACAACGTTTCTGGTGGCGGGGACTGTACAAACAGACGCGTGATTATGTCCTTCTTTGTGACATATGCCAGCAGATTAAACCTTCAACTGCTACGCGTCCGCCACAGACTCAGTTGTACATTTCTAATAAACCACTAGGCTGCGTTTATTTAGATCACTGCGGTCCTTTTTCATCTGATACTGCGTATAAGTACATCTTAGTAGCAGTTGACTCATGCACACGCTTTGTGTGGGTATGGCCACATCGCAGCGCTGATTCACGGACTGTCATTAGAGATTTGCGTATCTTTATAGGGATTTTTGCCTGTGGTACCTTCCATTCGGATCAGGGTCCGGCTTTCGCCTCTAAGGCGTATAAGGATGCCATGACTTCGATGGGGGTCCAAGTCAAGTTTTCGTCACCCTACAGACCTGAGGGTAATAGTGTAGTTGAACGAATGAACCGTGATTTAAAGCAATCTTTGACAGCCCGAGTTATAGGCACTGGCAGAAACTGGCTGGCTCACCTCTATGGCGTGCAGCGTGCTCTTAATAATCTCCCTAGAAGGTCTCTGGGTGGGCGGACCCCATACGAAATGCTCTTTGGCATCAAGATGTACGTCCCTGACCTTGACGGTCTAGACTCTGTGGTTCGCGCCACTTCATTTGACGCATATGAACATTGCAATGTTTTACAGAATCTACAAAAGACCAGAGACAGTCTTGCAAAGGAACATTTGCCCTCCACATCGGATGATGCGTTGCAGATCCCGGTAGTTGGCTGGCTACCCCAAGTTGGAGAACTGGTTCGGGAGAAGATCGACAACAAGAAAGAGTTTGGTACCTCCTATCGAGCTCCAGTCCCGGTGCTTGGAGTGAAGGGCACAAGAACAGTCATTTTACCACCACTTCCAGGTCGTAAGGAAAACAGGTTTATTTCTATTGACAATGTCAAGATACACAGAGTGGCCGATTCTTCTTAGCATGACACCAGCTGTTTCCTGTCCTTCCATTGTGAGAAATTCAATTATGCCCACTGCTTCTAATAATGAACCTGAGGTGGCCATCGAATTACCTGCTGTTTCCAGTCCATTATTGAATAATTTACCCGGAACTAACATGGATGAGACAGACTATACATACCCCACTGATTTGTCCATGCCTGACCTGCAAGCTCGTTTAGCCACGGAATCCAGATTTTCATTTGACTCTGCTTCCCTTGCCTCGAAAAAACCCTCTAAAATTGCAGTATATGCTAGCCTGTTTAAAAAACATTTTTTGATACCTCCTTGGATATACATTTGGCTGGTCCTTTTTTCGGTTTACCTTTTTATGTCAATTGGTTTTGTGTTTTATTTTTTTCGAATTATGAATGGACACTATGTCGAGGAGAGAACTTGCATTACTCATTTAAATGGAACTTTGGCCCCACTTTCCTCTTCACATTCTACACACAGATTAAAGAGAGACTTGACTTTGGTTAACATCACAGCATGGCCTGTTCTGGATGGAATCGCGTGGGATGCAGTTCGGTTTCAAATTCATGGCCCAACGGAAGTCGTTAATGTTCCTAATGTACTTAGAGTGAATATGGGGGATGTGGTGAAACAAAACATTCGTTCTGATGATTGGGATGTTAATGCTGTGGAAAGTTTATTTTCTGATTTGAAATACTATGCTGCTTTTGATGCTGAGGATTTATATTTGGAATCTGCTAATTATGGTGAATTGTTCTGTTACCAACATTATGGCAATCACTTCTTACACAAAACATCTTCCCGAAGGGATGCTGTTAATTTTACTCAGTGGGAACATTGCCCAGCCCCTACACAAGGGAGTTCAGAAACGTTTCTTAAAAAGTATACTTATTTCACTGACTTTAACCAGTCCAATCCCGAGTCCTTTTATTTTAAATTTCACAAACAGCCACTGTCCAAGGTTAGACTTACCGATACAAAATTGTTATACTCGAAGGCCTTCCTAAATCAATTAGTTACTGGGGGGTATGAGTTATGGAAGGACACAATAGACCTTAAATCAGTTTGGGGTTCAAGGGCCTGGCAGGTACAAGGCACTGAGGCTTTGCACCGTGCATGTCTCATCCCAAATCATATGTTGTTTTTAAATGAAACCATTTCCCAGACCACATGCTTTGGATTGGCTACATCTAAAAGGTTAAACACCCCGTCTTTCCCGGAGTTGGAGGAATATGAGGATTGGAGTAATTTTACGCAATTGTCCATTAAAGATATACAGGCTCTGCTTCTCAATTCCTCCTTTAACATTTCCAGTATGAATCCCAGGGGTTGGCTGCTTTGGCACCGTAGTGCTGATTCTTGCCAAAAAAGATTTTTGAATATATCTGACGGTTTTAAGACTGTTAGATCTGATCCCCGGTTTGATTTGAGTCATACTGTCACCTCTTACTCTGTGGGCAAGTTGTGTCAAGCTTGGCTGAAACATTCAACTTTACCTGCGGTTAAGTATCACCTTTCCAAACTGAATGCAGACGTGGATTTGAATGATTTCATTAAAGGCCCAGCTAGTGGCAGGTCGAAAAGGTGGTTATATGGGGTTTACAATGAAATTTGGAAACTCTCACAGATTGAGGCCGCTTCACGCCTTAGGGCTATTGATCAGGCGAATCTTGAGAAAGTGCTTGCAGTTGTTGACAATAGCATTAACGTGCTTTCCTCTAGAATTTACACATTAGATAATATTGTGTCGTCTGTTGTTGATATTGTGCATGATGAAGTGTCAGTATTATACCATGGTCAAAATCAATTACGGTCAATCATGCAGTTTGCATGGACACTTCAGACTCTGAAAATGGGTAAAGTTCCCTGGGGATACATGAACGTTTCCTCTTTATTTTCCCCGTTTAATTTGACAGACAAACAACGCTTGCTTTCAATGCGTGATGCTTCCTTTTCTATGCTCCATATTGAAAGATTGGAATCTTTACCTTTTTCTGTGGCAGAAGCCACTGCTGCTACGTGGCTTATCCACGGTTTAATAACACTGCCTTTTGCTTTATATAAGTTTTCAAATTGTATGAAATATGTGCCAATAGGTCGTTTTGAACCCTTAGGTAGCGGTTTTCTTCATGAGGTCTGGTCACTCCCATACACATACAGATGGCTTGCGTTTTACAGGGCACGCCAGTTCCTGCTATCATCCCCACGTTTAAATTGTTGGAGAATGG
The DNA here is from genome assembly GCF_964261635.1 of Lissotriton helveticus. Classification (NCBI taxonomy): domain Eukaryota; kingdom Metazoa; phylum Chordata; class Amphibia; order Caudata; family Salamandridae; genus Lissotriton; species Lissotriton helveticus. The sequence continues at coordinate 1,025,879,030 of NC_136065.1, forward strand.
TAGTTATTTAATGCTCAATAATGAAAACTGTTGTGGTTTAATTAAAGGTATAGCTTTCATAGTAACGGTTAGTGAGCGAGTTATTTGCTGCAGAAATGTTCTTTATCCTCCCACACGTGAACATAGGGAGTCTTCCATTTGGCCACAGATACCGACCTTGGGAGCAGAATTCAGCGGCATGGCTAGAATAAGAGCTCTATTGTCCCAGAAAGAGGTGGCCTTGAGCTCGGCCCGTGAAACTTTCGTGCTTCACATTGCTAACACCCGTACGGAGGTTCAGGCTCTTTTAAATACTGATTTGCCTTTGCATTTCGGAGCCATGGTCCGTTCTATCTTTAACGCATCCTCCACAACGGGCCTAGCACATTTTTTTAAAGTTGTTAGCGGTGGTCTCGTGACTTCCTTTGAGAAGATTTTTGGAGTCATCCCTGCCTTCTTCCATTCTATTTTTTCATCCTTATTTGGAGGGTTCCCGTTTTTACTTGCATTAGCGGCTGGCGCATTGGTGGTTTTCTGCCTTTTTAAATATGGATGCCCTTCCTGTGCCAGACCACGCTCGGCTGCTACTGACGCGGTTTCGCAACCGCATGCTTGATTATTATGGCACACTGCCGTTGGCGACTCTAAGCACGGCGTTTGGATTATCATTTCGGTTCTCCTATTTCACCTGTGTCCAGCCTGTATTTCGCTGCCTGACCTGTGATTTCCATTGGGCCATTGATTTGTGTCTCTGCGGACCAATATCTTCTGACGTCGATTTTGATCAACTGATGAGTCCTATCATTGCTCACGAGTTGGTTTGTTCTGACGAAAGGATTATGGCCTTGGCGGTGGCACATGGACTAATGGGTCCCTGGGATGTGTTGTCAGCAGCGCAAAATTTCTTGGAACAAAGTTTTCTTGAAAACCCACCGAGCTGTCCTCTGATGGTTATAGAGGATCCGGTGCTGGAAGATCACGTATGTTCCTTTCATCTTTTAAATTGGATGGCTGAACTGTTTTCGGATGATGACAGTGACTTCCTCCTGGAGGCTGTTGCAGCTTACTTTTCATATACAGTCTTATCATAGACACTGCCTCAAAATGACATGCTGATTGATAGCATTTCCTTGATTTTATTGACTTTTGGTCAAGACATTTTATTTTTTGCTTGCCTATTGGCTTGAGCCACATTATACTTGTGGACTATTTTTTAGCATTAGTTTTTATAATTGAATTTTTATTCATGCTCGTTTATAATTGGATTCTGCTCTCATGTGATGGCACTTCTGTTATCTTATTTAGTCCGTTCTCGGATCATGGGGGGGTGTTGTATAGCTCCTATATATCCTTATATCGTGTTAAGTTAGCATAGGTACATTTGAGATTTAAACGCCATTTTTCCTTTCTTGCAACTTCTGCACACGACCCTTAATTGTTGACTTAGCTTTCAACCTAGTGGTTTGCCGTGGTGTATGTGAGAATAATATGTTATTGCTCTGATATCAGTTTTGTTTAATAAACCATGTCTGCACGGAGAGTGCTGAAGTTTCAGGAGCAACACGATATGGATTTGTTATGAGGTCTGATCTCCACGCCTTCATAGTCATAACACAAGTGCAGCCTTTGCCAACTTGGGCTTGAGGCGGGATTGATATTGCTTTGCACGAGAATTGTTAACACACTTGATGCGGTGCACATGCAGAGAGAGCTGGTGTATGCTGATGTGATTCCTTCATGCTAGGACACTAAGGTATGGGCCCGCCCTAAAACAACCCAAAGAGACCTTCTTAGCTAATAATATAATATATGTGTTAGGGAGGGTGAGATATAAGTGTTGTTAACTCTTATTCATTACAGCATGTTAACATGCTGTCACCATTCGCTTTTTATGTCTTAGTAACTATGCTGATAATTTTGATACTGATAATAAGTATACTTGTATTATCTAAGATACTGCGCCTGAGAAGACGGCATTAGTAAATAAACATTTCAAATGCACATGTGTCTTCTTTACTCCATGTTCTGGTTTGTAATGATAATATAACGAAAGAGTGTTCATGAGTCCCACGTACCCTGAGGTACTGTAAGTTCATGTTCTGGTTTGTCTAAACATTGGGTGTTTGATATGTCCAATGAGACACTGTAGCTAGCTCGGTAAGGGGTGAGTTGGTTGCTAAGGTAAGTTTTGGGACACCCTAATTTGCCGAGGTTCCACTCCTCTGTGCACAGTTCTGTGTGAGTACAGAAACCCTGCAACACCACGTCCTACTGCAATGCGTACTAGGAGCAGCCTTCAATTGCAAAACAATCATCGCCCCCATAAGTCTGCCAAACGTCAGAAGTCGAAGTTGTTATACCCCCAAGAAGCAGGGCGGGCCCCCAGTCTCCCTCCCGTCCTCTGCACCTTGAGGGAACGGAAGAGGTCGACGAGAGACCCTTAAGCCCCCCACTGGAACTCTTAACGGGCGACAAAACGCTAACTAACTGCATGCAACCCATTCGCTTTTCATACTCATCAAAAAAAAATTAAAACAACAGCATAGCAACATCAGAGATCATTTTCTCCGGATCAGCAAACTAAACCAATCCGTCCCTCATCCCCCACGAGACATGAATGCAAAGTCTCTTCAACAACTAATAACTTCACCAGCTTCCTCTAACCCTTTCTCGCTCTATCCTGAAATAACCATCCAACGCAAGACCACAACTGCTGATACTGACACTGAGCTAGAAAAGCAACCATTAAGACACCCCTCCCCTCACTCAATAACACCCTTGCTCCTTCCAGAGAATCAACCATTACAGCCAAGCACAAGCAAATCACTTGCAATTCTACGCTCTTCGGCAATGTCAGCCCCTCCCGCTCTGTCGCACGCCAAGAGCCCAGCCACCGTCTCCGACCTCGAGAAAGAACCTCTAATCCCCAAGCCGGAGAACGAAAAGTGTAAACATAAATTTAAAACCACGGCATGTAGCCCTGATGATTCTATAATCTGGATCTCATCGACTTGCACTTTGACTCAAGCAATAAAGCTTTCGCCACTGAAAAATGTACTAGCGCGCGAAGACGCAACAAATCCACCGAAGGGACGACTGAACGACTCTCCTCAAGCACATAGCCAGGATCTCCCATTGTAAACATCTACCCCGATCACTAACGGGGCGCAAGACTCCATTCTCTCTAGGAATAATGACCCATTTGAGGCGACTACTAAAGCAAGCCCACTAAAAGCGTCATCAGTAATCAGAAGCAGCTATAATCCCAGTATTAAGGACTGCAGTTTTACTCCAAGCCCAAACAAATATCTTCAAAATGAGCAAAATTACATATCATCTAACTCATCATCGGCTAACAACCATTCCGCTGGAATAAACTTACCAACAACGGACCCTAGGCAAGGGGCCTCTGAAACTAACCCAGGAATGCTCAAAGTCGAAGCACTTCTTGCAGTCACCAACAGAGCCCTGAGCTCTATGGCCAATACCGCTCACATGCATGCTGATAAACTTGACACTCAGATATCCATCTTAGAATTAGTAGCAGACTCCATAATGGGAATAGATTCAAAATTAGACCAACTAAACTCGTTGATACGAAGAACCCTAAAAAACGTGGCCCAAAATTACAACCCCGTAGTGAATCCAAACTTGGAATCAATTGCAAAAGCTGATTCACACCCAAACCACGGTCAAACCAGCTGTAATTGTAAGCCTTTGTTAGAAAAACTTGAGTCCCTACCCAAAATAACGTCTACACTAATAGAAGACCTGAGGCTAAAGACTCAGCCTAGACTGCAGAGATCAAGTATCCTCCCCGTTCAACTCCGACCTCCTGAAACCTCTAGATCACCAAAACCAAGTGTTACAACAATAACAATAACAGCCTAAAACTGGACCAGCCTCTGCCTAACGTCACACTAAAAAAACACCCAGAACAGCCTCTCCTTGTAGCTCAGGACTCTGACACCCACTCCCCTCTACAAATGCAGAATGCTGAAGAAACAACTGCGCAACCCAACACTGAAGAAATGCCACCTACCTCACCGTGGCACCATATGCCTGTAGCTAAGACCAATCAGGACCCAAAGGCAGGAACTTCCTTGTCCAGAAAGAACAAGAAAAAACTGAAGAAATTAAATAAAGCAAAAAAAGGGCAATGCACTAACACAATGGCTTGGAACAAACACGGGTGATCCGCCTTCCGATCCGACTAATCAGTCTGAAAAATCGGCAGACTCCCAAAAAGATAAAACCGAAAACTCGGAAACCCGATCAAATAATGGGCAGAAATCATCAGATCTAAAGGAAAACTCCACAAATAAAAATAGTGGAATAAATAAACCCGCTATCCATGAATTAGAACAAAAAACAAGAACTCTTACTGAAGAATTTCCACTGCTTCCAATAGAAGAGGAACAGATTCATATTGAAGCCACTACAGAGGCGGTTAGCATTGACAATAAGATGTCCTCTCCTCAAGAACCAGTGAATGGAACAGACCCACTTAGAAGGACCTGCTCACCAATTTTAAAACCACTTCCCCAAGACTACTCGGAGCACACAGGCAATGGAAAGCATCTGACTGACCTCCTAACATTTGGTTCCAATCAGGCACCATCGCATAAAGCGCCTTGCCCTGGGCAGCAACATCATAATAAAATATTACTATACCCGGAGTATGAATCCAAGGGTCCATGGGACACTCTAAACCGAGGAAACATCCTAAAGCTATGCTTGCACCTGCCAGGCTTAGAAAGTGTTAACTCAACGGACATTGAGTCAGTGGCCTTCATTGACCCTATACTGGGACAAAAAAATGAGCCAACAGTTGTAACTTTCTTTAACCCAGAACGGGGGCTACATTAATGAAGAACAAAAAACAATGGAACGAATGGGGCATACAGGTTAGCCCCTATACCATCACCAACTACCCGTCCTTCCTAAAAAATTCCCCTGAATCCTTAGTGTCCAACAAAACAAGACCAGACGTAAAACAAGACAAGCATAACCAGCAGCTCCCCCTGATGCTGCGCGGCTCCGTCAGGAGCCAAAAACAGCTCCTTGGATTGAGAATGCGCTTCAAGTAATAGCCAAAACAGCAGGAGGACCACGCAAATGCGTATTAAAACCACTTAGATCCCAAGACTGGTCCTGGCTCTCCCAGGCCTTAGGGTAGTGCGCTGACACCCTCGCATGTAAGCGAACCTAACCACGGCACAGCTCACAATCTAAAGATATGCTCTTTGAACATCCGGGGCCTAACAAAGGAGAAAATCGAACGCTTAACCACAGGCCTGCGGAAGACCTACGACATCTTTGCTATTCAAGAGACTTGGGCCCTGGAGAACACTATCTGGGAAGACTTCACTGTAATTGAATCTATCGCTACTCCATCTATAGCAGGCGGCCATGCATCCGGGGGTGTGCTGATTGCCGTGAAGAATACAGTGGTCTCAAAGTTAGAAACTCTCCACAGTGGTGATGGCGATCATCTCATCATCAGCATTGAGATTGAGTGCCATGAAAAGGGGAAAACACGGAAAAAAAATCATCTTTGGCTGTGTCTATGAGCACCCCATAAAAACAAGACGAGAGACTACTCTGAGTAACATACTACCCATTATGAATAATCTCGAAGTTCAATTCCCAAATGATCTATGACTGATAATGGGTGACTTTAACGCCAACTTAATGGATATTGACCCCACCCAATCCTCCCAAGTAACATCGCTCAATGTAATGTGGGCAATACCGGAGATAAAATCCCAGTATCAACGGAAGGATCTGAACGGAATAAAATTAGCCACAAAACTAAATCACCTTGGACTGCGCATTCCTTAATGGAAGGATTGCCTCGGACCAACCGGCCGCATACTCCCATGTATCCTCCCCCCGAATGGCCACCCTAGACTACATATGGATATCACTCACTGCCTTCCATCAGGTACGTCAATTCTTAGTAACACCGTCTACAGACAGCGATCATTCCATTTTAACATGCAGTATTGCCCTCAGGCCACTACATCGCCCGACCACCAGTCCGATTGAGATGGCATCAAACTTACAGAGTGTAAGGAAATTACGATTGTCAGAAGGGAACCAGGAAGCAATTGAAACGGAGGTGGACAATCTCATGACCAGATGGGCCTTGGCCGGCAGTAGCCACATGACAGCCCCCGTGTGGGAAACTATATTGACCAACTTCAGAGAGCACTTCGCCCCAAAATCAACAAACAGCTCTCCAAAGGACACACTGGCTACAACAATCTTGTCAGACCAAAAAACGATACACAACCACTGCAAAAAGTAAACTAAACAAATTGCAACGAACAAACGCGAACAACGAAAGTGATTACAAATCTCTGAAGGGGGACAACCTGGCCGCGAGAAAAGACTACAGGAAGGCTCGGTTTATCTTAAGGAAACTAGAAGAAGAGCACCACTGGGCAACAGCTTTCGAGATTATAAAATCTAAAGACCAAAGGAAATTTTGGAACTGGGTAAACAATGCCACTAAAGCCACTAAACCTCCTACCGCAACCAATATCTCCCCGGCGGATTGGGAGATCTATGTTAAAACGCTGTACACAGCACAACATGATGCGAACATCAGTAGTGTGTCTACCCAAGACCTGTTAATAAATCAGGATGGAGCAACCCCTCCTCTCAACATAGCAACAGATGAAATAACAGGAATAATAAAGAAAATGTGTTCAGGTGGCGCCCCTGGATCCAACGGAATTCCCACCCAAGTTTTTAAAGCCTCTGTCGGAAAATGGGCCCAGTTACTGACACCTGTCTTTGAGGCCGTAATACTGGGAGGCCCCATCCCGGCATCTTGGCGAGGATGACTCCTCGTCCCCTTCCACAAAAAGAGTTCGCGATCTAATCCCGATAACTATCGGATGATAGCCCTCCTTGACATGGACGGGAAGGCATACGCTAGCGTCCTTTTAACTGCACTCTCCGAGTGGGCGGAAAATAACAACATAGTCCCTTTTACCCAAACCGGCTTTCAAAGAGGGTGTCACATCGAAGACAACCTGATCTGTATAGCCCACCTGATGGAATCCACCTTAGCCAAAAAAGGTAAATCGTTACACCTGGGATTTATCGACTTTCGTAAAGCCTTCGACAGCGTGAGCCGGCCAAAACTGTGGGAAAAACTGACAAGATGGGGCATTCCGCGGCCGCTACTGAATGCATTAATAGCCTTACACACCGACACTTGGGTCAAGGTAAGAGTTACATCGAGATGCTCTACCTCTAGAAAAATGTATACTAGTAGAGGTTTAAAACGAGGGTGCACCCTTGCGCCACTCCTTTTTAACTTGTATCTCGCAGACCTTCCCGAATGGTTGTCTCGCACTCGTGCCTTCCCTCCAGGAATCGAACTAAGAAAAATTCAAACCCTGCAATACGCTGACGATACCATTCTGTTAGACCAAACTCAGGTGGGCCTCCAAAGACTGTTTGACTCCCTCGCTCAGTACTGCAACATCAATACGCTTGAAATAAATGTCACCAAAACTAAATCAATGGTAATATCTTCCGCAAAAACCAAAAAGATCTCGTGGTTTATCGAAGGGAAGCCATTGGAAACTGTCACTGCATATAAGTACCTGGGCGTGTGGATTGACCATAAAGGGAGACCATCTGTGCACATAACCGAAATGCAGGCTGTTGCTCGCAGCCTGGAAGGGGCCTTTATAAAAACTAAAAGTGCTCTGTACTCCCAGGACCTAGTACCATTAATAAAACTGATCACTGCAAAACTACTTCCCACAATTTCGTTTGGTGCAATAATCTTCAAAGATAAAATGAACAATTGGCTGGACAGAGCGCAATCGTCTTGCTACCGTAGGGTCTTCCGATTGCCAAATTCAACCGCCCATGGTCAAATTCGGAAAGAATTTTCTCTATCCTCCCAGCAATGGATTATGAGTGCAAGATGCATCAGCTACTGCTTAAAAACCAAACAAGCTAGCCCTCATACCTTAAAAAGCTGCATATGGCTAGTCTTTAGCAACCCCAAAACATCGTGGAATAAATATTTTACATCTTGCCTCGAATCCCTCAAAGCAAAGGACATATGGTCAACCCCGCTGCCCATCGAGGCGAAAACAAAACTCCTCACCAAGCAAGCAAAAATCTTATCAAACGACCTCGATGAGCAACGGGTACTTCAGCTATTTCACGGCTCCTGGGCCTCCAAACTATATGCCCCAAAAACCTTATTGTCCTACCTGGCTTCCTCTATGAAAGTCCACACAAAACTCCAATTAATGAGACTCCGCTTTGGCTTAATTCCGCTGAAGGCATACAAGTTTGGCCAAGGATACAAGAAAGAAGCATCCTCCCAATGCCGCTTCTGTAACCTGGACGAGGAAAATCTTATTCATATTCTGTGCATCTGTCAAAATCTCCGAGCCCAAAGAAATTTCTGGCTACGACCAATTTGGCTCCTTCTTAACATCAGGACATGCCAGGAAGCACTAGATGCATGTATGAGGGGAGACACACCTCAGCTGGCATCACGTTTTGTAAAGTTCACCACGGAAATCAATTCCCTGAACCTACCATTGGACCAAGTCTGAGTTCCATCCCCTCCTAGTGACTTTTCCTTGCCCTTCTTTCCTAATCTATAAACTCTTCGTTTTTTAACAGACTCAAATATCATTTTTTCTTCTCTTTCTCAATAGTCATTTGTGAGTGTATATATTGCAATGATTTTAATTAATTGTGCAAATAACATTTTTACTTACTTTACTTACTTAGTGAACTGCTGTTGTGTTACATGCTGAAAACACACATCACTATCCCTGAATATCCGATGTACACACATTTAGTATTTGACCAAAGAAAGCATGAAAGAGCTGAGACTAGATCATAAAATCAAAGCTGGTCCGAACAGGGGCCCCCAAAATACATTTAGCCCACAGGCCCCAAAAACCTTAAAACGTCCCTGAAAGTTTCTTTTAAGATTACACTGGCAGGCGCGCAAAATGCCAGCCAGCCATGTGTTGTTTAAACAGCTTGCAAATTGCTAAATATGGTTATAAATAAGAAGTATGTATTCATTTGTAATCTTAACGAGCTCCCGGTCACCCCTTCTTTTTGTTGAATCATTTGTAATGTGACTTTTCTATCTTTGTTCCCTTTTATTATCAGTCATGGATCATTCATGCAGCTCTAGAAAAAAAAAATTATTTCTATTTATATTTGCTGTTCAAAGTATGCACAGACAAGTGCTGAAAATACAGCGTTAGGTGACTGCTTATTTTTATACCATCTGTGACACCAAAATAATGAGCTGGCAACCATAATCATAAGACTGGAAGTTTGTTGAGGGATCAGCACATTATTTATTTCCTCCACCCTGATCCCTGGTTACGGCCGTAATATCAATAGTTTAACACATTTGAAACCCTAGGCTGCCGTCAATAACATGCTGAGTTACTTCAAGTGTCAGGGAATGCACCCTGCATTCAGACCGCTCACTCGTCATTCTCGCCCTTCACTTTCGCTCTCACCCAGCACTCACACTGATCATGATACACTCACACCATTCACCCACTTACCCTCCACTCACAGTGATCACTCTGCACTCACAGCGATCACAATGCGCTCACACTGATCACCATGCACTCACACCATTCACCCGCTCACCCTGCACTCACACTGATCACCATGTTCTCACACCATTCACCCACTTACCCTCCACTCACAGTGATCACTCTGCACTCACAATGCACTTGCGCTTTTCACCCTGTACCACACCCTGCAGTCACAAGAGCACACTACTCAACCTGCACTTGTGACACTTCACTCACCTGTCCCCCTCACTGTTCAATCTGCAATCTCACTCCAATAAGCCCACCACTAACCATACATTCATTCGTCCCACTCTGCACTAACATGCACACCCAAATTCATATGTTCGCCTCACTCACCCCTGTACACAAGTATGGGCATGTCGTGCCCCATTAAGGTTTTCGTCCTAAATTACAAAAGGAGACATCTAAATGCACTACAATCCAGCCTTCCAGGGGCCCCTTGATAGAGACACTTCTGAATATTAGCGGTAAACGATTTTACAATTTCGACTACAGTGCCTGTGCACCGTTAGTAGCCTGGCTAAATAGGGTATGACAGAGCTGAAAATAAATCATTTAAACTCAAACCTGTACTGAACAGGGGCCCCCAAAATAGTTTTGGTCCAGGACACCCAGAATCCCTAACATTTCCCTGCCATCACAAAGTCTGTCAGACAACATTACTCTGAAGTAAACTAGACATCATTAATTTATTATTAGTTCTATTTTTTTTAAACATAAGCCTGACGTGTCCTAAACCCCTACTACTTCAGACAAGCAACTTATCGTACCACTAAGGAATTCTCAATGAGGTGTTTGTTCAGCGCCTTCTCTGTGGACTTTCAACTGTCTTCGGATCCATAACTGGTTTGTGGGCAATTATCCCATTATAATGCTGCCTAAAAAGTTTGTTAATGATTTCTAGAGAAGATTTGTTTCCCGTGTACCAGCTCTGAGCTAGGGAGTTCTCTAAACATCTGACAACACTGTCTCCCTTACAGTCCCTGTCTTGGCTGAAAATGTCTGCAGAATATTCAGCTTTGGGAGAAACTGCTATCAAAACTCTCTTGCCTTTCAGCTCCTCCTATTTATGTGAGATTGGGTTCTCTGCACTTGCGGTATTAAAGACGAAGTACCGTTCAAGAATGGATGTGTAGCACAACCTGAGGATGGCAGTAGCAAAAATCCATCCACAGATTGACCGTCTCTGAAAAACAGGCACACCTGTCACATTTATGTCGGTGGTGTTATTATCAATCCATGTCATATGTAAAACAAAGCATTCAAATAAAACCAATTTTCACACATTTTATCTTGGAAAGTGTTGTTTTGAGCTGTGTAATAAGCCTCTGTCATTGCACCACACCCACCCACTCACAAACCTGCAGTTTACTAAACACTCTTATTGTATTGAATGTTATTCACTGAATATGCCCGGAATGTGGGTGTGGCGGTCGAGTCCAGAAATTTCTGTCAGGTGGTGGGGGGGGGGGGGGGGGGGGATGGGGCAACCTCTAAAAATATTCAGCTGGGGGGGCTCAACCTACAAAAGTTTGAAGACCTCTGCCCTAACACATGGTTGCGGGGGCCTAAGTCATTGTTCCAGACTCCCCCTATTATGCTGATGTGGTGTTCCTGACCCTTGTGGCCATACACACCCACCCTGGAAGACCTAGCATTTCAGAATGGGTCTTTCTTTCCACCTCAGACCAAGCAGAAGTTTCCAGGTCATTTCCCAAAAGACACTCCAGTAGGATGGCAAGCCTCACAGCTACTTTCTTCAGGCCAGTAAGCCCTCCCCATTTAAAGCTGACCATTCATTTCCATGGGATGAATCTTTGCCTCATTTTCTGCATGGATGCCTTTATCGAGAACATCTGGGATCATTTGCTTTGGAGAAACCAGCCTAACCATGACAGTGGTAATGCTGGCTCCTGTATCCCTCAGAGTTTCTACTTAAGTCCTGTTGATGCCACGCCATTACCTTTACTTTACATTACTGGAAGTGTTGTAAGGCCGATAGGGACATTGTCGACATCGCTAAGTTAGCATGAAACAGCTATCATGCTACTGCTTTTGTGCATGCTACTACATGTCTTCATTTTTACAAGACGCTGTTTATGCCTTTCACATGAGAATGGTCTGCTTTGTGCGTTCTCTGCCTGTTCCCGGGGTTTTGTCTGAACACTATGAGCAAGGTCGATAAACAATGCCCCATGTTATTCTGTGCTGGTCAGTCCCCAGCACCTAGTAAAAACATGCTAACACAGCTGCTACTGGAAACTCATGCTTTGTTTTTATGGGGGTGCATGTTTTGGTGACACACACTTGGAGAGGGGCCTCTCCAGGTAGAAGAGCCACGTGGTTCCTACGATATAGATATACCATCTAGTCATTAAGGTATTGGGTCTGCTGACAAGGCCCAGAGATCTTCAATTGTATAATAATACTACTTCCTACCAAGGGGAGGGTGGTTAGGCCTTACAGTCCTTTGTCCACTGTCTTTATAAAATGACATGTCCCTTTATGATATATGGCCTTGCTGCAATGCTAACTGTGTTAGGTTTGTTCATTTTGCTGCTAGTTGCGGCTTGCATACTGCGTTTTAGGGCACGATGGTTAAAATAAACATTATAAATTATATTTGTGTCTGGTTTAATTCTTATTGTGAACATGTACGGGTGAGTGAGCAAAAAGGTGTGTCTTGTTACTGTGATTCCTGAGAGATCCAGGAGTGTTGTGCTCTGGGGTGTCTAATCATTTGTATATTCATGATTGGGTAGGAGAGTGAGTGAGACACTATAGGTAGTCAGTCCTGGGATTGTGGGTACTGAAGCATAGCTCCTATAGACCGAGGTCCCATATTCCGGCACATTGTTCTGTGTATGTGCAGACTCCCTGCAACAGAAGGTAAGATGGCCAGGGATTCATCATCCACCCTACCCGCATAGACAAAACTAGCTTCAGTGTAACCCCTAGTTGTCCTTGGGCAAATCTTCACCCCAATTCCTACACTTGCAATTCCTTTGGGTCGCCTTCCAGTGGGGATGGAGGGGGAGCTTTTTGGATCTTAAAGAATCTTTCTTTTTTTGTCCTGGCTGATGACAGTCCAGGCGCACCACAGCCTTCACACTGTCAAAAGGTTTCTTTACTTTGCACACTCCCCACATAGTTTTGACAAAGGCACAGCAATCCCTTTCTTGGACAGGTTTTTGGGGCCCCTGAGAGAACTCCTTCTTTTTATCCTTCTTTCTCCACTCTTTTCCCTGTTGTGATGCTTGACCACCTTTCTTTGGATCTCCCTCCCAGCGACTTTTTGGATACATATGTGTGAGAAGTTGGCCTGGCATATGCTGTCCACTATTCTAGTGGGCACCTTGCACCAGTCCAAATGACCCTTATTGATGGTAGGTTTAAAGACAACCTATATAGAAAGCTATCCTAGTGGTCGCTGTGGAGAGCAGCCTTCAGGCTAAGTCTTGAAGGAATGTAAAGCAGTTTGTTTTACCAGTCTATAATCTTGTGAATGAACAAATGAAAGAAGAATCACACCATGTATATATATAAAATATATGTATTTAATCTAAACAAATCCCTCTAGTCTCTTTATGAGGCTAGAGGCAAAAGTACACTTATTTAACACACAGTAAATGAGCACAATATATGATTAGTTGATTAGTCCTAGGGACGTCACAAACCATCTACTAAGAAAGTGGTATAAGTACCACCACAGTCATAGAGACAAGGCCTAGGGCCTGTAGAACCGCTGGGGCAACCAGCAACCACCAAAGGTAGTGACGCCGAAGACCCAGGGGGGATGCATGCAGTGACTAAACACAGCCTCGAATCACCATTGACTTCTATGGAGAAAGTTGTGATTAGAATTCTAAAGATTAGGGACACTTAGAAGTGGACTAGGATTAAATTCCTTGAGAACTAGACAGATCGAGAGGCAACACCCACGGGAGCACTGAAGAACTTGTGTTTCCTCAACCAGGGAAGCCGGGTGCATAGGTGTCTTTTCATGTCAGGTTTCGTCGGCGTTTTCTATAGTGAGCTGAGAAAAAGTGCTGCAGGCGACCAAGTGGAAAGTGTCCGGATGGATCCAAGGGTGGATCAGAGATCTGAAGAACCTGAAAGCACAGGTGACAGAGTCTCGGTCACTAGCCAGTGACCAGGAAGGCGATGAGCAGATGCCCACCGATGTCGGGTGATTTCAGGTGCAGAAGGTGAAGCTTGACTCTTCAGCCATGAGGACCAGGAGGCGTTGACGACAACCAGGAGCTGGATTCAAAATGTCCCACAATTAATGTCACGTGATGTGGTGTCAGTATCCGGAGTGGACCCAACAAGCCTTGGCAACAGCAACCCTTGCAGAAAGCAAAGATCGGCTTCGGAGCAGACCAGCAAGGTCTGAGGGACTCACCCTTTGGAGGAGAGTCAGGGCACATATGGAGCAACTAGGGAAGCCCAACAAACAAAAGAGTTTCCTTTGAGGGGACCCACCAGTTGACGGACCAGGGATCGCAAAGGGGCCTTAAGCAGAAATGCTAGAAGCGGGCCCACGGAACACTGGTGGAGTGTAGGCCCACAATCTTCGGCGCAGATGGTGCTCAGAGCTTGGAGTACGAGTAGCCTAATGCACAACTTCAGGAAAGCTCGGCAAGTAGGTGCACTAGCAAATGTGCACAGCGTCCAGAAGTTCCGGTACCACATCTCTCGTGATGGCAACAGGTCTCAGCTTTGCTGTGATCTTGTGTCGGCATCGGAGATGTCTGGAAGTCTGTGTCCTGTGTCACAAATCCTTAGGGATCCGGCGGAAGCCTTTGGAAATTTAGACCAGCAAGATGCTTCTTTGGTGCCTGTATGAACAGGGAGTCACTCCTTGACCCCAAGGGAGATTCTCCCATCTTCTCATCAAAATAGAATGTCGACGTTCCAGGATATATGTTGCAGAGTTTAGTCCAGGGTAATCTAAAGTCCTAAGGACTGGGTTCTTCTACTTATACTAAGTTTAGGGGTTGGACTTACTCTAGGTTCCCACCTATGGGTGGGCATGGTTACACCCCTTCCCCTTTGTCCAGTTTCACACCAGAGCAGTGGCTGAGTGCCCCTGCAACCGGTTTGAACTGGGGTATGCACAGGGACAGCAAGTGTGCCCACAGCACTGTCTAAAAAGCATTCACTGAATGTACCCACTCAGCCACAATACACTAAGGCCTGCCTGGGGAGGTGGTTATACCTCCCTGTGACAGGAAACCTATTGTCCGGGCCTCCCCTGCCGGAGTTTCGTCCAGCTGTAGGAGGTCAGACTTGTGTCTGTGGCTGCAGCATCCATTTTGTGATGCTGGGGCTATTTTAAATTATTACCGGGTAGGTGTGTACACGTCTTCTCCCGCTAGAAGGGTGGAATTCTACCCCTGCCACCAGAACTGGCAGGTGGGTAGGATTCCAAAGTGTTTGACACCAAACACAACTTGTTTCCATGCAGCCATGAAGTACCGAAAAATAACAAACCCTATAGACCTATACTTACTAATAGCCCCCAATACCAATTACCAATAATCAGTCAGTTGGCAATGTAGAAAGTTCAATCGTTTATTAAACAAACAACTCTGCCAGAGGAGCCTCTCGCGACCAATCCCCTCGAGGTCCGCCAAGAAGACTGCTGGCACATTATCAAGAGACCACATATATACTGTTACATTTCGAAACCGTTACCTAAGAAGGAAAAATACAAGTTGGTCCAGGTTGTTGCAAAGGAAAGCCCATATATGGGACACAAAGCATTCTTAGTTTAGCTCAGCTCGTTATAGCAAGGTCGAAATGGGTGACTCCCCTCTGCCAGCTTTAGGAGAGTCCGTACAGCGCCTCCTGGAATGTGCTTATCCAGCATACCCCCACCTACAACCTTGACAGGCCCAACATGCAGAAGCAGAAGCTCGTTATAGTTGTCAGACTATTTCTCGAGAGAACGGTTCTTGCTAAATGTAACAGTAGGTTTCCACTAAGACTACGAGCAGACTAAACCACAAAATGGCGCTGGTCAAGCCAATCTATATTGCCCATTAGAAGACGAACAAAAATATAAGGCTTATACTAATCCCTAAACTAATATATGTACGAGTATATTAAAAGCTCAAACATTCTCATTGAACTAAGTAGGTACATCACGCTAATTCTAACTACTGCTACGTGTCTTTGGATTGCTCGCAGGGCCTAATTCAGATTTCAGTTCCTCAAACCCTCCTTTAAGCGTGATGTAGCTAACTAATAGAGGACTAATCCTGGAAGACTTCGTCTTTAATGGCCATTAACTCACGGATCTCCTGTTGGAGCATCTGAGACTTGGAAGGGGTAGGAGAAGGGACGATCATAGCTGTCATTTTGGTAGCACAATAAGAGCAACAGTCTGGACCACATTGCATACAATGGCAGCAGGTAAAAAGAATGCCTGCAGCTCCAGCAACTATCATCAATAGCTTCCATCACCAGGTAGATACGAGTCCCCAGAACCAGCTAGAAAGTGACCAAGACCCATTGTCAGTATGCATTTCCGCAGCAATGCAATGCAGCTTCTGAAAAGCTAAATGAACAGTGGGGGCGGAGTCTGGAATGTAAACACAACAGGAGCTGCCGATCACCCGGCATGCTCCTCCGCGATCAGCTAAGATAACGTCCAAAACCATTCGGTTCTGAAGAGAAACGAGCCTCGTGGCCTGAAGCTCTTCCGTTATGTTTGTCATAATATCAGTGGTGATATTAATGACATTTTCCACCACCCTAGACAATCATCTAACTTCTCGACTTGTGAATATCGGGCCCCAGAATGGGACCAACCCTTTGGCAAAATCAGTAAACTGTTTTAAGGAAGTATCGGTCTGATCGACTTCAGTCATTCCGAGCTGTCTCCGTTGCCTATGAGGAGCCATGTTTGCACCATATGACTGATGAGTTTTGTGATAATCTGAAAGAGCTATATATACAGGGGGGTACAAGAATGACAAATAACATTGGCCTGCCCATCCTCGCGGTAGCCAGGTATAAGCATTTTCCCCACATACAAAATACACATTTGGAGGAGTTAACAGTGGGGGGCTGCTAATGATTTTCATTCTATATGTATAAAAACAGATACTATTCCCAACCTGCACATGCCCTATTCCTTGTACACAAAAAGCAGAGGAGGTATTCAGAATAGGGATGGGCATAATGCGGTCACTGGTGACGTTCCTAGTGATAAACTGCTGGAAATATTGCGAATGATTGAAGTTAGCAAAATCATAAAGTTCATTGATCAACCAGGTATTATTTCCATTACTAGTGTATAAATTCATACAGGCATTTGGGTCCAATGATCCTTCTCCTCCATTTACTGCTGGATCAAAACCTTGGTGTGTCTCAATATAGGCCAAGATCATGTTATAATCTTTCTCCGAATATTGCTTGGGGTTTTCTACATAATGATTATACATGGCTGATAACATTTGAAACCATGCTTCACAACTTCCTAAATATGATAAAGGTAGAGCGAGGAATAAATCATGTTTATGCATGACTGATGGCAGAAGCCCGCAAACCCAACAATCTGTCATATTAGTAGTGCTATGCGTTTGGTGGAGCATTTCTACGAATACATTTTTGGCATAGGTCTGGCGATGTCGTTCCTTATGGGGGGGGCTAAGGTAAACATCAAATGCTCTGGAGGAGGAACAGTAGATGGCAGCATAGCTTGCACGGGATGTTTATATTCTAAATATAGGAATATACTCATAAAAATTGCTAATATGACTGTTATTACCACCACAAAAGCTATTTTTACACGCATGTCCAAGTAGAAAACATTGGCTCATAAAAGGGTAAATATCGTGGAGCAAAAGGGCGTTCTTCTTCGGGTACAATACGACCAAAAGGGTACATTCCTAGCTAAAAGTCCAAATCTAATCTGGGTCAAAGCAAACCGTCCTGCCAGAGGGTTCTTCTTCCCTGTGTCTGTCTAGAGCCTCACAGGCAGACTCCTATCGTTCATCTCAAGAAAACTAAATCATTAAGTCATGTTCCACGTCATGATGCCTCAAGGAAATGCAACCTACAACCTGGCCTTAGTAGGCAAACAGTCTTTCTTTCTGAACAGAGCACAACATCAAAGTTCCAGCTCTCAACGGGTTCAGCCCAGTGTCTCGCTCTGTACCTTAGACGAGAATTTAGCAAGCCCTATTTACTCAAGTCTTTCCCTATCTCGTGACGGTATTGTCTGAGGTACTGTGATGTTTTCTTGGCCGCAGGTTGTAACGAACATGACCGGGACTTCCTGATCAGAAAATAAAACAGGAGAAGGTGCGCTTTCTTCATCAGAGCCACTACCAACAGGAGTAACAGGGACAGGATCAGGGGCAACTGTGGCTCCTCTGTTACTGCCTCGCCTGATTCCGTCACTCCTTCTTCTTGCCTTGGTTCTATTTCATAAGCGTCAGAAAAAGGAACAAATCTGGTGGCTCTTTCACCCTTCTGTGTCAGAATTCCATCGGGATGCCGCTGATCATATGGAAGCGGGAGGGGCAACTTTTTCAGGTGAGACATGTGGATCCAGTGTCTCTTCCCATCCACTTTCACTGCCGTTCACGTGGCTAGGAGGATCTGGTATGGCTTGGACCACCTTGGAGCCAGGCTAGTGTCTCGCTCGTATTTCTTCACCAGTACCCATTGACCAGGTTCCAATCGATGTCCGGGGCCCTCTGGCAGGGGCTGCAACACAAATGCTACCTGCTGATGAATAGAACGGAGATCTTTAGTCAAAGTGTACAGATAGTCTATTAACATAGGATATTCAACATCAGTAAATGATCTTGGTCTAGGTACTCCCCATACATTAGCGGGCCACCCAAAAACTACTACGTAGGGTGAAAGGCCAGAACGGGAATGAGGGGTGACTCATAAAGACATGAGGGCCAGTGGTAGGGTGTCAGGCCATTTCAGACTAGTACTTTCTTGGATGTTTGCCATCTTTAATTTCAATATTCCATTATATTTTTCCACTAATCCTGCTGATTGGGGATGTCGAGCTGCATGAAATTTCTGTCGGATTTGAAGCCTGTTACAGATATATTTGACAAGGGCCCCATGGAAATGTCCCCCGTTGTCCGACCAAATCAAACGGGGCAATCCGTATCTAGGGATAAATTCCTTAATGAGGGCTTTCGCTGTAGCCAAAGCAGTGTTTTCCTTAGTGGGGTATGCCTCAACCCATTTGCTAAAAGCACGAACCACCACCAAAACATATTTCAAATTGTTGACGCGCTCCATATGGATATAATCCATCTGGAGCACCTCAAATGGTAAGGTTGGGGGTGCGAAATTCCCACTCAAGACAGTTTCCCCTTTCCCGGGATTATGTTGTAAACAAACCATACAGTATTGGACTAAATGGACAGCCGTCTTCTGAATATTGGGATTACTCCACACTGGGTCCAATAAAGCACAAATGCCCTTAGCCCCAATATGAGCTGGGCCATGGGCCATGATTACAACGGCCTGTACCAGAGCATTGGGCAACAGCCATCGTTGTTTTTCAGTCAAATCCACCCAACAGTTATTTTCATCCAACCTTCCCACTTCCTGTTCCCATCGAGCCAACTCAACTGGGGTAGCCTTTTTCTGTATCTCTTGCACACTTTCTATGGTGTTATTAAGTAAATCAGATTCCTCCACCCATCTTGCAGAAGAGGTTACAAACATAGAGGAAAACGTGGACTGAGCGGTCTGTTTAGCAACTTGGTCCGCAAAAGCATTACCCTCGCCTACTTCATTCACTACTGCCTTATGCGCACTGCATTTTATGATTGCTACTTTCTTGGGTAATGTTAGGGCTGTAAGCAGTCACAACACCAAGGGACCATTCTGTATCTTCTGACCATGAGAGGTGAGAAAACCCCGTTCTCTCCACAGCCGCCCGAAGCTCTGGGCCACGCCAAAGGCGTATTGGCTGTCAGTATAGATGTTAACCTCTAACCCCTCGCTCAATTCACAGGTTCGTAACAATGCATATGCAGCTGTTGTTGTTTATTTATTTATTTATTATTACATTTCTTAAGCGCTCAGCTACCCGTGGGTTTCCCGGCGCTGGGAGTAAAACAAAAACAGTATGCCACATGAGGGGGGAGTCAGATCGGCGAACTTACATATTAAAAAGCCAGGTCTTAATTCCCTTACGGAAGGTAAGGAAGCACCTTTCAGAACGCAGAGGGAGGGGTAAGGAATTCCAGAGGGAGGGAGCAAGCAGAGAGAATGAGCGACCTCCCATTTTTGCTCTCTTGACGCGTGGAATCCTGAAGTTATTCTGGGTGGAAGACCTAATTGTGCGCGGAGGAAGATATTGCTGCACCAGAGAAGATAAGTAGGGAGGAGCTTTTCCGGTCATGATTTTATGCATGAAACATAATGCCTTAAATTTGACCCTGCACTCGATCCGCAGCCAATGAAGATTACGCATATGGGAGGAGGCTGAGGATCTGGCTGGGAGTTTACAGATAAGGCGAACAGCCATATTTTGTACTACCTGGTACTTCTTAGTGACCTCCTTACAGGCACCCAGAAGTAAGATGTTACCATAGTCCAGGCGTGAGATGACAAGAGCCCGGACTACCGATTTCAAAGTGTCAGCAGGCAGCATCCACGAGATTTTCCTAAGCCACCTGATGATGGTGGTACAGGTGGCTGAGACTTTCACGACGTGCTGCCTGAAAGACAGTTGGTTGTCCAGGAGGACCCCCAGGTTACGGGCAGAAGGAGTTGGAGTGGGAAGAGGGCCCATCTCTGGCGGCCAATGTTGTGGGCCCCAGAGTGAGAGTGAGAGTTGTTCCATCTGTTAACTTGAAACAAGTCCCATCCACATACAATTCCACTTGGGGGTCAGATAGAGGAATGTCTGTGAGGTCAATTCTTCCCTTCGTTTCTTCCTCTGTCCGAAAAACACAATCATGGACATCATTTTTAGTTTCCCCTGAAGGGAGGGGTAGCAATGTGGCAGGGTTTAAAGTGGCACATCACTTAATTGTAACATGCGGGGCGCACAGAGTCAATTCGTAACCGGTAAGGCGTGCACTTGTGAGATGCTGTGTTTTTATTTTATTTAGCAATGCATCCACAGCATGAGGCACCATTACTGTTAGACTAGAATTTATAACGAGCCCCTCCGACTGACGGATGGCCACCGCTACAGCTGCAGTGGCTCTCAGATAGCTAGGAAGCGCTCTGGCGACATTATCCAATGTGGCCGAGAAGTAAGCTCATGGTCTTTGCTTACCACCAAATCCTTGTGTTAACACTGAAAGCGAACAGCCGTCGACCTCATGCACATATAGTACAAAAGGTTTACGGTAATCAGGAGTACCCAAGACGGGTGCAGAACAAAGAGCAGATTTCAGAGAATCAAAAGAAGACTGACATTCAGCCGTCCAAGGGAGAGGTTCATGCACGTCTTTAGTGGTTAAATGTAACAACGGTTTAGCAAGATGAGAAAAATTAGGAATCCATTGGCGACAGTAGGAGGTAATGCCAATGAAAGCACGAACTTCACGCTGGGTGCAAGGCACAGACATGTTAGAAATAGTAGTAATATGTTCTGGAGTCAAACGCCTTCCCTCCTTTGATAGTAGATGACCCAAGTAGGTCATCTCCTGTCGACAATATTGAAACTTGGACAGAGATACCTTATTACCTTTCACAGCTAAGTGGTGTAATAATTTAACAGTGGCATCCTTACAACCTTCCTCAGTATCAGACGCTATTAATAAATCGTCCACATACTGCAAAAGCACATTGCCTGCATGCAGGAGCAAATCATCCAGAACTGCCTTAAGGGCTTGGCTTGGCTTGGCTATAGATGCTGGGACTTGCGGTATAGCCTTGAGGTGCGCGACAAAATCTAAAGCTTCGGCCAGATAACGAGAAGCCGAAGATCTGACGGCTATCAAGGTGAATTGGAATACTGAAGAAAGCGTTCTTCAGATCGATAACTGAGAAATATTTGGCGGTTGGAGGGATCATAGTAAGAATGGTAGTTCTATCAGACACCACTGGAAACTGAGGAACTACAATCTTATTAACCTCCCGCAGGTCGATCACAAAACGATATGCATAGACATTCTCTGAATTCCCAGAATCAGAAGCCTTTTTCAAAATCGGGAGAATAGGGCTGTTACAAACATTTGCAGCTGTTTCTTCAACTACACCTCTATCAATTAGATCCTGTATAATAGACAATAAGGCTCGCTCGCCAGCCGGCGAGATTTTATACTGGGGTATCCGTGGTAATTTAACACCAGGTTTCAGCATAATGTGGACGGGAGGGATGTCTAACTTACCGACATCCGCATCCTCTATTGCCCACAACGTAGTAGGGATGGCATCAGATTCAGGTGGAAGAGGTTCATTTTTAGCAAAACATTGTTTCATATTATCATTAGGAGGTTGTATCGTCAAATAAACACCATCGGGGAACAGTACATTTTCGCATTCAACTTCTTCAACATATCTAAACCCAGTATATTCTCACCACAATGAGAAGTCAACAAGAAGGGTGAATCAATAGTGGCTGAACTGATAGTGAATGGGAGTGGTTTAGAGATGGGGCTTACCACCGGAACTCCTGAAAATCCCACTGAAACATTATTCTGCCCGGACAGAGCCGCCCCTGGGACCAATGATCGAGCAACAGAACTATTCATTGCTCCGGTGTCAATTAGAAAATTCTCTGAAGTCCCCATCAATTCCCCCTTCACATAGGGTCCTTGTTGATTGACTGGTATCAACACTTGGCCCCCACTCTGTCCTTGGCTGTCCTATGCATAAGCATACCCATCTTGGTCCCCGAATGCGTAGTCTTCATTAAAGTACTGCCTACCTTGAGGATTATCAAAATGATTTTCTTCGTATTTTCCTTGCGCCACTTCTTCTCTACGCATTTCACTTCAGTCCGGACCACCTCGACCCCGTCCCCGCCCTCGAACAGCTCCGTTCTGTGCTAACAGTAACGGACACTGCGCTCTCCAATGTCCTTCCTGTTTACAGTACACACACTGATTTATCCCCAATGACGGGGCTGGGCCTCCACCCCTTCCTGTCCCCACCCCTTTAGATACTGGCCCTCGGACGCCTCTCCCTCCTCCTCGTCCTCTAACAACTTGTTGTAACAACACCCGGTCTTAAGGTCGTTAGCCTTCTTTTCTGTCTTATCCTTACTCTCATTTTCGCTATGCTCAAAGTACTGGGCCTTACTCAATATTACAGAAGGAGTGGAGGTAGTCCAAGTGCTCTCGGCGGCTTGTAGCCGGGTAGAGATTCCTGGTAACAAGTTGGTTACGAAGCAATTTACGAACAATCGGATCCCGCCTTCTGTGGCAAGGTCCTGTCCGCTAACATCGATGAATGTACCTTCGAACCAGGTAAAGAAATCGGAAACACTCTTGTCTTTCTTTTGTTTGCAGGCGGTCAATTTATCCCAGTCAACTTTACGTGGAGGAATCAAGGTGTGCATGTAAGCAATTATTTTCGCCGGGAGAGTAGTAATCTCATCTCTTGGCTTGTCCCCAGGTTTGCGATCCCGATCCCAGTCTTTCAACTGGTTCCAGGTCCCCCCCAACTCCGCTGCATGATCAGTGTCATGAACTTGTCGCCATATATCTACAGGGACCAACAGTCCAAAAACAGTTCTACATCAGCCAAAGTCATTACAGCTGAGGCTGCAGCTTCAGTTAATTCTTTATAGTAAGCTGTGGGATTCTTTCAAGGGTCAGGAAGCTGTGATTTTAAAGCTAAAACTTCACTCCTTTTCCATGGAGTGTATACCCACTGTTCCTGAAACCACGCCTCCACTCGATTCCTTGTAACCACTTTTTGATTATCCCGTACTTCAGGTATTTCAGGATGAAAAATGGGGTGCACTTCCCTCATAGGATGTTGGGAATCCCAATTGGGACATCGCACAAAAACTCTACCTCGATATTTAACCAATGTCTCTACGTTCTTATACACTTCTGTTGGACTTAAATCAAATTTGTGAGTTCGATCCAAAATATCATATAGTATCTGAGGAGCCATCCCATCCCGAAAACATTTTTCCCAAACTTCAATAAGGTAGCTAGACATTTGACGCAAAACATGCTGCTGCATAACAGGCTCAAGGTCCCTTATGGTACTCCATAAATCTGCCACTGTATTTATATCTTTCCTCATCCATGTAACTGCCTGTTCTGTTAAAGCTTCCTTTTCGCTATAGCCCACCGATGCTCTTGTGAATAACCGCCTAACGTTCAGCCCACTTGTATCCCCTAGTGGAGTGTTGTTCCTCACTTCAGGGGTCGCACCAGTCAATTGTGATGTCCATATGGGACTTGGAGTTGCCAAAAGTACGGGGGAATTTCCAAAGGATTATCGTGCATCAGGAATAAGGGTAGCTGTGTCTCTCAATGAGGTAGGTGCGGCACGAGATGTACCTGCGGGGGCTAGAGACACATCCACCTCTGGGGCGGAGGCTAGAGGGGTAGTAGCCGAGTGAAGAGGTACTGCGGGGTATATGCGTTGTGGCGCATACGGTGGGCGAGGTCGAACATTTAATAAATCCTCTATTTCGTCCTCAGCTTCATTTCGAGTCACATAACTTTTGTCTACCTGTAACCTAAACTGTCTATCCAAACAGTCAATATTCTGTTCAGTCTGATTTTTATCATGGGCAATAGCTTTCTGGGTGACAGTCTGTCCTTGTTTTATCTTTATTAATTTCTCTGCTCTGATCCGCCTCCGTTTTGCTTCTTTCTGCCATGTATTGAGGGTATCAAACATGGCCTGCCGACTTCGTTTGGCAAACAGACGGTCTTGTAAATACTGAATCTTTTTCTCGTCAAAGGATCCTGTCAGCGGCCACTGTAATTTAACATTATCTTTGGTGTATTTATGCCACAAAGTATTGAACAAAAGTGGTGCAATCCTGTGCTCACAATACATATCGTGACTGGGGCTCCCCTCCGGAGGGGCCGGCTGGCTTTCGTCCAGTCTCCTACCCCTCCGGCAAATACAAACAAAACATAGCTTACTAAAGCACGGCATTGTCTTTTCCTATCTTGTTACTTTAGCTGGAAAGGAAAAATTATTATTTACAACACTCTCATACGCATGGCCATGTTCAACTCGACTTCAATTACGCACTCACAACACACAAACAACAATCCTTTGAACAACATAAAGGATGAAACAATCTCGTACCAAGCAAAAAGCAGAGCCCGTCGACTCCTGCCTATGGAGAACTCGTGTATCTTTCCAAATTTTCAAAAACCCAAAATCAAGTAGTCTCGTCCTTAGACTACCTACAGATAACCACACAGTTTTTTAAACCACAGACCGACCTACGGGTCATCCGGCAGTCTTCATGGTTCACCTCCCGTGCTATTCTGGCTTAGCCCGCTTTTTCAAGCACCGCTCCAGATCTGCCCAAGGGCTACCCAATCATGACTGCCAGCCTTCCCGAGAGCAGTCCGGCCGGATGTGAACTTCTTCCTCAAGTCACACCTAGGCGTCTGGTCCAAATCTCTATTAATCACCAAGTCTGCCCAAAACAGGAGCGCCTGCCCGTGCAGTCTCAATACTGCCCCGTCAGACCCCCTTTCGAGTTCTCCGCGGTCTAAAACCACCAAATATTCCAAATTCCAAATCAAGAGAATATCCAACACAAAACAAGACGATTCACTCACCTGGTGCACTCAGGTTTGATTGCAAGTTTCTCCACTGCCAACTCCTGAAGACCAACATGGTCTACTTCTGGGTTACACCCATAGGACTCCGGCGTGGGGTCACTAGCAGCTGGGGCTCTCCTGATCGAGAGAGCGGAGTAACCCTCAAACTTCGGTCAGTCCTCCCCCTCGACCAAGATTACCCTTCCCAATGTCCCACACCTCTCCGATTACGGAGGGACGACCCCAACACGGAGTCCCGGCGGAGTCGCCAACTGAAGTACCGAAAAATAACAAACCCTATAGAGCTATACTTACTAATAGCCCCCAATACCAATTACCAATAATCAGTCAGTTGGCACTGTAGAAAGTTCAATCGTTTATTAAACAAATAACTCTGCCAGAAGAGCCTCTCGCGACCTATCCCCTCGAGGTCCGCCGAGAAGACTGCTGGCACATTATCAAGAGACCACATATATACTTTTACATTTCGAAACCGTTACCTAAGAAGGAAAAATACAAGTTGGTACAGGTTGTTGCAAAGGAAAGACCATATATGGAACACAAAGCATTCTTAGTTTAGCTCAGCTCATTATAGCAAGGTCAAAATGGGTGACTCCCCTCTGCCAGCCTTTAGGAGAGTCCGTACAGCGCCTCCTGGAATGTGCTTATCCAGCCTACCCCCACCTACAACCTTGACAGGCCCAACATGCAGAAGCAGAAGCTCGTTATAGTTGTCAGACTATTTCTCGAGAGAACGGTTCTTGCTAAATGTAACAGTAGGTTTCCACTAAGACTACGAGCAGACTAAACCACAAAATGGCGCTGGTCAAGTCAATCTTTATTGCCCATTAGAAGACGAACAAAAATATAAGGCGTATACTAATCCCTAAACTAATATATGTACGAGTATATTAAAAGCTCAAACATTCTCATTGAACTAAGTAGGTACATCACGCTAATTCTAACTAATGCTACGTGTCTTTGCTTTGCTCACAGGGCCTAATTCAGATTTCAGTTCCTCAGCCATTCCAAAGTTAGCATTTACAGCAAGGTTATAATGCACTTAAGAGTATATGGTCTGTCTGCATCACAGAACAGCCTCAGAGAATAGATTCCGAAAGCTGCAGAGGGGCTCAGCTCATGCTTGGGCACCCTCTCACGCAAAACCAGGCACTCTGCCTTCAGGATTGATAAGGCATGCCATAGGAGTGATTTATAGGTTTAAATGTGTCAGTGATTTAAGGTAGATATAGGTCACCTATATCTTAGTAAGGGGTGCATGCACCACCTTGCCCAGGTTGCAGAAGCAGACCTGTGGTGCCATTTTGGAAGGCTTCCCAGGGGTGGCATAATACATGCTTCAGC
Organism: Lissotriton helveticus; assembly: GCF_964261635.1. Lineage (NCBI taxonomy): Eukaryota > Metazoa > Chordata > Amphibia > Caudata > Salamandridae > Lissotriton > Lissotriton helveticus. The sequence goes on from NC_136065.1 coordinate 1,025,905,698, forward strand.
CCCTGGTACGCCTCTGGGGTACCTATGCCCTTGGTACCTTAGGTACCATAACTAGGGACGCACAAGGGTAACCCAGTAACCAATCTGGAGTGTACCTAAAGTACATGAAATCAATTTAGAGAGGAAGCAGCTAGGCAGGGCCCCAGTCAGACTAAAGTTGAAAGAGTGAAACACCAGCAAAAACTGGTGGTAACCATAGTAAGCAGATCCTACTCTCCTACACAACCCTCCCCCCAAACGCAGGGACATTAATCTAACCTTGACCAGTTGTGTCTTCATGTTCTAAGTGAAAATTTCTGGAGAGTCCATCTGCATTGGCATGGTTACTCCCAGGTCTATGTTCCACTGTATAGTCCGTCCCCTGTAGGGAAATTGACCATCTAAAACGTTTGGGGTTTTCACCCTTCATCTGTTTTAGCCATAAGAGGTGCTTATGGTCAGTCTGAACAGTGAAGTGAGTGCCAAAGTAGTATGGCCTCAGCTTCTTCAGATCCCAAACCACAGCAAAGGCCTCCCTCTCAATAGCTGACCAACGTTTCTCTCTAGGGTCAGCATTGTGCTGATAAAAGCTACTGGCTGGTCCTGACCTTCATCATTCAATTTTGACAGCACAGCCCCTACTCCCAACTCAGATGCATCTGTTTGGACATTGAATTCTCTGGAGTAGTTAGGACTTTGCAGAATTGGCGCAGTGCACATGGCCTGCTTCAGGTCATCAAATGCCTTTTGACAGCTTACTGTCCAGTTACTGTCCACTGAACTTTCTTAGACATTCTTTTAGAAGGTAAGTCATTCAGGGGTGTCACAATGGACCCATACCCCTTGACAAATCTTCTGTAGTACCCAGTCAGGCCCAAGAAAGCTCTGACCTGAATCTGGGTAGTGGGTTAACCCATTCCATTCTGGTCTGGATTTTACTCTGCAATGGTTGAACCTAGCCTCCACCTACAAGGTGGCCCAAGTACACAACCTGACTCTGCCCTATCAGGCACTTAGTAGCCTTGATAGTTAGGCCTGCCTTCTGCAGGGCCTCCAAAACATTTCTCGGGTGGACCAGATAATCCTCCCAGGTGGAGCTAAATACAGCAATACAATCTAGATATGCTGCACCATAGTCTTCCAGGCCTGTTAAGAATTTGTTCACCAACCTTTGAACAGTGGCAGGTGCATTCTTCAGACCGAAGGGCATTACCACAAATTGATAATGTCCACTAGGGGTTGAGAATGCTGTTTTTGGCTTTGCATCATCAGCTAATCTGATCTGTCAGTAGCCAGCTGTAAGATCAAATGTGCTCAGAAATTTGGCTGAGGCCAACATATCTATGAGCTCATCTGCTCTTGGGATTGGATGGGCATACGTCCTAGTGACTGCATTGAGACCCCTGTAGTCAACACAAAACCTCATCTACCTCTTACCACCCTGGGTGTGAGGTTTGGGTACCAAGACTACTGGACTAGCCCAAGAGCTATGTGAGAGTTCAATCACTCCCAAATCCAACATTTTCTGGACTTCAGTCCTGATACAGTCACTGGAATAATCAGGTTGCCTGTAAATCTTATTTGTAACAGGCAGACTGTCCCCAGTGTCCACTTCATGAGTGCACCAGGTAGTCTGACTTGGAGTCAGAGAAAACATATGTCTGAACTGATTGAGAACTTGTCTGCAATCAGTTTGCTGCTGATCAGTGAGGCTGCCTGCCAAGGCTACTCCATCAACTGATCCATCATCAGGGTTCTAAGAGAGCAGGTCTGGGAGAGGGTCACTCTCTTCCTACTGTCCTTCATCAGTAGCCATGAGCAAGCCCATGTCTGCCCTGTCAACATATGGTTTCAATCTGTTGACCTGAAGCACCCTACGGGGGCTCCTGGGAGTGCCAAGATCTTCCAAATAGGTAACCTCTCCCTTCTGTTCAACAATAGTATGGGGTCCACTTCACTTGTCTTGGAGAGCTGCTGGGGCCACAGGCTCCAACACCCACACTTTCTGTCCTGGCTGGGAAACAGTCAGTACAGCCTTTTGTTCATGCTAGGCTTTCTGTAATTCCTGGCTAGCCTCAAGGTTTTTAGTTGCTTTTTTCATGTTCTCAGCCATACTGGAGCGGAGACCAAGTACATAGTCCACTATGTCCTGTTTAGGGGGTTTGAGCGGTAACTCCAATCCCTCCTTCACCAGGCACAATGGTCCTCGTACAGGATGCCCAAACAGAAGTTCAAAAGGGCTGTAGCCAACCCCTTCTGAGGAACCTCCCTGTATGCAAACAAAAGGCAGGGTAGTAGGATGTATCATCTCCGCCTGAGCTTTTGTGGGAGACCCTTGATCATACCCTTTAAGGTTTTGTTGAACCTTTCAACTAAACCATTGCGTTGTGGGTGATAGGGTGTGGTGAATTTGTAGTTCATTCCACATTCCTTCCACATTGCAGTCAATAAGCTAGACATAAAGCTTGCACCTCTGTCAGATACTATCTCCTTAGGGAAACCCACTCTTGAGAACACTCCCAGGAGGGCTCTTTCCACAACAGGTGCTGTAGTGGTCCTACGGGAAATAGCTTCTGGGTACCTAGTGGCATGGTCCACCACCACTAGGATAAACCTGTACCCAGATGCTGTCTGAGGATCCATTGGTCCAACAATGTCAATCTCCGCGCTCTCAAAGGGAACCCCCACGACAGGTAGTGGTATCAGGGGGGCCTTTGTGGCGCCACCTGCTTTGCCATTGGCTTGACAGGTGACACAGGAGTGTTTTCAGACATGTGGGGGCAGTGAAAGTGAGGTACAATTCTGTCCCAAGTCTTGCTCTGGCCCAGGTGTCCTGCTAAAGGAATATCATGGTCTAGTGTCAATAGGAAGCCCCTGAACTTCAAAGGTATAACCAACCTCCTGGCTGTAGCAGGTTTGGGGTCTCTACTCTCTGAGTACAGGAGTACAGGAGTCCATCAGCCTAATAAATCTTATGGGTGCAACTAGCATTCCCAGAAGCCTCAGCAGCAGCTTGCTGTCTTAGGGGTTCAAAAGAAGGGCAGCGCAGCTGCCCCTGACTCAGATATGCCTTGGAAGGGCCCCCTGTCCCCAAGAACTCAACCTGATCAGGCTCAAGCTCCTCTGGGACAGTTTCTTCTTCAGGAGCACAATCATCTCCCTCAAGAAACTGATCATCACTCTGAGTCAGGAGGGTAGCCACTGAAATCTCTCAATTTATTGAAACAGTTAATTGAAACCGTAACATACTAACGACATATTGATACTCGATAAAATATTAAAATATATAAGAATTAATAAAAGTTATGTACACATTTGTAAGTCTGGAAATACAAATACATTTAAAGTCCAAAGAGCAACATATCAAGTTAGTCGAATATATCACAATTGGCCGTTTGATCCAGAAAAGGTGTGTAGTATAAAAAAAACAATAGCAAAGGGTGTCACAATACTTGTTACTAAAGGTTTAGCTTCTATCGACGTTGATTTATGCAATAAAAATGGGGCTTGTCAGTTTCTTAATACTGGGCATTATGCAGTGCGGTTAAAATATTGTTAACAAACTTCCCAGCTCTTGCTAGAACTTGGGCTGAATTGTTACAGAAGCACAAATCAGATGCTTCCCGGCAATGTCTCAGTAACTTTTCCCGAAAAACTGGAACCAGTAGGCGTCGGCGATTGTTGGCAAGATGTGGGCAACAACATAACAAATGTAACCAGGACTCATATGGATAACTGCAGAAACTACATGTTAGTTGACCATTCCTCCGAGCCCACAGTGGGTTAAAGTCATGAATTGGAAGGGCTAACAACCTCATATAAATGATTTTATTGCGAGTCCGTGATTGAAGAGAATAGTTAAAATATGGTTGCGGTTTTCCCTTAAAATACGAATCGTTCAAAGCTACAAGGAGTGGTTTTTTGGGGAGCCGAGCAACATCTCTCTCGAATGACACTAGAGTAATTTGGCTTTTTATCATTTTTTTAACATTGACAGGGAATCGATTGGATTAGAAAAGTTGATGATATCAATCTTCAATGTGGAGATGGCCAAATGCAACTGTCTGTGCCAAGGAGAGAGTTCATCCGTAAACACTAATTGCAATTGCTTTTTCATGGATTGAGCTGGAGCATGTAGAATGCAGATGTAGAGTTTAATTAAGTCTCCCACACAATGAAAATCTGCGCTTGCCAGGCCCAGCTCAAGTCTCAGCCTCGCCCTCCATGCATGCTGGGGAGCCCCAAAACATTTCTTATAGGCCATTATTTGATAATTCACTAATATTGAATCCATTTTGCCAGGGAAGGTCAGGTGGACATAGGACACTGCCGGGAGCAGTTTGGCGCGTAGGACCCTTAAAATTGGCTCGGCTATCGGGCTGTGCAATTGCCGATTCAAGCAACTCAGACTACTAATAACCCCTGCACCCTTGGGACGAAGATGTTTAAGATGGGAAACTTGATTTGCCTTTTCATTAAACCACACTCCTAGATAATAAAAGCTAGTGCAGGTCACTATGAGCAGATCGCCTGCTCGCCAGGACAGATTTTTCTTTTTTTTTATGTTTCCCAAAATTCATGACTTTGTTTTTTGATTCGTTCATCAGGAGATTGTTTTTTATGTTATATATATTGAGGGCAGTGAGGGCTCTTTGTAGGCCTGTTTTTGTATGGTCCATGATAATAATGTCATCAGCGTATTGCATAACCTGTAGACGTATGCCACCATGTTTTGGGGCGACCAAAGTTGCACCTGCCAATTCTTTAAGCAAATCAGCAGTATAAAGATTGAACAGTAGCGGAGCTAATACACAGCCTTGCTTTAGACCATATTTTGTTGCAATCTTTGCAGATACTGTTGTGGCACTTGTTTTGATCCTCACCCAGGTTTTATGATGCAGAGATATCAGTGCAGAGAGAAGTGCAGATGGTATCCCCCATAAATTTAGTTTGTTCCATAGTGTCCCTCGATTGACTCTATCGAACGCTGCACTGAAGTCCACAAAACAGCAGAATAACGGTAGATGATTGGCCAGAGTGGCTCTCCAAGACAGATAGGACAGTGCTATTATATTATCTGTTGTGGAACAGACTGATCTAGAGCCTGACTGAGTGCAGGGAAGAATGCTATTTTCTGTAACCCAGTTTTCGAGTTCTTCCAGCAGGACATGAGCGCAGGCCTTAGCTTCAATATCCAATAAAGCTATAAGCCTATAATTAGTCGGATTTGAGCGATTACCCTTTTTATGAAGTGGATGTAATATTGAGCCCTGACAGGTGGATGGAATTGTGGCTGTAAGAAAGGCTTGTTTAAAGAGAGGTGTAAGGAGCTCTGCCCAAAACAATCGATTTGATTTAAAAACTGTAGCAGGTATTCCATTTGGCCCTGGCTTGCCATCATTCCTCATGCGGCTAATGATCTTATTTACTTCAGCTTCAGAGATGCCCGAACCCTGGGTGTTATCATAATTTGGTGCACTGCCTTTACCCTACTGCTCCTTTTCTTGGAAGGCACCTGGTCCATTATTCCAGGATCCACGGCCTGTTCAGTGTTAGACTTTTTGACCTGTGACCTAGTCACAGACAATACATGTGCAGAGATCCCTAACATTTCTGCATGGATCCTGAACTCCACTTCAGACCAGGCTGAATTCTCTAAATCATTGCCAAGCAAGCATTCAACAGGGAGGTCTGCACTTACCACAGCCTTCTTGAGGCCAGTTACCCCTCCCCAGGGGAAATTAACAACTGCCAGGGCATGGTTGGTCCTGACATTGCTAGAATTGGTCACTTGCTAAAGTTCACCAAGTATGATCTGTCCAGGGTCCACAATGTGTTGTGTCACCATGGTGACACTTGCTCCTGTGTCCCTGTAGGCCAAAGCCTCTTTTCCATTTATCAAAGGCTGTTGTCTGTATTTGCCCAGGTTACTGGGAATCACAGAGGAGGACATATCCATGCCTCCATCACAGACTAACACAGCCTGAGTTGGAACTCTGACTAGGCCAGAGCCCATCTCACTACCCCGGGTCAACCCTACTACACCCTTCTGCCGAGAACCACCATTTGAAGCTGAACTAGGGGGAACAGTTGCCATGGGGGCACTGGTGGCTGGAGTTGCATCCTTCTAGGTGCAATCACTTGTCCAATGGCTATTCTGTTTACAGATTTTACACCATGGTTTCTTTTTGGCCTTTTCCTTTCTTGGGAGATTGGGAATGCCCACCATTAGAAGCTTTTTGTGGGCCTTGTGAAGACTTCTGGTCTTTACCTTTTTCCCCCACCTTTACTATGATCTTGCTTCTTTTGGTCACCACCTTAGTTCTGTACCTTCTGCTTCACCTTGGTTCTGACACATTTGTCTGCCTTCTTTCTCAATTCTTGGGGAGAGGTCAGATCAGAGTTTACCAAGTGCTGATGCAACAGCTGATTTTGACAGTTATTAAGGATCTGCTCCATGATCAAGTTATACAATCCTCTATAATCACACACTTTACTGCCCAGTAACCAGCCCTCCAGATTGCTGCCCACTGCTCCTGGGGTACCTTCTGTACGTTGCAGGCCCTCTCCAGTGCAGTTATCCATTTGTGGATGTCATCCCCACTCTGGTAGGGAGGTACAATCTTGTTTACGTTTCTATGGACAAAAGACCTTTCCCTACAACTAGGGAAGTTGCTGCCACCATGGGACTCTAGCTCCATCTTTTTTTCTAGCTTTTTCAAGCTCTAGGGACTCCCTTTCTAGGGCTATCTTCTGTCTCCTTATTCTGAGCTGAGCTTCTTCAAGCCTCATCTCTTTCTCTCTCTTCTGGGAGGTGTCCCTCCTATGAGAAGAGACAGAAGACCCTATAGATGTGCCAGAATGATCAGATTCCACTGAAGGTGATCTGGGTCTTCTAGGCACACCCCCAACTCTTCCTGGGGGGACAAAGATGGGGCCTCTTTGGCCTTCTTCATCTTCAGTAGGAGCTGTATTGTCCAGGTCTAGGTCATTGTCACCTGCCTGGTCAGCATCAGAGTCTGAGTCCTGGTAGGGTAACCCACTGGGCCCTTCTTCCTCTGCTGTCCCCATCCCACTGCCTACCCTTTCAGGTTCTGAGGCCTGTCTAAAGTCATCAAGCAGTAATGCCTCTATGAGGCGTTGGGTGATGGGCGTTCTGTCCTGGCTTCAATTTCCTCATAGCACACAGACCATTAACTTTTGGAAAGGGAATGGGTCATATTTGGATGTCTGTACTTGACTGACATCTGGCAGAGATCCACTAGGTCCTGCCCTTGAAGTCATGACTAGTGGGGTGTGGTGTATGCACTACCTACACTATTTGTTTGCCTACTAAACCTCTCTTGAGTTGTAGAAAGGGTGTGCTTAAGCCCTTGACACACAACTCCAAGTTCAGTAGAATTTACTGTATTTAAGCTTGTATTATATGTACCTCTGGTACCTTTAGTGGTTTTCAAATGATCAAACACTTGAGATTATCTGGTAAAACAATGGCAAGCTGGAATCCCACACGCTGCACACCAATGTGAGAAGTTGGTCTGGCATATGCTGTCCACTATTCTAGTGGGCACCTTGCACCAGTCCAAGCAACCCATATTGATGGTAGGTTTAAAGAGAACCTATATAGAAAGGTATCCTAGTGGTAGCTGTGGAGAGCAGCCTTCAGGCTAAGTCTTGAAGGAATGTAAAGCAGCTTGTTTTACCATTCTATAATCTCGTGAGTGACCAAATGAAAGGAGAACCACACCAGATATATATATAAAATATATGTATTTAATCTAAACACATCCCTATAGTCTCTTTATGAGGCTAGAGGCAAAAGTACACACAGTAAACTTATTTAACACACAATAAATTAGCACAATATATGACTAGCCCTATGAGCGTCACAAACGATCTACTAAGAAAGTGGTATAAGTACCACTACAGTCATAGAGACAAAGCCTAGGGCTGTGGAACCGCTGGGGCAACTAGAAACCACCCAAGGTAGTGACGCCGGAGACCCACGGGGGACGCGTGCAGTGTCTAAACACAGCCGCAAATCACCATTGACTTCTATGGAGAAAGTTGTGATTCGAATTTTAAAGATTAGGGACACTTAGAAGTGGACTAGGAGCAAACCCCTTGAGAACTAGACAGTTTGAGAGTCAAGACCCACAGGAGCACTGAAGTACTTGTGTTACCTCACCCAAGGAAGCTGGGTGCATAGGTGTCTTTTCGTGTCGGGTTTCGTCATTGTTTTCTTTGGCGAGCTGCGAAAAAGTGCTGCAGGCGACAAAGTGGAAAGTGTCCGGATGGATCTAAGGGTGGATAGGAGATCTGAAGAACTTGAAAACAGAGGGGACAGAGTCTGGGTCACTAGCCAGTGACCAGGAAGGCGATGAGCAGATGCCCACTGATGTTGGGTGATTTCAGATGCAGAAGGTGAAGCTTGACTCGTCAGCCACGAGGACTAGGAGGCGTCGACGACAACCAGGAGCTGGATTTGAGCTGTCCCGCAATGAATGTCAAGTGCTGCGGTGTCGGTATCCGGAGTAGACACAACAAGCCTTGGCAACAGCAATCCACGCAGAAAGCAAACATCGGCTTCGGAGCAGACTAGCAAGGTCTGAGGGACTCACCCTTTGGAAGGGAGTCAGGGCACATCTGGAGCAACTAGGGAAACCCAACAAACAAAAGAGTTTCCTTCGTGGGGACCCACAAGTCAATGAACCAGGGATCGCAAAGGGGCCTCAAGCAGCAATGCTAGAAGCGAGCCCATGGAACACTCGTGGAGTGTAGGCCCACAATCGTTGGTGCAGATGGTGCTTAGGACTTGGACTACAAGTAGCCCAATGCACAACTTCGGAAAAGCTCGTGAAGTAAGTGCACTAGCAAATGTGCACGTCGTCCAGGAGTTCCGGTCCCCCGTGTCTCTCGATGGCTACAGGTCTCAGTTTTGCTGTGATCTTGTATCGGCCTCAGAGATGTCTGATAATCTGTGTCCTGTGTCACAAATCCTTCGTGATCCAGCAGGAGCCTCGGAAATGCAGACTAGCAAGATGCTTCTTTGATGCCTGTTTGAACAGGGGAGTCACTCCTTGACCCCAAGGGAGATTCTTCTGTCTTCCAGTAGAAATAGAATGTCGAAGTGCCAGGACATATGTTGCAGAGTTTTGTCCAGGGTAATCTAAAGTCCTTGGGACTGGGTTCCTATACTTATACTAAGTTTAGGGGTTGGACATACTCTAGGTTCCCACCTATGGCAGGACCCAAGGTGGGGGTGGTTACACCCATTCCCCTTTGTCCAGTTTCACACCAGAGCAGGGGCTGAGTGCCCTTGCAACCGGTTTGAATTGGGGTATGCACAGGGACACCAAGTGTGCCCCCAGCACTGCCTGAAAAGCATTCATTGAATGCACCGACCCAGACCCAATACACTAAAGCCTGTCTGGGGAGGTTACACCTCCCTGTGACAGGAATCCTATTGTCCAGGCTTCCTCTGCCGGAGTTTCGTCCAGCAGCAGGAGATCATACTTGTGTCTGTGGCTGCAGCATCCATCAGGTAAGTGTGTACAGGTCTTCTCCCTCTAGAAGGGTGGAATTCTACCTCTGCTGCCAGAACTGGCGGGGGGGGGGGTAGGATTCCAAAGTGTTTGACACCAAACACAACATGTTTCCATGCAGCCATTCCAAAGTTAGCATTTACCGTGAGGTTATAATGCACTTAAGAGTATATGGTCTGGCTACATCACAGAACAGCCGCATAGAATAGATTCCGAAAGCTGCAGAGGGGCTCAGCTCATGCTTGGGCACCCTCTCACACAAAACCAAGCACTCTGCCTTCAGGATTGATCAGGCCTGCCATAGGAGTGACTTATAGGTTTATATGTGTCACTGATTAAAAGTAGATATAGGTAACCTATATCTTAGTAAGGGGAGCATGCACCACCTTACCCAGGCTGCAGTAGCAGACCCGTGGTGCCATTTTGGAAGGCTTCCCATGGATGGCATAATACATGTCCCTGGTACGCCTCTGGGGTACCTATGCACTTGGTACCTAAGGTACCATAACTAGGGACTCACAAGGGTAACCCAGTAACCAATCTAGGTGTACCTAAAGTACATGCAATCAATTTAGAGAGGAAGCAGCTAGGCTGGGGTCCTGAATAGCAGGGCCCCAGCCAGACTAAAGTCGAAAAACAGTGAATCACCAGCAAAAAGTAGGGGTAACCATAGTAAGCAGATCCTACTCTCCTACAATATGTATGCACACACTCATCACTGCCTTGCTCTGTTCTCTGGGTTAGACAACTTTCAATCCACTAGTTGCTGATGTCACATCTCTGAAGAACAGTTACTCAAGATGTACTCTTTGATAATCAAATAATACAGCCCCTCATAAGTTGGAACCTCATTAACTTTTATCTAACCCTTTAGTGACTTCCCTGAGATATCGAACAAAATCTACCCAGGACTGTTGTGCCTCTTTGTGGGTGTCTCTGAACTTCTTGCAATACTGCACTATTGTGAGGCTAAACATTTCCACTAAGGCATCTGTCATATGTTGATAGGATTCAGCTGCTTTCTCCTTTAGAGTAAGGAGCCTGCCCATCCCTACTACAGGCACTAAATCTCACAGTAGAAATTCCTGGTGTTGCTGGCTGAGCTTGCACATTCTGTATTAATATCAATATCCCTCATGAGACCCAATTAGGTCTCAGTAATTCAAACTTGAGCTCAACCCTAAGTAGCTGTAGCACAGAGGATGCAGGCTTAAATTAGGAGAAATGTGTAAAATATTTATCAGTACCAAACAGTGAAATGTAGAAGATACAAGACAATACAAATTGCACTTCATTTTATGAGAGTAGAGAAACTTTTAATGAACAGACAGACACAAAAACAACATGAATCTGATGTAGAGAACCAGAGATATGATTTGTGAAGGTTTTAGAGTGTTCTAGCACCAAAAAGCACAATGTGCCAACCAGGGGCATCTCTAGACATGGTCAAAGTCAAACATTAAGGCTGACCAAGATGGAGCGTGGGTCAGATACAAGAACCAGGTTCATCCTGGTGGAAAGTTTGCCTTCTGACTTAGTTATTTTTCTGGAGAAAAGTTCTTGTATATGATGTTATCAGCAGGTAAGAGTGCCAGCTGGTTCTGAAGAAGGGCTTATTGATAGTGGCCAGGTAAGGCATAGGACCTCGGTGGGATGCTTGACTCTAGCAGGACGTTTGAGGCTCTTAATGTCAATGGCAGGAAAACTCAGGTGTCAGTGGCGGCGGGGTGCTGCTCGGGGATGGTCCAGAAGAAGTCCTCTACGTTTGGACTTAAAAGCTTTTTGGAAAATCAGGATTCTTTCATCAGGGCAGTTCAACGTTGGCAGCTGGACTAAGCGGCGGTCTGGTGGTTGCCTATGGTACTTTTATCCAGTGTCCAGTCTTGTAGTTTATGATGGGGAAAGAGTACACTGTAACACCAGCCAAAGTGCAGGACATTTTAGGCACCACTTGGGAGTCAGGACTCAATCTTCCAGAAGTCACCAGCAGGGTCCATGGGAAATCCAGTTCAAACTGGTAAGCTGGGCTCAATGGAGATTTTGACTTCTTGCAGCATTTATGTTCCTGAAGCTGAACAGGAGGCTAGTATATTAGGTGTTGAGTTCTTCTCTGATGTGCTGGATACAAGTGGGGGAGCAGGTTCAGCCCTTAAGAATTCACTTAACACAGGTCCAGAAGCGTTCTGAAGAGGGTACTGAGGGTGCCACTTTTTTGCCCAGTGTGAGCTTGTGGGTGGGGGGAAACTTAAGCCTACTTCCTAACCAATGTGGTAAGAGTTTGCAGGGGTGTCTCTACCCACCTTTGCACCACTTACTATGTGTCTTAATGTAATCTCTCCCACAGTGCCTAACTCTCTTTAAAACCAACATGGCAGAACATTTCTTCCCTTGTGCAGAGCTCTAGACACATCCCTGAGGTATGTTCCAGGGAAATGGGAAACTCCCTCTGCAAACCAGTTCTGAAATAGGTTTTAGCTCTACTGGGACTGGTGCTGCTCTGGCTACTTGGACAATGGTAGTGGTATGCCTAGGTTTGAAGTACTTTTGCCTGTGACAGACAATGCCCCTGTGAAGCTTGTGCATTTGGTGTGTACACCCCCCTGGCCATCCTGTCAGAAGGTGGTCACACCACCTCCCAGTCAAAGTCTTTTTGTTCCCTTTCCTGGGTACCGTTCATACCTCACAGCAGGTTACCCAGTGACAGTTGGGGATTAACGCTGAAAAAGCTATGAGAGGCTTTAGACAGGAAAATACCAACTTTCCAAAAGTAGCATTTTCAAATTAGTAATTAAAATCCGACTTGACCAATAAATTGGATTTTCAATTACTATTAACTTGAGCCCTTGAATCATGGTTCTAGCTATTCCCAAACTTAATTTATGCATTATAAGTTGTTATAATATAACAGAATTTTTCTAAGAGGGAGCCAGCCTTGCCACAGTGAAAAATTGCTTTGGAGATGTTTCACTGCCAGGCCATGTAAATCCTAAGTGCACGTCCTACTTTTAAATATCATGCAAAGTCTCCTGTGCGCATTTAGAGCCTACCTTAGTGGTGACTTAAGTATTAAAAAGGCAGGGTTAGGCCTGACAAAAGGCCTAAACCTGCCTAGCAAAAAGTTTATTTTGCCAGGGTAAATTTTCAGTTTTAAATCTGCACACGCGGGCTGCGGGGCAAGTCTGGAGACATGCTTTGTACTGTCACTTTAGTAGTGGCGCAATAGGTGCACCACTGGTGACATTTAACTTACAGGCCTGGGTACACTGGGTCCAATATACTAGGTAGGTTAATAGTGTCAATTAGGATTTTAAACAATTCAAAACGTTTTTAGGGGTCAGATCACATGAACTGGGGCCTGGTTAGCAGGGTCCTAGTGTACAGTGTCCACAAACTGGCAGCATTAATTAAAGCAATAGAGGCAATCATGCAAAAAGAGGCATTTCCTTACAGGGGTCATATTCCTTCAGGAGAGGGTCCCTTGTTCTGGAAGTTTTCCATAGAATTGTACATCTCTGGGTTCGGCTTCATGTGGATCCTTTTATCTCTTGTTTAAACTACAGACTTCTCTGATTTTTTAGTTAGAGACTGGACTTGAACTGAAAGTTTCTTCATGGTTATGCCTTCCCTGACTGTGCTATGATCCTCAGAACATTAATTAATATTCACAGGTTTTTTACAGCTCTAATGATTCTGACTCCTTTTTGACCATATCAAGTGTGGTACCTTCAACTTATGGAACTCTCTGTAGAATTTCCTAGAGCTCTTACCATGTTTCCTCTCTTCCTCTGCGGCCCTGAAGGTGGTCCTCATAGGTTCATTCTTTAGGGCCACCGTAGGCGGATGTATGACGTTACAACGCATACTTTTACAACGCATACCTTTACAACGCATTTTTTACAATGTAACATCCATTACAACGCATTCCATTACAACGCATGCATTACAACGAATTTTGAAAAACTACCCTTACAACACATTCCATACAATGCATACTACCTTTACAACGCATACCATTACAGCGCATAACATTACATTGCATGTATGGTAAGTATTGGATAGTGTAGGGGTAAAAATTACTATTCTAACTCCAGGGGGGGGTAACAGTAGGGTAAGTGTTTGATAGTGTAGGGGTAAAAATTACTATTCTAACTCCAGGGGGGTGCAACAGTAGGGTAAGTGTTGGATAGTGTAGGGGTAAAAATTACTATTCTAACTCCAGGGGGTGCAACAGTAGGGTAAGTGTTCTATAGTGTAAGGGTACTATGCATTGTAATGTTATGCATTTTAATGGTATGGGTTGTAATGACATGCGTTGTAGTGGTATGCGTTGTAGTGTCATGCGTTGTAATGGTTGCGTTGAAATGGCATGCGATGTAATGGATGTTGCGTTGTAAACCGTAGGAGGATGTATGACGTTACAACGCATACTTTTACAACGCATACCTTTACAATGCATTGTTTACAATGCAACATCCATTACAATGCATTCCATTACAACGCATGCCATTACAACTAATTTTTAAAAACTACCCTTACAACACCTTCAATTGCAACGCATACTACCTTTACAACACATAACATTACATTGCATGTATGGTAAGTATTGGATAGTGTAGGGGTAAAAATTACTATTCTAACTCCAGGGGGGTGCAACAGTAGGGAAAGCGTTGGATAGTGTAGGAGTAAAAATTACTATTCTAACTCCAGGGGGTGCAACAGTAGGGTAAGTGTTCTATAGTGTAAGGGTACTATGCGTTGTAATGTTATGGATTTTAATGGTATGCGTTGTAATGACATGCGTTGTAGTGGTATGCGTTGTAGTGTCATGCGTTGTAATGGTTGTGTTGAAATGGCATGCGATGTAATGGATGTTGCGTTGTAAAAGTTTTGTTGTAATGGTAGTGCGTTGTATAAGTTGCGTTGTAAAGGTTGTTTCCCCCGTAGGCTAGTGGCTTGGAGGGTTTCAGCTCAGCCTGGCACTTTCATATGAAGCATTGTCAATTATCAGTGATTACTTCTGCTCAATCCAGTTATACATATGCCTCAGCAGTCTGAGTTGACTGGTGTGTGAAGCAGGAGATTAATCCCTTATTTGCCTCTCTAGTAGACATAGTAAGTTTTTGGTATCTCTTTTTATTTTAAGTAAGGCCTATGGGACACTGAATGCCTAGGGTGAGCAATTTCTGCAGATCACATTCTAGTCAAAGGGGGAACCAATGGGAAAAAATCTAGTTTGTAGGGCCTTAAGGGCCAGGTGTACAAGGGATATTTGCATGCGCAAACGGGTCTTAGACCCGTTTGCAAATGCAAAAAGCCTTTTGGCCAAGTACAATCCCTATTTTGCGACTTGCAAAAATTTGCGACTCGCAAAATTGTGTTTTGCGACTTGCTATTAGGAAGGGACGTTCCTTTCCTAATAGGAACCCCAAATGCCATGTATGACTGTTTTGCAATTGCGGTTGCAAAACAGTCGCAGTTCACCACACTTCACAGAAGAGTGGTAAACCACTTGCAAACGGGAAGGGGTCCCTAGGAGACCTCTTCCCCTTTGTGACTGGCTCTAAAAATATTTTTTAAGGGCAGGCAGTGGTCCCAGGGACCACTAGATGCCTTTAAAAAATTAAACAAAAAACACTTCATTTTTCTTTTTTTTAATGCATTCCGTTTTCCTTTAAAGTGACAGGAGGTTTGAATTCTGCTAGGGACATAGGTGAGGATTATCTCCCCTTACCTCTCCATTTCATTTACAACTTTTTAAATCCTTAGATTAATATGGAACCAGGGGTGGCTGGCACGGCTCGCGGGTGGGGAGGCGGGCATAGGGGTGTGGGCTGCTTTTTAAAATAAATAAATAAAACTTACCTTGCCGCCGGGTCCTACGTCTTCTCTTCTGCTCGCCTGTGTCCAACTCCAGATCGGAACAGGAAGCAGGCACCAGGCTCCCACCCCCAAGCCAATCACAACGCTGCAATGCAGCGTTGTGATTGGTCTGCTCAGCCAGGGCCTGGAGGGGTGGGCATGCTCTCCATGCAGGCTGTAATGCAGCCTGCTTGGAGAACAGGGAAGTGTGCATGACTGTTCTGGCGGCCCGATAGGGCAGACCAAACAGTCATTGCGCACAGGAGTGTTCCACCACTCCTCCCCTGCAGCTCCGCCTGCCCCACCCCCTCATGCACTGCCTCAGCAGGAGGAAAAAATAAAATGATAATAACATTCTGTTATTATCATTTTTTTTCCTTTCTTTGCTGCTCCTGGCAGTGGGGCAACGTTCCTACGCCTTAGCAGAAGAGACGCCACTGCATGGAGCTCTATTTATTTACCAAAAGACTATTTTTCCTCGTCTTCCATAACAATTTCCTGTTTCTTTTGGAATCTTATCATATTCTGCACCGGCCCACAAGTCACATTACAACAACTTGCCTTCATATACTGTTCAGGACAGTGTGTAGGTCTTTTCACTTGAACATTTTGGTGTTGCAAAGGGGAGGGAGTTTGCTGTTCTGCAGGGTACAATATACTGTTGGATGTGTCCGGATTGGTGGTCCTATTGTGAGGTCACAATGCTACTAGACTGCTGACCTTCATTATTTGTTGCATTGTTTCTTTTTTACATATTTGCTTATAGAGACATCACTAAAGAAGAATAGTCATAATTAGCCTCTGTATCTTTAATAGAATCCAAACTTCCTGTCACATTAGTGGGGAAGATATTCCATTATATATCTCACAGTAATAGCAAGTAATCACTTTCCACCGCTACCTTGCATACATACAATACAGTCTTTGAAGGGAATTGGATCCTTTCCACTCATGTATGTAGGATCTGAATAAGTGAAACAAATAGTTCTCTAAGCCTTCGAAGTCATTGAGGCTCAGTACTTTCAATTATCAAAGTTCACATTTAAACATGCTTTTAATCCTTAGAATACTTCTCTGCTGAGTGCTTCTAAACTCGTTTTCAAAGAAAAACGAACAATCTCCAAAAATCTTGGCCCCTGTGCGTTCTTGAAATTAGAGTAAATATGTACTTTGAGGTTCAGAGATTAAATGAAACAACTTTCAGGGTTTATATATTTTGATATTGAGTCCTCTTATTGCTTTTTTCGATTTTTCACACAACGTATTGCCTGTCCATGTGGAGTATTTCATGAATGTGTCTCCAAGGTCTAGTCATTTGCCGTGCTACCAGCTCTTGCAAAAGGTTACATACATGATAGATGTTTGAGAAAGAAGCTCTTGTGAGCTATGTCCAGCGGCATATCTTCCATTGGAGCAGCAGGTGCAGTGGCACCAGGGCCCAGAGAAAGACTGAGCTCACTGAACCCTGATTTTCGTTGTATTTCACAGTTCGAGCACTGTCAGTTTCCCCATGTCCTTCTTAACGCTGGGGCCCATGAGACATGACACACTCTCTCCGCCACTGCATATGCCACGCCCTCTTGTAAGAGATCACAGTATTTTGAAGCTATATCCTTAAGTGCTCTATGTCTGCAAATTCAGTGTAGGATGGATCCTGTTTAATCATTAATCAGCGCCAGAGTTCAGCGAGCACGTCTGCGAGAAGAAACCGCACTCCTCTTTTCCAAAACATGCCGCAGTATACTCTCATATTTCACGTAAATTAACAACATACACATAACACAACCTGTTTTATTTTTGTAATTTCATTTACCGGTATTTAGGGGCATAACAACAAGGCGGCGATAAAAAATTATCGCCGCCATTGCGGCCGAAAAGAGGCGATAATTTTATTGCAGTATTAGCAAGGTCACGCTACCGTGTGAATCCTTCCTTTAGCGCCCTTTCCTGTAACGCCCACCTTTGCATCTCTAATGAGATGCAAAGTGGGCGTTCCAGCTTAAAATAACTGGAGAAATGTCGCTAAGTGACATTTCTCCAATTATCAATGGGCATGCTAACAAGCAGAGCGATAAAAAAAGTAGCGCTAACCTTGGTTATCGCTACTTTCCTTATGCCTGCTTTTCCTTTGACTAAACAATGTTAGTCAATGGGTGGTGGATTATAGGGCTGAGACCACCCAGCCCAATCAACAAGGATATCGCCGTTTTCCATGGAACAACGCTGGAAAACCAGCGATGTTCCATGGAAAACATTGCTATCTCAGGAATAATTATCGCCATTGCGCTATGCGTTGGTAATACAGCGCTAGCATGGCGATAATTATCTGAGATAGCAGGCGATAAAATTCCTCACGCTAAGGGCGGCCAGCGATAATTATCGCTGCCGCTTGTTGATATGCCCCTTAGTTGGCCCGTACAAGCGTACAATGACGTTTTGTCTCTGCTTTTTCAGTCCAGGCAGCTTTTTACTGCAAATTCAGTGCTGTCACCTCTTCACTGAATGCATGTTTGTAGGGCGTGTTTCAGCTAATAATATAGATGTCCCTTTAAAGCTCAGAGGTAGAGACAGGCAACAGGAAGCAAGGACAGCTTATACCCAGCGAGGGTCAGCAGCGGCCCCATCCAGTGGGGGAGGGGAGAGATTCCCTTGTGTGAACCCGAGCGAATATTTCATGTTTCGGTTACTGAATCCATTTAATAATTCTAGGAGTCTGTTGATTATGTTAATTATCTCAAAGTCCTCTGTGGACAATGGGGCATATTATCGAGGGGGTTTATCTCCGCTTTATTGGCTTTAAAAGCTTTAAAAGCCAAGAACGCGGAGATAAAACTATCTCCCTATTATCTAGCTGTCGCTAACACCAGTTAGCGACAGCTAGTAGGAGATAGCGACCATCTTGGGCCCCACTTTGCATGTCAGTGATATTTATCACTAATGACATGCAAAGTGGGCGTGCCAAGATGTTAGCGACTGGAAACAGTCGCTAACATCGCTATCTCCTATTACCAACTTTTGGAGATATTCGCTAAGCGCTAAGCACGAATATCTCCAAAAGCTAACACCTGCCCTGAGCAGTTCTTAGCCATGTTATCCAATTGGAGGTGGATAACATGGCTAAGAGCATTAGCTCGGTAATGCATGAATATCGCTGACTTTTCAGCGATATTCATGCATTGCGGCCGTTTTTTATCGCTTTTGCGATAAATCTTGGTAATACCAAGGTTTATCAGCGGTAAATTTTTGTCTCTAACCAAGCAATAGCGATAATTATCGCTATTGCTTGGTAATATGCCCCAATATTTTTCCCTAATAAGCTAAGAGACTGCCTGCACTAGAGGCTGACTATGCAAACGCCTGCATGCTTTTCTGCTTCCAGGACTCTTCGGTGCAACAGCATTTTACCGGAGCGTGAAAGTTACGCTAAAGTAAGCGTATAGTATGACTGGTGGCAGGCACCGAAATGCTACCTCGTCCATACATACGTCACCTGCTCGGCATCCCTTTCTTCATGCTTTAAAATAGCAGTAGGCAAGCACAGTCCCGAAATGTAACGCCACTGGAATCACACCTAAGAAAGAGCGAAGACAGTGTCGTGGCTGTAGGTACCAACATAGATAGTTTAACTTTTCAGATCCTGTGTGATTTCCCGAAGTTAAAGGTTATACTTTAAAAAGGTAACACTAATGTAGTTTAGAAAAGGAGCTCAGATGCCAGGAATCGCTCAAATATTTCCTTGCAATAGAAGTGACTGGTAGGGGAATCACCTTGTTATTTGTTAATGGTAGGGGAAGTGACGTCACACACGCTTTGTCACCCAGTGGCATCTGCTCCCACCCTTAGGTGCTCAATAGCCTATTTGTTGCTCAGAAAGTTTAGGGCAAGGGCATGACACGGGAACTACAGAAAGGAAACATGCATCTTAAAGTCCTGTACACTTCTCTTCCTGCCCTCCATTTGGGGCCCCAGAGGCAGAAAGGGCGGTGCCAACGGGTGAGCCATGGGTGGCAGCTGCTGACCTAAATTGACTTCCCAGCAATTGTGCTAAATTGTGGTTGAATTTTATTTTCCATAATTTGCTTTCAAATGCTCATTTATTCACGTTAATTCCCCTGCTACAGGTAAGTCACGAATTGCACCCCCATCACGCTCTTTCTTCTTAATCAAAATGTTTTTGCTTGGTGGTTTCAAACATAACACTACTTAAAGTAAAGTCCACATTTGTCACAATCACCCGTAAGGGTCTCTAGGCGCTGGGGGCCGTCGGGAAGATTAAGCGAGCTATTGCCCAGAGTCACATGGTGCTGGGCTAACCTGCCGCCGGAGCCGGGGATCCAGTTTTAGAGTGCTGTCCCAAAAGGACACCTTCAGGACGTGCGTAAATGTATCTACCCCAGAGTAGGCACGGGTAGAGTTGTCGACACTAGTGGCTTGGCGACACTATGTATGGCACCTGCAGTAAACCTGCCGATTGAAACACGAGGGAGCTTTAAAAATGGAGGTCCATAACACGTCACCTTGCCATTGCCTCTCTTCAGTGCCTTTCAATGTCTTTGTCAACACATCACAATAAATAATGCATCCTAGAAAGGTATATATATCCGCATGGTATTTAGGCTGGGTCTCTCACCTCCACTCAATGTAAATACAAGTTTAAATATTAATCACAAGTCGAAACAATTATTCCCTAAGGCTTTACTGTCTTTTTATAATCCCCCTTTCTACCAAGTGGTGCAGGTGAAACTTGATGTCCCTTCAATAATTAAGACTGTTATTTATCTCATTAGACGGCATGTCTTTCTTTTAAACTCTGACATGGGTGGCTCACCTGGTCCATTTAGGTTCTTTAAGCAGGATTTATTCGATAACATGCTCTCTTCTTGAAAACCCATGGAATCCATAGAATACGTTGCTAAATCCTAAGCATTTAAGAGCTCTATGTTCTCACTAGTGGTTGTGACAGTTTGAATAAATTTCACATACTGCGTTGATCATTGATTGACTTGCAACCAGTTCATCCTTGCACAGTTCAACTGATGTATTAGTCATTAATTTTGCAAAAAGTAGTAGGCTGTTTGCGACCCCTTTTGATGGTCTGCAAGTGAAAAGCAGGGCCGGAATGGCCGTTGCGGGCACCGGGCAATCCCCCGGTGCGCCGCAAGGGTGGGGGCCGGTTTTGGGCCACTGGGGGCCGTTTTTTATCAGGGACGTTAATCCAGCATAGCTGCTAAATCGGCCCGGTAACAAAATCGGCCGAAAACCGGATCCGCGGGCAAAGAGCTCGGTCGCACCCCCAACCTACAAGGAGGAGGGGGGCGGTCGAGCACTTTGCTGGGGCTGGTTTTGATTCCCAGTCCGGCGCTGGTGGAAACAGGTACCTTCAAGGGACAGCAGGCCCCTATCCCTTCGCAGTCTTAAAAGAAAAACTATTTTTTTAAACAGTTTGAAATCTTTGAAGGGAGAGCTGTTGCTTGTTTTCAGAAAGTTATCTGTTTGGGAAGGCATCAGCAGTCTCCTGAATGGATGTATGACGGTACGACGCTGGCTATTACCACGCGTACCGTTACAACGTGTGTTTTACAACGCAAGTCGTTACCACGACTTGCGCTGTAGGGTGCGGACTTAGGAATAGTTTAATTTACTATTCCAACACCAGTCCCTGTGGATAGTAGGGAAGGTGTTGGAATAGTAAATGAACTATTCCTTGTCCTTGAGCGCCCTCCAGCGCAAGTCGTGGTTACGACTTGCATTGTAAGAGACGCGTCGTAATGGTAGCGCGGGGTAACATCCACGTAGTAAAGGATGTTCCCCTCCTGAACACTGTCTCCTCCCCCCTGAGACTGTCAGATATGACTCACAAAGGGGAGGAAGGCCCACAGGGACAGCTTCACCTTTACGAATCTGATACCATGCAAACTTGGGTGACAAAAGTGTACAAATGCAATTGTGGATGTAAATCACTGATACATGTTCATTCTAATTAAGAGATGTAGGAAAGAAGGATCTGCTTCGTGAATAACCCCAATTTTTGCTTGATGTAATGCTGTTTCTGACTAGTCTGACTGGGATCCTGCTAATCAAGACCCCAGTCTCTGTGCTTTCTCCCCTAAATTGGTTTAGTAAGTACTTGGGTACATCCCAGATTGGACACTGATGTCCACTTATCAGTCCCTAGTGTATGGTACTAAGGTACCCAGATATATTGTTGTGTCTCTTTGGTGCACTGCCAAATTCCAATTGGAAAAATGTTATCAATCCGATTTAAAATCAATCTAATTTAAAGTCAACCATGTTGCTTTGATTGTGCTTTTTATTCTTTGATAAAATTATTTCTCAATGTCCACATCGTTCATGTGAAAACATATATCAAATGCATTGGTGGTAAACATCCAACAAAGTAACAGTCATCCCCAATGCATTTCGGGTATGTCACTGCCCTTCATCAGGGGGTTTGTTCCTGATAAACAATTAGACAAGGCAAAAATGAAATGACTGCTCAGGGGGTGGTCTGCCCACTTCACCTGGTGTTCACTCTTATGTGTCAAGTAACACTGATATCCAGCATGTGCCTAAAGAAAAGCTCATCCTATGCAAGTGGTCAAAGTGAAATAAAAAAAGGAAAAACAAGGCATGCTTGAAATATAATGTAAAAAAAATCCTGTAATTCCTAATGTTAGGGTGGTTCGTCACATGCTAAAAAGAGGTTTCAAATCATTTGGCCATTCGTTGTGTTAGGTGATTGACAAACGTGCAAGTGGTTTCAAAAGCGTGTGGTGGAGTGTAGAACCACACGCTCCTGTGTTAAAGTGTACAAAAACACGAGCGAATGCTAATCATATGTAAGCTTAGGATACATGGGCGGTGCATTCAGGTTCAGAGGATGATACCTTGCTGTACGTCCACTAATTGAATACTTGCTATTCAATCCTAAGTAAACATGCATAGCCAATAGGTCTCGCTTCAGCACCTTATAAGTGTTTAGCCAGAACTACTGGCTTTGTCAATGTCTTTGTGCTATGTTGTAGACCAGCGAAATGAGAGGGTGATTTGTAAGGCAGGGGACAGCAACTACAAGACCCTCTGAACAATGTGTGCACAGGAACACCAGAACAAAGTGCATAGCACAACACGGGGTGCAGAAAGTGCCCTGAAGTGCACTGAAAGTCATGGAAGAGCAAAACGTGCTTCATGCGACATGGGGGAGTTTAAAGAGAAAGATTGTCTTTGTTTATCACAGGAGCTGGTGATGGCACTTACAACAGGTGCCAACATGGGCCCTTATGTGAGAGTGAACACTGTGAGCCATAGTGTAAAAGTGCATAACCAGTGCACCATGGGTTGATCACACACACACACGTTGTGGCCTGCTACACCTTGCCACACTGTGCATACACCATGCCCTGCAGTACAACTGCAGGATGCTTCCACTGCAATGCTTAATTTGAGCCAGTGGTTTCTGGTGCTAGGCACCGACAATTAATAGTCAACTCCGACAGTTATGACAGTCTGCCACTTGGTGACGCTGCTTGACTAATTTAGAGATAAGCACAACAGTTGTTTATCAATTCAATATACATTCAAAATGACTAATACTCTCCCTAAGCCATTTTATAGCCTTGGGGGCCTGGAATAGCCGAAATTGTCACACTTACGGGAGTGTAATGGCTAGTAGGTGTGCTGGCCCCCTTAGCGCCAGACACAACATTTAGAGCCAGGAGAGGGATGGGTTTTTATGCCAAGCAGACTGGAGACACAAGGGGCGTTCGGAAGAATGTTGGGAATACCGTAGTCACAAGTGAGGGCGTGATGGTAGAGGAGGAAGGGGTGGAAGGTTGATAGAGGTTGATGTTGAGGTGCTCGGGGTCGCGCTGGAGGCAGCCTGAGAGGGTTTAGCTCTTTCTGAACTGTAACTGTAACAGGGAGAGGAGAAAAGGAACAAAACACGGGTGGGTGGAAGGAAAGACTGAGGAAAGTACATGAGGATAAAATAAACAGCATCACCCCCCCAGGCCTGCAATTATACTATCTTCACTTAAGGACCCTCAGCATGCAAAATTGTCATTTACAGTGAATTGCATGCGCCCTTCCCAAAAGTGCACCACCAAAATCTTGCCAAATGGCGCCCCTACACTTTTAACTGCTCAGTAACACATTTTCATTTAATGACGAAACAGGCACTTCCATGCAAAGGTTTAAAAAGGGACGCGGAGACGATTACCAAATACGACAACTTAAAATGTTGCAGTTTGCATCCACTTTTGTGCAACCTAACACAAAACCCCTAGTCCTGGGCAGTACGGTGAAAGTATACTGTTTCCTTTTTCACAAGAACCACCATCATTAATTATGTTAATTTAAAGATAAAAGCCACAAACACTAGGCAGTGTTACAGGTTGAGAAGTAGAAACACTTATCCAAGGGGAGTATAGACAAACCATGGCAAGGTTACAAACTGTTCACTGAATCGTCCCAGCGATCACTTACCAGTAGTTATGCTGTTAGGCTTCGTGGTTGTACGAAGACATGACTTCTGGATGCGCAACCTAAGAAACAGCTGCCCTCCACACACGAGCCGCCGTACATTCAGTCTACCCAAGAAGTGGTTTGGGAGGGCAGGAGGCAAGTTACGCACTCGGCTAGATAAGAGGAAAGTAAAGCAAGACCGATGAGGTGCGACAGATGGAGAATGGGTGTAGCACTGGACATTGTGAACCAAGATGGCAGACGATAAACAGAGGGGGAAAAAATAACCAAGCAGCTCAATAGGAGTGGTGTGGGCAGGCACAGAGAGACAAGGGGGAGGGGTGCAGGGGAGACAAGTAGGCACTGCAGCTGCCGCCCTGCGCAACGCTGCTCGCTCCCATAAGCAAAACACTGTGTGAGTGAACATTTGTAAAAGAGGTGGGACATGCGCCCACCTTTAGCCATTTGCAGGCTACAATAACAGAATGACACAGGCAACAGCCAACCCAATGCGTGGGGGGAGTCAGATATACACAGAGAAGTTTAGAGTGCTTACACGAAGCCTAGCAGAGCAGCGCATGCGCGCTGGCTCAGGCTCGACCTAAAAAGGACAACTAACGGAGTGCGTGATTCACACCCATTGAATTACTAAGGTACCCATGGCATAAGTACACCAGGAGTTCCTCATGGGCTGAAGCATGCATTATGCCACACATAAGAGACCACTCAATTTGCAACTACAGGCCTGCGATTGCAGCCTGTGTAAGCTGGTGCTAGCACCACTTACGAAAGATATTGGTTTACCTATATCTAGGGTCACTATGCTTAAAACCTATGTCACTCCTAAGGCAGGTCTTACAATTGTGAAGGCAGGTTGCTTGGTTCTAAGTGGTAGGGTGCCCCTGCATCAGTAGGACACCCCTACAGCCCATGGAGTCCATTCTCCCAGATTGTAAGAGAGGCAGCCATATGACATATAGAGGGGCACTGCGTCATAATGCATTGACCATCTCGAAACAGGCTGCAACGATTCCTATCATGTTGGGTATCAAACATGTTGGAATCATACCTTCCACACTGTAAATGGTGTCGGAGGTATGATTCCATGCACCGTAAAGGTCCTCTGGGAGGCCCTTGGTGCTCCTGGTGCCAGTCTTCCCGAACCGGACAGCAAGCTAGGGCTGCTGCCGGCCAGAGACACGTTTCTGCCCTCCTGCTACTGAGCCAAGCTCGGGCAGGGGAAGGCAGAACAATAGGTATCCCATCACAGGGAGGTCAGACAGTATTTAGTGTATTGGGGCAGGGTGGGAGGTCCACCTCATAGTCTGCAAGCAGGGCACTCTTGGTGCCCTCCATGCATAGTCCAGTTCAAACCAGTTCAGGGAGCCATTGGCCCCCGCTCTGGCACGACCCTGGACAAAGGACAGGGGAGTATCTCCCCCTTGTCCAGCCCCTCCTAAGGAAGGGACCACTGTATTGTTTCAACCCTTTCCTTGGGGTACTTCAAGGCTTACCTGAGGGTGGGTCCCTAGATTCGTCATGGGACAAGATACATTTCTGACACCAATTCTTCTTCAACCATCTGGGCACTCTGGACTGCTGGACTTCGCTGTGGGCATCAAGGCTGCAACCGGGAAGACTCCTGCTGCTCCTGATCTCGTCGCCCTGCTTGTCTGCTGCAACGTCCGTGTTTGTGCAACATACAGGAACCTTACAAGGCCTGTGGGCATCCAAGACACCTGAAGGAATCTCCCTTGAAGTGAAGGAGTCACTTGCCTGCATCTGCAGGCAATGCAACTAAGCTGACTGTCTCTGCTGACCCTGAGCTCCCAGGGACTCCAAAAGGCCCAGCAACACAAGTGGTGTTTCTTCATATCCCTCAAAGCCTACCCTGTCATCTTACCAATTTTGAGGCCAATGTCCCTTGTTAGAGTTGCAGGAACCGAACCCCTGTGCAACACATTGACGTGGAGTTGCACAGGCTTGTTGGCTTCCTTCCATCAAGATCTTCGGGCTCCAAGTAGCCTCAACCTCAAGCATCTCCAGTGACCAAGATCTCAATCCTCACCACATCTTCTTGCATTGTGGCTTGCTTCTTTGGTGAGCTGCTCGTGGTCCTCTTGCGACTCTAGTGCCTCTGTCCTGTGGATCCTCTTGAGGTTCATATTCATAATCTTTGGGCTCCCCTGATTGCTTGGGGCCTGCCCCAACTTCCCTGCTTGTTGTGAGTCTCCCGCACCTTGCTGGTCCCTACATCGCATCTTCTTCAACTTTCACATTGGTTACAGTTGCCAAGGCTTGTTGGTGCTCCCCTCAAGTCTCGACATACAATGTGGGACAGCTCATATCCAGCTCCTGGTTGTCCTCAGCATCGCCTGGTCCACACAGCAGCAGTTTAAAGGTCACCATCACCTCCTCTGCAACACCTGACATAGGCGGGCATTCGTGTTCCGTGCCTCCTGGTCACTCGTGAATGGCATAGACTCTTTTGTCTCTGCTTGCAGGTTCTTCACAACTTGAATCCACCTTTGGGTTCCACTGGACACTTTAACCATCTAAAGAAGCAGCATCTTCCTGAAGTCTTCCATTGGGTTCGACTGAGGTTTCCGATGCCACGTCACACCTATGCACCCGGCTTCCCTGGGGCAGGTATCCTGGTTCCTAAGGTATCCCCGGGTGGGTTGGCTCTCCAACCTTCTGTCTTCCACAGGGTTTCTTCAGGGTCCGTTGGGAAGGGTCCTTCTTCTTTAATATTGCAACAGCGACTTACCCATTGACTTGTATTGATCATGCGGTTGTGTTCTACTTAGCACGTGACCTTTGTGGGGCTCCTAGTTACTTACCTTGGGTGGTTCCTTGGGTCCCCAACACTTCTACGTCTTCTGGGTACAGTCTTGACTCGAGTCGTGGTTCGCATTCCACTTATTTAGTATATGGTTTGTCCCTCCCTGGTGACCGTTGTGTATTAAGTGCTACTTACATGTTTCTATAGTAAAGTATTGTGTGCATTGTGTATATCTCCGGGTAGGAGATATCTGTATATGTTAGTGTAAGTACACTGTGTGGTTGGTTCTTTTGCACTTAATCTATACTGATAGGATTATGTTCTGGTAAAACAAGCTGCTTTACACTCCTTCTGGACTAAGCCTGAAGGCTGGTCTTCACAGCTCCCACTTAGAGAGCTTTCTAAGGTTGTCTAAGACCACTGAAATCACCATAAAGGTTGTCTGGATTGGTGCAAGGTGCCTACTTATATAAGTGTACACCATGTACCAAGCCAGCTTCTCACAAGAGGGAACACCTCTTTCGATTGTGTGACAAAATAACACCAACAAATATATTGGTGGCAAAAATATCAGCAACAAAGTATCGAAACACTAATATGGACTTTATAAATCTTGTCGGTAAAGTAAAAAATATTTGGTACAAATAAATAGAAATCCACAATATCATCAAAAATGAGTAAGTATATTGGAATTCAACTGTTATATACTATATAACTTTGCAACTTATATTAACTTCAAAAATAATGTTACCTTTAAAAATATATACTTATTGTAAGAAATTGGGTTACTGGTTTACTCGGGTGTGAGCCCTGGTCAAGCAGTAACCACACTCCGAGACAGGGTAAGAAGCAGGCAAACCCTAAATTAACATTTGCTCACCCTTTGGTAGCTTGGCACAGAGCAGAGCAGGTCAGCACAGCAGGGCAGCAGTTCCTTTAGGGCAGCAGAACAGCAGATTAGCAGTCCTTGTAGCAGCACAGCAGTCATTCTCCCTGGTAGATTATCCATATGTTCAAAAGTGTATTGAAGTGGTGGTGTCTGAGGTCCAGTATTTATACACAGCTGTGTCTTTGAAGTGGGGAGAAACTTCTGGAGGCAGGGCTTTGAAGTGCACAAATTCCCTGCCTTCCTGTCCCTGACTCCAGACTTTCTACAGGGGAAAGTCAGCAGCCCTTTGTTTGGATACACAATCTATTCAAGTCTAAGTAGAGCTGTGCCCAGCTACTCCCTCGCACCCTGCCAGTGATTGTCCATCTTCACCTAAGCTCCCCATTGTGTGCGGCTTTCTAGGAGGAATACACACCACCCAACTGTTAGCAACACCCAATCATGTGACCCTGGCACCAAATTACTAAGGCAACAAAATAGCAACATACTAAAAGTGGCGTTTTGGGATTTGCAATTTAAATCCAACTTCACCATAAATTAGGATTTTAGCTATAATATTTTACTTTATTTAAAAGAAAAACACTTATTCAATAACTGAAAACATAATATTTTTTGGTACTATATTCTGATTGACAATATTTTTGACATCACAATATTTCGACATGTTATTTGTGAATCACAATAACGTTTATACGTTATTTTGCTGGAACACCCCCTTTCATGTACTCTTCCAACTGTGATATCTAATAAGTTACGAAACCCCTTTTGCAAGTCAGAAGTCAGAAATACTTTTCTGACTCAAGAAAGGTGTTTTATATATTGCAAAATACTCTTATGCAATTGCAAATCCTGTGATTTTGTGATCCAGAAGATTTGCAGCCACAAAAGTGTTTCATACATCGGGCCGAGATCTTTTGATAAATAGCAGGTCAGCAAAGTCTATTCTGCCACAAACCAATATCTGAAATCAATTTATGTAAATGCCTGTTTGAGAATACAGGTATCTTATGGTTTGCACCCTTCACTATACCACCCTTGGCAACTCCCCACCTAAGTTCAGCCACAGTGGCTCGTTCACACACTCTAGAGCTCAATCCCCTTCACTACGTAACCAGTGCATTCATGTATGTCAGTCCACCCTTAAGACTTTCACTTTTCTTGGAAAACCTGACCAACGAGGACTTTAACTGCTCCCCCATGCCTCTTCTTCTCCTCCCCCTTTGAGCTTCGAAGTAGCACTGTGACATACAACATGGTATTAAAAGCTCTAAATAAATAAAATCCACCCCAGCAGGCCCTTGCAAGAGAAAGTACACTCTTTGATCATTTGAAGTCTGCACCAAGGAAAGGGACACAACCAAAGCTCGCCCAGTTTGGGGTAGAGCTGTGATTAACCATGCAAATGTGTGTACAACTATATATCCTAGCATTGATTGATTACTATTGCCCACAGTTAACAACTCGGGAGGCGGGCAGCTGGGTATTGAAGGCATGATTATGTATTATTGAATTTGAACCATCAATCATCCTGAGAATCCAAAGTATAGGTTTTGTAATATGTAGTCATAGAGTTGAAACCTGCACCCATTATCAATACACAATTCAAACTTAACAATAATGGAATAATGCACCTAAACCAAACACACAGACAAAATATTTAAATTTATTTCTCTAACAGGTGAAAGGACCTATTTGGTTGAGGTTGTGGGGTATTGCATATAAAGCATAGATTATAAACACGCTCTGCTTGGATTAATGGACCACCTCAGCGATGGCTAAAGTGACAACGTTTGCAGTGTTCTCTAGACCAACCTCAATCTGGAAACACTGATTTTATTTGTCACATTGAGCTGGTGCCAGCTCATGTTTATTTAGTTAATGATATCCTCTAAGCACCGCTGCAGTTATTATTTTGTAAAGTGTAGGGATAGGCCAAACAGGGGTTCATAGTCGTTTCACCCCACTTTTGATTTCCTCAATCCACAGTTCCTGGAAATTAAATCATGGTGCAGTGTAGCCCCCTACCACAGAGGCTAATCAGGAATAGATTATGTGACCTACAGGCAGAGACGTTTTAAGGCATGGGCAAAGTGGGCTCTGGCCCAGGGCCCCAGCCTTTCAAGGGGCCCCCAATAGAGCCAGCTCTGTTCTACAGACTCTTTTGCCCTGCTGACCTTGAATAATTCTTGAACATATTCTTACAAATAGCATTTTCTTTCAATTTTTTTTCATTTGCTTAATAAGTGAGAGTCTATTACATACATTTTGCAGAAGTTGTGCTTGTTTCATGCAGCATCCTTAAAAAGTTTATTTTAGATCCAAACATGATCTCACATATGAGAAATGGGATGATGCCACTTGAATTATTTGCAGTATTTTTAAAAAGCATACCAATATACTGGAATATTAGCTGTAAACACATTTAGAATTTGGACCAGTGTGCCTGCGTGCTGCCAGTGACCTGGACAAAGAGGTCATAAAAGAGCTGAAACTGGATCAGAAATTCAAAGCTGATCCAAACAGGGGCCCCCAAAATACGTTTGGCCCAGGCCCCCCAAATTCCTTAAAATGTCACTGCATACAGGGAATGTTGTTAATACAATCAGTGGCATTTGAAGCATACTTAGTTCAGCAGTAGCCCAGTGCCCTCCTTTATAGTTGATCTTTAGCAGTGAACAACTCATCAATCCAGTTACACATATCCAGTGACTACAACTGGGAGTCAGTTGTGAATTTCTTGCATTGTATTTATCATTTCTAAATGGCATTATGGTGGGTCACAACACATTTTTATAAATCACCTTTTTGTGAGGGTCATGTTTTTCTGCCTTTTAGACTGTCAACAAATGGTTTCATTTTTTTACTTGGGGGAATAGAAAGTTGGTCTACATACGTCTTGTGAGTTTGGGTACATGGCCATCATTGCTGGGCTAACACAGATCATTACATTTGTCTAATTTATCCTTTATACAGATACATAGAAATAAAGTATTATGTTTTTGTAGTAGACTTTCTAGTGATTCTGCAGGTGCTCTATTTGTATTTTATTTTTCATTAAACAGACCAGAGAGTGTAGCAAGGCTGACTGGGACATATTTTGGAATAAAATAATACAGTGGATTGTCAGCTTGTTCAGGATATGTGCGAATACCTGAATAAACTGTCCCAAAACATTACGTCCATCAGATCCTTCAGCCTCTTTGATAAAGGGTTCAAAGGAAAGTTCAGATGAATCTTAAAGTCCTGCAAGTACACTATATTTTAAGTTTCAGACTTAATATGTGTAACTCCAGTTTTACAGTTTTACATTGATAAAAAGGCATAAATTCGGGGAGATCAGATTCACTATTCTAATTCGCATCTTACTGACATTGGGCAAAGAAATTAAATTGGGGGGGATCAGATTTACTATTTTAGTTCGAATCTTACTAACATAAGAACATACATTGGGGCGGGGGGAATCTATTTGGGACCGTTAGATGTACTATTCGAACTCCAGTCTTACCAACATTGGGAAAAAGGGCATACATTGAAAGGAGATTAGATTTACTAATACATTTACTATGCTAACCCACACTCACCAATATAAATGAAAGTACCTACATTGAGAGTAATCAAATCTAGTATTCTACTTCCAATATTAGTTAGTAATATCAGTATGAGTGTAGTAAGGGCATTCATTTGTGTGAGATGAGATTTAAAATTACAAAACAACTATACCACTGTTAGGGAAGTATACTTAATATGTTTAGCCTTTACATTGTTTTATTCAGAGAATTTTTTTTTTAGAATGATTTTTTTTGGACAATATTTATTTGTACTTTAAAAATGATTAGAATTACTAAAGATTGGTGGATAAATATTTAAATATGGGTAATAGAATAGAAAATAGACTATCAAGTGATTAAATTAGGTTAATATATTCACTTATTTAACTTATTTTTTCAATTATATTTTTTAATTTATTTTCGCCAAAAATAGTAAAGAATATCTATAAGTATCCAAAAATATCACAAATATTTTATCATTTCAATTTCCATTACAAAATATCTTTTTTCAAATTACTTTACTTTTTCAAATATTTATTTTTAATAATAATATTGCATTTGATCTTTATAGATTTAAAAACCCCTATACATTTTAATTATTGTTCCTTTTTTAGTTTTATTGCTAATTTAGTAATCATTTAATTATTTATATTTATAAGAATACTTTCCACCATATCACTTATTAAAACTCACAACCTCGTACAAATATAGTCATTTTTTATAAATATTTTAAAAATTAATCTATAATCAAATATTATCCCAAAGATGTAATTTAAAAATATTCAACACAGTTCCGTTAATAAATGTTCCCACACAATACTCCAGTATATCACAGAGCCCACTAAAATCATTTGAACTAAACAAATATAAATAACAATGATTAAAAACAATATCTATATTTCAAACTTACAACAAAAAAGAACATACAAAATTGATCTTAGACGCATATAGTACTCAATATTTTCAAATTCAGTATTATTGTTAAAAAATGACATATTTATCCTAAATATGTCCCTCTTAAATACTTTGGTCCTCACAATGTTCTAATCTCGATATTAAAGTCACATGACCTTCCAGAGTCAATATTCAGGAACTGCACGCCCAAAACCAACTTCATTAGTTGGGGAACATATTTTCCCTAGGGCCTTGATCCACTCTTTGCTAGCAACCTTAGAGGCCTAGGAATTGTTTAGTGACAAGATACGCTTTCATGTGTTACTAAAGCATAAGGAGGGGTCACAAAAACAGACCTCTAAACAACCCTAATAATGGCATACCTCAGGAAGTAAAAACAGGCATCCTAACTGGACTGGTTCAAACAGGTTATGCGTATGTGCGAGTACATAATACCCAAATAAAAGTGCCTACCATAGTGCATCCAGGTCAAGTAGGAATGTTTGTGGCTGGCACCTGGGAATTGTAGTTCCAAGCATCACCTCATCACTCCTACGGCATCAGTGTGGCTGCCCACAAAGAAACAATGTGGACTACATTTTAAAAAAAAGAATTCGAGCTCATCAGTTGAATTTATGAAGACTTATTTTTTGCCAATCACTAAACTGTAAAACCGAACATTTTTCGTAATGATTCTGAGACGGCAATTGGTACTTTTCATAGTTCTCTTTACATGGATATCGTAGTTATATCTGTACTCCGGTGTTAGACCAAATTATTTTGCTGAAGAGATAACATTTGGGAAGATGTCCCTCTCATTCAGTTGTTATTCCTGTCAGTTTGTAGTTTGCAGTGTTCCTCTGGTGAAAGAATGAGGGACTCTGTTTTGTGTGAGCTAAGTTTTACTTAAAAAATGTTTTAATACATGTGTGAATTACGGATATGTATGTGGTTAAGATCACGTGCAACTACGAGGAAGATCCACAGATCCAGATGGGGTGGCCGTTCCTTCTCCTGGAACGCTTCTATGCTGTGGAGTGGGTTCCCAGATATTCAAGAGACATCGGCGTGCCTCCAACTCAAGGCCGACTCCCCACACCTCACGTATCTTGTCATGAACTGTGGTCCAATACCTCCGGATGACAGTACAGTCCCATAACATATGCATAAACGTTCCAGCCTCACCACATCCCCTGCGACACTCACCACTCGCAGCCAAACCCATTCACACCAAACGTGGGTCCGTAACAGAACAACGATGAAGGACCTTCAATTGCACCAATCGGAGACTCATTTGTATAGCGATCACCCTTGGGGAAGATACAGCCTCCCTCCATTCTTCGTCATCTAGGATCAGCCCGTCCGCATTCCATTTTCAAGACAGTCTAGGTGTTGTCTGTGTATTGATGAAACAAAACACCACATTTTTGTAGGACTTCATCTAGAGGCTGAAAACATCAGGGACCGGTATGGAGCTGCGTGGAACACCAAAATGTGAGGGTGTGTGTTTTGAGATGGAGAAACAGACTTTCACCAGCTAAAATTGGTTTGTAAACTAGGGTCAGAATCTATTTATAACAGTGTTTTTAAACATATGTTCAGGTTAGTGCTTGATACCATCATCAATTGCAAGAACACTGTGGATAGGTGGCTAGGCAGCACATGTTCTGCTTGTCAAGGAGTTAGGGAGAGGTGTCTACAGTCTTGAAGAGGCTTGACTCAGAGCTGCTTCTAGATCTAGAATCTGGCTTAGAGACCCTGGGAGTCCATTGTTTTTGATGCGCTTATTGTGCTTAGTGGCCACACAATCTTCAAGTACTTTTGCCAGATTATAGAAACCAGTGGTAGGATGGAGGCTTTCTCTCTGGGTGAGATCTGCATCAGGTTTTGTTTTTATCAGGAGTCCTACATGATCATTTATGAGTGGATCTAGCACAATGCTATCAAAGGTAAGGCATTTATCAACATTACCCAGAGAGATACGAGGGCATCCGTAGATTCTTTGGTCATGGATGGTGGGATGGAATTGCTCACATTATGTGATGGTCAGGTTTTCTTGATGGTTTCCTCCAGATTGTGTATGCTGATCAGGGAAACCATTTTATATTAGATTATCTTCTGCAGTGGGGGCATTGTTGAGATCATTCCTGAATGCAGTCATTTTCTGGAAATATAGCTGCCAAATTTGACACAGTAGGGCGCATCAAGCTGGTAAGCAGCAGTAGATGACTTGCTTAAAAATGCTGTAAAGCACTCTAAGGCAGTTTCTAGCATTGTTTAGTTTTTTTAAGGATACCTGTTTAGCTTTCTACAGAACTTTTTTGTACCTATGTTTTAAAGTTTTAAATTGTGGGAGGGTAATTTCAGATGGGTATTTCTACATTTTCTCTTCAGTTGCTCTCAATGTTTGCATTTGTTGGTTTATTTGGTGTGAGTACCAGTTGGAGTGTGACAGGGTATGATATCAAAAATGTATTTTTTGGCACTGAACCCACAACTTACACGACCGAAAAATATTGAATACAATGGGAAGGCATGGCCTTCCTCGCAACTACGAGGAAGATCCACAGATCCAGATGGGGTGGCCGTTCCTTCTCCTGGAACGCTTCTATGCTGTGGAGTTGGTTCCCAGACATTCAAGAGACATCGGCGTGCCTCCAACTCAAGGCCGACTCCCCACAGCTCACGTATCTTGTCATGAACTGTGGTCCAATACCTCCGGATGACAGTACAGTCCCATAACATATGCATAAACGTTCCAGCCTCACCACATCCCCTGCGACACTCACCACTCGCAGCCAAACCCATTCACACCAAACGTGGGTCCGTAACAGAACAACGATGAAGGACCTTCATTTGCACCAATCGGAGACTCATTTGTATAGCGGTCACCCTTGGGGAAAATACAGCCTCCCTCCATTCTTCGTCATCTAGGATCAGCCCGTCCGCGTTCCATTGTTCCCTAAAAGCCATGAGCGGATCGTCCGTGTGGTTAACTATCTTTTTATAGATCAGGGAGATCGTTTTCATCGGAAGATGACCGCCCAACACCCGATCCTCCAATGGGGAAGCCTCTGGGGGCGTAACTCCCCGGGGAATAACAGTCAGCAACGCGTGTCTAATCTGTATGTAACGAAACCGCTCGCTCTCCTGCAATTGATGCCGTTCCTGAACAGCCTCAAGCATAAGGATCCCATCCTTGCCCCACATATCTCCCACCCGGGAAATCCCAACGAGGTCTCACTTGTCAAAACCTTTAGTCTTCCATAAACTACCCAACCGTTCAGCATTCCATAATGGCGTGGCCAAAGTTATTTTCCCATCCCATTTAAGGGAACGATTAGCCTCATGCCACACCTGAACCGCTACCGCCACAGGCCCAACCAGGGGAAAGCGCCCCTGTCTGGCATACAGTGCCCTAGAGTACTCGCCGCCAGGAATCTGGCCACGATCCATAGCATATCCGGGGTCAAGTAGTGATCCGTAAATAGCATGATTGATTGCCGCCAGCTGAGCTGCCAAGTAATACTTTCGGATATTGGGCAGGCCAATCCCCCGTCGTACCACGACAGTGTTAGCTTAGAAAACGCAATTTGCGGCCTACCATCCCAGAGGAGCTGCCTCTGGAGAGACTCAATCTCCTTAAAGTAAGACGGGGGAACAGGGTCCATGGAGTTTTGGAGTGCATATAAGAAGCGGGAAAGAGCCATCATCTTGAACAGGACGGCACGTCGCAGCAGGGAGAGCGGTGGCGACTTCCATCGCACCACGTCCCTCCGGAATCTAGCCAGCAGTGGCAATAAGTTATTGTTATACCTACTCTGGGGATCTAATAATACGAAAATGCCAAGATACTGAAACCCCTCCAACTCCAATCTGACCGGGCAGCCCGGGGGGACATCAGGGGGATCACCGCTTAAAACAAAGAGAACAGACTTCGCCCAATTAATGGCAAAGCCGGAATACCTCCCAAATACCGCTAAGACGTCCAAAAACGCAATCAGAGAAGCTCGGGGGGTGGTCAAGTATAATAGAATATCATCCGCGTCGTAAAGTGATATCTTGTCCTCCCACTCAGACGTCCACCTTAGCCCCGTGATCGACCTGTCCCAGCGGACCCACGCCGCAAGCGGCTCAAGCGCCAAGGCAAATAACAACGGGGAGAGAGGACATCCCTGTCTGGTGCCCCTCCCCAAGGGAAAGTCAGCAGATCTATCATTGTTTACTACAACTCTAGCCAGGGGATCAGAATATAAAAGGCGGACCCAAGTCGCAAACTCCGGAGCAATGCCCAATTTACTCAAGACAGCAAAAAGATAAGGCCACTCGACTCTATTAAAAGCCATAGTGGCATCCAGGGATAATAGAACTGTCCGCTCATGTATTTTTGATGCACCACCCAGGACCCCGTGCAACCGGCGCAAATTATGGGCAGTATTGCGGCGGGGCATAAAGCCGGACTGATCCGGATGGATCAGTGTCGTAATGACCTTAACCAGTCGAGTCGCAAGCAATTTTGCTAAAACCTTCGGTTCGGCATTCAGGAGGGAGATCGGCCGGTACGAAGAACATTCCGTCTTCGGTTTGCCCTCCTTGTGCAGAACTACAATATTTGCGATTCGCTGATCGTACGGAAGCCGGCCCCTCTCCCTGCTCTCGATGAACATATCCCTGACGAAGGGAGCCAATTTGTTTGCATTCACTTTATAGAGCTCTATGGGAAGCCCATTAGGGCAAGAGGCCTTCCCAGAGTGAACCCCTCTGATGGCCTGCGCCACTTCGTCATTCGTGAATGGGGAGTGTAGGTAGTCCCTGTCCGCATCGGAGAGGGTGGGCATTGGAATATCATGAATCATCTCTGCATTTTCGGACTCAGCGTACCTGCTTTCGGCCGCATACACCGCCGTGTAGTAGCCAGCGAATTTGTCCGCAATCTGCTGCGGATCCGTTATTTTATCCGAGCCCACGGTCTGCAACACAGGTACCAATCTTGACGCCCATTCCCCTTTTTCCAGCCATGCTATTAACTTCCCGGCCTTATCACCATGTTCGTACACCCTGCTCTGGGTATCCGCAAGCTGTGTCTTCACCCTATCCCGAGCCAGACTCCTATACTCATCCCTGAGGAGGCGGTGCATTCCCTCCGAGGAGGCGTCAAGCGACACCTCCCATTCTAATGCCAGTAAGTCCGTTTCCACCCTGTCAACCTCAGCACGCCCTCCCTCTTCTTCCCCAAAATAATCAACAGCAACTCCCCTCTAATGACTGGTTTGTAAGCTTCCCACAGGGAACATTTTGAGTCCACCGTACCCACATTGTCTTGAAAATAACTGTCAGCGACCCGCACAATCTCCTTCTTAGTATCGGGGTCCCGTAACCGCCAAGCGCTGATGGGGGCAACCCTAGCCACGTCACGCCCGCCGAGGTCCAAACCAATCCAGACCGGTGAGTGATCAGAGACCCCCCTAGCCAAGTGCCGCACATCCCGGATCCAGCCTGCCTGCGCCGCCAGCACCAATATATAATCTATCCTTGAAAGGGAACTGTGTGCCGCCGAAGCGTGTGCATATTGGAGTTCACTGTTTTTTTTTAAGCATGGGCTGAAAATTCGTTCTGCTTGCGGAATTTGCCAATTTTCCGCGATTTCGCGATCCGCGAATCTCGCGAAATCGCGGTAAAATCCACGAATCAGCGGGGACGTATTTTCAGCCAAGCACTTACAGGGTTACAGCAGCAGGTGCAAAAGTTGAAGCTAATTTTTTGTAACCTTTTACAAAAGGGTTACAAAGAAATTAACTTCAACTTGGGCACCTGCTGCTGTAAGCCTGTAAGTGCTTCCTGACGCCTCGTTGCCTACTTGCAACTATTCTCTGACCCTGCTCTGACACTTAAAGCAGGGTCAGAGAATAGTTACAAGTAGGCAATGAGGCCCTTGTCACGAAAATTAAACCTCAACAGGAAGCACTGACAGATATAAAAACAAGTATTTGCAATGCAATAGGTCTCGCATTAGGAAAGTTTGAGCTATTGGTCTTGTAAATGACAATTTTTTTTATTTATGTGTTGGTTTTGAAAATAGCTAGATTAATAGCTTTGTCATTTACAATGCCAATAGTTATAACTTTCGCAAATGTGACACCTATAGCATTTGTAATGCAACATGTTTTGTATTTACGTGACTTAGCTGTATTGATATTACAAATTACAATGGCTTTTAATTTTTTTAAATAATTAATACTTAAATAAAAGTGATTTTAATTTATAATGGCAATAGCTTAAACTTTTGTAAATAACTTTTGTGAAGATTAGTTCAGTGTATTTTATTGTGACGAAGATCCAAGAACAGAAGTGAAATATTAACATCTTTTTGTGACATTTATAATAAAGTTTGAAACATTGAGAGAACATATTTGAACCAGTTGAATGGTTGCGCAGATTGATGCAGGGGTGGCGCTGAGTGGTGCTGTGGTGGTGCTGAGTGGTGCTGTGGTGATGCTGAGTGGTGCTGTGGTGGTGCTTAGTGATACTGGGATGGTGCTGAGTGATGCTGGGGTGGTGCTGAGTAGTGCTGTGGTGGTGCTGAGTGATGCTGTGGTGGTGCTGAGTGATGCTGTGGTGGTGCTGAGTGGTGCTGTGGTGGTGCTGAGTGATAATGCGGTGGTGCTGAGTGATGCTGTGGTGGTGCTGAGTGGTGCTGTGGTGGTGCTGAGTGATGCTGTGGTGGTGCTGAGTGATGCTGTGGTGGTGCTGAGTGGTGCTGTGGTGGTGCTGAGTGATAATGTGGTGGTGCTGAGTGATAATGTGGTGGTGCTGAGTGATGCTGGGGTAGCGCTGAGTGATGATGTGGTGATGCAGAGGGCAGAAAGGCACAAAAAGCAGTCTAACTAGGGGAGAAGGGCAGAAAAACAAGGGAAAAATGAGTCTAACAGAGGGCAGAAGGGCAAAAAAAACTGTCTAACAGAGGACAGAAGGGCAGTAAAACAAGGGAAAAACGAGTCTAACAGAGGGCAGAAGGGCACAAAAAACGAGTCTAACGGGGCCGAAAGGCACAAAAACGAGTCTAACAGAGGGCAGAAGGGCACAAAAAACTAGTCTAATAGAGGGCAGAAGGGCACAAAAACAAGGGAATAACAGAGGGCAGAAGGGCACAAAAAACGAGTCTAACGGAGGGCAGCAGGGCAGAAAAACAAGGGAAAAATGAGTCTAACAGAGGGCACAAGGGCACAAAAAACGAGTCTAACAAGGGGCAGAAGGGCAGAAAAACAAGGGAAAAACGAGTCTAACAGAGGGCAGAAGGGCAGAAAAACAAGGGAAAAACGAGTCTAACAGAGGGCAGAAGGGCACAAAAAACGAGTCTAACAGGGGGCAGAATGAATCCCGCCCTGCGTGTTTGTCCACGAAGATGCCACCTTTTTGTGCAATACCTCTACTCAACTGGAGTACTTTCTACTGTCTAATCAGTAAGTGCTCCCTCGTTGGCTAAATATATAGGGGCAGATTTACAATAACTGGCGCATCCCCAGGGATGCGCCAGTTATTGTGCAGCGCAGCTCCGCCACCCGTGGTGCGCCGCATTTACAATGCCGCGCAGCATGTGGCAAAAACGGCACAGATGCGTCACGCACCTGTGCCGTAAAAGCAGCGCATTGCTGGAGCTGCGTCACGCTTGTGACGCAGCTCCAGCAATGCTCTGGGGGGCCCTATCTCCCCAATGCTGCATCAAGCCTTGCGCCTGCTTCAAGCAGGCGCAGGGTTTTGATGCAGCATTGGCCTAAAAGTGACTGAGTGAAATCTTGTAGATTTCACTCAGCCACTTTTAGGAGGCGTTCCTGCGCAGGAACGCCCTCCCCTGCGCCGGAACGCCTCCTGATGGCGCAGGGCTTTACAACGTGACGCATCTCTCAGATGCGTCACGTTGTTAATACCCAGCACCATGGCGCATCTTTTGTGCTGCCGCTGCGTCACAAAAGGTCTCGGTAGAGGGTGGCAAGGGTGAACCAGAGGGTGACAGTGCTGAACCAGAGGGTGGTAGTGCTGAACCAGAGGGTGGTAGGGGTGAACCAGAGGGTGGCAGGGGTGAATCAGAGGGTGGCAGTGATGAACCAGATGGTGGCAGGGGTGAACCAGAGGGTGGCAGTGGTGAACCAGAGGGTGGCATGGGTGAACTAGAGGGTGGCAGTGGTGAACCAGAGAGTGGCAGTGGTGAACCAGCGGGTGGCAGTGCTGAACCAGAGGGTGACAGTGGTTAACCAGAGGGTGGCAGTGGTGAACCAGAGGTGCTGTGATGAACCAGAGGGTGGCAGTCGTGAACCAGAGGGTGGCAGTGGTGAACCAGAGGGTGCTGTGATGAACCAGAGGGTGGCAGTCGTGAACCAGAGGGTGGCAGTGGTGAACCAGAGGTGCTGTGATGAACCAGAGGGTGGCAGTGTTGAACCATAGGGTGGCAGTGGTGAACCAGAGGGTGCTGTGATGAACCAGAGGGTGGCAGTAGTGAACCAGAGGGTGGCAGGGGTGAACCAGAGGGTGGCAGAGGTGAACCAGAGGGTGGCAGTGGTGAACCAGAGGGAGGCAGTGCTGAACCAGAGGGTGACAGTGGTTAACCAGAGGGTGGTAGTGGTGAACCAGAGGTGCTGTGGTGAACCAGAGGGTGGCAGTCGTGAACCAGAGGGTGGCAGTGGTGAACCAGAGGGTGACAGTGCTGAACCAGAGGGTGGCAGGGGTGAACCAGAGAGTGGCAGTGCTGAACCAGAGAGTGGCAGTGGTGAACCAGAGGGTGGCAGGGGTGAGCCAGAGGGTGGCAGGGGTGAACCAGAGGGTTCTGAACTGGGGTGGCGGAGTGAGCTAAAGAACGGTGATGGATTAAACCCAGATCAGTTGACTGGGGGTGAGTGTTTGTATTGTCAACGCTCCGTCCATCACCACCTTTGGTTTTTCTTTGTTCGCCCTAATTTGGCAGGGTATGCTCAGACGTGAGTCCCTTGCTCACTTTGCCACTGGAGTCAAGCAAGCTCGGCTGAAGACGGCTGTAATGCCAGAAACCGGTCCTGGGAAGCTTGATTCCGGTCCAGGGAAGACATGGCTTGGCAGTTCGGGCTGGACTGTTCCCATGAGGCACAGGGTCAGACTGATTTGCATATGGCCATGTCTGAACTGGGGTGGCGGAGTGAGCTAAAGAACGGTGATGGATTAAACCCAGATCAGTTGACTGGGGGTGAGTGTTTGTATTGTCAACGCTCCGTCCATCACAACCTTTGGTTTTTCTTTGTTCGCCCTACGTTGGCAGGGTATGCTCAGACGTGAGTCCCTTGCTCACTTTGCCACTGGAGTCAAACAAGCCCGGCTGAAGACGGCTGTAATGCCAGAAACCGGTCCTGGGAAGCTTGATTCCGGTCCAGGGAAGACATGGCTTGGCAGTTCGGGCTGGACTGTTCCCATGAGGCACAGGGTCAGTCTGATTTGCATATGGCCATGTCTGAACTGGGGTGGCGGAGTGAGCTAAAGAACGGTGATGAATTAAACCCAGATCAGTTGACTGGGGGTGAGTGTTTGTATTGTCAACGCTCCGTCCATCACCACCTTTGGTTTTTCTGTGAACCAGAGGGTGACAGTGGTGAACCAGAGGGAGGCAGTGATGAACCAGATGGTGGCAGTGGTGAACCAGAGGGTGCTGTGCCCATACACGACCTCATGGGTAACTTCACCATGCAAGCGGCCCGCAAACACGCAAAAAGCCCCGCGAACACGCAAAAAAACCCGCAAACACACACAAAAACAAAACCCCGCAAATTCGCACAAATTCGCAGATTTTGTGGATTGCGAATTCGATTTCGCACTAATTTGCGGAACGCGAATTCACAAATTTCGCCCATACTTTGATTTTTAGCCTCCACCCATCAATCAGGCCAGTAGTCTCTACTTAGTCAGTCAGCCACCTCCGGGACGGCAACAAAGCCCGAGCCAGGTGCCTATCTGTCTCACCATTCATAACTGCATTAAAGTCACTACCAACAATCAGCACCCCAACAGGCAACGTTAGAAAGATCTTACACAAGTCACGAAAAGTATCAGTCTGAAGGGCCAGTGGGACATAAACGGACAAGAAGGTGACAGTTCTCCACTCCCATAACCCCGAAATCCCAACATATCTACCCCTATTATCGGCCCACTTGGCCTGGACGGCCAGCGGAAAGGAGTTCTTGACCCCACCCCTCTCGACCCAGTGGTAAAACCCGCGTGAGCGACCAGTTTGTATCCCCCTTTGTGTAGTGCCATGCATCGCTTTCCCATGAGATGAGTCTCCTGCAATAGCACCACGTCTGGGGAGTGCCTCTGGATCAACTGGCCAACCATACCTCTCTTGATCTTGTCCCCCAGCCCATTCACATTCCAACTTAGTGCGGAGATCCCAACCACCCTTCTATCGGAAGACATTACAATACCATAACTTTACAGGATTGGCTGAAGACACCCAATGTAAAATAAAACAACATACAATAAAAACGAAACAAACCCCAAACATATACCTCCATCCCCCCTCCCTGTACCCCTGCATGCAGCTTGTGCTCATCCCAAACTAGCAGTGTTCCTGTCGCCCCCAACTAATCTACAAAAATCTAAAAGTATAAAACAGAGGAGGACCTACGAGCGGCCCCACCGCCCCCCAACTCTATGTGGATATTCCCGCACAATAAAGCGCCACAAGAAACATTATGAACATCTATCTGCAGGAAACCCTATCGATTGGCCCCGTTGAGCTGTCCCCCAAACAACTGTCCACAGCCCACTGCTGACCTCATAAAAAATAAAGTCATTGTTCATCGGCTTCCCCTTGGTCACGGGACTCCTGGTCCGGCCGTTGAACACCCTCCAACCAGTCCACAGCCACATCGGGATTATCGAAAAACCAGGCTTTCCCGTCAAGTTCCACTCGAAGGCGGGCCAGAAACATCATAGAGTACCTCATACCTTTGTCCCTCAGTTTCTTTTTGATCGCCAAGAACCTCTGCCTTTGCTTTTGCACCGCCTGGGTAAAGTCCGGAAAGAACAGGAGCAGCGCATTCTCGAATTCCAGGGGATCCGCGGCTCAAGCCGCCTGCAGGATAGCATCCCGGTCTCGAAAATTAAGGACTCGAGCAATGATTGGTCTTGGATTCGCCCCAACACGAGGCCTACCACCCGGAACCATGTGGGCGCGTTCCACCATGAAAAACCTACTGAGGCCCTTAGGTTTAAGATGGTTGAGGATGAGGTTTTCTACAAACAGATCCGCAGCCTGCCCCTCCGCCTTCTCCGGCACTCCCGAGATGCGGACATTGTTGCGCCGGGCCCGCCCTTCGTATTCATCAATCCGTTGGTCAGTAGATTCCCTGGAGGACTTAAGATCACGCACCTCCTGCTGCAGCTGGTTCACATCGTCAATAAGGCTTGTTGTTTTAACCTCCAGCGACTTGACTTTCTCTTTCGCCTTCAAAAGGTCCGCCCTAATCAGCCCCATTTCTATCGAGACAGTGTCCAGCTTGCCGTCAAGAGTCTCCATTTTTTTGCCCAGGGATGTCCGGAACCCTGTGATGGCCGCCATGAGATCCTTTAATGTCGGTTCCTCCCCCGCAGGATAATCTTCGGAGCCTCCACCCGGGCCCTTCTTCAAGTCGATCGGAGACCCCTTAGGTAGAGTGTACCTGTCCAACTTATTGGACTGGACTTGCCTGACTCCCCTGGTGGTTTTGGGCAATGATTTCTCCGTCTGTGTCTTCGTCGCCATCTCGCCCCCTCACGATGCGTCCGCCGTTGCGCTCCCTGCGTCAAGACTGCGGCGTGCCCACCGGCCCGCGGATCCCAGCAGGGGGACACAGCTTCCCCTCCGCCCCCACACGGAGCGAATGCGATCCAGGGACCCAATCTGAGTAGCACGTCAACTGCAACAGCCGGGATAGATGTTGATACAAGTCCATACAGTGCCCACCTGCTTCAAATCCACCAGCCGACCACCACTGTAGGGCGGAGGTAGCAAACCACCCCGTGGCCCCACCAGCCGGCACCCAGAATGGAGAGAGGCCGCCAGGGGCCCCGTGCGTTCAAAAACAGGAAGCTGCACACTGTCCAGGTCCCAACTCATCCACAAGGCC
Source organism: Lissotriton helveticus (assembly GCF_964261635.1). Taxonomy (NCBI): domain Eukaryota; kingdom Metazoa; phylum Chordata; class Amphibia; order Caudata; family Salamandridae; genus Lissotriton; species Lissotriton helveticus. The sequence continues at coordinate 1,025,949,785 of NC_136065.1, forward strand.
CAGCGTGGTCATCCAGAGCCCCTTCAGAACATGGGGGATCACCTCCTTAGCGATGCGGCACACTTCCAGGGAAGTAAGCAGACCGGTGGGGACAGGCCTCACCCCGTCCCACCTCCAAATGTAAGTTTAGCCAGGCCGCAGTGTGCTGGCGTCGGCAGGAGCCTTCAGGATGGCCCCTTTGAACAGGAGCACTGCCGGGCACCTTGCCCCAGCCCCAGTAGTTCAGAAGCAGGCCAACCGCGACCGGTGAGCCGGCTCCTTAGGCGTAAAAATGGGCACCAAGCCACTTCGGGGCACCTACACATGCCCTCCCGGGGGTCAGGGCATCCAAAGAGGCACCAACTGCAAGTGCAGCCCGCGACCCCTGCAATCTCCGGCGGGGCCAACCCGAGTCAGACCCGGCGGTCGATGTTGTTGTGTTGCAGCCGGGGGTCGCAGGCACTCGAGCCCCCGGCTTCCAGCACCTGCAGGCCGCGATCTTACGGGCGGCGCAGCGTGGTCGCCGGGGCACCACAAAAGTTCAGGGCCACACCCACGGGCACCGCTTCAGCTCCCCTACCCGGAGGACGGTTCGGGGGGCAGGATAGAATTCAGGATGGCGAGTTGGGCGAGCTAGGTCAGCCGGAGCCGATCTTTAAGCGTCCATCTTGGACGCTGGCTCGGCTCCTCCCCCTATTGTTGATTTTTAAAGAAATTTGGGCTAGTGCGATCAACGTGCTACACGTCGCAGTTCGCAGCCCTCTACCAGCCCTCGCCTCCCACCTCTAACATTTTGTGTAGGGATCCTTTCTCGTTCCATATCACCAGCTCTCCCCTAGTAGCCCTATGGACTGGTTCGCATCACCAGTGGTCCATACTCGGCTCTGCCTATACCTCGCATGCTGACATGATCAGTTCCTGCCTACTGTTGCCCACTAGCACAAGAAGCAAAGCCCACCATTGGCCATGCTTTTGAGTATTAAGCGAAAATTTATAACGGGCAGGCTTTAGGGTCAATATTGTCTTATGGCTGACAGATTGGGTGTCATTAAAATAACATTTGTTTTGCTGTAGGAGATGTGAGCTTTGATTCAGATGCAGTCTCAAATGTGCTACTTTTAGTTGCTGAGTGAGTTAAAGGCTCATGCTGACATCTGTTGATCCAAGCCACAAATTCAACGTCCAACCGGGCCAACTCAGCCTTTAATCCCTATGCGGTTGATACATTGAGTACTATAGAAGTAGATAATAGCAACACCTGTGCTTTAGTGGTAAGATGCTAAATCTCTGTTAAGTGGTATTTACGTGATAAAGAGAAGTTTAATTTCTGATTTATGTAGTTTCCTGTGTCCATGCAGCCCCAGGTTTTCAAGTGTATTGCTTTTTGTTACTCTCAATATTTTTTCAGTTTGTTAGGTATTAATTACAGGAATTTATTCTGTGTGCTGTGGGGAATTTGTTGGACTGTTTCAAGCATTTGCATTCAAGAGGATTACGTACACACAATCTTGCTAGCATTAAAAATAATTGCCACATTTGCAGGCTAGAGCAGATAGCAACAAAAACAGCATATTATTAATGACATAGGCGAAACCAAATGCAATTACCAATGCTTGTCTTGTTTTATCTTGATTAGTGAAGATTCCAGGAGAGGAGCCCTGATTGAGTTGTAGATGAGGTTTATTATCCTGAGACTATGAAATTAGCCTAACCCTCAAGAGACTATTGAACTGTTATTACATTGTCACAAATAGACATAGAAAGCCTCATTTTACAGCCTGATTTATACTCATACAGCCGAAAATCAGCCTTTTCCAACATAATTCACTCATGTAGTGTTTCTGACTTCGCATGAGCAGATAATGTGTGTGTGTGTGTGTGTGCACATTATTTATTCCCCTTCTTTTTGTTTCTACAAGATGACGTATTCTGGTGGCTTGGGTGATAGCAAGCCATCATTTTTTTTTCAGTGGCCGGAGCTCACAGGAGGACTGGAAAGCATGTATTAAACATGCCCCTGCATAATGCTTTGCCTCGCTATTTTTTTTATGTGAAACAAAATGAGATGCCCTTAAAAACATTTCACCAGTTGCTGGCATGGTGGCTCAGTGGTAAATGGTGACTACACAAAAACTGCAAAGCGTAATGTAGGAAAGTGCACTTTTTAGATGGTCACCCCCCACTTTTTGCTCTAATTCTGATGGTTATGGCTGTTAGTGCACTGTAACCTGCTGCCCAGGCCCTTGCAACATACTCTCTCCCTAAAACTGTTATGCTGCCCAGGCCCCAGCATTGTGCTCTCTCCCTAAAACTGTTATGTGTAAATTAGCAATCGAAATTGACATGGATTTGCTCCCTTATAAGTACCTAGTATATGGTACCGGTGGTACCCAGGGCAGCACTGTTTGTGCCAACCCGAGTGGCCCAAGTAAACTACAGACAGCAGGCCTGCCATTGCATACTGCAGTTAGCAGTGCAAACTGCTCGAACTCGACTTTGCCTTCACCATGTGCCACAAAGTTAAAGCACTATCGCTGATCAGTCACCCCTAAGGAAGGCCTCCTAAAGCCCAGGAGGAATGGTGCCTTATATCAAAGGTGTGGACATGTAAGTGCAAGCTTATATCACCCTACAAAGCCCTATACCATTAAAGGACACAATAAGTGATAGACGGTCCATAAGATAACATGGACTGAGACCCGGGCAAACCTGTGGTTGACAGCTCCATTATGGTGCAGCCTAAATATGTTGTGTTTGGTGTCAAAAAGCGTGACTTCTGACTCCTGACATGAATTAAGTGTTGAGGGCGGTGTGACACGCACCCAGATGTCCACCTTAGAGGTTGCCCACCTGGTTGCCCCATCTTCTCTGGGCTCTCGTTGGCAAACCTGTGTTTCCCACATTTGCTGCACCAAGACAGGATTCTGACCTTGCCAGGCCATGTGATCTCTCCAAGGAGTCAAAAACAAACGCTTGGGCAGGAAGGAGGTCAAACCTATCTCCTCCCAAGCAGGCTAGTGAAGTGGTACATCAAGACAGTAAGCTTTGAAGGCTGCACCGCCTCTGATATGCCTCAGGGGAAGAAACAGTTCTCCCCCTGCCCATGCGCATTTGCACCCGGACAAACGGGAATTTAGTGAGTACAGAAGGTGCACACCCCTAAAAGGCTAGCCACACCTCCAGGGTGAGTAGCCTGGTCTATACACTACAATTACATTTCTGCCATGTTTAGGAGCTCAAGAATAGAGGGTTCTGGGTAGAAAAGGTGACCAACTTAAATGTGGTCATCTCAGGGGCGGATTAGTTGCCGGAGCTAGCAGCCTATTGGCTATTTCCTCCCACACCCCTAACTCCCCTAAAGCTAGGATTTAAGGGATACCCCTGACACAGAACCTCAATTCTGAAAACCCTGAACCAAAGAGGACAGAAGAGGAGACCTGTGTCAGTGAAAACAGGACCTTGCACCAGGTAAAAGAGGGATACGCTGCACCTGTGGCAACACTCCTGGAACTGCCTGATTGAGACTCACCCTAGACTATCTCTCGGTTCCCCCAGACAGAAGGAACCCTGTGGAACCTGACTCCCTCAGACTCCCCTGGACTACTGGACAACACAATGGTTCAGCACTCTCCACAAAAACAATAATAAACAAATGAAGTTTTTAGAATCCGTTAGTAGGGCTTTAAAAGTTCTTTATTCTTTTTCTTCATACAAAACGTAGCCAACGCGTTTCGTCCAAAAGGACTTCTTCAGGGCAAGAAGTGGTGAGTCTGACTATGATGATTATTCTTTCAATCTCCACTTCCGACAATAAAACGTTCATTGATGGCAGCACCTTAAAGTTTGCATATATATTTTCTCCTATGTTGATAATTAATTTGTACAAGATGATTATTTTATTCTTGGAATGTGTTATCCAATGATCCAGTAGATACCCTGGGAATGGCCACCTTGCTATTATTTATTGAATATCCTCCATATATTTGCTTCTGTATTCACAAGGAAAAGAATTTTCACAATGAAGCCGAATTTCACGTCCAGTCTCTGTGGCATATAGGATCCCCTTCGATAATGAGCCGTCGCCTCGCACCACGTCGCCGTTTTCAAAAAAGGTGGACTACTGGCACTAGTCTCCTGAAAACTGCTGGTAAAACAACGCTCTGGATCCGTAGAATGGCTGACCATATGGCCCGCCGAGTGAATGCCTCAATCCGAATGACCTAGTGCATTGTGGGATCTGGAGTCCTGCCTTCCACGAGGGTACAAACAACTACTGCATTCCCGGGACCACCTCACGTTGAAGTTACTTTCTGCTGTCAAGGCTTGTTGGCAGCCACTCCGGCAACCGACCCCTGCGTGTGACGCTGCACCTAGAGAGGACTCCATCTGATGTTTATCCGACATCAGCAGTAACCCGTTGTTGTGTCTTTGCATCTGTTTCCCTCAGCAGTTTCAGCAGTAAAAGCACTCTCTTGTGGCACCAGGGACAGCCAGGACTCCATGGGCCTGGCTCCATGGGCCAGATAAAATTCAGCTGACTGTCATGGCTTGGTCCTGGGACTCGCTTCACCTTTACCTTTCAATGGTACAACCCAACTCGACCTGCAAGTAACTGATTGTCACTAGTGGTTATTTCCATTGAGCACAATGTTAGATTTTAACTGTATTATTTTGCACTGATTGTATATTGCTTCAAACATTCATAACTATGGTTATATGTATGCAATTCCGTTCATTTTGATGTCTAAATTGAGATAAAATAACACTCTATTTTTATAAATTGGTGTCAGATTCCTCTTGAGTCATCTCATTACTTATCGCCCATGTTGGTACTCGGAAATGCTAAACACATGTTCCTCTAGTAAAACCTGACTGCTCTAAGCCACACTACCAGGACTGAGCTAAAGATGTATTAGTGTGTATACAAGGAACACCTTTGGGGTAGCATGACAGTATTACATGGTGAGGTCTAACCTCCACACCACATAATACTCCACCTTCCTACATTGGTGTTACAGCGGTGGGGATCCTAAAACCTGTGTTTTGCAGAAGATTTATTAGTGTGTATACAAGGCCCATCTTTGGGGTATCATGACAGTATTATATGGTGAGGTCTAACCCCCACACCACATAATACGCCACCTTCCTACATTGGTGTTACAGCGGTGGGGATCCTAAAACCTGTGTTTTGCAGTACCACTTGGTCATAACTGATTTTGCACGAGAAATCAACTTAACTGACTATAGCGCCAAAAATAATTTTCTGGATTTTTTCCCAATTTTTTTAATTGGATTGCTAGGACTTGGTGTAGACCTCCATTCCAATAGTACATTTGAAAAGGTTTAGGTTAGTTAGGGAAAAGTTTAAACATTTTTCTAAATTTTTAAAAAGGTTCCAACTTTGAAGTAAAAAGTTAGGCCCTGGTAAGTTTCTCAACTCCTTAATCGCCCCAGACCGGACAAACAATGATCTGAGGGTTTTGTGAAAAGCAAGGGACATTAGCTATGGAGTGACAGCTAAAGATGAGGAATTTGAAAAAACCCTCAACTTCTATGAGAAAGGTTAGAGAGAGAGGGCCACTCCTTAGAAGAAAATCCTATAGAGGGTGAAGATGAGTCCCTAGCCCAAATTGATAATTATGGGGAAGAAGGTGAACACCCCAACTCTCCACTCTTCCCCAAACCTCCTTCTCTAGTGGAAAGTGACAGGAGTCGCTCTAGAACAGCCCCCAATGGTAAGAAGGTAGGAACCCTTGAGGGTGAGTTTAAACCTACTCTCCCTGTAGGAGAATAAGCTTGAACTAGAGGAGAGGAGAGAACACTAGCCCTTAAGGAAAGAAGGGTTAAGATGGACTTGAGGCAGGATGTGGTGGCATCAATGCCCATAATGAGAAAGAGGAATATTTCGACCCTATAATCCCCAAAGGGAGTGTCCCCAAATATAGTGATGGTGATGACATTGATAAGTGATTTGCAGTCTTTGAGGGGGCCTGCAAAATGTGGATAATAAGTCATTAACACAGGGGCTCTCTATGTTGAGAGTTATTCTCAGTAAAGGGCAGAGAAAGATTGATGACCCTTAATGAGGATGTGGATGAGTCTTGTCAGCATATGAAGGAGAATCTCCTAGAAGGGTTTGCACTCACCACAGAAGAATACAGATTGAAGTTTAGGGACACCCATAAAGGTAAAAACCAAACATGAGTGGACATTGTGGACTCTTCAATCAAAGCACTAGAAGGCTGGAGAAAAGGCAATGAGGTGGGCACTTATGATGGCTTTTATAATTTAATTATGGAAGAACACATTTTAACTAATTGCACCACAGAGAAATTGCAACGGCATTTGGTGGATTCTAAGTTTTCTTCTCTGAGAGAGTTGGGGAGATTAGCTGACAAGTGAGTCAGAACCAGGGTGTCCAGGAAGACCCATGGTGCGGATGACCACAAGAAGGGTTCTCAGATTTCCCAGCAGGGGAAGGAGATGAGCAACAAACAAGATAAATAGAAGGAGTTCTCTGAAGGCCCCCAGAGTTCTTCTCAGGAGGGGGGGAGCCAAGACTGCTCCCAGACCAATGGCAAAAGGTATGAAGGTAAAAACTGGGATCCAGCAAAGGCTTTTGAGTTGTGTCATGACCAGCCGCAGTCTGTGCAGGTAACAGCGGTAGGGTGGTTGGGCCACGTTGGGGGGGATTTCGAGGGGCGATGAAGATGGAAAATTCATTATTTATTTAATTTTCCCTCGGCATTGTCCCTCGAAATCACCCCAATGTGGCCCCACCGCTGTTACCTGCACGAACAGCGGCTAGTCCTGACTGTCATCAGGCAGATCATAAGAAAGGAGATGCAGCGTGCTCCAAAAGGTCCCCCAGTGATGGACGATTCAAAGTGTTGGCTAGCATAGGAGTGCAACTGGAAGTGTACTCAAGAGAGGCCAGAGGATACACTGAGGCTACTTTAGTTTGCCTGGGTGGGGTGACTATTGAAGCCCTAGCTGTCTTGCCTCCAAGCCTGGAGAAGTATAGACAAAGGCCTAAAAACAAATGGGACTGAGGTCAAGGTTTTGAAGTATACGTGTCCCAGTTCACCACGGTAGCAGCTAGACAGGTTTCCACAGACCAAATGATATTTGATGTTAGTCACCAGGGGACTAATGCGGACAATGAGACTAAGCTCTATCCAATAGCCTTGGTAAGCTTAAAATGGGGAGGGTTACTCGGTCAAACCTGGTGGTTGTGTTCCCTGACACCCCAGTGGAGTGTATGGTGGGAAATGATCTGGAAACCTCTGGATGGACAGAAGTTAAAAGGAAGGTTAATGGAGAAATCCTGGATCTCCCTGCGTGGGTGTGTGTTACCACATGAGCACAAGCAACACATCAGGGAAGTCATGGAAGCTTGGATCCTGAAATAGTGGACCAAACTCCCAAAGGCAAGAGAAAGGGCAAGAAGTCTGCTAAGGCAACTTCTAAGAGGTCGCAGGACCAGGGGGAGAGCTCATCTGAGGGAGATGCACTGGTGCTTGAGGAGAGAACTGCAGCTGATGGAATCTGGCCTGACCTGGCAGAACTCTTAAGTGTAGGGGGACCCTCCAGAGAGGAGGTATGGTAAGGGCAAAAGTAGTGCCCTACTCTTGAAGGCCTTATGCAGCAAGCTACAAGGCAAGAGGAAGGTGTTGTCAGTGGTACCCACCGGGTCTACTAGGAAGATCGGCTGCTGTACACTGAGGCCAGGGAGCATAGGATATAATGGGATTCATATTTTGGCGGACAGGATATCCGCCAACCTTGTGATGGAGTAACCCACCCGCAAAGCTCTAAATCGGGCCCGAAGTGGTCCACTCTCATTAGTGAGTCTTACAGGAGTCAGTGCTAAGAAACTTGCTTCAACCAGTCAAGATGGGAATAGGTTCCCACAGTGGTGAGGAGTGTAGTTCAACCACAGGAGAAAAGGTAGTCATCGCAATATGGGCAAACATTATCAGATACCGCAAGGGAACCACCACATATGAGTGGCACTCCTAAAGATACTTAAAGTGAGAGACCAATTATGGCCTCAGCAGTGGTTGAGGCTTGAAGCTGCATGATTATCTTACTGTTACCTGGACAGTGTTGTCACACTAACTAAGACTTGTCTAAGTTAAACAGTAGAAATATGGGGTGAGTTGTGCTTTTGGTATCGGCAAGATTGGGCTCAACTGGGAAGCTATGACAGGTTTGGCAGTACTTGTGGTTTGAAGTTTCCCATGGCAGAACGAAGAGCAAGGGAGCCTGGAGTTATGTGCATGAATAAGGTACATTCCCGACAAAAATGTCAACCTACTTCTTTCACTTTCTGATCACAGCAAACACAAGACTTTTCCTCTGTCCTGGACTACGTTCTTTACTCCTCCGAGAGAGGGCCTCTGGCACCTTGGTGTCATTGTATTTTCAGCACCAATGATAAATGCACATTTGCAGCCACCCCATTTTATCCACTTGAAATGTGTATCAGTTTATGATGGCCTCCAACAGAACAAGGGCTGCTTCTAGGTTTCTGCCTCCTTGACAGAGACGAGCTCCTTTTGTCTCGCCCCTGACAACAGGCCTTTTCTTAGTTGTCTTGTCTCTTAGGCCACAGGCTTGCTAGCTGGAACTGGCTTGGTCCAGGGAAATTGGGCACAAGTAATCTTCCATGGTCTATTCAAGAAGATGTGATTCCAAACCTGGCACAAATGCTTAACATAAAATGGCTAAGGCAGAGGGCAGCACTGGAGACATGCATGAAATGAAAAAAGCTATTTCTGAATACAACAAAACCTATGAAACAACGTAACTACCTTTGGAGCTACAAACACATAGGGGTGGCCCAGATCTGAGGAACCCTATCTTTCATGTGACCAAGCATTATTTCACGCATGCCTCTTAATTGTAGGGGAATTGAAGAGGCTAAGTCATAACAGACCATATTAAGGTCAAAATTTAGAATACCAAACAGAATAGATAAAAGGTTTGAAAAACATAAAAACAATAAGACATACAAACTATATTAACAAACAGTAGTGTGTTTTGGCAATTGAAAGGGCTAGGGTTCGGGTAATGGAACAATTAGTGTTAGTGTACGAAATCCAGTTATTACTTCAGGGGAAGGTGACTACCGACCTTACGTAATAAACACAATCTTTGTCAGGATGAACCACTAACTTACTAAATTAATCTGAGATCAACTCCCTGGTAGCTATGGCACAGACTAAATACGTTTCTGGGGCAGCTCCCATCCCACTGGGTTTGGTGACAGTCTGACTGGGGAACGAAAGAAGGGACTTATCCACGTGTCATCTGACATCTGCCTGTGACAGTAGAGGCCGCTTTGAAGTAAATTAAGTTCCTGAGCACAACCCAAATGGTCATTCTGCCAGACAAACAAAAACTTCTCCCGACACCTAAGCCTTTGTCTCTGCTTTGGGAGATGTTTTTCACACCTAATTCTAGACTTGAGCACTCACAAGGCTGCAGCTGGAGGTTAAAGCAAATATGCCTCCAGAGGAATTAGGCACAAAAAAGTAACTCTCTAAAAGTACCTCTTTCTTAATAAATTATTAAAAATAAGACTCCATCACTGAATTGGGATTTTAATAAACATTGAAAATAAAGGTTCAATCATGCATCTCTCTGGTCCCTTCCAGGACATAACAGAATTCATAATATTGCTTCCCATGGGCCAGACAGCCTTCCTGCAGTGAAAATAGCCTTTGGGTGCTAATCTCTGTAAAAACATGTTAACATAAATGTTTTAAAAGTCCTACTTTTAAACACAATACACTCTGTCTTATGAACTATAAGGCATACACTGTGGTGACTTATTAGTATGTAAAAGGGAGGTTTTGACCTCTTAAAAGGGTTTATTTTAACAGGTTGAATTTCAGTCTATACACTGCTGCAGTCAGGCTACAATGGTAGGCCTAAAGCCATGTTTAGACTGCTACTTCAGTGGGTGGCACAATAGGTGGTGAGGTCGACTAGTGGCATTTAACTTACAAGCCCTGCATACACCTTGTACCATATACTTAGGACTTACTGGTAAGTTAAATATGCTGTTTAGGAGTAATCATATTTAACGGCGGTGCTCAGGCACTTTACTACTGGTTAGAAGGTGTAAAGCACACATAATTCTACAGTCAACAACAACAGATAGGGCAACAATCTAGGGGGGACACCACGCAAAAGATGGTAATTTTCTGGAATTAGGAACTGAGATAGGGCTAAAAATAGGAGAAGGAATAATCATTAGGTTAGTGTTATGGTTAGTTTTCGGGTTAGGGTAATCATTAGGGATAGATTTGTGTTTAAGTTGATGTGATAGTGAAAGTAAGATTATGTTTGGTGTTTAGGGCTAGGGTTACAATTGAAAATAGAGTGGAGCTCAGTGAAGCAGTTAATGTAAAGGTTAGGATGTAGGGATTAGGTTTAATGTACTTCATATTAAGGGGAAATAATAAGCTTAGTGTTAAGGGTAAGGATGGGTTCTACAGATAGACTATGTGCCCGGGCTAGAAGTGTGAGAATTGAGGTTACAGCGAGTGTTGGCATAAGAGTAAGGAGCAGGAAGTACACATTAGAGCTAGGATTAAAGTTATGGTTCGAGAAATGATAATCAGATGCATGTTATGGTTAGTCTGCTTAATTAAGACCAATATAGAAATTAATGATAAATTAAAGTGAGTAACATTTTTAAACTTTTACATTCAAATTTGGTGCAAAATATACAACATTTGTCCTAAAGTTAAAAGTGAATGTTTCCAACTTTTATTTTCAAACTTTTAGCTTTCAGATGTTGCAACTTCTACCTTGAATCTATAATCATGAAAGTTACACAGATTTGAACTTTGGATAGACTTCTAAGGGTCAGCAGTTTATGGAAACAGGTTAGGTAGTAAGTGACAAATCATGAAGATCTTAGGGTACAATGTTTCCTCTCATGAAAGTCTACAGGCTCGACCATATTGGTGATATCAGGAGCACAACCTTTACTAAGCAATGAAAACCAGATTACCTAATACTGTCTCTACAATGTTTTAACGGGAGGCACAGACATTTGACTTGGGTAGAACGGATGGTGAATGCTATGGGGCTCAGTTTTAAGAGTACCTCTAAAGTCACACTAAAGTTCTTCTGATAAATCTGTTTTGTTAATTCTCTAGTAAGTAATAATAATGGGATTCCCAAACGGAGGAGTTTATTTAAAGTCTACCATGCCCCATCGATCTTTTGGTCCTTTTTATTCTGTGCACAGTGAGTTGACCCTCATTTTTCAGCCAAGTGTACTCAGCAGGTCACTTCCATGCAGACATCAACAACGAATCATCGATTTTTGTCCCTCATGGACCAGTAAACAACCTAGGGACATGTGTAATCTCTGACTTGCTGTAATTACTGTTCATAAATATGTACTATTTACACTAGGAATAAAGGATACATTTGCAGGAATCTTCTACAGAAATACAAATACAACTGTTGAAAATCTAGTATCTATCTGTGTTTCCATTCGCTATATGAACCTGTAACTAGTATTTCAAGATTGTTTAAAACCGGTAATGTTTTGTTTTTTTCTCATTCACATTTGTCTATGCATCTACCTTAGTCCTCTCTAGCTGTCACAGAAGCACCCCTAAAAGTTATCTAGATGACTGTGAATGCGTTTGGAATCAAGATGTTACAAGTATCAAATATTTTTGTTATAATTCAGTTCTATACATTTATGGGTCCTAATTGATGCATGTTGTATAACTACCCGCACATTGCATCATAATTAAAGAATTAAAAAATATGTCATTGGGTGTATCTCACATCAAAATATTTAATGTTAATACACAATTGCACTAAGAAATGAGTACACGCTGACAAATCCGTTCTGGTTTTCTTTAACTCCAAGATTATATTGTATTCGCGTTTCGATTAGTACATGTGTCTTCTTTAAAAGCAAGCAGTTGTGTATGAGACTGGCACGAATACTTGTTTGACTGCTGTCATGTCACTTCCACTCCCTGCCCGCCCCCTAGCTCGGTGCGTGTGTGTTTTGGAAGCTCTCTAATTGCTCCATTAGTCTCCAGGGTGTGATCTGCTGCTATCTGACTGCAGATAAAAGGGGCCTTTGTAAAGCACCCGTGCTAATGTCTGTAAACAAACAACCTAACCTGGAGCATGTCTCCTGCGGCTCTTAGCCTCGTCTCGTCCCCATGACATGCCTTCGCTTCCGGTGCAGGACCTCAGCAGGTTGAAGTGGGAAGGAGAAAAATGTCTCCTATTCCACTGACCTCAAAGAAGTGAAGACAGGGTGGAGTCAACAGAGCCTAAACCTTACATTCCAGGTCAGGCATTTCCTGAACAGGTTTCTCCAGCCTCTCCCATGCCGGGCTTTTATCCCTTGACAGAGACAGTTTCACTTTAAGGCTGGGGATTTGCGCGCCGTCGGATAAAGGGAGAGAAATGATCACATCAGCATATTGAATTTCAGTTTCCCAAAACTAGCCGTACTCTAACAACAACAACACATTGCACATCACACATTTTCTACGAAACTATTGTTAAGATCCAACAGCATAAATACTAGGGTCTGGATATTTTCAGCTACTATACAAAGGGCTGGAAAGGAATGTCTTCAGAACTGGGCGTACACTCGTAGTATAAATTTGGATTATAAAAAAAATGCAAGAAAGAAGATTACAAGGCTTGTGTTTCTTCTATTGTTAGAACAAGCAAATGGGAGACCTGTTTTGAATTCAATGGTGCTATAGAGGGATTTACCAACTATTGAGTCTGTAGGAGAGCCACTGGAGGTAAGAGTTGGTAATTTGTAGGTGTCCTTTTGGGTGCGCATTTAGAATCAGGTTGATCGTGCATTCTCACCTGGCTTGGTATTTAGAATGTTCTCTTTTCCTTTGCATTCTTTACCATTCAGGTCTCAATAGTACACTAGAGGTGTATTCTTGGAATTATACAAATTGATTGTACACTGGATTTACCACAAGTTGGATTGTTAGTAAACTGATACAGATTACTTTCTGGTTTATTTGGAAAAAGCAAAATATGATGAGTAGTTGATCAAATTTGACTGACGTGAAAATTTGGGAGTGAAGAACAACAAGTGGTACTGCTGTTAATCAAACTAGGTATAATGATGCAAATGTTGATTGAAAATTAGAATAAAATTGGAAATATAAAGAGTAGAAGCTAGCACTACCGTTCGATTAGATTAGGCATAACAACATGAAGTCATTATTTCTGTTTAAGACTAAATATACGAAATGGCACACAAGTTTAAAGTCAAATCAAAGAGTATTATAATAGAGAGGGAATTAGTTGACAGCAAGTGTAAATTAGCTTAATTTAGAGGATATTACTGAATTAAGGAAAATGAGAAATGGCGGGAAAACTGAAAGTAGGTCCATTAACATTAGTGAGATTTAAGGTAGCGGATTACCTTGTCTCTACTGATGTAAAAGGTTTGAAGGGTGTAAAAATTGGTGTAGAATTGCAAATATTTTTTTTTAAATGGAACAATAAAATACAGATTGTTTATACATGTTATAGTAATGTTCTTTAACTGTTGAATAATGGGGTGTTAAAGTTAATCAGTTGTAAAAGGCAATTCATGTATTTTTAAATGTGTCTTTTGTATGTCTGTAAATGAAGTATGATTCCTATACAACGACTCCATTCAGTTAAAAGACTCTTTTAATGTTAGATCAGTTGTCTTTACCTCTGATTGTTTTTTTAATGTATTGTTTGTTTATATGTTCTTATGTTTAAACAGCCCTGAAGAAGTCCCATGAGAACAGGGACGAAACGCGTAGGCTGTTCCCAACATGCATTTATCTTTTTGTATTATCATATAATTTGAGAAATTAAAGAATAAATAAGTTGAAAAACAACCTGGTAATTGAAGTGTTATGAAAATAGTGTACATTTTCCTGCTGTCATTTAACTGAGCTTAAGTAAAGTATCTGCAGTCATTTTGCTTGAACATAAGTGGAATACAATCATTGATTTATTTTGGATTAATTCTAGACTCTTGGTGTAAGAAAGAAATATATAGTGCTCCTCAAAATTGTGGAATTGTATGAAGTGATTTGGGTTTTTTCGGTTGACCCAGAAGAGTGTGCATTTGTCTTTAAAATATTAGGGACAAGCGGTGTGCAGGCAATTCTGTTTAGCCTAAACCGGTTTTCTGTTATATTTTTGACTTAGATAGAGCTTGTAATTTAGATAGCGCTTTAGTGCCTTCTGGTCAAGCTGGTGATTGGTGGAGTGCTTGGGGCTTGAATTGATGAGTGCTAGGAGCGCTTTTGGAAAAGTGTGGTTTGGCCACTGAAGAGGAGCGCTTGTTTTTAAGGGCTGTGTTTTCACCTTAGCAAATATGTTTGCATAGCAAGCTTGAACTTCTACTGGGTGCAGGTTTCTTCATCGGGAGCACAGTATTAGCAAGAAGGGATGCTAGGAGGGCACGCCCTGTTAGTAGGATGGAAGAAATTATGTTTAGGATGGAGCGCAGGATAGAGGCGATAGAGGAGAGGTTGGCTCTGTTGCAGTCACAGGGCCCTCAGGGAGGGCAGTCAATAGACCCAGCAGTGCCAGTGGACAGGCAATGAAGGCCAGGGGTTGCACCTTGGGCAGCATTCTCCCCAGCAAGGAAGCATGTTAGGGGGCGGGAGAAAAATTGTGTAGGGTCAAGGGCCGCAGACCATCCCTGATGTTTTGCCTCTCGGTGGTGTAAGTGAGGATTTGGGCAGTGCTCCTGCTAAGGTGGTGCCGATTGGCAGAGTGATGAGGGGCAGGGCAGCGCTTCTACAGTGGCAGTGCCGCCAGAGAACAGCAGCAGTGTACAGACTGGTAATAGCATTAAGGCAAGTGAAACAGCTCCAGTGGGCTCTGCAGGGCAGCCGGAGTTGGTGGCAAACATAGCCAGTGTGTTGCCTTGACCTTCAAATGTAGGCATGTGGTCCGCACCATTATTGTGAAGTGCATTGGCAGAGGTAGCAGAGAGCGGCAATGTCGAAAGGGCCAAGAGGTTGGTGGCACATGTGGATGGCATGGGCATGCAAGGACAGGCAGGAGTGACAGGTGTGCCAGCAGTGCAGGGGGTAGTAGTAGCTGGGACCTCTCAAATGGGTAGTGGGGCGCAGACAGTACTGGCAGATGAGGGGTCCCTACCTCCCCTCAAGAAAGCTACGCCTTCAGATATGTTATTGCCATTGCCAAGCTTGGGTTAGGGGGATGTGAGTTCTGAGCCTGATCAGTTGGGCAGAAATTGTAGTGCACACTGTATATACCCTGTCCTGATGAAGACCCCGATGTAAGGCTACAAGTACGCCTACAATTGTAGCGTGGGGTCGAAACGCCGACGGCTACCTTCTACTCTCCTCAGTTGACACCGCCCGCATTAATTTGGATATTTCATACCAGTGTCAACATAGACAATCTTAAGAAAAATGGGATATGTGATGATCCCTCACTTTGGCTCAGGGATCTGAAGCCGTTGAATAGTGTTTGTATTTCAAATGAAATTGGATAATTTTTTATTTGTCACGACTACTACCCTTTCACCTTCTTCTTCCTTTCACAGCATCACGCTATCTCACTCCCTTTCCTCTGGGGCACTGTCATTTATCAATTGTATTGGTTTACTCATTGTGATTAATTTACAGTGCGTTGATTGTTTTATTACTTTGTCCTTAATAAATTTAAATAATGATACATTAGTTCACTGGGACCCCTTTTTTGTACATCATATAGCACCCAGGTCCCATGTGGAATCCTTTGGGTAAAACCCCCCTCCCTTATACTGATCAGTTGGGCAGGCATGTACATCCAGAGGAAAAGATCTGGAAAGGTGCTTATGTGGATATGTGTGAGTTAATTTCAGATGTGCCTGACAGAGAAGAGAGCAAACAGTGCAAGGAGTGCTCGTATTTCAGGGAGTGCTGGCATTGGCCTTACAAAAAGAGGTTAGAAGAGACCATTATGAATTGGATCAGAGGTTTCTCGATTTTCCAGGCAATCATGGCAGGGAGGTTCCCAACTCTGGGGGACAGCTGGTGTGCTACCAAAATAGGATAGCTTGTGCACATGATGAGTTTGGAGGCACTGCCTGGGGGGATTATGACAAGGAATTCAGGTGTATTAAGGCTACTAGATCCACTCTGGGGCGGGATAAGAAAGATGTGAATGCATGGTTGTGCTACATGTAGCAACAGGGGGTGGTGGCCACCCTAAGCCAGCCCTTTTGGGCAGGCACTGGGGCAAACAGTAATTCAGGGGGCGGGGCAAGAAAGGGGACATGCTGGGACTTCAATAAAAGAACTTGCTCCAGAGCCCCAGGAACGTGCAAGTTTAAGCACTGTTCTTATTTCTGCTGGCCTACCCTCACACACGAGTCCAAGTGTTTCAAGAAGACAAAGGGGGACCCCAAAAAGCTTGAATGAATACCCGTTATTGGTCAAGGGAGGCCCCCTTCCTGCTTAACTGGCAAGCAATGGTGTCATAGTTGAACACCTACAGCAATACAACAGCAGCACAGTCTTTATATGAGGGTTTTAAGAATGGATTTAGGATTCCAGCAGAGGGTTGTGTAGGTGTGGCCTATTGCAGAAACTAGCAGTTATTAAGGGCAAATCCTAGCATTGCCAGAAACAAGATTATGAAAAAGAAAAACTTGGGGAGGGTGGCAGGTCCTTTTGATTCCATCCCTTTTGAGAATTGTGTGTGTTCCTCTTTGAAGATAGTTTCCAACAAAGACCTGGAGAGTACCGGTTGATACTTAACCTTTCAGCAGCTAGGGGGCAGTCGCCCAATGAGGCTATCGATGAGACATTGAGCTCAGTTAAGTATGCCTCACTAGAGGAGCCAAGATGGCGACCGGAGCGGACCTGTAGGCTCCCGGCTCCGCTAGTCCTTTCTTGCCGCGCTGGCATCCTGATTCACATCCTGGCGCAATCGCTCGCAGATTGTGTGCGAAGCGGCGCTGATCCCGGCGGCGCTTTCCCGGACCCCCGGCCTGCCCGGCAGCCGAAGATATTGGTCTCCTAACTCACGGCCCCGGACCCCGCTTCCGTGGGCTCCTCCTGCCGTGCCCCTGAGACCTGCGGCCGGCCGGAGAGCTCCGTTGGCGCCGGCTGCTGTGGCACTGATGAGACCCTTGCGAGGCGCTGCCTGAGCCCAGCCACCTATTCAGACGCGGGGCAGACGGAAAGAGGGCGGCGCGCACGGAGCTGCGGATCCCCATCGCAACGGAGCCTTTGTTCGAGGCGGAGGATACGGGGAGAGGACTGTCCGGCCATTTTGGGTCGCAACTGGCTTATTGACCCCACGCCTCGCTGCCCGGGATTGCCGAGGGGCGCTTGGTCTGCACGGACGATCTCTTGGGTGCGGCGCAAGGTGCTCCGCCGGAAGCTAAAAGGGGGTACGCTGCTTATCTCCTTGGCCCGGTGGACGTCGTGGTGATTGGTCACAATGGCTTTGTATGACGCCATGTTTTGTGAGGTGATGCGCCCGTCCACGACAGCGATCAGTGTTGCCCTGTCTGCAGGTGAGCCCGACATTCGAGAGGTTCCTCGGGGACATGAGGTCCAGGGACTGCAGCCTGATATTACCCTTGGCACTATCCTGGCGGCCCTGTGCATCCTCCGTGCAAAAGTGCGCCATTGCTACCGGGTCTGGGGGGACAAGCTGGACGACATGGCGTCTACGCAGAGGTGGGGCGCTGCTGATCTGGGTTTACAAAGCTGCCACCTGCCACCACCTTTCATGGATGGGGCGACAGCGCTTTCTCCTGCCTGCTATACATTTGAGCTCGCCGTCGATTTTGCTGCCGCCCAAGATCACCAGCTTGACGACTCCGCCCGAGATACTTTGTTTCCCCTTTCAGTGAAGAGTGCAACATTGTGGCCGGACTCTCTATCGTGTGTGCCTCGAGAACTGTCTGTGGTGCTGCAGCTGCCGTCTCCTCCTGCACTGTGCCTCCTGCCTACACTGCCTACAACGTCGTCTGCTCCTGGTGTTATTGTGGACCATTCTGCTATACTCGACGGACTCCCTGGTGATCCACCGTGGCCATTTTGGGCTCCCTTATTGTTGTTCTCTTTCCTCTCGCCATTTTGCTCCTTTGTCCTGCGGTGGGCGGGCCTCTCTTGGGAAGCGCATCTAGGGGTATATCCACGTTCGGGTCAGGGCTAGGGTGCTTCTCCTGTTGTTGGCTGCTGGGCTGATGGACCGGGGTTCGGGATTGTTTCTTGCGTCCAGATTATTTGACCGCTGTTGATTATTGTTCCACTTCTGTGTTTGCCTTACTGTTTGCTGCCTGTCCTGCATCCGGGGTGGAAGGTGTATTGGTGACTGGTGGGAACCGGGTTGCCTGGAATTGATCCTCCTCCTGTTTTTACGCTGCAGTGTTTTTTACATCCTGTTTTTTGCATTATTGTTGCGGGGGGTGGTGTTTTATGTCTGGTTCGCTGGCTCCCTTCCTCTCTTCTTTCTTTCTTCTCTCTTCTCTCTTGTTTCTTCTCTTTCCTTGTTATTATTCCCTTTCTTCTTTCTATATTTCGGGTGACTCTGGGCGACAGGCACGCTGTTTAGTGGGGTAGACCGTAGCCATTACAGTGATGTAGGGTGGGGGGGGTGTTTGTTGTTTTAGTTTGTTTTATTCTATGGTCCCTTTTTGCCTTTTTCAGGGGGTGGGCTGTGTCCCTTGGTGTCTATTCCTTTGTCTCGTGAGCGTCTGCACTTTCTTCCTTTTCGGGGTGGGTGGGCTGTACATATGGCGTCCACTTTATTCGTTTTTTGATATTCTTTGTCTATTTCGCGCCTGTCATGGACGTGTGAGGTCTCTGGGCTCTGCTCTGCTGTGTTCGTCTGCCTGCGTAGGGGGTTGTTCCCTCCCGCCCCCCCCATTTTTCTTCTTGGTATATGTTGCATGACGCGCTGATAGATATGGTTGCTGCCTCCTTTATTCGTGTAAAATGTAAAATGAAACCTCTTTATCCTGGCGCGGGCGATGTCATGATTTTTTGCTTCCATCCTGATTTTATCCTGTTGTATACATTGCTTTATTTTTTCATCTCCTGACTTTGCGGCCGGCCCCTGTGGTTGTGGGCCAGCGCTTGTATTTCTACTTGTCTTTCAATAAAGGTTTTTTAAAAAAAAAAATAAAAAAAAAAAAAAAAGTATGCCTCACTAGATCGGCCAAACGAAATGCTTCGGGAGCTGGGAACTGGGACCTTGCTGGCAAAAGCAGATATAGAATCTGCCTTTCGGCTGCCTCTAGTGCACCCCGAGGATTTTTATTCATTGGGTTTCCAATTTGAGGGTGCGTTCTATTTTGATAAAGGTATGCCCATGGATTGCTCAGTCTCCTGTGCTTACCTTCTTGGAATGGGTATTTAGAATGAGATCAGGATACCATTGGGAACTTCATTATTTTGATGACTTGTGTTTTTTGGGTATGCCTGGAACAGAGGAATGTGGGAGTGCTTTGTAGTGCTTCCAGGAATTGATGGGTGTATTCGGGGTAGCACTTGCACAAGCAAAGACCTGTGGAAGGCAACCACAATGGAATTCCTGGGCATAGAATTGGATTCCAGGGCAGGTGTATTCAGGCTTCCTCAGGAGAAGGTCAGGGCCTTCACAAAAGCCTTGGAAGAATGACTAAAGACCACAAAGGCGACACTACATCAGTTACAGGTGGTTGTGGGGCAGTTTAATTTTGCACTCCACATTATAGCCATGGACCGCACATTTCCCAGGTCTATGCACAGTTCATGTCTGGTCTGAAGTTGAAGCACCATCATACTAGGCTGACAAGTGAGGTCCGACATGAGAATATGGGAAACATTTTTCAAGGACTTTAGTGGCACGGTGGTATAGCCAAGCCTTGCCTAGACCAATAAGGAGTTGGGTCTCTTTACAGATGCCACAGGCAGCACAGACTTTGGGGCCATTTTAGGGACAACTTGCTGTGCACAGCGATGGCCAGGAGACTGGGTAGAATCTGGGCTGGTTGCAAACATTGGTTACCTTGAGCTCTTTCCCATTTTAGAGGCCCTAACGATATGGCCAGAACAGTTCTGCAACCATTCAGTGGTATTCTGGTCTGATAACATGACATTGGTGGAGTGCATTAACCAACAAGCTGGCAAGTGTAAAATGATCTTGTGATTATTGAAAGAAATCATACTGTCATGCTTGAGGTTAAATGTTGACTTGAGATTGAAACATGTGCCTGGTGTTTCGAACAATGCAGTGGATGCTTTATCTCGTTTTAAGATGCAGGTTTTCAGGTATCACCACCCAAAAGCAGCGGAGTATCCCTCACCGTTCCCAGAGAAACTATGGTGGCTTGGTGCCCCAGTCTACCAGACCTTGTGGCGGCCAGTTCAGCATCTAGGACAAGGTGTGCCCATGAGGGAGCATATTGCGCATATCATAGGTTCCAGGAAGTTGGACGGTGGGGGGATGGTTTTCACCTGAGTCAGTAATCTCAATTCTAGGGTACCTGAGAGGGGGAGGGAGACCTGTGTCCTATGCCAAGCAACATATTGCAGGCTCCAGGCGCCCCATAGACACAGCAATACGGGCAAATATCATGGCCAGTCTTGTCAGGGAATGTAGGTCATCCAATGAAGTTTGCCTTTTTAGGGAAGAGTTCGCCCTGACATTTTACAGGGCTTTGAGGGTGAGCAAACTGGTAGCAAAGAACAAAAAAGAAATGAAGGGTGGTCTCCAGCGAACAGACATTCAATGACCAAATGGATCCCTGGCGGTCACCATTACCCAAGACTGACCCATTGGGTAGAGGGGATCACATACTACTGCACCGAGCCCCAGGAAATGACTGTTGTCCGCTGGGGAATCTGGAAGCCTTTATGGCCATGCAAGGGACAGTGAGCCCTCTTTCAGTCCATGAGGATGGGACACCACTCACAAGGTTTCAATTCGTAGGGTGCTCAGCAGGGCTCTGGTGTCAGCAGGTTTGGATCCAGCAGTATATAGTTCCCATTCATTTTGGATTGACACAGCGACTGCTGCAGCAAGTATGGGGTGGGCCAGACAGACAGTTCAATGGATAGGCAGATGGAAGTCTGATTGCTACTGGGCGCTATGTGAGATTGAACATGTTGTGAATGTCTTTTTTTTCTTCTTGTGCAATTTTCCCATTCCTTACTATATTCTCCTGCCAACACAGGTGGAGGAGATGTTAAAGAGCTACAGCCACTGGGTACTTTATTGCCTCGGTCTATGCTGGAGCAAGACGCATTAAAGACGTGCTGGTGTTGGGCCACTCCTATGTAAGGCCTGCAAAGAGTTGTTATTCTGCAGGTGACTACAAATCACGAACAAAGAAAGATGGATATCAGCTGACTTTCTACGGTCAAGGGTGGCTACGCTTGACCCAATGGAGAACTGCATTAGACAAAATGTTGCCCGAGGTTTACGCTTCCAGAGATGATAATAGTGCATCTGACAGGCAATGATTTGGTTGAGCTAGGTGGGAGAGACTTGTTTGAGTTGATTGTCTCTGAAATGTGTTGGTTCTCAAAGAATTTCCCGGAGGCCATAATTGCGTGGGCCAATATTGTGCCGTAATTGAGTTGGAGAGGTGGTAAGTCAGACAGAGCTATAAATGAATAGGTGAAATGGTTGAACCGAAAGGTGGGTAAGTTGTTCTGGGCAGCCCGTTTGTCAGCCATACATCATGGGTGCATCAAGGGTGAGCGTTTTCTATTGCAGGATGGAGTGCCCCCTGTCAAAAGAAGGTCATGCAGTGTTTCTGGAAAATTTGCTTGCCTGGCTAGGCGAGTGTGCAACTTGTGTGGTGGACAGCTAGTCTGTAAACTATGCTGGCCTGTGGAGAATGAGGTCAAGATTGTGGCGTACACTTCGGGTCCCTTTACGTCATCCTTTTTTATACCAAATTTAACATCTGCATTCCTGGACCCTCCAAGGGGTGTTGCCACCAAGTCAAAAGGAGGTGGCATGGACACCGGGGTTCTCGGCTGTCGCAAACACATGGTCCTTACCTATCAACCACCCATGCAGGTGCATTTTGGCACAACCTAGCACTGGCCATTGGGGAACAAGGAACCTGGGTGTAGGGGTTGCCCGCAGGAGGAATCCTAAGGGCAGCTGGAGCCCGTGTACAAGAACGTCCGAGGTGGGAAGCTCCCAGTATGGATAGAAGAGGGAATGTGGGGCCCGCCCATAAGGAGGGCCCCCATCCTTTGGGCTGGAGGAGGTGTAAATAAAAGGGGTACAGACCCAGTCTTGATCTCACTCGGAATGGTTATGGAATATTTTGTTGGTTGCACATGAGCAGACTACCTATGGTTAGGTGTGCTCCCATGTACTAGAGTCTCTGCTAAGGCTAGATCTCCCTTGTAAACAAAATGTAAATAATATGGTTACTGTGTAAAATGTTATGACAAAAAAGTTTTGTTGAGTGAAAAATAATAAATGCAGCCAAGGGTCTTACGAGCCCTAACCCAAAGAAATAAGAAATGGGCTCATTACATTGTTTTGACATTGAGGTGCGTAGTTAATGGTAAGTACTTCTGAGACATTGGCAACTCCTTGGCCATATAGATAGTAGCAAATAACATTGACATACAACCAAATGGAATAAGATAGCATCTGTGATGATGAGCAAAACAAGGCAGGCAAAGTAGCAGGATAATTTAGATGAACGTATGGATATCTGGATAGCTCAATAGCTGAGGAGGCAATGTGCCCAGGGTATCAGGAAGAGCACAGACTGCCTTGGGCAGATATGAGCCTGAGCTGAGCTTGGCTCTAAGAGCAAAAGAGGAAGCTGGGCCATCAAAAATGTAAATCAGGCAATGAATGTAATCAAAAAATATGCTAAGGACTGTAAAAGGTTATATTAATCAATATTTGTGACTCTCAAGTGCTTTTCACTACATCACTGAATTGAGTGTCATTTATTGAAAGTACTATGTTTTTTAAACAGAAATGGTCAAGAATACTTGTGTTTTCTATGTATATGGGCTATACTGTTATTAAATGTAAAGGAAGATTATTTAACTTAAAAATGTACAAGCGAGTGTTTTGTATAGCACAGATCCTGAACTGAACTACTTCAATGTGCTCTCATATTGGTTGGTTAAGGAAAATGGTACATAGTGAAGTAAATGTGCTGTTGCTCACACCACTTTGAAGAACCGGAATAACCCACTTACAGGGTCTCGGCGTCAGGGGAACCGCCCAAATCTTCCATACCCTTCATACGTAGTAAAAGGAGACACAGGAGCCTTCGTCTGCAGGAGGAACCCAGATTTATTTCAATAGCCCGGGCTATGGAACAGAGTCCCAAGCTAGTCAAAGGCAAGGCTGCTACTTAAATCCGTAGCTAACAAGCCTTTTTATACATTTCTTATTCCAGCCTTTTGGCTGCCAGACCATTGTTCAATCAGGGCAGTGTTTGTTGTTGATTAGCCGGATCCAGGTGGTGTTTGCAGTTAGTGACATGGTCAAGGCAAGGTACACAGTCAAATGTTAGTTCTGCTTTGATCGGGGCTTGGTTTCCTCAGGTTTCTTTGCCCAGTTGCCTTGATCAAAAGCCCCGACTTTACGAGCCATTCTCCGATTGTCTGGATGAAAGTTCAGCAGTCAGACCATTGTCCAGATTACCTGATCATGGTGTCAAGGGTGTTTTATCAGGCTGGGAGCAGGAGAGGAAAAATGAATCATTCACTCGGGGTGAGGGCCATGTGGCTTTCTGATGAACTGCAGAGAACAGGGGGTTGGGCGGGTGACAGTTCCTGGGCAGAAATGCAGGCCTGCAAAAATGGATTTTTGTTGTGCTGATAGAATTTTCCTCGTACATCAGGAAAAACGACCAGGTGGGTCCTGTGAAAGTGTTTGCCACGAGATGGCAATGCAAACACCAATGGAGTCCTGTTAAAAATGATTGTCGATCGAAAAATACTTTTCCTCAGCCCCTCCTTTTGCCAGAGTGGCAAATACTTTAGGAAATGTCAATGTTCATAAGGCCATCTGTTTCTTGCTGGATCATCTCCATCATATTGGTGTTGTGAATGTTTGATGGCGGAGGCTTGATGGTCTGCACACATATTGTACATAGCACTGGCAGGCACTGAAAACACAAACAGCAGGAGACCAGGAAAGCTACTCCTAATGCCAGGAAGATGAGGACCCTCCAACCCCTCTGGGAAAGAAGGCCCCAGATCCAGCCGGTGAGGGACCAGTTGCCTTCATCCAGATGTACTTCAGGAGAGAGACAATGCAGACGTTGGATGGCATAGTACACTGTAGGTGCGTTGTCCGGGATATATACGCAGCATCTGGAGCCGATCAATTTACATACACCACCACGATCAGCCAGGATGACGTCTAGGACCATTCTGTTCTGGAGTGTTATGAGGCGGTCCGCCTGCTGCTCTGCAGTGATGTTGGAGAGGGCACCAGCTGTTACTGTGATGGTGGCCTCAAGGACCCTGGTCAGTCCTCGTATAGCTCGACTGTTTACCATGGGGCCCCAGAATGGAAGCATACCTTTAAAGAAGTCCCCAGCTTCCTGGCCCGCTGTATCTTCGGCTGATATGATGCTCCTACATGAGCGGTGCAGGGCGCCCTTCATTGACAGATGGTAACCCCCATGGGTGTAATATGTTGGTGGGAGGAGAAAGGCCAGATAGCAGGTACCAGACCAGTTACGGGGAGCCAAGTGTAGGCGGCAGTTCCACAGATAAAATGGGTGTTGGGGGATGCCACCAGCTTCGGAGGAGATGTGGAGTTTAGTGTTTTAGGGATGTCACATATACTGGTGCCAACTTTCTTAGTCCCTAGGCCATGGATGCAGACACGGCCTTGCACATTTATGACATTCAGAGTGTCTCTTTCATTAGGCAGTATCTTTCTGGTGCAGAACCTGGAAAATGTTTGTTGAGTGGTGGAGTTGAATACTACCATCTCACCGAGTTCATCTGGTGGTAGTAGCAATGTGGAAGAGCTGGTCGGGCAAAAAGGAGCACTGGTATTGCCAGATCTGTTCTGCCAGAAGTCATCACGGAATGTACCAAGGACAGGATGGGCAGTACCATTGACAGTGTAGGCCTCCTGCATCAACATCCACCATGCAAGACAAGACACAGAGATGGAAAATGGATAAGGAAAGAATGGGACAGGAAGTAGCATGGAATGTGGCATCAGTCCGCACACCCAGCAGTTGGAAGTGTTCATGATCAGTTGGTGATGATGCAACATTTGGATGAAGGTGTTGTTGAAAGATTCTGCACGACGGGATAATTCTTGGGCTGGTAGTGTATAGTACTGATGCTCTGCAGGAGTCGGGGTAGGAGTCGGTGATGTAACAGGATGGAAGATCAGTAAGAGCCAACCAAGGATAGATAGGAGGAGGGAGACAAACAGCGTCACCACGGTGACCATGGAGCATCTACTATATCAGAGACTGGCATCTTGTTTCTGGATACAGGTGTTTGGGAAGGCGGCAATTGTGCTAAGCCAGGGACCCCTAGTGGCTATCTTTGATTGGTGGTTGTTTCACTGGATGCAGGGGCCGAGGGCCCTTATGGTTTACCTCAGTCTTACAAACATCACTACTCTGAGCCTGGGAGGATCAAAGCCCTACAGCCTATTGGCACTTGGTGAAGTCGAGGGCAAGCCTTCCTTCTGGAGCGTAAGTTATATCTGTCGGAAGCAGGGACAGTATGGTCGGGAAACAATTGTTCTTGATGCTGAGCAGTGTTAAAGGAGGGTTCCACCCTTCCTCTTAGTATGTTGTCACTCTCCGCTTCAGTGGATGTAGAATGCAGTCTGGCATCGCTGAATGGGACAAAGGTTGAACTGTCTCTGTCTCTGTGTCTCCCAGTCCTTCCCTCACCCACTGATCATAGGGGAGAGGCAGAGGGACAAGCCGGCAGTGAGTAGAGCCCAGTTTTTTCAACCATCCACTTTCACAGCGGTGCGGGTGGCTAACAGCACTTGACGGGGTTGTGTCCAGCGGGGCACGAGGCTCTTGGTCCGCTGGAAGTTCCTCACCAGGACCCAGTCGCCAGGTTGGATGACGTGTCCTGGGCCCTCGCTTTTGTCGGGTATGGCCTCGTGCACCTGGTGATAAAGAGTACGAAAGGTGTTGGTTAGAGTGTACAGGTAATCAGTCAATACAGGGTATTCAACATCGGACAGTTTCTTAGGTCGAGGGACACCCCAGACATTGGCAGGCCTCCTGAACACAATTTCATGGGGGGATAATCCTATCCTGGTGTGGGCCGTTGTTCTTGTGGACAGTAGGGCCAAGGGCAGAGCATCAACCTAAGTGACACCTGTCTCGGCTACTATTTTGGCCATTTTGGTTTTTAGGATGCCATTGTATACCCACACTAGACCTGCTGACTGGGGGTGGTTGGCGGCGTGAAATCTTTGTTTTATGCCTAATGCTGTACAGACATAATCCATGATTTGAGCTGTAAAGTGTGTCCCGTTGTCACTCCAGACCAAGCGGGGCAAACCAAAGCGTGGGAGGTACTCCTTGAGTAGCACTTTGGCAGTAGTGATAGCAGTGCAGTCTTTGACGGGGTAGGCTTCCGCACAGACCACTACCAGGACATATTTTAAGTTAATGCACCTGTCCATCTGGATGTAGTCCATTTGGAGGACTTCAAACGGGAAGGTAGGAGGAGAGAATCCTCCCTTGGGAGTAACGGTGCCTTTTCCTGGGTTGTACATTAGGCAAATCATACATGTTTTAACCAGCTTTTCAGCATATGCTGGTATTTTGGAGTTGTACCATGTAGGTTCCAACAGTTTACAAATTCCTTTTGCGCTAATGTGGGCAGGACCATGGGCCATTGTAACTACTGCCAGCACGTGACTGTCAGGCAACATCCATTGTCTTTCCACAGTCGTACGGACCCAGCAACCATCACTTCCCTCCTTTGCTAAGTGATCTTCCCACACTCTTAGTACTTCAGGTGTAGTATGGGACTGAATGTCAAGCACACTCTGTACTGTATTTTTAACCATGCCCCCTTCTGCCATCCATCTAACGGGACCTCCTACATACATTCCTTCCCTTTTCCTAAGCACTGTTTGGCCGTCTGGTCAGCCAGAGTATTGTCTTTCCCGACATCGTCTGTCACTTTCTTATGGGCTTTATATTTTATAATGGCCACCTTTCTGTGGAGTGTCAGAGAGTCTAACAGTCGGTGAATTAGAGGGCCATGTTGGATCTTGGTCCCATTTGAAGTAAGTAAATTCCTTTCTTTCCATAACCTCCCAAAGTTGTGGGCCACCCCGAAGGCATACTGACCGTCGGTGTAGATATTTACTGTTATACCCTTGCTTAACTCACAGGCTCTAGTGAGGGCCACTAGTTCTGCTGCCTGAGCAGAGCACTGCGGAATCTGAGCTGTTTTTACTACCTTTTCCCAATGTCGTGAGTGCGTAGGCAGCTGAGGTGTTACCATCTGGCCTTCTGATACATGATCCGTCCACATACAGTGTACCTTCTGGTTCTGCTTTCGGGGTATCCTGTAGGTCAGTGTTTCCCAAACTTTTGACTTCTGAGGACCCCCATTGAGTCACCACTGGAAGCCGGGGACCCCCAAACAATTTGTAGGAGTTAAATTTCAAATAATAAAACAGTAATTCAAAAAAAAATACAAACGTGTGTACACAAAACAAATACTCAAAGTACTAAGGATTTTGGGGCAGGATGTACGACCATTTCATTTAGCGCCTCGCAATTGGCGACACATTGCGAGTGGCAAATTGCGAATTGATAAATGAAATGTACAACAGTGTGTTTAACACTGTTTGGAATTCTCAATGCAGTTGAAAATTGCGACGTTCATTAATATTAATGAGCCTCTTGCAATTTGCGAGCCCATTGGGAATGCCAGCCCTCCCAGGTATGGTGGCCTGCTGGGCTCTGCAGGTCACCATGTCTGTTAAAGAAAAAAAAATGCAGCCCTTTACCATGCACTTAAAAAAAAAGAAAATGAAACGTTTTAGTTTCATTTTCTAAGGGCAGGCAGAAGTCCCTGGGACCACTGCCAGCACTTAAAAAATAATTTTGCATGCATTTGCAAAGGGGAAGGGGTCCCTGAGGACCCCTTCCCATTTGCGAATGCATTACTATCTACTTGAAGTAGGTGGTAATTGCGAGTGTTTTACGACCGCAAAACATTTGTACATGGTTTTGAGACTTGCTATTTGGCAGGGAATGCCCCTTCCAAATAGTAAGTTGCAAAACCTATTTAGCGAGTCGCAAACAAATTGCGACTCGTGAAGTAGGCAATGTACATGGCCCAATAGGTTTTTGCATGTGCAAATGGGTTCGCGAACCCATTCGCGCATATAAAAACGGATCGTACATCTGGGCCTTAGTATTTTATATTGAAGTAATAGCCCCTCTGTCACATGTATTTCATTTGATTTATAGCATCTCTCATACCATTGTAGGATGTCAGAGCACTTTACATCACACACATATAGAGACATTGAATCATACATGTAAATCAGTGTGTATATAAAACGTTTAAAGAGTGCTTGGTCTGGAAAAGCAC
The DNA here is from genome assembly GCF_964261635.1 of Lissotriton helveticus. Taxonomy (NCBI): domain Eukaryota; kingdom Metazoa; phylum Chordata; class Amphibia; order Caudata; family Salamandridae; genus Lissotriton; species Lissotriton helveticus. Next base: position 1,025,978,356 of record NC_136065.1, read on the forward strand.
AAACTCAGGATTCAGAACATAACACAGTGGCTAGCACTGACTAACATTAAAAATGTATTTCCACCCAAATAACTCTTTTTAGCAGCATCAGGATAATAAATAACTGGGACAAAACATAAGTTACTAACTGGTACCATGCAGTTTGCAAGCACCTCTTTGATGACAGTTTATAGGTCCCTCTGCTACAGTACGATTGTCACTTATGAAGTGCACAGTAACAAAAGAATCTCTGTGACAAAAGCAGTAACCAGAAACCTATGCACATAAAATACTGCTTTTTAAAATGCATGTTACACATTCTTTGGAGTAGGCACATTAACCCTCTGAGCTACATTAGTTAAGTCAAAGCTGCCACTGAGCAAAACTCTCCACAAGCTCCAGAAGGTACATTAATCACTGGCATTAGCTTGACACTTTTATTGTTGCTGGAAAGCTGCTAATTATACAAGAAACTTTCCTGTGCTTTTAAAACTGTTGCCTACGGACCCCCTGGGAATGTGTCACGGACCCCTGTAGGTCCGCGGACCCCAGTTTGGGAAACACTGCTGTAGGTCAACCCATCCCTTTGTCCCGTCCTCTGTCCTTAATATGCAATCATGTGGGTCTAAGCGGGCATCCTGAGTGTCCAGTGGAAGTAATGTGGCGGGGTTTAGTGCAGTGCATCTTTTGATGTTAATATGGCTGGCAAAGAGTGTCAGTTCATACCCTGTAAGTCGTGCGCTAGTGAGGTACAGTGTCTTGGTGTTGTTAAGGAGGGTATTCACAGAATGGGGGACCATCAGAGTTAGAGGGGAGTTCATGACGATTCCCGCACTCTGACGGACCATGAGGGCGGCCGCAGCTGTCGCCCGTAGGCATCCTGGGAGAGCCCTCACAACAGTATCTAAGGTGGCTGAAAAATAGGCACGTGGCCGTTGGTGACCTCCAAACATCTGGGTCAGGACTGTGTATGCACAACCATCTGTCTCATGTACAAAAAGAAAAAATTGTTTGCTATAGTCAGGGGTACCGAGGACTGGAGCAGTGCACAGGGCCCTCTTCAAATCTTCGAAGGCCTGCGCATGCTCTGTAGCCCATGGAAAGTAACTGTCTGATATATCCTTGGTGGTGAGGGCAAGAAGGGGTTTGACCATGGCCGAAAAATTGGAAGTCCACTGTCTACAGTATGAGGTTAGGCCTATGAAAGCTCGTACCTGCTTTTGAGTCCGTGGGGCCGTCATAGCATTAATGACGGCTACACGATCAGCGGTGAGTTGCCTTCCCTCCTTCAAGAGGAGATGACCTAAATAGGTCACCTTCTCTTGACAAAACTGAAGCTTTTTTAAAGAGACTTTGTGGTTATGGAGGGCAAGGTGGCGTAACAGACAGAGAGTAGCTTTTTGTACATGTTGGGGCAGAATTTGCAGCAATGAGGAGGTCGTCTACATATTGCAAGAGCGTGGAATTGTCAGGAAGTTCCAAGGAAACTATTTGGCTTTTTAGGGCTTGGCTGTAGATACTGGGGCTCTCGGTAAAACCTTGAGGGGCGCGGCAGAATCTAAAACTCCGCCCACCAAGGAAGAAACCAAAAAATTGTCTGCTGTCAGGATGTGTAGGTATGCTGAAAAAGGCGTTCTTTAGGTCAATGACAGAGAAGTGTGTGGCATCAGAGGGAACCATCGTTAAGAGGGCATTGATGTCGGGGACAACAGGATATTGGGATATTGTTATTTTGTTAAGGGCTCTCAGGTCAATCACAAATCTGTATATTTTAGGGGAGAGAGCAGCTGCCATGTGTCTCCTCCACTACGCCCTTGTCCATCAATTCAGATATTATTATCAACAGGGCCATTTCTCCTTCCGCGGGCAGTCGATACTGCTGAAGGCGGGGGAGAAGTGCACCTGGCTGGTTGGGGGGGTATGTTGGTATGTTGAGACACCTTACATCAGTGTCTGATGATGCCCAGAGGGAGGAAGGTAAAGACTGCAACTCTGGTAGGAGGGGACCGGACAGATACATGTAGGAAGCTGCAGTCGGAGATATTGTTAGGGATACACCTTGGGGACTACATGATATGGTCGTATAAAGGGCTTTCAGTAAATCCAAGCCTAGCACATTCTCACTGCAACCTGTCATAAGGACCAAGGGAGCGTCAATATGTGCAGGGCCAATATCGAGAGGGAGGGGTTCAGAGACAGGACTGGCCACGGGCGTCCCTGCAAAACCCATGGAGACATTCATATTGCCAGAAAGGGGTGCCTCCGGGACTGACAGACGTGCAATAGAAGACCTGGTGGCCCCAGTATTCAAAAGAAAATTCTTATCATTCCCCACAACTGACATTTGAACATACAGGCCCCTTTGATCCACTGGAATTTGCACTCTGGTAATACCCCTTTCCTGGCTGTCCTCTGCTAGGTAGGATCCTGTCTCATCAACTTCGTCATAATCATCATTGTAATAAGTGAGTGTTGCTTCGTACCCATCAAACCTGTTGGCTGGGCGTGGCTGGACGGGAGCATCATCCCTGGGCCTACGTTCTTTATCTTGTGGATGGGGCGGGCCATGGTCCCGAGTCGGCCTCGCTTCCCTGGGAGCGCGAGGCCGAGTCTTCCCTGTTCTTATGTTTTCAGCTAATACGGGACACTAATCTATTCAATGGCCATACCCTTTACAATAAGCACACAGATCTGTTTGGAGCGCTCCCGTACCTTGAGGGCTGGAGGGGGTAGACTGGCGAGCCCTTGGAGGGGATTGGGGTTGCGGTCTAAAATTCCCGCGGGCATCGGGACCTCGGGGAGGATAAGCTTGCTGTAGAAGTTCCTTAGTCTTAAGATCCCTAACCTTCTTACTTTCTTTATCTTTATCTTCGTTCTCCCTATTCTCGTGATATTGTGCCATAGCCAAGATACCAGTCATAGTTTGGGCAGACCATGTACCTTCAACCTTCTTAAGCCTGGCAGAGATCTCAGGAAGTAAGTTGCTGACAAATTTAGCGACAAACACTGGGCCAGAACCTTGGGTCCGGGGATCCAAACCACTATGCCCCTTGTATTCAGTCTCAAAACGGGTAAGGAAGTCAGCCACATTTTCATCTTTTCGCTGTCTACAGGCGTTTATTTTATCCCAGTTAATGACAGTTTCCGGTAAAAGTGTTTCCATAAACGTCTTTTTTTACCAGGCAAAGTCAGGATGGCAGCTTCTGATTTAGTCCCTCCTACCCTTGCTTCTTCCATAGCCTCTAGGTCAGCCCATTTACCTCCCAATGCCACTTCATGATCAGTATGCCAAATCTTGTCCCATATTTCAGTGGGTACAACCGCACCAAAAAGTAAATCTATATCTTCAAGAACGAGAGTACCTGCAGATATAATCTGACCTAATTCTCTGTAAAAGGCAGCCGGATTCTTCAGGTGATCTGGTAACTGTCCTTTTAACTGCATTACTTCTTGCCTTTTCCAAGGAACATGAACCCAAAGCCTGCGCCAGTGTGCTTCAATAGCCCCTCGGCCATTATTTTGGGCATCGGTAAGTGCACTAACAAAGACAGGGGCCGCTTCTCTCATTGGCATAGCTGTTTCTAAAGGGGCATTTGAAAAGGCAGTCATGTCACGGTAAGCCACTAAAATGGATATAGCACCAAACATCCCCTCTCCCTGAACATCGCCTCTTTTTATTTGTGACCTAAGGTCCATCAATCAGGTGGGTATCTGCACAGACACATTCTCAATTGTTTGCATGACCAAAGCACACATGTATTCAGCCCAGGTGGTTTGTTCCATAATTGTCCATTGAGAAAAGGTGGACCCTATTTCTTTAAAGGAATAAATATTTTTGTTATTCATCCAACATTCACACTGTTGCCTTTGTAGGTCTTTCTCTTGAAGGGACGAAAAGCTGACTGCTGAGCGCAAGGAGGCCAATCGGGGGGAATTCAATAATTTACATAAGTCTTGCCTAACTGTAGGCCACGGGGAAGCAAGAAAAGGACGGGTAGGGGTAAAGCCGCTAGGGTTGGACGGATGGAGACGTCATTCCCTCGGCGAGGACAGAGTTAACGTGTGTGGTCGGTGTCATGGGAAAGGTCGAGAGGGATGGTGTGACAGGGGGAACAGTAGGAGGGGCAGTGGGGGCAGGAGCGGGTGGTGGTAGGGGGGCATGCGGGGTGTGAGGTGTCAGGGCAGGGTACATTGGGGCATATGCAGGAGGACTTTCTAGCATGGTATCAAGCAAGGAATCACTTTCTTCTCCTACCTCTATATGGACCTTTCCTTTCTCCTCACGGGCTGGATAACATTTCTGTACTCTGGCCCCATGCTCCCTATCAGCTATTTCTACCGATTTTGTTATTTGATTTTGTAAATTTTCTCTGCCGTGGTCAGCCATTGACATACGTTCTTGTTTTCTTTCTTGCGCCTTCTGTTTTCTAGCTCTCTGTTCTATCTCTTTCCTCCAAAATCGGACAGATTCAAACATGGACGGGCGCGTTTTTCTTTTAATTCATTGTTCCTCCAAGTTGGCGAGGACTTTGGAGTCAAAGGAGCCATAAAGTGGCCACTGTAACTCAGCGTTACTTTTCTTGGTGTATTTCACCCAAAACGAGGAAAACGTTATGGCAGAAGGGCCATATTTAATATACATGGTATGGCCAGGGGTCCCTTCTGGTGGGAGCGGGCAGGCTGCCTCCAGCTGGGAGTCCTGTGTACACATACAACAACATGATCTCTTGAACTTGCTACTGACTGGCATGCTTAAAAACAGATAACAGACACCAGCGGGTTCCTAAAACTCACCTCCCTTGCATGTCTTTTGCAAAGGACAACAATAGCAGAATCATACAGAACAGACACCAGCGGGTTTTTTAAAATTTCACCTCGCTTGCTTGGCTTTGGCAAAAGTCAATAACAACTTGGCTTTTGCGAAAGTCAGTAACAGAATCATACAGACTTGGTGGATGATCAGTCTACCCTTACCTTACAGGGTTAGTTCTCTTCTGCAGACGTTGGGCTGTGTCCTGTTTCAGAAATTATTTGCTAGGGGACTCCAGCGAGAAGGCGGTCAAGTGGCCCAGACCAGGTGGGGAGGAACAACAGGTGAGTCGTTCGGTCTACCGGAATACAAGAATCCTTGGGTAGGGCGCCTCCGTCGGAGTCTCTCCGTGCCCCTCCTCACGTCAACCGGGCCTGACCTCCGTACTCGTGGAGTCCCTATTCGGGTGCCATTTGAAGAACCGGTATAACCCACTTACAGGGTCTCGGCGGCGGGGGAACCGCACAAATCTTCTATACCCTTCATACGTAGTAAAAGGAGACACAGGAGCCTTTGTCTGCAGGAGGAATCCAGATTTATTTCAATAGCCCGGGCTATGGAACAGAGTCCCAAGATAGTCAAAGACAAGACAGAGGAGGCTTCTACTTAAATCTGTAGCTAACAAGCCTTTTTATACATTTCTTATTCCAGCATTTTGGCTGCCAGACCATTGTTCAATCAGGGCAGTGTTTGTTGTTGATTAGCCGGATCCAGGTGGTGTTTGCAGTTAGTGACCTGGTCAAGGCAAGAAACACATTCAAATATTAGTTCTGCTTTGATCGGGGCTTGGTTTCCTCAGGTTTCTTTGCCCAGTTGCCTTGATCAAAAGCCCCAGCTTTACGAGCCATTCTCCGATTGTCTGGATGAAAGTTCAGCAGTCAGACCATGGTCCAGATAACCTGATCATGGTGTCAAGGATGTTTTATCAGGCTGGGAGCAGGAGAGGAAAAATGAATCATTCACTCGGGGTGAGGGCCATGTGGCTTTCTGATGAACTGCAGAGAACAGGGGGTTGGGCGGGTGACAGTTCCTGGGCAGAAATGCAGGCCTGCAAAAATGGATTTTTGTCGTGCTGATAGAATTTTCCTTGTACATCAGGCAAAACGACCAGGTGGGTCCTGTGTATGTGTTTGCCACGAGATGGCAATGCAAAAACCAATGGAGTCCTGTTAAAAATGATTGTCGAAAAATACTTTTCCTCAACTTGGTCAAGTGGGGAAGGTGGGATTTGTGAACAAATTCCTGGTTGTAAATTGTGCTTTTCAGCCACTTTAGGTTTCCTTGTTCTCCCTTCTTTTTAGCACCAAATGTCAATGCTCTGTGTTCAGTTGTTTCATTAATTAGTAAGCATGGGCGTATTTTGCGGATTCGCAATCCGCGAATTTGCGGATTTGCGTATTTGCGGATTGCGACAATACGCAAAATCCGCGAATCCTCGCGGATTTGCGGATTTTTTGGAGGGGGGTGTGTTCGCACCGGTTTCTGCAAGTTCGCGAGGGTTTTGTACAATTTCGCAAATTGCGAACTTACTTGTCGGGTCGCCAGTTTTGCGAACTTGTTGTTTCTACGTGCCCAGCCTGTTTGCAAGGCTTTCTTCATCACTGCCACCCTCTGTCACCACTGGCACTCTCTTTGGTCACCCATGCCACCCTCTGGCTCACCCATGTCACCCTCTGTGTCATCACAGCACCCTCTGGTTCACCAGTGTACATTATTGGGGCAAAACAAAGCACTGCCATCCTCTGTCAACACTGGCACTCTGGTTCACCCATGCCACCCTCTGGCTGGCACACCCATGCCACCCTCGGTGTCATCACAGCACCCTCTGATTGACCAGTGAGTGTACATTATTGTGGCAAAGCCAAGCACACCTGCTAAGTGCTTTAAGTTTTGCAAACAACAACACCTGCCCTGCCCCAACTGACATTAATGAAGGCTGGCACCTGCTTGTCTGCTCCTTTTCCTTTTTGTTGCAATAACAGGATGCAATGGCATACTTGTAACTATTCTGTGACTGTCAGAGCAGGGTCACACAATAGTTGCAAGTAGGCAACCGGATTCTGGAGGGCCCCTTCAGGAAGCACTACAGGTAAATGGTTACAAATGATGAGCTCGAACTTTTGCACCTGCTCGTTGGTTTTGCTTTTGCAAAACTCGTTTTTTGGTAATTTCGCCCTATTCGCGAGGCGCGGCGTCGTGCGAATTCGATCGTGTAAGCAGCGAACTCGTGCGAGTTACCCCAAGGTTGAGTACGGGCGCCGCCATTTTGTTTGCGTGACGTATTTCCGTTTCCGCCCGCTATGTGTAATCTCGCGCGATGAGCGCCTTGCGAATACAAGTTCGCACGAGTTCGCGAAAGAAATCGCGTGCGAACTTACTTACACACACGTGTTCGGGCGGCCATCTTGTTTTTCATTCATTCCTATGTGTCTGGGCATGGTGTTTCTATCCTCTGTATATCTCTGCCATCCTTTGCTTGTTTTATTTTTTTTTGATCTATTAAACTTTTTTTCTATCCCTCTTGTTTTCTAGGTCTATATTTTTGTGTTTTAGGCTACTTTTGTTTACTTTTCAACTACTTTTTAAAACTTTTATTTCCTTCTTCTCTACTCTTATTCTTTTTCATTTTATCTCCTTACCTGCCCAGAACATGGTGAAGACAGCTGTCAAGCTGCCCAAGACGGGCACGGCAGCCCGTGCCCGGCTCCCGTGTGGCCGCTTGAGGGCGGAAATGGTGGTGCCCAGGGAGATCTTCAGCCCTGAGGAGGTGGGCTCACTGGTTTATTATCCCCAGGACCATCGCGGCAGGCGGCAGGATCGCTGCCGGTTATACCAACAGCCAGGAGTGACGGAAGCGGTGGGGGCAGGTGTGCCGGGCCCTTTTTAACATCACGGGGGTCCAGCGCACCTATAATCAGGTGACCCACCGCTGGACCGATATCCTGGACCGGGAGCACGACCTGCTCGACCTGCTGGGAGTGGAGGTCCCCGGGCTTGGTGAGTAGTAGAAGCAATTTTTTCATCACTCACTACTCTGTTTTTTCTCCTGCTCTGTGTGTTATATAATATTGCAAATGTTTGCTTTAACTTTTTTACAAAGAGCAATAATGCTGCTGATTACATTGATAGGAGAGGTAAATTAATATTTCAAAATCTTCAGTGCATTTCAGGTGCACTGCTCTCCTTCTCTGTGGCGGTGCCACTGCTTATTTGTTTTCTATTTTGTGTTCATTTAATTGGGCTGAGTAATGTATGAGTGTACTTTACAGAACTGCGTAATGCTAGACACAAAGGGGCAGATTTACAAGCCCCTTGCGCCATGTTTACGCTGCCTTACCTGACGCACAGCGACGTAAACGTGGCGCATCCCTGCGAGTCATGTACAACGTGATGCTTCTAAGGAGATGCGCCACGTTAAGACCTGGGCCTGCGCCACAATGGGTGCGTTCCCACGGCGGGGGGGGGTGGCGGTCAGGCAGATGTGCGCCTCGCAAAAGTGCCTGCGTGAAATCTACAAGATTTAACGCAGGCACTTCCGCGACGCTGCTACGTCAATTCTTTATGCCTGCTTGCTTGAAGCAGGCGTAAGGACTGATGCGGTATGTTGAGTATTGGGCAGCCCTGAGCATTGCTATAGTTGCATCGCGCCTGCGACGCGACTCTAGAGATGCGCCCCTCTTTCGTCACGAGCTGCGTCACGCATCTGCCTACCCTTGCGCCAGGGTTTGCCGCATTGTAATTGCGGTGCATCTGCCGTGACGCAAGGTTAGTTTTGCGTTACGCATTTGTTCTGGTGCACATCTGGAGGTGTCCAGCTCAGAACTCGTAAGTATGCCCCTAAGTGTCAGATTAGCAATTACCTGCGCATCCCTGCAAAGTGTGAGACACGCCAGCACCACCCATGGTGCGCCGTATTTTCAATGCGGCACGCCATGGTGCCAAAACGTCACCGAAGCATTACGCATCGGTGCCGTAAAGGCGGCTCATTGATGGAGTTGCGTTGCAACGATGGCGCAGCTCCAGCAATGCTGCGTCAAGCCGTAAGTCTGCTTCATGCAGGCGCAGGGTTTCAGTGACGCATCAGTGTCCTAAATGACTGATTGAAATTTTATCTATTGCCCATAGCCACTTTTAGCATGCGTTCCTGCGCAGGAACGCCCTCCCTTGCGCTGGAACGCTCCCTTATGGCGCAGGGCTTTAGAATGGGATGCATCTCCCATATGCGTCATGTTGTTAATATACGCCACACCATGGCGCCTCTCTTGTTGTGGCGCTGCGTCACAAAAGTGACGCAAGAACGGAGCAAAAAAGCTGCAAGGGGCTTGTAAATCTGCCCCTAGAGTAGAGGCTCAGGTGCAGTCCTTCCTTTGTAGCCCTCTTTTTGGCTGAAGTAGTTGGTTCTTGTTCTTTCTAAATGTTTGATTTGGTTGACAAGGACATCGACAAGCAGCAATCATCAATTTTTTCTGTTCTTTCTTTCATGTTGTACGTCAGGTCCGCCCAGGGGCAAGCGGACAGAAACAGCGGATGCAGTGGCTCCAAAGGAGGAGGATGCAGGCCAGGGCGGCGAGTGCTCCTTTGCTGGCCCCAGTAAGTTTTCATTTAAATATAGAGGACCTATTGTTGTCCAAGCGTTCCTAATTTAATTTTTTCGAAACAGTGTTAGCAAAATCAATATTACTACTGTTGCAGGGACAATTCTCCACAAACTAAACTATGGACACCAAAGACCAGAGTAATAATATTTCAGAGTGGCGTGTTTGGCAAACTGTATAAACCTGGTAGTGTCAGCGGCACGGACTCCTCCTTGCAAAAATTACAAAACCTTTCGCTCAGTCACTCTAGTCTGGAGGACCAAAAACCACAGAGTCTATTCAAGTTTAAAAGCTTTATTAAAAGTAAAAGTAAACACATATATTAAAATAAAGTTAGCTGGAAAAGGAAAAGTGCTTGGTGCTGAGTTGATGAGTAATGGAACACATTTCTTGTGGTCGAGCCGAGCTTTCACCTGGTTTAGTTGATGTTGCTCTTGTCCGTAGAAGTCCAGCGTCTGTCTGTTCAGAGAAAAATGATGTGTGCTAAAATTAAGCAAGCATTCATCAATTGTGACAAAAAAAAGCAGCAAGACAACAGCCTTCCCTGGAAGGAGGGACATTTTTACTTTAGACTAGAGTAGACAGTCAATTATTTTTTCTGTTGTTTTCAAATTTCTTCATTCCTAAACCAAATACTAGTGAGTGGTGTAATCTAACAGTCTTAAATATATTTTTTAGGTGGAACATCTGGTGGCGGGGCCAGCTCGGACGTGATCGTGATCGACTCCGAGTCTGAGGACTACTCTGGGGAGGATGCGGCGCAAGAGGACAATCAGACTGTGAGGAAGCAGGCAGTGGTGGTGGCAAGTACAGGTAAGCTGGATCATGGTACTATCTGACTCTTAGATAGCATATGATGTGTATCCAGTGCTGGCCCAGTGACAAATTACAATATGGTAATTACAGCAGGCTGGGACCGACAGACATATAGAGGCAGAGAGAGAGGAAGACAGAAGGGGAGAGAGAGAGAGGGAGGGAGCCAGAGGGAGGGTGAGGGAGGGAGACAGAGAGAGAGAGACAGCGAGGTAGAGGGAGACACAGGGAGACAGAAAGAAGGAGACAGAGAGAGAGAGAGAGAGAGAGAGAGGGAAACAGACATATCGCCTGGGCCTGGTGCAGATACGGTTGCTGGTGTGGTTAACGGCTCAGAGGAAAAGTCACTCACTTCTGCCAGATCTCTTTCATATGAAAGAGCACCAAACCAAGGATACAAGTGAGTTGTGGGAAGGGAAATGGTGATTCAAGCGCCCCACCTTGCCCCTCCATGCAGACGCCCATGATACTGGCCTGAATAGATTTGTACTGCGCTGGCTAGTTGCTAGTTGTACTGTGACACAACTTCCTGCTGAATCATTTTGTGTTAATTATATTCTTAAAGAGCATTCGTTACAGATTATGTCTTTCTTTCTTCATATAGTTGGTAATACTAAAACTGCAAAACCGAGCAGGAGTATGCTGGCTGTACTGGCCCGGCAACGGAGGCTGGATGCCACTGTTGCGCAATATCGCCGGCCCACAGTCAAAGCGGACCGGCAGCCGTGAGGGCAACGGCTTTCCCCGCTATTAGCCACGCCGTGAGGGAAACGGCCAGACCAACGCGAACTACCCTTCCCAGGTGCCCCAGGGAGGCGAGCAGCATTCGCGTCACCAGCGCGCCCGGAGGCGCTTAAGTAAACGGAGCGTCCCGAGCTCCAGGGGGCCCACAGTCAAAGCGGACCGGCAGCCGTGAGGGCAACGGCTTTCCCCGCTATTTGCCACGCCGTGAGGGAAACGGCCAGACCAACGCGAACTACCCTTCCCAGGTGCCCCAGGGAGGCGAGCAGCATTCGCGTCACCAGTAAACGGAACGCCTCTCGCCCCGCGAGTCTCGCGCGGGAGCCGCCCGGGAGAAGCCCGGGCAAAGGGCGGGCAAAGGGCGGGCCCTCTGTGGCCCTCAGAGGCACGAGGTGGCCGGGACGGGCAAGCTCTCTTGGTTTCACAGCCAAAGAAGGTATAGTACTGCTTACCACTCATATGATTATCTATGGACTTCTTGGCTTCTCCTTCGCAGCCATAAACTTTGGACAGACTCTACTATTAGCAACACTTAAGGGGGCATACCAACCTTCTATACTACTGCCAGAGAATGGAAAAGCTTATTCTGAGCTATGCATCACCCACCTCTATCTGCGAACTAAACATTGATGATTGTCGCCAAATGCCATCCCCGTCACATACCCCCGTTAGTTTGCCAAACTTGTTCTACTGGGAGGAACTAAATGCTCTGTGCGGGACTAAGTTTGTTCCAGTGATATCCCCCTCCCCCGTAAAAGGCCTTAGCATTAACACTTCCATTAACACTCCCCCTGACAGTCCTGGTGAACTTTCCCTACCAAATGAGGACATCTTCCAGGATACTGCTCTCTCGCTGGGCCAAAGTGTGAAAAGGAAACACGAAGGGGCAGATGGGTGCGAACTCCAACCCAAAATACATAAATGCTGTCACGATCCCCCATCGCCTGTTAAAATCTCCACTACACCCAGGAGGGTAGGTGAATGTTTGGACGATAAAGTAGCTTCGCCTCAATTGCAACTATTGCCCCAGCTTGAACTGTTGTTGAATTCTGTATTGGCACCCTTGCTAGAACGAATCACCGCTTTAAGAGATAGGCTGACAAGTATAGAGTCTGCTATTAAAGTCAACTCTTCACATGTTATAAACATGGTAACACCCAATTGCTCGACCTCACAAACCATACCTGAAGTGCTTACGTTAACTGACACAATAAAAACTGTCTCAGATCCCAGCACGTTATCTCCATCTGCTATTAAAACCACGCATAAACCATTGTTTAATACAAAAAATGTCCCGATTGAAAGACAGCCTCCCACGAGCCAACCCCCACTGGCTACTAAAATTGCCCCTAAACCTTTGTTAAGAAATTACTCTGCTATTAGAGCAGAGCCAAACCAAACAGCACATATAGACCTACCTCCGGAAGCCGCCCCCTATGTGCTTATTCTTTCAGGAGTACCAGCTCCCGCTCACAGGAAACCCGAGAGCTATCAGGACCTATTATACAAGGTCATTTTCTGGTTAGCTAAAAATAGACCCCTGCTACCTAATATGGATGGTGGTATCCTGAGTGTTAGAAGGGTGGGCTGGTTAGGGCCACTACCAAAGGACATTCCTGGGGACCTAATCCTTGTTAAATTTAGGAACAGGAACATCGTTCCCTACTTACGATCCTCCCAGCCCCATGAAGGTGACGGCCCCATCTCCAGTTGGGATTTGTATGATTTTTATCCGTGTACCCCTTACATTCCCTTACCAAGATCTAAAGCAGCACACAATTATCTGCTAGAAAGGGGTGGTATTAGCTCACCAGCTCTCCATGGATATGACTTATTTTAAAAACACTGCAAAGCTTGAATAGCTGTTATTAAGGGTCAAGTTTACATTTTAACTCAATCTCTAATGTGGTTTCTATGTAGTTTGTTCTTAAGCAAGGAAAAGGCCCTTATAGATTGGGCATATGTCCCTTTCCAATTATATTATATGTAATTGTGAAAAGCCAATAGCTGGGTGTCTAACCTGTTAAACTACTTTTCCTGGGAAGCATTCCTAAATTGACTCTTTACATCAGTAATAACATTGACACAAACGTCTTTCTATGTTATTTAATTGTCTTTTTAAACAAGATTTCTGGATTTTTTTTTTAAATTGTTTGTATAAACCTGTACATATTGGTTGTGTGTTTTGAGTATGTATTTTTTTATGTTTGTCTTTTATGAAGGAAAACTTCGAAATAAAGACGTTAAAAAACTGAAAAAAAAACTGAATATCGCCGGCTGGTGGAAATGGAGGGGGACGACACGCACTCAAGTGCATCAAATGTAACATCTTCTGCATCCTCCTCCGTGACCCCACGTTCTGCCGGTAAGCGCAGTGCTCCAGCCAACCAGAGCCGTGCTGGAAGACGCCACCGCCGAGCAGCAAAGGCTGCACCTCCTCACAGTACTGTAAAGGCTCGCTTGCGCCGTGCACTCCGCAGAGTGTCCAACCTGGAGGCGGAGGTCAAGAAATGGGAAGAGTACAAAAAGGTGATGGAGGGCCTCCGCTTAGATCACGCCATGCTCCGGGAGGAGTACGATGCCCTGACCCTAAGGCATGATGCCCTGGAGGCCAAAGTGAACAACCTGCATCCGTAGAGTGTCCTTTGCCCCTTTTTTAGAGACTTTTGGGGGGGTGGGAATTGGGAGTTGGGTTTTTTGGGGACTTTTGATGGACTATTTATTTGGGGTTAGGGAGGGTCTTGCGGGAGATTATTTTGTTAGGGATATAAAAATATACTTTTTCAAACTTTATCTGAGCATACCTGTTTTTTACTACTTTTGAGCCTGGTGGGTGGTGGTTTTGCAGTAAGTTCGTTTTACTGAACACTGTCATCGTGTTGGTTCACGTGTAATAGGCCAAATGTTTCCCAAAGTAAATGCCTGTCACAGAGTTTGTTAATTCAAGAGCCCTAGGACTTTACAGCTAGTACCACTGTCACTCTCTCGCCTCTCCTAATACTCCATTATACTACCTCCCATCCAAACGCTTATCTTACCTGTAATTTGTGTTTGAGGGCTGGCTCCACCTGGAATTCACAGTGTCCTAAGGCGTTCTGCAGCAGGGCCCCAACTGGAGTTTCCCGGCGTGGATTTTCTGCAAAACAAAAGCAATCAACATTAGAAATGTGGCAGCGGTGCTCACACAACCCAAAAACCTAGAAGCCCCACAGACAGCACCCCTGAGACAGGCAAGCGAGCAATAATAACGCCTAAACGTTCACGTGTAATAGGCCAAATGTTTTCCAAAGTAAATGCCTGTCACAGAGTTTGTTAATTCAAGAGCCCTAGGACTTTACTGCTAGTACCACTGTCACTCTCTCGCCTCTCCTAATACTCCATTATACTACCTCCCATCCAAACGCTTATCTTACCTGTAATTTGTGTTTGAGGGCTGGCTCCACCTGGAATTCACAGTGTCCTAAGGCGTTCTGCAGCAGGGCCCCAACTGGAGTTTCCCGGCGTGGATTTTCTGCAAAACAAAAGCAATCAACATTAGAAATGTGGCAGCGGTGCTCACACAACCCAAAAACCTAGAAGCCCCACAGACAGCACCCCTGAGACAGGCAAGCGAGCAATAATAACGTCTAAACGTTCACGTGTAATAGGCCAAATGTTTTCCAAAGTAAATGCCTGTCACAGAGTTTGCTAATTCAAGAGCCTTAGGACTTTACTGCTAGTACCACTGTCACTCTCTCGCCTCTCCTAATACTCCATTATACTACCTCCCAACCAAACGCTTATCTTACCAGTAATTTGTGTTTGAGGGCTGGCTCCACCTGGAATTCACAGAGTCCTAAAGCGTTAGGGGACTCGTCAACGTAAGTTTCTTCATTGTGCAGAATCCAGGCATCAGCATTATGGGTAATGGATAGGGTGAGTCTGGAGGAGGAGGACTCAGGATAGACGACCAGGACTGAGTTCTTGTCAACTAACTGTTGTGAACCTGAGGAATGCTGCGGCATCAAAATCAAGACAGTTCTGTTGATGGGCTTGTTGTTTTATTGGTTGATTACAGTTTTGTTGGGAATGTGATGAAGCACTTGCTAAACAAAGAAAGACAGACACACAGGAATAAAAGTGAATAAGGAGGACTAAATTTACAGTTAATGAATGATTGACTCATTTTCAGAACTCGCTGTCAGGGAAGCAGAACTCGTCCTCATACTCTGCTAAATCATCAGTCGGTTGTACTTCTGGTAACTGAGGAGAACTTTCCTCAGGTAGGTCGGTGTCCTCTTCTTCCTGCGTGGATTCTCGTACTCTGTAATCTGGTGGTATGAAGTGCTGGTTCATCTTTATCAAGGTGAGCCGCTCCACATTTGCGGGCAAGAGGCGGGACCTTTTGGAAGTCACAATGCCACCAGCAGAACTAAAAACACGTTCTGAGGACACGCTTGCGAGTGGGCAAGACAAGTAATTGATAGCCAGGTTGGTGAGCTCTCGCCATATTTTTCTTTTCCCATGCCAATACGCCAATGGGTCCTCAGTAATATTGACCTCTGTTGAGTCATCCAGATAGGCCTGCACCATTGAAAGAATGTCCTCCCGGATTCCTGTACTTTGCACTTCTGTGTGCTTTCTGGGACAAGGAAACCCTAGGTCACTTAGCCAATCCGCTTCAGACATATCGCCTGGGCTGGTGCAGATGATACGGTTGCTGGTGTGGTTAACGGCTTAGTGGAAAAGTCACTCACTTCTGCCAGAGGCACAGATGCAGAAGTGCTTTTTTGGGACGCCTGATGGCCTGCTGATTCACTAGTAGTACTGTCTTCTCGTACAGTTTCCTTCCGCTCTCCTTCAAAACGAATGGCTGACTTAGCTAGCCAACCTTTGTACTCTGTAACATCTGATGTTTCAAAAGGAATTATTACTTTGCCAAACATTGTAACGTGGATCCAGAATAGTAGCACACATGTAGTGCTGTTGTTTCTTGATATTTACAAGCCGTTTATTGCTAACTAGGCGTTGTAATAATCTCTGCGCCAACTCATATGCTTCATTCTTTCCAGCATCTTTTAATTGTAAAGAGACCACCTTGACTTGGTGCTCGAGCTTCAGCAACAATGGGATAGCTTTGCTCAAAGAACAGTCCTCCCTGCTGACGTCACGCGTGAAGACCTCAAAAGGACGAAGCATGTCTGTCAGGCTTTTAACTAACTGCCATTGCTCCACCGCTAGCATCATTTCTGTCGTATCACCACCCAGGTTGTAGAAATACTCATTGACTACTGGAAACAGCTCATGCAGACGCTCAAGCATGTAGAAGGTTGAGTTCCAACGTGTTGCCACCTCCTGGATAAGTGCTTTCACTGGCATACTACGTTCATTTTGCTTGCGCCTCAGCTCCTTCCGGGCCTTAAACGAATGGTTAAAATGTGTGCATATTCTTCTGCAGATGGTCAGTATTTTGTCGACTGCAAGTTCTTTTTTCAAGAAATTTTGCACAACAAGGTTCATACAGTGCGCCAAACACGGCACTCTGAAATAGAAACCGTCCTCCATGGCCCTAACTACATTGCTGCCATTATCAGTAGAAACATAACCAACCTTGCATTTTCTTGGGGGCAGCCATTGGGAGACCTTTTTGTTAAAGTCATCCAAAATGTTGGCTGCAGTATGACTTTTCTCCATGCCAAACATGGCTAATGTTGCATGTTTACGAGCACCCTTAAAAATCTCGACCAAGTCACCACCTGCATTTATCTGTTTTGTAACCCCTGAAAAAGAGACCCAGTGTGCAGTGATGCACATGTAATCAAGGGCTTGGCAACTGGTCCACATGTCTGTTGTCAGGTGTATAGTGTGAACAGCACTCTTCTGCAAAGCAGCCCCAACCAACTCAAGCACCTCTTTATATAGTGCTGGAACAGCAACCCTGGCAAAATAGAACCGGCTAGGAACCTTCCATTTAGGGGCCAGTGTTGCCACGAGTTCAAGGAAACCCACACCTTCGACAAACGAAAAAGGGAGAAGGTCCACCGCTAGCATTTTAGCCAGCTTAGTGTTATACAGGCGTACAGTTGGGTGGTTGCGTTGAAATTGCACATCTGAGGAGAACATGGCTGAAATGGTGTGCTGGACAAATTTACGGGATGATGCTGATGCCTTCTTCGACCCACTTCTGATCAGTGTTGACATTTTCCGCATTGGTGTGTCTCCCAGACTCTCAGTGTGCCTCCTATGTGTTCCGGAGGGTGTGGTGCTGCCAGGGGTACTGGGTGCAACCGGAAACATGTCTGACGCTTCTTCTACCTCCCCGTCATCTTCAGATGAAACACCTAGTATGGGTATATTTTGGCCACTTGCCCTTTGGGATTGCTTTCCCTTGACGTTTGCTAGGTGCGGAAACCATTCGACAGCGTGCTTTCTTTCAAGATGACCTATCTGGCCTCCGGTTCCATAGTTGGTACCAGTCTTACCACGGCTAACTCTAGTCTTACAAATGCAACAAACGGCTATGTTATCATACTTTTCATGGACACTAAAAAAGTTCCAAACTGGGGACTGGAAACTTCTGGTTTTGCCGCACGAGGTGATACTGCCAATGCCAGATGAAGCAGTGGTGGATGAGCCTTGCAGACATCTACTGGGTTGTGCAATTATTGCAGCAACCTTACTTGAGGGAGTCGAGCTGGATGGAGTCCCCCTCTGCGGAGAAAATATGGGAGCTGTAGGTTTTGTTGAACTTGTTGTACTACTTGACTGCGTTGGTGGTGCTACCAGTGGCACGTCGCCAGGGTCACGCTCAGCATGACGTCGGGATAGGGTATAAATGTCTGTCTGCTGCATGGCCGGTGTGGCTGGACTGACATGTGTGATGACTAGGTCATTGCTGTCATCCTGTTCAACAACATCAGAATGCACCACTTCATCAAGTCCGACGTTCGGATCCATAAGTATGAGCTTTCCGGGGCCCTTCCTTTTAACATTTGATACCTTTCGCAGCTCATGGTGTGCCTCCCTCTCAGACGTCAGAGATGGTTGCCAATCTAGATCCAGATCATCATCTGATGGAGCGGGGCTTGAAGAGGAACTTCTACACACCCTCCTTGATCTTTTCCTTGCTGGGGAGCTGGGAGAAAATGAATCATCAGGAGGAGTGGCTTCGTCTTCCTGACATGATACACCGGCTCCAAAGTCAATTTCCTCCTGTGCCCCTACTTCTGGAAGAACAACCATTGTGGGCACTTGCACCGCTCCATGCGCCGCTACATGGGCATCTTCACTGACCTCTACTTGCAACTCTCCATGGACCTCTCCTTCTCGGCCTTCTCCTTCTCGGCCTTCTCCTTCTCGGCCTTCTCCTTCTCTGCCTTCTCCTTCTCGGCCTTCTCCTTCTCGGCCTTCTCCTTCTCGGCCAGCTCCTTCTCGGCCAGCTCCTTCACAGCCAGCTCCTTCTCGGACAGCTCCTTCTCGGACAGCTCCTTCTCGGACAGCTCCTTGCGCATGTACTTCTGCTTGTACTAGTAGCCCATGCAGTTGTTGTTGCGGCTTTGGTTGTTGAATAGTACTTGTGAGATGAGTTACAACCTGTGTTGATGGTGTGCTGCTACTTTCTTGCGATGAACCAACATCACTGGTCGTTGGTGATTCAACAACTAAACAGGCTACCTGTGCAGCACTCATGGTGGGCCTTTATTTTTTTTGTTGTTTTTCCCCAAAAAATTTAGTGGTTGAGCCACCAGTCTCCTTGGTAAGTGGTGCCACTTGCTTCTTCTTCTCCTTAGTAGAGACATCTTTCTTGCAAGAGGACCTACGGGCACCTCTTTTTGGAGCCATCTTCTTCAGATGTCGGAACAACAGGCCGCAGCAGGACTTCTTCCTGGCACTGATGCTCAACGATGATGCGGAGTTTTGTGCACCTAAAAGCAAACGAAGACAGAGGAACATCAGTAAATATATGTTGCATATGTAGCGCTTCAATAAATAGTTTGCAAGTAGGCATTTATGAATACACACGTGCACACCACACAATATGGAAATTTCAAAATTAGGATTTGCTAAATTTTTGGGAAACAGGAATTTAACATTGATCCAAGAGAGCACACACAGAGAGGGTTGTACTTTCATGTACCCCTGACTCCGCCTGGGCACAATGGGTGAAAGCAAGGCACAATGGGTGCAGGCCTATGTCTCAAAGCTCACTGCCTGCCTTCAAAATGGCCGCTTGACCCCCATCCACATGGCCAGGACCATGCCTCAAAATGGCCACCACCAACATAGCCAGCCCCCAACCCCTACTCCAAAAAGTCAAAAAACACAACACAAATCAAATCACCACAATCCAATGCCATCCATCAAGTTTCAGAAGGCTTATGCTGCCTGCTGGTGGTTTTCCGGTGCAAAATTGCAATTTTTACAATTTCGCGAGTGCGAGATTGTTGCTTCACGGCGCGAACGTTGCGAAAAACCAGCAAAATCCGCGAACAGACCGATTCTGGGCCCCCTGGGCATAATGGATGACATCAGAGCACATTGGGTGCAGGCCTACGGCACAAAGCACACAAATTGGCTTAAAAATGGCCCCTAGACCCCCACCCACACGGGACCAGGCAATAAAATGGCCTCCACCCACATAGCAAGCCCCCAACACCACCCCAAAAAGTCGTAAAACACACAAAAATCACCACAATCCAATGCCATCCATGCCCTGGCCAGAATCATGTTAAAAAAAAAATCAACAAAACAGTTGTATCATGCATGCACCCATAACTAAGCCTGGTGGTTTTCAATTCATGTGCAGAATTGTAATTTTTACAATTTCGCGAGTGCGAGATTGTTGCTGTGCGGGACACGAGCAGTGCGAACACAAGCAAAAACATCCTCAGCTCGCGAACTTGCAGATTTTCCCCCCAAAAAAGTCGAAAAAAAGCAACACACACAAAAATCACCACAAACAAACAACATCAACTTACTTCTTTGTGAAATCAAATTTCGAATCCAAAAGTAATCCAAAAGGCCTCAAATCCAAATATCCAGCAGCAACCACAAAAAGTAATCCTTCCCAGTCAAGATCGAAATCAAAGTGGCCAGGAAATGGACTAAGCAATGGGAGGAGCTTGCTGGACAGGAACAGGAAGTTGGAGACTGGGGCACTTCCTTCACCCCACCCCTATGGGAGGAGCTTGCTGGACAGGAACAGGAAGTTGGAGACTGGGCCACTTCCTTTACCCCTCCCCTTGTAATTTTTGTACTTTCGCGAGTGCGAGATTGTTGCTGCCCGCGCCGCGGACCGCGAGCAGTGCGAACACAAGCAAAAAATCCGCTTCGCGCGGATTTGCGTATTCTCGCCACATCCGCGAGAGTTCGCGGATTGCGGATTTTCCGAAAATCCGAAAAATCCGCGAGCGTAACGGATTTTACGCCCATGCTTATTAATTAGTGTTAGTACTCGGAGTTCAATAAATACACTTATTACTTCTTAAATCAAACTTGAATATATACACACATCAGTGTTAGACATAAGTATATTAAAGATGTGCTTTCTGTTTGGAATATTTGCACAGAAACTGAAGATCAAACACACTGACAGAACCTGTCTGAAGCTATGCTGCACATCACACATACCTCTTTGAAGTGCTGTAACACAGGAAGCAAACACTGTGGGGCTCCAGACTTCTTGATTTGCAAATTATTTATTTGCAGTCATTTAGATTTTGAGACTCACCTAACATTGTTCTGTTTATTGAGTCAGGTGATACACCAATATTAATAACACAAAAATATCAGCTCAGGTCTTCCTTTTTTGTCAACTTCATATATAAAAAAAAGTACAGTTCTCATTCAAGCTGTCCCACTCTAAAGGTGCTAAATGGCCCAAAACTCTCTTATTTGGACACATGGGGTTTGAGATCACCACTCATCACAAAGTAGAATTTCTCAGTGTTTCAGACCTGGTTTAATTCCTAACGGGAAAGGCCAGGTAAAAAAGTAAAATGGGGATTTTAGTGTGATAAATACTAGGGGCCTTATTACGAGTACGGCGGTCCTGGGCCCACCGTACTCACAGTGGCCACCTAATGGTCCTAACGCTGTATTGCGATAGTGGCAGAGGGACCACCACAAGACTGCTACTTCCGTCGGGATCCAGGATCCCACTGTGGCGGAGGTGTGAAAAGGGTCTGAATATGCTGGCGGTGCCGATGCTGGCACTGGCAAGCATATTCCGACCTGTATTTACACCGTCCATTTCATGGCAGGGACCCCGCCATGAATAGGGTGGTGGAAATGCAGGTAAGGGCTCTGACCATGGGGTTGCAGGTCGGTGGGCACAACATCGCCCTTTTGTGCGTGCAATGTGTGGCATGCGCAACATGGTGCATGCCACACCATGTATGTACGTGCTACAGTCTCTCTCACGGCGGTGGTATGTTGTTTAGAAGGCCTGGCTGGTGAACTCTGCTCCATTCGCGGAGTTTGCAAAGTTTTCTGCACTCCGCGCAGCACACAGAGTTTCGAAAGGAGCAGAGTTTTTTCCTTGCTCTTGCTCGCCACAGTTAAATTGGCAAGCGTGAGTGAGGAAAATCCAATGCTAATCCACCTCCCAGCGAGTTTTCTAAACGCGGGCGGTCGCAGATGGTCGCAAACGCTCACATTCAGAAACCATTTGCTTCACGTTGAAGAAGCTGCCGCGGGACAAACACCTGACGCTACAAATCTGCGCTAAAGGCATGACCTAACACACTCCGCTGCTTGCGGAACTCCGTGTCGCGCAGCTGAGTTTTTTGGTCACTTCGCAAACTTCCACTATTCCACCCAGGCCTACTGTTAAGGCTCTCCTATGAGCCTAACAAACTCACCGCACAACTTGCATGCCCTGGATTTAGCTCATAATCTAGCGGGCGGGTTCACGACAGGCTCAGGGATCTTCCTGGGAACGATGTGTTGGCGGTCCCAAAGGAAGATGCCAAACCTTAATAAGGCCCTTACTCTGCATGGTATGCCTCATTTCTAGGGCCAAAACACACAAAAGGTGATATTTACTGCAACCACTAAGTACCTCACCTTAGTGTATTTTTATTTGCCAGGTGCGGCAAATTCTCCATCCCAATCCACCACTCTCATCATCAAGGGCACACAGGGTTAAACACCAGGAATTGTACGCCAAATTCAAAGGTATATTTTTACCACGTTCCGAACTTTATGCATTTTAAATTTGATTCGCAGATACATGTAAAGGGGAATTTGAAAGCTCCACCTAGAAATGTGTGGAATAATTGAGCTGCATGAGCACTTTGCAGCACATTTGGCTATGTAGACCTATTACAACAAGATGGCCCTGGATACGCCGCCGAGAGACATTGCAAAACTGCAAACGATACAGAAGGGTGAAGTCTGATTGCTGCATTGTCTGATCGAATTTGATCACATTTACCCATCTCTTCAAACCATGCAATGATCGCTGGCAATGCGGTATACTGAATTCCTAACACCAGCCACTGCACATTCGACTCTCTATGGAAAGGGCCCACGGTAGGTCACACGTTCCTTCAAGAACCCTGCCAGCCACAGCACCAGGCTATAATGTCTCTTTAGGTTCTGGTTCATTTAAATGGAACAGGATTGCCTGTGCCAGGTGCACATGAGAGAGGTGCTCTCCAAAAGAACAATATCACACTAAACAACCACCAACATTTCAAGCATGTCCAGAAACCATGAATCTTTTCGTAACTACTTTAACAGGCAGAACAGTCTGAGCTCTGGTGGTAACTCCCAGCAACTGTTTTATATTTTAATGTATTTTGAAACTATACAAGGATGCATCACGTATACATCTACTCTGAAACCTGACTGGGATGCATCCTTTGCTACAGAAACCAGACTGCAGCTGAGCGTGGGAAGGTCTCTTTGTTCGATGAAACATCTCCTTGAGGCCATACCAACGGCAGAACAGCACTAAACAAGAACAGTTTAGCATTGTGTTGTAGTATCTTGCTGACACTGCTCATAGTATAAGCTGAAGCAATTATGTTGCTTCCTGTTCAGCAATCACCCTAGTTTTTTCTGTTGTGACTCTATGCCACAAATGTTTTAACAATTCAGTTTTTCAGGCCTTCTTCTACATCAGAAAAATATTATATGTCATATAACTGCATGATAACAACAATGGAAGTCTTATAGGTTAGTAATGCAATTGACTCTCAAATATGTTTTTTGTTGTCAAACAGTGGAGCCTTCAGTGAATCATCTTCTTTCAGCACAAACCTCTGCAGTGATGAGCAGTGTGTTTGGGGGTTTCTTTTGCAAAGGTATCTCAATTCGCTTTTCTGCCATGAGACTTTTGAAACAAAAACAAATAGTGTGAAAACACTGTCACCAACGATAGAATTTTGCAACACTGCTGCAAACCACATGGACATGATAAGACTTGTGGGACTCTGTATCTCCTCATAACGTGCATGAACGTGACAGTCCTGAATTGTTTCCAAAACGTGCCAAAACTCGGCCTTTTATCAGCAGTCCGACACTGGAAGACTTGCAGAGTTTGGGAACTACAGAACTTGAGCATTGATCCACTAAAATGGCGGCAGAAGTGACATTATATGCCCCTGCAGGATGCATGATTTGGGCACGTAACTTTCATACCTTGTGCCTACATATAAGGTGAATCCCTCACGCGAAATGTTTTTGGAGAAAACTGTTGTTCATGCCAAAAAGAGCTTTTACCACCCGTCCCATGACCCTCAAAGTAAACCTTCTATTTTTTTATTTTTTATTTTTTTATTTTTTATAAAACCTTTATTGTGCAAGAAGAAAAGAACAAATACGGGCCCACAACCGTCAGGCCGGCCACGATACTTTGAAGCACAAGTGCAAGCAATACAGTTCCTCAGCGGCAGCGGATGACATAGCAACAATCAATGGACGGTACATTGAATAGAATCATGTCGCCGAGGAGGAGGAGCATTTAAGGTTAAGTTTTAAGTTTTTTTTTTTTTTTCGATCTAAATACAAAGCAGTGAAGAATAAGAAATAAGGAGGACTGAGTCCATACAATAGCATCACGGCATGGGCAGGCGGCCTCACCACTGGAAACAACAATGGAAGTTAAGACCTCGAGCAATATGGCGGCACGAAGTAAAGCAACCAAATCATCAGCCATCATTCACACACCATATACAGCGCCACCCCCTCCCCATTAACCCCTATCGCGGACCCAGAACAGAAACAGGTTAAGAAAAGCGCAGAAAGATAGAAAAAATAAGGCCCATAGAAACTAAACGAAGTAAAATAAATCCCACCCCCCACCCTACACCAATGCGGAGGCTACGGCCTACCCCCTGTCATGCTTTGGGATTCCCCTACGCTGTCCCTTTAAGAAACCTGGTATGTAAGGAACCAGGAAACAGGGAACGACGCTTCACGTTCCTGCGTCAAGCTTCCCTTGTTTCCGGTTCCGTCCTATTCCTGTTTCCTGACTTCGTCGTTCCTGGTTGTGTTTTGCTGTTGTCCGCTGGTTAAGTGTTTTGCGTCCCCTGCACCAGCTACTTGTGGGCCACGCTTACGCTTTTGCTTAGCAGCGCCTTGCTGCCTCAGGCGTGCTTTGCTTTGCGCCTAATCACCTCTCCCCTTCTCCTTGTGCCTCGCCCGGCGGCCGGGCTTTTGCTCCGCCATCCGGCCGGGCACAGCTCCGTTCACTGCTCTGCGGAGAACGTGTTCACAGCCTCATTGTGAACTTCTTTGTATTCCGCTGACATTTAGTTCCACCCGGCGGCCGGGCTTTGCTCCGCCATCCGGTGGGACTAGTCTTCCTTTTTTTTCCCCAGTATTTATTTTACTACACCTGACGGCCGGGTTTGTGCTCCGCTGACCGGTGTGGTGTATCCCCCGTTTCTTATTTACATAGTTAGTCAGTTAGGTTTCTCCCTACTTTCTCCTGTCCCCGTTCTGTCCCCACCTTACCTTCAAGGTCCCTGTTTCCAGGATATTCCACTTCACTTTCACTTATTCTGGATACCCAGTCCTTGGTATTTCGTGGCACTCTTGCGTGGATCAGGGTGGGTGCATCTATTCCTCACTACAGGGAATCACGGTAAGAGCGCTCATGCGCTACCAATCTTTTTTGCCTTATTATTGATACATGTTGAATGGACTGTATAAATTTCGTTTGGTTCTCATAGATGGTGGTAATTCATAAAGACATCTGCAGAAGAGATGAGTGGAAGGTTCTTTGTGTACCAGACAGTATTGAAGGGGTCTTCAAAGGCAGTTCCAAGATAGTTGAAGTAAGAAGGGTTGATTAGAGCACTATCAAACATACAACATCTAGCCTATAGTACTCAATTTAATAACTGTGTCATCCTTATCATAGCTCCAGACGCTGTACCTTATTTCCACCTTCATCTGCTAAATCAGCGACATATTAAGAACCTGGGGTACGTGATATGTTTATGTACATGTATAATTAATATTCTATTTATTGGAGTAGAGCTAGAGTGTTTTGCTTCCTCTTGTCATTTCAGCCTACCTGTTTTCCTGTTACCTTCATTGAAGTACCCCATATTCACTACTGGAGATTGCCATCAACCATCATTGTCTCCCCCCTTCTTTCCTTGTTTTGTTTCCCTGTTTTCCCCTGGCGTGTCTCTCGTACTCTAGTGCTTGATAGAGTCGGAAGACCGCAGGGGAAGGCTGCGGACTACTCTTCGGATTCCTGACGCTCCTGTGGAACCAGCCTGCAATCCTTACAGAACGTGAAGCCCAAGTGGTACGTTCTGCCCGAGCGTCATGGATCTCGAAGCAGTGACCCTGACAGACCTAGCTGGAATGTTAGGTAATCTACAAGTAGAAACGCAAACTCTAATGGCAAGGATGGACACCCTCCAGAGACAGCAGCCCTCGGGGGCTTCTGGAGGGGGTACATCAGTAGTACAAGTGACTACTCCCCCTATCATTCCACTGGCACCCCCTGAGAGATTTGCAGGAGACGCCGCACGATGCGCTGCTTTCCTTAGCCAGTGTCAGTTACACTTTTCTTGTAAAGCAGCATGTTTTCCCTCTGATCAGGCCAAGGTAGCATTTGTAGTTTCGTATCTTAGCGGGTCAGCCGCAGACTGGGCAATTCCGTTGGTTGACCGGGATGATCCTTTGTTACACAGCTACTCGGCTTTTAGGCGAGAGTTCCGCAAATTATTTGACAGACACATGTACACTCATTCTGCTGATACAGAGTTACTTGACCTCAAACAGGGTACCCAAGACTTGGTATCCTATATAACCAAATTCCGTAGCTTGGTGGTCGAATCTGAATGGCCTGAAGCAAAACAGAGTACCATGTTTTATAGGGGTTTGCGAGAGGAATTAAAGGACGCTCTCTCTCAAATAGTCGACCTTCCCACCTCCTGTCCAGCTTTAATAGATTTGGTGGTAAAGATTGATCATCGCTGCCAAGAAAGAAGAAAAGAGAGAGGGAAACATGAGTACCGATACGCCAGTGCTAAAGAGAAAAAGAGCACTCCTGAGAAAGCCAGTGAAGACAGTGAACCTATGCAGATAGGTGTAGTCAATCAATCAATCAATCAATGACACTTATAAAGCGCGCTACATACCCGTAGGGTCTCAAGGCGCTGGGGGGGGGGGAGTGCCGCTACTGCTCGAACAGCCGGGTCTTCAGCTTCTTCCTGAAGGAGAGGTGGTCTTGGGTCAGGCGCAGGTCGGTCGGGAGGGAGTTCCAGGTCTTGGCGGCCAGGTAGGAGAAGGACCTTCCTCCTGTAGTTGCTCTTCGGATGCGGGGGACGGCGGCGAGGGCGTGGTTGGCTGATCGGAGGTGTCGTTTGGGAGCGTAGAAGTTGACTCGGCTGTTGAGGTAGCTCGGGCCTTGGTCGTGTAGGGCTTTGTGTGCGTGGGTGAGGAGGCGGAAGGTGATTCTTTTGTTGACGGGGAGCCAGTGAAGGTCTTTCAGATGTCCGGAGATGTGACTGGTTCGTGGGATGTCGAGGATGAGTCTGGCTGAGGCGTTCTGGATCCGCTGGAGTCTCTTCTGGAGCTTGGCGGTGGTACCGGCGTAGAGGGCGTTGCCGTAGTCCAGTCGGCTGGTGACGAGGGCCTGGGTGACGGTCTTCCTGGTCTCGGTGGGGATCCACCAGAAGATCTTCCGTAGCATGCGTAGGATGTTGAAGCACGCCGAGGAGACGTTGTTGACTTGCCTGGTCATGGAGAGGGAGGAGTCCAGGATGACGCCCAGGTTTCGTGCATGGTCAGTCGGTTTGGGTGCGGTGCCCAGGGCGGGGGGCCACCAGGAGTCGTCCCAGGCGGAGGGTGAGGAGCCCAGGATGAGGACCTCTGTCTTGTCCGAGTTCAGTTTCAGGCGGCTGGTCGTCATCCACTCGGCTACCTCTTTCATCCCTTCGTGCAGGTTGGCTCTGGCGGCGGCGGGGTCGTTGGTCAGGGAGAGGATCAGCTGGGTGTCGTCGGCGTAGGAGATTATGCTGAGGTTGTGTTTGCGTACGATGGCCGCAAGGGGGCTCATGTAGACGTTGAAGAGGGTGGGGCTCAGAGATGATCCTTGGGGGACGCCGCAGATGACTTCGGAGGCCTCTGACTTGTACGGTGGTAGGCGGACTCTCTGTGTTCTTCCGTCGAGGAAGGAGATGATCCATTCCAGCGCCTTGTCCTGGATGCCGATGTTGCTGAGGCGCCGTACTAGGGTGCGGTGGCAGACCGTGTCGAATGCCGCGTAGAGGTCTAGGAGGATGAGGGCCGCTGTTTCTCCATTGTCCATCAGGGCTCGGATGTCATCGGTGGCGGCGATGAGGGCGGTCTCGGTGCTGTGGTTGGCTCTGAAGCCGGACTGTGAGGGGTCGAGGGATCCGTTCGTCTCGAGGAAGGCGGCCATCTGCTTGTTGACGGTCTTCTCGATGACTTTGGCTGGAAACGGGAGGAGCGAGATGGGGCGGTAATTCTTGAGTTCGGTGGGGTCTGCTGTGGGTTTCTTGAGAAGAGCGCTGAGTTCGGCGTGCTTCCAGCTCTCGGGGAAGGTGGCGGTGTCGAAGGATGTGTTGATGATGTCTCGCAGGTGGGGTGCGATGACAGCGTCGGCCTTGTTGAAGACGTGGTGAGGGCAGGGGTCGGTCGGTGATCCGGAGTGGATGGAGTTCATCGTGCGGATGGTGTCTTCGGTGCTGATCGGGGTCCAGGCGTGGAGGGTGGTGGTGGGGGGTGGTTGTTCGGTCATGGTGTGCGTTGGTTGGTTGTTGAAGCTGTTGTGTATGTCGGCGATCTTGTTGTGGAAGTATGAAGCGAGGGAGTTGCAGAGGTCTTGCGATGGGGTGATGTCGTTGTTTCCTGCGCTGGGGTTGGAAAGCTCTTTCACGATGTTGAAGAGTTCCTTGCAGTTGTGTGCGTTGTTGTCCAACCGGTCCTTGAAAGCTGTTTTCTTGGCGGCGCGGATCAGCTGGTGGTGTTTCCGGGTGGCAAGTTTGAAGGAGGTCCTGTTATCCGGTGTCGGTTCCCTTCTCCAGACTTTCTCGAGGGCTCGGCAGTTCTTCTTGGAGCTCTTGAGTTCGTCGGTGAACCATGGGGCCTTCTTGCTGCCGGGTCTGCTGGGCGGGGTCCTCAGTGGGGCGAGTTCATCCGCGCAGTTGTTGATCCATTTCGTGAGGTTGTCTGCGGCCTGGCTGGGGTTCGCTGAGCTGGCAGGTGGGTGCTGGCTCAGGGAGGTGGTGAGCTGGTCTGCTGTGATCTTGTTCCAGCATCTGCGGGCGGCCTGTTTCTGGTGGTGGTGGGACGTCGTTCTCTTGAAGGTGAAGTGGACGCAGCTGTGGTCCGTCCATTGAAGCTCTGTGGCGTGGCTGAAGTTGATGTCTGTGCTGGAGGAGAAGACGGCGTCGAGTGTGTGTCCGGCGAGGTGGGTGGGGGTGGACACCAGTTGCTTGAGTCCCAGGTTGGCGAGGTTGTCGAGCAGGGTGATGGTGTTGCGGTCGTTGTTGTTCTCCAGATGGAAGTTGAGGTCTCCCAGGAGGATGTAGTCGGCGGAGGGGAGGGCATGCGGGCTGACGAAGTCGGCGATGTCCTCGCTGAATTGCGTGCGTGGTCCAGGGGGTCGGTAGATCAGGGTGCCTCTGAGGGTGGTGTTCGGGTTGGTGTGGATCTGGAAGTGCAGGTGTTCGGCGCTGGTCAGGGTGTTGTCGGTGCTGGTCGTGAGACGGATGGTGCTCCTGTGGATGATGGCGATGCCTCCTCCCATCTGGTTGGCAAGAGGTCCTTTGACTACAGAAGAGAGACAGAGGAGAAGAGCTCTTAGATTATGTCTTTATTGCGGTAAAGCAGGGCATTTTCTGCGGGAATGCCCGGTGAAACCCAAAGTCACACAAAACAAAGTACAGGGAAACTAGCAAGCCTGGGTTCTTGCGAGACAAGGAACCCAGGTAGATCTGGTCTTACAGTCTCTTCTTCTGAGGTTAACACCACTCCCACGAACCATCTATATATTGCAGTACATATGACTCAGGGGGCGCTTGGTTTACATGTATTGGTAATGATTGATTCTGGGGCGTCTGGAAATTACATGGACCAAGAGTGGGCAAAAGAAAATCTGGTAGCCTATACTACAAAGGAAACACCCAGTATTGTTACTACAATAGATGGCAGTTCTCTTATTTCTGGCCCCGTAACCCAATGTACCAGTCCTATTCGCATGACTATAGATTCCGATCATCAGGAGGAAGTGGTGTTCGATTTGATTTGTTCGCCACAATTTCCAGTATTACTAGGTATCCCATGGTTGAGATCTCAAAATCCTGTTATTAATTGGGAAACGTCTACTGTTACCTTTCCTTCTGTCGTACCTTCACCCGTAGCGGGGGCAATCGTAGAAGGCTTAAGTATGGACCACGACAGTCAAGAGTCTAGTTCTTCCTTACCACTCTGTTACCAAGATCTACAGGCAGTCTTTGATGCCAAGGAAGCCGAGGTTCTTCCCCCACACAGAGTATATGACTGCCGTATAGATCTAGAGGCAGGAGCTAGGATTCCTTGCAGTAGAGTCTACGCCCTTACTGAAAAGGAGAATGTTTATCTACGGGACTATTTGGATTCCATGCTTCAGAAAGGGTTTATCCGACAATCTCGGTCCCCGGCCTCTTCTTCTTTATTCTTCATTCCAAAACGTGAAGGGGGTTTGCGATGCTGCATAGATTATCGGAAGTTGAATGATGTCACAATAAAAAACCGTTACCCCCTGCCTCTCATCGCCTCCCTCCTTGACAAAATACGCAATGCCCAATATTTCACTAAGTTAGACCTACGTGGAGCTTACCATCTAGTGCGTGTCAAGGAGGGTGACGAATGGAAAACAGCCTTTTGCACCAAATATGGTCTCTTTGAATATCTCGTGATGCCGTTCGGGCTATGCAATGCCCCTGCGGCGTTTCAATTTTTTATTAACGAGGTATTAAAGGACATGCGTGAGATCTATGTGATTGCCTACATAGATGATTTATTGATCTTTTCCTGTACCCTGACGGAACACAAACAACATGTCCGCAATGTATTGGAACGACTGTTTGACAATCGTTTGTATTGCAAGCTGGAAAAGTGTACTTTTCACACTAAGGAAGTACCCTTTTTGGGATATGTCGTATCCCCAAGAGGCCTTAGTATGGATACCTCCAAGGTAGAAGCTGTGTTGGCATGGCCAGCTCCTCGGTCGGTAAAGGAAATACAAAGCTTTCTGGGCCTAGCAAACTTTTATCGACGGTTCATCCGTGATTTTTCTACCTTGATATCCCCTGTCACTTCACTATTGAGGAAAGGCGTTCCCTTTGTGTGGACTGTTGAAGCAGAACGTTCTTTTCGTCTACTGAAGGAGGCGTTTACTAGCGCTCCTGTCTTGCGTTATCCAAACCCTGCATTGCCCTTTGTAGTGGAAGTGGATGCTTCTCAAGTGGCGGTGGGTGGTGTGCTGTCACAAGCGGATGCGGTGACTGGCGAATGCCATCCGGTCGCTTTCTTCTCGCATAAGTTCACTCCTGCTGAATACAATTATGCCATAGGAGACAAGGAACTTTTGGCCATCAAGAAAGCGTTTGAGGAGTGGAGACAGTATCTCTTGGGGGCTAGATATCCTGCTGTAGTGTATACAGACCACAGAAACCTCCAGTACCTCAAATCTGCTAAAGCCCTATCCATGAGACAGTTACGCTGGTCCCAATATTTCAGTGAATTTGACTTCACCGTCCAATATAGACCTGGGAGAAAAAACGGCAAGGCGGATGCCCTGTCTCGGTTGGGTTTTGATATCCCTTCAGACCCCATTGAGCAAGTCAACATCATCCCCAGAGCTAACATCGTAGGACTTGTACAGAATGAGGATGTATTCCTATCACAGGTTAGAGCTAGTCAAGTTGCAGTAGACATGATGCAAGTGGTAGGAGCTCAGGAAATGTTGCTGCGAAGAGGACTGGTACGGGTACAAGGGGGAGTGGTGTTACCGTCGGGAGAGCTACAGGAACAGGTCCTACAGTGGTATCATTCCCATCCAGTAGCAGGCCATCCCGGAATCAAGAGAACAATAGAAGCTGTGCGTGACCGTTTTTGGTGGCCTACAATGTTGAAAGACATTGAACAATATGTGAAAACATGTTGTGTGTGTGCTCAAACCAAGGTGTCACGTCTCAATCCGGTGGGCCTTCTTATGCCCCTACCTTCACCTGCAGGCCCATGGCATACTGTGTCTCTTGATTTCATAGTAGAACTACCACTCACAAAACTGAAGAACAATACATTGTTAGTGGTAGTAGACTTGTTCACTAAGATGGCTCATTTTGTGCCCTTAAAGGGTTTGCCCACAGCAGTAGAGTTGGCATCCATATTCATGCAGCACATAGTCCGTTTACATGGTTTTCCCTCTGTTCTAGTGTCCGATAGAGGGGCACAATTTGTGTCACGATTCTGGAGAAGTTTATGTTCCCTTCTCCACATTGATGTCCGTTTGTCGTCCAGTCACCATCCGCAGTCAGATGGACAAACAGAGAGGGTTAACCAGTGTTTCGAGCAGTACATACGGAATCAGATGTTGCAAACCTTGGATGAATGGGATGAGTTGGTCTGGTTGGCTGAAATCTCTTACAACCAAAGCACACACTCCTCCACCAAAACCTCACCTTTCTTTTGTTCTTATGGTTATCACCCCAGGTTATTGCCCTCAGGTATCCCTACTGATTGTCCAACCCCGGCTGCCTCAGACAGGGTAGAACACCTACACGAAGTGCAGAAGAGAGCATTAGAGAATCTGGAGATGGCAAAGGTGAGATACACAGAAGGGGCAAACCTACACAGGAGACTGGAACCTATTTATACGCCAGGAGATGAGGTCTGGCTCTCCACTAAACATCTCACTTTGGGGGGTCCACGCAAGTTTAGCCCTAAATACATAGGCCCTTACAAGGTGGAGAAGGTGATCAATCCTGTCGCCATCAAGATCATCCTGCCTCCCTCCTTTAAGATCCATCCGGTCTTCCATGTGTCGCTACTCAAACCGGTTGAACCGGGGACTAGGGTTCCTGTAAGACCTGCTCCTGTTATCCTGCATGATTCGGAGGAGTTTGAGGTTGGGGCCATTATAGATTCCCGGTTGGTCAGAAAAGTATTGCAATACCTGGTCCATTGGAAAGGGTATGGTATAGAGGAACGCACATGGGAACCTGCGGCCAATGTTCATGCCCCTCGATTATTGAGAGAGTTTCATCGGAGATATCCTGACAAGCCCAAACCGGGTGGGGAGCATTGTGGGGGGAGTGTACTGTCATGCTTTGGGATTCCCCTACGCTGTCCCTTTAAGAAACCTGGTATGTAAGGAACCAGGAAACAGGGAACGACGCTTCACGTTCCTGCGTCAAGCTTCCCTTGTTTCCGGTTCCGTCCTATTCCTGTTTCCTGACTTCGTCGTTCCTGGTTGTGTTTTGCTGTTGTCCGCTGGTTAAGCGTTTTGCGTCCCCTGCACCAGCTACTTGTGGGCCACGCTTACGCTTTTGCTTAGCAGCGCCTTGCTGCCTCAGGCGTGCTTTGCTTTGCGCCTAATCACCTCTCCCCTTCTCCTTGTGCCTCGCCCGGCCGCCGGGCTTTTGCTCCGCCATCCGGCCGGGCACAGCTCCGTTCACTGCTCTGCGGAGAACGTGTTCACAGCCTCATTGTGAACTTCTTTGTATTCCGCTGACATTTAGTTCCACCCGGCGGCCGGGCTTTGCTCCGCCATCCGGTGGGACTAGTCTTCCTTTTTTTTCCCCAGTATTTATTTTACTACACCTGACGGCCGGGTTTGTGCTCCGCTGACCGGTGTGGTGTATCCCCCGTTTCTTATTTACATAGTTAGTCAGTTAGGTTTCTCCCTACTTTCTCCTGTCCCCGTTCTGTCCCCACCTTACCTTCAAGGTCCCTGTTTCCAGGATATTCCACTTCACTTTCACTTATTCTGGATACCCAGTCCTTGGTATTTCGTGGCACTCTTGCGTGGATCAGGGTGGGTGCATCTATTCCTCACTACAGGGAATCACGGTAAGAGCGCTCATGCGCTACCAATCTTTTTTGCCTTATTATTGATACATGTTGAATGGACTGTATAAATTTCGTTTGGTTCTCATAGATGGTGGTAATTCATAAAGACATCTGCAGAAGAGATGAGTGGAAGGTTCTTTGTGTACCAGACAGTATTGAAGGGGTCTTCAAAGGCAGTTCCAAGATAGTTGAAGTAAGAAGGGTTGATTAGAGCACTATCAAACATACAACATCTAGCCTATAGTACTCAATTTAATAACTGTGTCATCCTTATCATAGCTCCAGACGCTGTACCTTATTTCCACCTTCATCTGCTAAATCAGCGACATATTAAGAACCTGGGGTACGTGATATGTTTATGTACATGTATAATTAATATTCTATTTATTGGAGTAGAGCTAGAGTGTTTTGCTTCCTCTTGTCATTTCAGCCTACCTGTTTTCCTGTTACCTTCATTGAAGTACCCCATATTCACTACTGGAGATTGCCATCAACCATCATTGTCTCCCCCCTTCTTTCCTTGTTTTGTTTCCCTGTTTTCCCCTGGCGTGTCTCTCGTACTCTAGTGCTTGATAGAGTCGGAAGACCGCAGGGGAAGGCTGCGGACTACTCTTCGGATTCCTGACGCTCCTGTGGAACCAGCCTGCAATCCTTACACCCCCCCCACCCCCCCGGCAGTGTGTCTGTCGCCCATTAAAGAACCCGAAATACAGACAAAGAAAAAGGAAGGAAAAAGGAAAATGGAAAGAAAAAGGAAAGAAAGACCCCTCACACTTGAAATATAGGGAGTAAGAAAAGAATAAACTAATCCACTACTCCCAGAAAAAGAAAGGTGGGGAGGAGCCCACCCAATGTCAGAGCTCCCGGACTTCCCAGCCATATACAACCTCTACGCCGCGCACAACAGTGGATTCGGAGGACCGAGAACCAAAAGAGTGTCAGAATCAGGCACACCCAGAGCCCC
Source organism: Lissotriton helveticus (assembly GCF_964261635.1). NCBI lineage: Eukaryota > Metazoa > Chordata > Amphibia > Caudata > Salamandridae > Lissotriton > Lissotriton helveticus. The sequence goes on from NC_136065.1 coordinate 1,026,012,791, forward strand.
GGGCCAGCACAAAACAACATAGCAAAATACGGTGCAGTCCGGGTCCTCGCCAGCCGAGCAAACAGTACCAATGAGGGAAACACCCACAGCCCGGCCTGAACGACAAAATCCCACCAGGCATGGCCGTCGCTGAGAAGAGGGCCAATTCCATATGCTCCCGGTCTCCCCAACCACAAGTAAACCTTCCACCCTGAACACAACAGTACAGCATGAAACACAGGAGAGAAAGGGGAAAGTCATCTCACAGAACAGCAACATACAATGAAGAAGCACCCCATCTCGAGTCCCACCCGCCAATCAAGCACATGTCCATAGAGAAAAAGTCCCCCCAGCCCCGGCCAGTCCGAAAACGTATCCCATAACATGGCTCCCTCGGAGGGCCCGCCCCAATCAAAACAAAGAGACAAAATGGCCGCACACGACAGAAAGAAGATGCCCAGAGACAAGATGGACTTCGCCAGTCCCAAACAGCGCCATCAATCAAAAGGAGCTGCCCCGGAGGAGGGCCCTAATGTCCGAGTCCCGGCCTCCACTACCAGCACCAGACCTAAAACACACCAATTATGCCAAAGCGAATACAAAAGTCATCGCCACCAATGCGGAGTGATATCCCAAATAGAGCCCCTGCGTATATCAAGATAGCGCTCCAACCCGAGTCCCCTCCAGCCGAACAGAAACGACATTCGAGACCCCCAGCAATATCAAGCATCCCCGGACCCCCAGCCCGCAAGTACATCCATCCCGTTAGGAAGGGACAAAAATCAGACATAGCAAGTGCAACCCAAAATAAAAAGGACCATGGAAATTAATAGCAATTGCATTCTGAAATAGGGAAGCACACCTATGCAGCATAAGTAATATATCGACAAGTGTTATAGTCCGGGCACAGCCAGTCGATCAGGCCACATCAGAGAGAGAGACAACATCAGCCCTGGCCGGAGCGTTGGAACCCCTCCAAGCATGGCCGCCGCTGCGAGTGCATTGCAGGCAGAACAAAGGAGCAAGATGGCCGCCCTCGGAATAGAAGAAGCAGAGGAAGAGGAAATGAGTGTTCCCAATCACCGACCATCACCGTGTCCAAGTTGACGAGCGTTCGTTGTAGGCAAACAGTCCAACAATGTAGAAAAAACCACGGTAGCACTTGCAGAGGCAAAGTCTCGGGTTTCGGAGTGGAAGGAGACCTCGCAACTGTAGCCTCGTCAAGAAGGGAACCCTCGACACTGTAGCCAAGGACAGAACGCTCCACAGTAGTCTCATTGCGCAACCTTGTATCCACCGCAGGAGAAATGAGAGGTATTAGGGGGCCAGCCAGCCACAGTCGTTCCTTGTAAGGCACCACACCGTCAATCTTCCGCTCCAGCTCACGGGCATGTCGTCGCCAAGTCGCCCCTAGGTCTGCAAGGGCTGCCAGGATATCGCCATAATTCAGATCGTTCCCCGGCATCGGCCGGGTAGCAGTGCGCAGCGACGCCACCAGAGCATCCTCAAGCTCGCAAAGAGGCCGGGCAGCAAGGACTGGGGATACGGGAGCGACCGCTGTGTCGGTTCGGTAGTCAGGCGCCAATATCACCCCCGCAATGAGCTCACAGCGGAGGAGGGGGGGCGACTCCATAACCAGGAGGGACGTTAGGCAGGGCCACCAAAGGAAACACGGCTCGTAGTCCGAGGCCAGCGCGGTGTGAAAGCCCCCTCGTTCTCTGTCGATGTGGATGGCACACGGCGGAGGGGGCGCTCTAAGATGGAGGCAGCTCAGACTGCCGGCCGCAGAACAAAGGAAATGTCGCTTGCACGGCCACAGCCTCGCAGGGACCCACTCCGTCGCCGAAGAAAGTTAAGCCAGTCAGCCTACCTCTGCAGCCGGCCACGGCATATTAAACTCCAGCCCTGCCCCAACTTGTCCCACCGAACATGACCAGCAGCGTCCGGCGGCGACGATCGGGGCAGAGTCAGGGGGCAGAGTCGGAAGTCGGCAAACTTTGCAAATCCTCAGCCAAAACAGCCGGCGGGGATGTCGGAGGAACGCGGGTAGCATCAACTCGTTCGTGGCCCTAGTTGCACACGGTGTAGGCGAATATAAATGTCAGGATTTCTTAAAAACAGCAGACGGTTTGCGGAGCCGGGAGCTCACACGTCCGGTCCGTCCGCCATCTTGGCTCCTCCTCCAAAGTAAACCTTCTAAACGAGAACGAGAGCCACAACAATGTATACCCACCAGGGGCCCAGAAGTGCCCCGGGGGTACAACAGGCATTTGCAACCACTGTACGCGCCACAGGTAACTTCGGTATCACAGACGGTGCCACAGATGATTGTGCTTCCCCATCTGTAATACCAATAACGCTGGCGCAAATATAGCACCAACACTATCTTCAGGACTCATTCCCCCATTTGCATGGGGGTTTGGCCCCATGCAAATGAGGGATCCCTTTGCCTCTCTGCCCGCGCCGTATTACAGACACGGGCGTAGAGGCAAAGAAGCCGTCAGTGAGCGCCCTGATGGCAGCCCTCTGAAGGGGCTGAAGGGGGTCCAATGGATGCCGATGCAGTTACTCACTGCAGCCACCTGCAAGGGGATCTCTAATCCCTCTTTAAAGTGCAGGTAGTATTCCCCCTGCACTTTGAAACACAGAGCGACTTCAAAGCAGCCGCTCCGTTTTTCACATGAATGCCCTGGGAGGCAGCACATTCATCCTAATATGGTGATTTTCCTCGTTTGTGCCGGGCACACCTTTTAAAAGGTGCGACCGGCGGAAACAAGGAAAAGGTGCCATATGTATGATACTGCCCCTGGTCGATAAAGCATGGAGGGAGTATGCAAAAGTATTGATTTCAAATCGCGTATAGCTGAGTTGACTCGAAGAGGGAAACACACTCTTGAAATGAACCACTGGAAAACCTGGAGGAACGCTGACCAAGAGGAACCAGGGAAGCCTGCCTGAAAATGAAGACGCTGCACCATAAGAAATGACAGTGTGACTCTAGTAGGCATCTTGCAAAAGAGATATCCACTCATCAACAACTGGAAAAAGCACCAGGGACGAAGAACAGTGAACAACAGACCGATTGTAGGAGCAGTACTGCATGTGAGTACCTTCTTTTAAATATGGTTGTAATTGCACTGTGCGCCAAGACTGTAAAAAGGCGGAAAGACTGTGGCGTCGGAAATATGACCCAGATGAGAAAATAAATTATCGTGAAGCCATAAAACAGTACCATAAACATATCACTGAAGCCAAAAAAGACTATCTTGAGCGAAGAATAGATCAAGCGGATAATATGAGCAGGGAACTTTTTAGAATTGTTAAGGAGTTTGTTGATCCTGCCGCTTGTGCCCGTTCTCATTCCCACACTGAAGGCTGGATCAGGCAGCTGGCTGACTTTTTTGTAGTAAAGATCAAAACTATTCAGGACTCCTTCCCTTCCGTGGACCCCGCCACGGTGAATGATGTATGGGCACGTAAAAGGAAGTCTGCTCCATCCTTGGGGGCAGAGCCTGGGCCGACACTATCGGTTTTTCCACGGATGTCCTGTGTAACATCTCTTGAGTTGCTGTCCCGGCTTCAATCGGGCTCACCTCTGGATGTTTGCCCAGCCAAATGTTTGGGCAGAGTGGCGTCGGCAGTTAACAGCTTGCTGAACCCTCTGCTCAATCTGTCCCTGAGTTCCGGAGTGGTGCCTCAGGAATGGAAACACGCACTGATTCTGCCGCTGCTCAAAAAACCTCTTCTAGATCCCTTGCTGCAGGCTAACTATAGACCTATATCCCTGCTCCCTGCTCTGGCTAAGGTGGTTTAGAAACATATACAGCACACACTTACCAACTTTATTGAGAGTAACAACATTCTCCATGATTCTCAATCTGGTTTCCGTGCCAATTACAGCACGGAGACAGCCCTTTTGGAGGTGACCGAAGCCAACAGGGAGACCCTCGATCGTGGGGGAAAGGCTATGTTAGTCATGCTGGACCTGTCGGCGGCTTTCGACACCGTCCCGCATGAAGGTCTCCTGTTAAGACTCTGGGAGATCGGACTGCGTGGATCGGTGTTGGATTGGTTTCAATCCTTTCTATCGGGTCGCCGACAGGTGATCTGGGCTCCACCGTTCTCCGCTGAAATGCCATCGCTGGAGGTGGGGGTTCCTCAAGGTTCCATTCTGAGCCCCACCCTCTTTAATATCTATATGGCCCCTCTGGCGGTGGTAGCGGAGTCTTTTGGGGCCCAGATCATATCATACGCTGATGACACCCAGCTCCTGTTGACCTGCAGGAAAGGAGAGGTCTTTGACGGCGACAGGATCAAAGACTGTCTGAGTGTGGTCTTTGCGTGGTTTCAGCGGCACAGTCTGAAATGCAACTCGGATAAGTCCGAGCTGCTTTTCTTTGGCTGTGCCCCTGACCCTGGCTGGAAGTCGTGGTGGCCCCAGGACATGTTCCCTCCAGAGAAGGTGTCCTCCCAAGCTAAAAATCTGGGGGTAGTGTGTGACGACAACCTTTCTTTTCGACCCCATATCATAGGGCTATCAGGGAAATGCTTCGGCATCTTAAAGATGCTTAGAAAGTTTCTTCCTTTTCTTTCCCTGCATTATAGAAAGACTGTCGTACAGGCGTTGGTAGGGTCCCGTTTAGACTATGCCAATGCGCTGTATGCAGGACTGCCTAAGTATTTATTGGCTAGACTGCAAATTGTGCAAAATTCTGCAGCCAGAGCCATATTTGGCCTGCCAAGGAGAGCCAGTGCTTCAGAGCTTCTAAATAGGCTGCATTGGCTCCCTATTTCTAGAAGAATTACGTTTAAAATCCTTACACTGGCTTTCAAAGCCCTTTACTCCGTGGGTCCTAATTATATCAGGAAGCGCATGACTTTCTATGCGCCGCGGAGGTTGTTGCGTTCAGCTGTGCTGGCTAAAATGGATGTACCGTCTATTAGACGTGCCCGGATGGGAGGTCGGTCTCTCCAGTATGTGGCCGCGTGCCGTTGGAACGAACTCCCTCTCACTCTTCGCAAAGCCACTAGTCTCTTGGCTTTTAGGAAGGAGCTAAAGACTATGCTCTTTACTGTTAAATCCTGAGATTGTAGCGTTCTGTAGCCTCTGTATTTCTTGGTTTTCAGGCCTCTTTGTCAAAGCGCCGGGACACCCCTTCGGGTAGCCGTGCGCTCTAAAAGAAAGGCGTAACATAACATAACATGTCGAGCTCTAATTGAGGGCCTGTGTCGAAGTCATAGTAAGGAGGGCAGAGTTGGGCTTTTTAGTGAAATGTTATTGCTTTTACTTGCATTGTCTCTTCATTTTTTCAAACCCATGAGCTGCAGGAATTGCCAGAGTGGCCGAAAGTACCAAATTAAACTTTACCTTCTGTCCCAACTAGATGCATTGATAACAATTTTAATAATCAGGTATGTTGCAGTTTCACCAGTAATAAGTATACTTCATGCACGAAAACATGATTTGTAACTTGACACATACTTTTAGGCTCAAACAAAGTCAACCTGGGAGGCCAGATGGAGGTATTTACCGTTTCCATTTTCTTTGGAACTGACACCAATTAAAAAGCAGTATTTCACTCATGTTTTCCGATTCGAGTAGACATTCATTGGAACTGAGTTTGTAGATATTTGTTGAAAACTTCAAACACAGACAAACGTCTGAGTGAACGAACTGTCACTGAGCAGTGTAAACAATGACTGCATTACTAATGATATGCTTGCGTTGTCACTGGTCTCACCTTTACTTCAGTTAAAGATACATAGACAGCTGAGGATGTCACTGGTCTCGTTTGGTGCCTCTTTGCGGGTTTGTTCTCTCCAGTCACAGAATTCTTCACTCCATAAATGACAGGGGAGGAGCTCTCAATAGTGCAGCAAGTGCAAGGGCACTGTGGCCAAAGGGGTGTGAAGGACCCACTTCACGCTAATTATAGTGGTTTGTCACACCCAAACCAGGAAATGGGGCGCATTTCCTTTGTTTACATCAGGGCACTTAGCACTGATGTAACGACGACCTATTGGGGCTCCAGGCCTTCAATGCTGCTGCAATATGTGGGTGGGTGGTTGCTACAAAAGGTGTTCTGACATGAATCATATGTTTACCGGGTATGTATGACATTACAACGCATGCTTTTACATCGCATGCTTTTACAACGCTGTTTTTACAACACACACCATTACAACGCATAGTGCTTTTAGGCGCTGGATAGTGAACTGTTTAATTTACTATTCCAACTCCAGTCCCCGTGGATAGTAGGGAAGGTGTTGGATAGTACATTAAACACATTCCCTATCCTAGAGCGCCCCCCAGCGCAATGCGTTGTAATGGTTTGAGTTGTAAAAGTTGCGTCGTAAAGGCATTGCGTGGTAAAAGTTGCGTTGTAAGGGATGTTTCCCGTATACCGGTGATGGTCAGGTCTATGCTGCCTCTTAGGAAGGTTAGCATTTTGATAACACCTTTCCTGGACGCCCTAATGAACTTAGCTCCTGAACAGAGTCAAGTTTCTCAAACTTAATTAGCCGAATCAAGTGAGCCTGATATTCGTCTGAAAGGTGGCAAGTCATTTGTAGATTTTGTCACTGGCAAAGTTCAATGTAACAAGGTAAAACCCTGGCAAAGCCTATCATGCAAATGTGGAAGTGGCAAACTGTGTACTAAAATTCTGCCAAGAAAGTACTTCCAGATCTGAGAAAGATGGCTTACCTAGGTTGGCTACACCTGGATTCACGAACACAGGAATACATCAACAATAAGTATGTACACATATGTGGAGTTAGGAGTAGAACATGTATACAAACTTACCTTTCAATATTTTGCCCCTCAATATTGTGGTCAAGATATTCAGACCCTTCAATATTTCGGATTCGATATTTCCAGCCCACACCTGTGTAGCCACTGTGGACTTAGCAACGTAGATCCGGATGCCATTCGGTAAAAGTATCTTTCAAATAAAATTTGTTATTGCAAATATCTTGCGGACTTGAGATGCAGTCCTTTCACTGAAGCACATAACTCATGAGCCGCACGAGTTCTTGAATGCCAGGGAGTGTAGGACCTCAGTATTCTGAAGGTTAACTTGATAAAATATAGAGCTTTCTCTGGAAGGAGTATGAGTATGAATGGAAACAAGCACTGGCAAAGCCAATAGGTCTTGCCCATGTGAGAACTATTGAATTTGGCAATTTCTCTTAGCCATGTTGTACATCAGAATGGCTGGTGTTCAGCAAGACTAAAAGTTAGTGACGTAGAGGAAAGTGGAGTGGAGTCGAATGGAGTGGTGTAGAGTGTCATAGAGTGGAGTGGCGTAGAGTGGAGTAGAGTGACGAAGAGTGGAGGAAAGTGAGGCAGAGTGTTGTGGAGTAGAGTGTTGTAGAGTGGAATGGCTTAGAGTGGCATAGCATGGAATGGCAAAAGAGTCATAGAGTGGAGTGGCAAAGTAGAGTAGAGTGGCGTGTCAGAGGGTGGAATGTCATACGATGGAGTGGAGTAAAGTGTCATGGAGCATAGTAGAGTAGAGTAAAAGTAACGTGGAATGAAGTATAGTGGAGTGGCATGGAGTAGAGTGCCGTAGACTGGAGTATAATTATGTAGAGTGGAATGGAGTAGAGTGTAGTGGGGGGACGTAGAGTGAAGTAAAGTGGTGTGGCATAGAGTAGAATGTAGTAGAGTGGAATGTCATAGAGTGGAGCATCATAGAGTGGTGTAGTTTGGCAGAGCATTGAGTGGATTGGATTGGAGCAGAGTGGCTTAGAGCAGAGTGTTAAAGTGTAGAGTAACCCACAGTTGTCATAGCAATGCACATAAACAATATGAACACAAAATGGCCGGCACGTTCCTGATGTCGATTCCTTCGTGCGTAAATTATATTAGTGCACTAATGACGTCCAGTTCCTTGATGCGTTAGCTATGTTGATGTGAGTTCGTAGAAGTGCACCTGCGTAGGAGCTACACACATCATGGAGTTCCAGAAGATAATCACATCACACACCAGTATTCCAGGGAAACAAACCTTCGTGAGTTGTATTCTTTTAAACAAAATAAACAAAAGAAAACTGTTGTTGCAGCTACTTCAAAATATGTCAAAGTATTAATCGTATGATCTGTAAATAACTTGTCGATACTACCACTTTTGAATGTATCACAAATCCCAATCGTGCTCACAGTACATATGAATTCCAACCGAAAGTTTGCATAGGTAGTTTCACACTTGATTGCAGTCCAAATCAGCCTCCTTTGGACTAATCATTCTGCATGTATCCCAAAACTTCCAGTAGTCACATGAAACATCCATCCATCAAGGAAATGAGCAGATGAGCAAATCCAATGAAGTCTAATACGTGTGCAATACGACACTCGACTCAACAACGATAAACAAAAATAAAAAGTATTACTTCGAGTTTAGTTGTCTGTAAGTATCCAGTTTTAAATGCTTCATGAATTTATCTCTTTGTAGTCGAGTTCTTGAACAGTTTCAGATTCTCAAATCAAGTCGATTCTTGATTAAATTCTTTCTTGATGTCAAGTCAATTCTTACCAATGAGGTTTTTATTCCCTCTGTGCTCTTTCCAATGGTTAGCACATGGTCGCCATTTGTTGTAGTTGAATACGTCCAATTCCACAAGTATGAAGGTAATAAAGAAAATTTATTAAGAGCACAGAGAACACATTGGTGTCCGTACTGCAGTCATAGAGCAACTGACAATATCAGAATATATGTTTCAAAGTTGAAGGAATAAATAGGATATATATATTTTTTTGGTTGCAGAAACTGTATATAACACATCAGCAAATTGAGAATTCCCCGGCAAACTCCGAACAGAAGATAGAGTAGTGGACTGATCACTGCCTAGAATTATAAATTGAAGGTAATTATAAATGCAATGTGCTTTAATTTTTGAAAAATGCCGCAAATTTTTTTAAACTAGAGGTAAAATTCCCCCTTTCTTTTCGCATTCGTAGGGAACACGGGTCCGTTTTTTATAAAAAAGAGTGCGAGAGGAACAACTTCCTGACACCAACAAAACAGGATTAAGAATGAAGATATAATGGTAAATTAATTAATTGTATGAGAAACAAGTAATCTATGACTGTCCCTTTCAATTAATAAAGTTAACAGAAGCACACCTATTTTTCAGTATATATAGACCAGGATGAAAACGAGATCACCCAAGCTGAAAAATCATGAAACCCTGTAATATGTAAAAGGTAAATAAGAAACTTTACAAATTACGAGGACGAATGAGTGATGAGGGTCTGGCCTGCTAAAGAGCAAGAATAGAGTGATAGCGGAAGATAGTCCAAGCAGGTAGAGAGAAACGCGTACATTACAAAGAACAGGAGCTGGTCAAAGGGGAGCACATAAGGGAAACCGAAAGGGGTTGAGATATCTCACATAGAATGATGATATAAATCGAACTGCATGTGTTAGATATATGAATTTTAAAATGTACTGGTTTGGATATTTTTACCTGATAATCATGAATTATTATGACATGAGGCATATCAAGATGTTTGTAATGTCATGAGATATATTAGGACAGTAGTATTGTGAATATGAATTGTAATAAGTGTTGTAAAAAGTAGAATGTACTATACATGAGACACTGATGGCAATATGTTTATCTGCAGGAAATCTATACCATGGGCAACCAACCAGTGCCAAATAAGTAGGAGAGACTTATCACTATAGTCTTGATAAAGATGGTAACATATCAATAAAACCATCGAAACGCGTCGACGCCCTACTGCACGATCAAGGGAGTAAAAACCTAGCCTGTAGATGAATAATTACATATTTTCAGGATTGTGTTTATGTGAAATCCCAGACATGTGCAATACCTATTGACAAGTTTTATGTCTCTGTCTCTCCTCCCTTTTTCTTATCTTCCAGTTTTATAAATGTTAAATGCCAATTGATTATATTGTTTTTTTAATGTATGTGTATTACAAATTGTATTTTATGAATTTGTTTTGTGAAATTTTAACCAAAAAGGAGTCCCATGCTTAGAAGCAGCTTTAGATTGCTGAAGGAATAATCATACAAGGGGTTTCTTACGGAGAGTTAGATCTGGGGCAAACGTGGCAGAGAGCCAATCGAAGTAAGCATTAAACACTACAATGTGGTCGAAAGATAAGTATCAACAAAGAGATAAAAATCAATTCAAAATTTATTTGGACCTCCCAATTGGGTTACAATCTAAAAAATTAAAAACAACTAAGACAACCTTTACGTAAAAGGATTGCAATTACAAATTGTAATTTGTAATTGCAATCCTTTTACGTAAAGGTTGTCTTAGTTGTTTTTAATTTTTTTAGATTGTAACCCAATTGGGAGGTCCAAATAAATTTTGAATTGATTTTTATCTCTTTGTTGATACTTATCTTTCGACCACATTGTAGTGTTTAATGCTTACTTCGATTGGCTCTCTGCCACGTTTGCCCCAGATCTAACTCTCCGTAAGAAACCCCTTGTATGATTATTCCTTCAGCAATCTAAAGCTGCTTCTAAGCATAGGGACTCCTTTTTGGTTACTTTAGCTCCCCCTCCCTGACATTCGTTATTAGGGGATCCTCCATTTGGTTGAAAAATTTTGTGAAATTTTAACACGTGGCTCTTTACGAGTTGTTTTTAAATATTCAATTGTATCTGTACGAATATAATTTTATAATAATAAAGAATGAACCACATTACTATTGGTTAAGTGTATTAGTTAGTGAAGAAATATAGTGGGCTTAATACTAGATCGGCCAGGATCCTAATTTTGGGTGGTCCTACTAGAGAACGGCTTACCAAGGGAAAAAATGTTCTTTAATATAATATCAGAATATAAACAATACAAGGATCATGGCAACAATGGAATGAAGCATAGAACACTACAATTAAAGAGCCTACACCCAGAATACAACATAATTCAGAACCGACAAGACTGAGCTGATGTTTGTGAAGGATTGAAATAATGTAGTTGTGAGAACTTTTTTCAGAGTCTCAGGGCAATCTATCGTACTTGGCTCTGATTGTAACAATGATTCTGGTGCACTGGGGCTTAACTTTATGGTTGGACCCAAAACAGAGCACCACGTCTATCCCTGAGCACTTGGCACGCAGGGTTGTGAAACTGAGCAGTCCAGTGCTTACTCAGGGGAGTGTGTTGGGGTAGAAACCCAGAGTTCATTGCAGCATACAATAACAGCCAATAACTTGTGACCTTCTGGTGCCTTTTACATAAAAAGAAAAGCAGTTTAATTGTGACACACTGGTAAATGCTACACAGTGGGCAGGAATAATATTCACAGTTGTTCAAGGATACTTAATACTGAATAGCCCCTCCACGTAACACAATAAGATCAGGGAGAAAACACGTTGAGAGTCCCCAAGGCTCAGAGAGTACAATTTCTATGTGTTCCCTTTTCCCCTCGACGATAGTCATACACTAAGAAGATCATGGCTGCCCATTGTGACGTTCAGGTCCGGTATGCAGCATCTCCTGCGATGTATCATCAGCTCGACTTCTGCTCCTGGCCTATGACTTCTCACTCATGTTCTTCAGAGGACTGGCTGATTTGGACTCTGTCCCATCCCAACAGTCTCCTACATGGCTCTTCACCAGTGTGGATGTCCAGAGGTGCGCGCATTGAGTCGGTTCAAAAAAGGGTGGCACAGAACTGAGTAATGAGGGCCTCACACACTCACACCACTGGGAAGGAGGAAATATTCCTCAGGGGAGCTGGCTCAAGCTCAAAGATCAAGCCCCCCACCAAATGATCCGATCTCGAGTCGCAGTGGTGATTTTACTTTTTGCTAAGAAGAGCAACATGTGGTTGTGATTCCCTGTAGTGCCAGGTCTACACAGGTATAGCTTCATAATTGGAATATAAACTGCCGAATGTGGTTATGAAGTTTTTACAGAGTCACTATGCTTCTTTTGACTATTCTGTCCTTTGAGACACTTCTGTGATCACTGATCACTGGCTCCCTTCCACGAGGCTGGTCGGATAGTTCACAAATGGCCGATGGTGTGAACACATGTCCTCCTTCAATGGCACATGATAGGGGAACCAGGGTCATAAAGTCGCACCACACAACATGGAAGTTCAGATTTTTCCCTAAGCTACAATGGGCCACTACACCTCTTCCTGCACAACTTTTAGAGGCCCCTCCTTTTCATGACCATCTTTCTTTCATTCAAGGGTGCTCTAGAATCTCTGCTCAGCAGTAAGTTCGCTTCTTCCCTCGAGGTATTTTCAAGGTTGCTCTTCTTGGAAATAAAAATAACTCTCTGGTTCCAGTTCCTGTTAAATGGGAGGAGGTAGTTGGCAGCTCCAACTCTGGAGCATAGAAGACATTCTACTGGTGTGGGCCCCCGGCACGAATCCATGAGTAATCCTGGCTCAATGGCTGAGTACATCTGCCCCATGCTTACTGCAAGGTTTTCAGTCAGCGGTTGTATATTCCATAGGTCCAGTTCTGCAGTCAGTTTAAGCAGCTCCTGAATTTTATGCATTTCGTGCAGACTATACAAACACAAGGAGAGGATGGATGGAGCGCCAAAACTTGTTAGACCCTCACCCTCATTCACAGATCTGGGTTGAATCCATCATCGTTCTTTAGCTCACCTTGCCACCCCAGTTCAGACCCAGCCAAATGCAAATCAGTCTTGATCCTGCTCCTCATGGGAACAGTCCAGCCCGAACTGCCAAGCCTGGTCTTCCCTGGACCGGAAACATGCATCCTCGGACCAGTTTCAGGGTAACACCCCTCATCAGCTAGGCTAGCTTCAATCCAGTGGCAAAGTAAACATGGAACCCATGTCTGGGTATAAAATGCCAACTTAAGGCGACCAAAGCAAACACAAGTGGATGATGGACGGAGCACTGAAACTTTTCAGACACTCACCCCCAGTCATAGATCTGGGTTGAATCCATCATCGTTCTTTAGCTCACTTTACCACCCCACTTCAGACACAGCTATATGCAAATCAGTCTTGACCCTGCTCCTCATGGGAACAGTCCAGCCGAACTGTCAAGCCATGTCTTCCCTGGACCGGAAACAAGCATCCTGGGATCGGTTTCAGGGTAACACCCCTCGTCAGCCAGGCTAGCTTGAATCCAGTGGGATAATAATTAATTATTTATTGCATGATTAATTAAAATCTTACAATTCATGAATCACCAGTACTCAATCACTAAGGCATATCTATACAAGAGAGATCATAAAATACATTAAATACACAAGTTCAATTCATCATTATTACAATTCATTTGTTACTAATATAAAATTAACAATCATTTACAGTTATAAATTGGTTACTTTTGTGCAGAATCTCATATGCGAATGATGTTCTAACTGTCAGCAGCTTCCCTTCTTAATATGCTTAAATCATTAACTTCCAACTTCTTTCTCATAAGCATAATAAATTTAGTGAAGTTCGCAATCATTAGTATATCCCTTGGGTTAAAACAAGCTAACAGAGCTTGTCTACATGATCATATCCTCCTCGCTTGAATCCAGTGGCAAAGCGAGCAAGAGACCCACGTCTGGGTACACCCCGCCAACTTAGGACAAACAAAGCAAACCAAAGGAGATGATGGATGGAGCGCTGAAACTTTTTAGCCACTCACCCCCAGTCACAGATCTGTGTTGAATCCATTATTGTTCCTTATCTCACTTTGCCACCCCAGTTCAGACCCAGCCATATGCAAATCAATCTTGACCCTTTTCCTCATGGGAACAGCCCATTCCAAACAGCCTAGCCAGGTCTTCCTTGTGTTTACTTGCAGATTATTTCAGCCACTGTCTTTGTCCTATACGGCTAAGAGTTAGAAAGGGTGGGACGGGGAGGTGCTTTCCATGGGGAATCAAAACGAAGACACATAAGAGGAAAAGGTTTTCCCACTCAGCTATCGTTCAAAATTTTGAGGAGTAACAAGTCTGGCGAGGATGGAGCAGGCAGAGGGCAAGGGACACTTCACAGTGCCCTTTGTATCCTACTGTCCACACCCTAGTGTCTGGTCCAGTTCATAGGACGAAACAAATGCAATGCAAGGAGCTGTGCGATTCACACTGCCGTCTAGCAGTTTCCCCCCACCCTTCTTCTTATGTACCACTCACACGCTGTAAATTCAAACGGATTCCTGTGCTGCAACAGCGTCATGGTGCCGCTCCATGCTTTTCCTCTAACACATTTGTCTAGTATAAATATATTTGTAATATCTATGATGCACGTGCATGGACCAAGCTATAGGTGACTTGTAGAGATGCCAGCAGGCAACCCTCCCTGTGCAGGCTACAGCTAAACAGGCATGTCCTGCATGCTTCACAGTCTCCAAGCAATCGTCCATGGCCCCCTCAAGTTGAAAGACACAGGCATGCCCAAGTATCTGGTGCCTGGAGGTGTCAGCTGTGACGTCAGTCACCACAGATGCCAGTGGGTGGCCACTGCCATAAGCCACGATTGGCAGTCCCCAGATACAGCAGGGTGATTGCCACCAGATGCCAGGTGGCAGCTACCAGCTACCAGCTACCACACACACACATACACACCAGCATATTTGCGGCTTTCGCGTAGATGTTTTTATAGCTAAGATAACCACCATATATTTCATTAACCTACCTTAATGGCTTGAGTCCGCTGTTCAGTGGGCACGTGCTTGTTTCAGTGTATCTCCTGCAAACTATTTGTCTTCTGGAATACGCTTTCGTTATGCTTAATGTGTAGTTAATCACATAGGCGTGTTTATTGGCCTATATCCAGTCTATGTAAATTGCAGCTGTTTATTTGTCCTGTGTGTAAATAAAATATCGAAAAAACAGTGGTGATCATAATGCCTCTCTGTGCGTTCATTTGTTGTAAATGGGTAAATACCTGTATTTTAATAGGCGATTGCTAAGAAGATGGGCGATCATCATATTGCCAATCAGCTTCCCTAGCAAGGACAGGGACCCCCCCCCCCATCCCCCCCCCCCCCCGGCAGCTCCATGCCTCACCTTTGGTCTCGGTTACACGCTAAAGCCCACAGATTACATGGTTTATGTTTAGCTCTGCATCATTAGGCCCGACCTGAAAACAGGGCCCGCCACGGGCCGCGCTCTGCTCTTTGTCTCTACCTGCTCAGGGCTTTCCCTGTGTACATTAGTGTCTGTGGTTGGTGTTAGCAGGGATTCAGCGAGGAATGAAGGCATCTGCAAGCCTCCGGGATCACCGGTGTAGCTTGGTCAGACAGATTAGTGGGGGTTGGGGGGAGCTGCAGACTTTCTTATAATCGCGTTGGCATATAATGTTAAAAAACATTAAACAACAAGCAGGGGGCGAGAGAGGGGCGTAAGGGGCAGTGGAATGGGAGGGAAATGTGGATTGGTCGGAGTACTAACTCAGAGAAAGGACAATATTTTGCAAAATAACCAACATTTTCGAGGACTGTCAAAACGGAGTGGGAGAGAGCGTGTGTACGTTTCTGTGCGTATCTAATCTTCCTTCAGAAATGTAGCAAACACCTCACCATACCCGACTGAAAGCACCTGCAGCCAAGAATTTATCAGAAAATACATTTATTAGCTGGTGTCTAAATCCCCAAACACCCCCTCTGAAGCCACGCCCCTGTCCGGGATCAGGTTTGGCCAAATAAGGTTCAGGGACCATAAACACGGCGACTTATAGGGCCAGTGCGTTACTTTAATTTTGTGCACACCCTACTATCCCTATTCATTTAAATATGACTAGGTTATTTACAGAAGTGTATCTTTACATTACCCGATCTCTGCCGCATATAGCATTCAACACTGCAATGGATAAATACTCAATGTCTGTATTTCTTTTTTTGTGTTGGTTGGTGCTGTTTGCATACGCATAGCCATAAGGTGCACGAGCAGAGCGCACCGCCATCTTGTTGTTCGCTGTGCTTTGTGAAATACCTTCGTCAGCCCTCGGTGTTGCTTGAGCCTCCCTGCCAGGGTCACACACATGAACTCAGCACCTGTGGAATTCAAGAGCGCCGCGAGGAGAACAGACCAAGGCCGGTGTGTGGTGTGACTGACGCTCTCTTTGTGTCTGGCACTCAGACCGTGAACCAGGATTTCTACGAGGATGGAGACAAGGTTACAGCTACAAACACACCCCGCGAGCTCGCTGCTCGGCCACAACTGGCGCAAGGACAGCGGCCAGCGTCCTCAGAGAAGCCCTCAAAGAAATGGCCCGCCATTGCTCGTAAGTCATTTCTACACTGAAAGGAAAATGGAAATTCAACTACACACTGCAGTGGACTTGGTTTAGATTTAGACTCAGTTGAAATAAAAGTAGCAAACACATTGTTTTAATGAAAGATAATAAGAAGTGTTAAGGGATATTCTCTCCATGGTAATTAATATATTACAAAACATTATCCTTCAACTAGCTCAGCGGATTAATTATCTGCTGCAAAAATCTGTGTAACTTGCAGGTTCAAGTAGGCCCTAGGGGCAGGTGGCTTGAGCTACTAATCCTGCCATGGTCACCTTTATTTTGCAGGGCTATGGACCTGCAAGGCTGTGCAGCAAACACTGTTCAAAACCGTAGTTTTTAGTCCTCGAATTATGTAATTAAAAAATGCAGCATCCCAAAAACATACGCTTTTTGTATTATGAGGCCCTTGAGATGAAGAAGGCTGTACGTCTTTAGAATAACTCACAGTGTGAATTGTTTTGTGAGAAAATCCATATGATGCTATGAAGTGGCATGTTGTGAAAACATGCACTGAAGATATGTGTATATTATGGATTTCGTCTGTAGTCTTCTCATAGGGCGTCTTGTTCCCGCCAAGAGTCGCAGCACTTTGTTTTGGCTCCCCTGGCAGCCATGCATGCTCCCTGTTGAAAAACGCCAGTGTGCACTTCTGCCCTCAGGGGCCCTGCCTGCTGCCTTGACAAGCTCTGAGCGCCTCTCATTTTTCATCTGTGGTCACAAAAAAACTGCTTACCCAGTAAGAATTCGAAAGCAAAGATCATAAACAAGCACTGGCAAATTCAATCGGTTTCACCTTGTAAAAGTGAGTGCAAGCTAATTCCATCCTAGACCTAGTTATGAGTGTAGAACAGTAAATACTATTTGAATGAACTGGCATATCTCATTGGCATACATTCTCAAGGTACATTGCTGATACCTAGGCAGATTAATGAATATCTGCTGTCAACAGCACACCATTCCTTAGTAAAGAGCTCACATGATTTTCATTACAACATACCACCTGTACAGACAAACAGAAAACAGACTAAATTTACTGGAAAGAGAATCTATACCTTCTCAATGTCCTTGGCTTTAGAACACTAACTATCTATGCCCAGCTGTTTTTTATTGTTGCAATTAATTTAAAATAATAACAAAATAGAGCGATCACAACTCCCACGTCAACCTGCATCTGGAAAATAGATCTTATAGTGGGTCTGAAAGACTTACGGCCTGATTTCGAGTTTGGCGGTCCGTGGACTGCCAAACTCGCAGTGGCGCAGCGGTGGTGGTCTGGCCACCGCTTCACTGGCGGTCCGACCACCGGATTACAACTTGGGCGGTTGGACCGCCTCAACCTCCAGGGATCAGAAATTCCTGGCAGTGGTGTGACGATCTTGAGGCCGCAATATGCTTGGTGGTGCCCTGCAGCACCACCAAGCTAATTACGACTTTCCTCACCGCCAGCGGTCTCATGGAGGTTCTTACTCCATGAAACCTCTGGTGTTGAGGAAAGAAAGGGGGCCTTTCAGGGCCCTCTCTGGCCCAGTGCATGGGGATGGATGCAGGGGGCACATGCTGTGCCCTCCATGTGCAAGCACCCCATTCCTGCACGGCATGGACTTAACTGTCCATGCCGTGAAGGAACATGCACTGGCGGTCCCATGGTAGTGCAGTGTAAGGCTAACATATGAGCCTATAAAAGACACCACCAAGGGACCACCACGCAGCCCGCTCACCAGATCAAGAAAATACACATAAACTGGCAGGCGAGGCGGCTGTGCAGTTTACGGTCAAGGAATGGGGCAGTGCCGTGGCAGTCCGCTCCAGGACCACCAAACACAAAATCCAGCCCTTGGTTCAGAACAATACACTATTTCTAATCACTTCAGGTTAACATGAAACAATGTATCACTTAATAAGTGAAATAAGCTTTATAATGAACCTTTCTTCAATAATCTGAGGAGGTCAGTTAATACAAATGGAAATAGCATATTAACTATGATATCTGAATGGGAACTATTTCTCCAAAATGCAGTCTACTTTCTTTTGACTATGACAGAGAATTACTTATTAGTTATCACTTTGCTATTGTCCTTATACCTAGCTGATTTTCCTCACTGGATCATTAAAGTTAATTCACATACACCGAGGACAGGTTCAAAAACACTTTCCTTGCTAATGTATGCAGATGATTTCATTTTGATGGGTTTTATACCGATTGGTTTGCATAGGTAGCTAGCTTCTTTCTCTAGCTACTCAGAAATTCATAATTTAATGACGAATAAAGGGAAAATGAAAATAATGATCATGGCGGCCTCTGGAGTAAAATGTGAGCACAGGTGGGTTTATAATATTTTTAAACCTGAAATTGTAAAATCCTAGAACTATTTAGAGATGAATGTCAGTGATAGTTTATCTTAGATGACCCATGTTAAGGTGCACGTTTTTAGAACAATTGCGACTAGATTAGGTCTTAAAAGGGGTTTAACAGCTTGGGAGCTATGGATATTCCCTCTTTACTTGAGGGGAATACTGAAAAAAATCCACCCATGGCACCGTATGCTGTAGAGTCACATTCAGGTTATGCTCTGACAAATATATGCAAACATTATATCCAAATTATCGACATCATAGTTAGGTTTAGGGCAGTCTTCATCTATTGAGATGATTGGACTAGGACTGGCATTAACTGGCATTCATTTCAAAGCCTATGGCAAAATTTTATGCTACAAGTATAAACGAGTGGCAACGGTGACACTTGAAAGTGGTGGGGGGTGAAAGTTGGGATGACTTTTATATAGCGAGTGACGCGAGGAAGCTTAATGGACAAACATGGGGTCCAGGGTGGGTCCTCCTCTCGAGAAATAATTGAAAGAAGATTGGCATATGGTGCATTTTAAAGCAAATGAATGTAGTGATAAAGCGAGTCATATAAAGCAATGGGAACGTATAGTCATGAAATATTAAATACATTAAAAACTGCCCCAAACCTTACTGCAATATTATGTTCAACAGTTACTGTGATGTGCAAATTTTACAGCGCAACATCAGCCCTTTTAATTGTGTGCTTGCCAAGTGTCTTGTACTGCATGCAGCTTCAAATTTGAAAGAAAATGCCCTAACAAGGCTTCGGGACACACCCACAGCTGCTGGCTGCAATCAGTCATATAGGAATATGCGCAGACAGGTCTTTAAGTGTGATGAAAACAGTGGGAGCTCTCTAAAAGAGAACATGTAAAACATTTCTGTGATTCCCATAGTGTGCCACCCAGCCGGTATTTTGGCTTCTTTCTGAGATGTAATTGCATCCAGTTATATAACACAGCACAACTGACATACATCTAAACCCTGTCAGTACAGTTGGCTTTGTCAGTGGTTGTTAGCAGTTTAGGATAAATTAGTAACATTAATGATTTGTTATAAATAATTATTATTGGAAATGTTTCAATTCTGAAAATGTAAATCCATGAATTATATAGTATTAAGGCCTGTGGAAGGATTTTTGGCCTTCAGTTATGTGCACTTTATGTTAGATATGGATGTCCGTCTTCTCTGCATAGCTCATCCATCTGCACATTTTCAACTCTTTCCTCTTAAGCACACTCTTTTTACTTTTCCACGAATGCAGTTCCTCACATCTCCCACACTTCACCACTTCCAAACATACACTGCAGGCACTCACATATAAGCAATGTATTTCCTTTTGCTTTTGCCTTGTAAATATTTTGACATCTGCGTATCACCTTCACACACATTTTCACAGAATTTCAGTAACAACTGGAATACATGACCATTGTTCTGAGTGTTCTGCAGAAAGGCCAACCCACTGACAAGCACTGTGCTTTGGCTTCAACATCTAAAGTATGCACTAGGCAAGAGTAATAAGATGCACAGAAAAAATACAGAAACACAACCTGATAAAATAGCTAGCACTGTGGAGGAATGCAAGATTAAGTAAAACATTTGAGAAAGAGAGGGACTAAATCACTGGCATACATTGCTTTAACATTTTTAACATTCGTTGTTCATAAAGAAATCCATGTTTTTGGCAATAATGTTAAGGGCATGAAGATAGGGCCAATTGTATCACCATGAAGCAGGTAATTGTAATTGACAAAGTAGCCACAGAGCATACTAAGGGCCTTCTATTGAGAGAGGACATGGTGTAAGTCTTGGCAAATATGTAGCAACCATCATGGCCCTCAACAAAGCCAAGAATAGTATGCACAGGGGCTCCAGCTGAGGTATTTTTGGGAGGGCCGGCAGAAAGGGACTTTCTTCCTACCATGGTTTTCAAATGTCCAAATTTAGCAACTTCAAGCAGAGAGGCTCTGACAGAGGTATCATGTCAGTGCAGCACCATGTTCTACCCCTAAAGAGGTCATTATTAATGAGAAAGAGGGAATAAGCCCCAAGGCCATGGGTCCTCTGGATACCAGAGTAGTACAGTGATTTCTCCTTCTTCTTCTTCCCAGGAAATAGTAGATGGTCGCCTCAAACATTTTACCCACGTGTGGGAAACTATTCCTCAAGACCTATGGTTTTTAGAAACCGTTTAGGGTTTCAGAATAGACTTCACAGAAATCCGCTTTCAGCATACCCCTCCAAGCGAGTTGTTTTTTAATGCAGATCAACAGAAGGTAGTAGACAATGAGGTAAAATCCATGTTTTTCAAAAGGGCCATTATAGATGTGAGGAAAGAAAACAGAGTTTTTGTAAGTACCCTTCTCCTTGTAGAGAAAGGGTGGAGACCCTTTATAAACTTAAGAGATTTAAACAGATTCTTGGTGTACAGACGGTTCAAGATGGAAGGGATCCATCTTTTGCGAGACATGTTGCTGAAGAATGAATGGTTGGTAAAGTTGGATCTGAAGGATGATTACTTTACAATCCCCATGGTAAAGGATTGCCAGCCCTACATTACATTCTCCTGGCAGGATCTACTTTCCCAATATTGTTCCCTTAAGTTTGTCCTTTCTTCAGCACCATGGTGCTTTACCAAGGTGATGAGATCAGGCGCTTCCTACCTGAGGGAGAGGCATGATCATCTATCTAGATGATATTCTAATAATGTCACAATGCCAATTTCAAGTAATACAAAGATTGGGAAATGGCCAAATCACTTCTGGAAAATGTTGGTTTTATTGTAAACTAGTAGGAATCCATTCGTATCCCTTCATACTGTTTAGAGATTTTAAGATTCACAATAGACACAGTCAATGTGGTTTTACTCCTTCTCTTAAAGAAAATGACCAAGATATGGAATGAAATATGCTATAATCTCAAAAAGGAGACTTTGACCCTAAGGGAACTAGCAAGACTACTAGGTCAACTTTTTATTCAGGTGACTTTTCCTGGTCCTTTACACTATCGTGCATTGCAAAGGATAAAGGCAAGGGCCCTTCGAACAGGATTGTGGCATGAGGTAAAAATAACGCTATATCAGGAGGCAAAGTGGGAACTAGTTTGGTGGTTAGAGAATGTAGACGCCTGGAATGGCTGGGCAATCTTTGGAGATTAACCGGACTTCATGTTGATGATGATGTTAAAGAATTTATAAAGCGCGACAAATACCCTGGGGTGTCTAGGCGCTGCTTTCAATACACACAGATCAGGACGGACTAGGGTGTGAGACTTATGCCTTAAACAGCCAGGTTTTAAGGCACTTCCTACATTTTAACAGGCTGGACTCTTTTCATAGCGTGGTTGGCAACAACTTCTACAGCCTGGTTGTTGTGTTCATGAAACTCTTACCACCCCACCTAGCCCTGCCGAATCTAGGAACAATTATGTTTCTATGTTTGGTAGATCTGAGGGGTCTTACAGGTGTATATGGCTTAACATATTTGGCCAATTGTATTGGCCCTAAGCTGTTGAGTGATTTAAAGGCAATGCAGTGTGATTTAAATTGGATCCTCTTGGCTACTGGTAGCAAGTGAAGATGGACTAAAGCTGTGGAGACTGGGGTTGAATTCAGAAATACCTAGCAGTTCTCTTGCTGCTGCATTCTGAGCAGCCTGCAGTTTTTTTTGCTATGCTTAGGAGCACTGGAAAGGAGGGCGTTACAAAGTCCAGTCTTAAGGATATCAGCACCGATACCACAGTTTTCCTCCGGTTTATAGGAATTGCCGGAAGGATTTTCCTCAACATTTTCAAGATAAAGAATTAAACCGAGGTGACCAAGTTGATTTGTGCTTCAAAGGACAGCTTGGTGTCAAAGATAACTCCTACATTTTTGGCTTTGAACACTGGTTTAGGTAAGGAACCAAGTTGGACCGGCCACCAGCTATCTGTCCAAAATGAGGGGTTGTTCCCCAGCACCAAAACTTCTGTCTTAGATGAGTTTAGCTTCAGACAATTGCCTGTCATCCAATTTGCTATTTGGCTCATACAGTCGTGAAAGCTAATAGCTGTCTGGCTGGATGGACTGCTCCCCGAGACAATAATCTGTGTATCGTCTGCGTATGACATGGGCAAAACCATAGCTTTTTACTAGGCTGGCAAGGGGGGGTGACATAAATGTTAAAAAGCGTTGGGCTCAGGGAAGAACCCTGGGGAACTCCACAGGGCAGCGTGAAGGAGGGTGAAACAATATTCCCCAATGCCACTTCTTGAGAACGCTCGGACTGGAATGAACCTAGTTGGGAAAGTGCTGTACCCCTGATCCTGATGGAAGCTAAACGGACCCAGAGCAGCTCATGATTAACAGTATCAAAGGCTACTGACAGGTCCAAAAGGTTCTGAGCTGCTCTCCCCCGCTGTCTAAGATCTGCCTAATGCTCCTCCGTGGCAGTGATAAGAGTCAACTCTGTGCTATAGTAAGCTTGAAATCCAAATTGGGAGGAGTCCAGAATAGTGCTATCATTGATGAATGAGTATAGTTCAATATTTATAGCTTTCTTGATCACTTTTGCAGGGAAATGGAGTCTCGATATAGGTCTATATTTGAGAGTCTCCTTAGCATCCAGATTGGTTTCTTTATTAATTGGAAGTATGGAGGCTTTATTCCATTCCGTTGGGAAGTACCCTGTTGTGAACATAGTATTAAAAATCACCATGAGTGGACCAGCTATAATTTCAGGAGAAATATGCATAGTTTTTGGGGGGCATGGATCTGATCGGGAGCCATATTTAATTGCACCAATGAGTTTTAAAGTTTGTTCAATTGTCATGGTAGTGAAATAAGAGAGAATAGGGATAGCTAATACTAGTGGATCGTGTGCCTTATCATGAGTTATAGATTGGATCTTATTGAGTTGGTCAGATGTCTGAGCCATGCAGTTGTCCTGAAGCACAAACGTGTCAAAATCAGACTTAACCTTGTGCTGAAAAGATTCAGGTAATGAGTGGCAGAATTCCTGAAGTTTGCAGCTTTGCCAGTTTCTTTACCATAGTAAACAAAGCTTTGGGGCATGTTGGAGTCTAACTGGTAGGGGTGCACGCTTGGGTGCACAGAAAACTGGTGGATTGTGATCAAGCACAGAGAGGTTGCATCATATAAATTATTTGGAATTGACAGCAGGTCTTTATGCTCTCATGAATTTCAGGAATTGATCAAAAAGCAGAACAGTATTTTTGAAAATGCACAATATTTCTGCAGTGGCCTATATAAATCGCTTAGGGGGCACAAGATCACAGGATCTATCAGATTTAGCCAAAAAACACTGGTTATTTTGCTTAGAACACAAAATCAGTTTGAGGCCTGGAAAGGCGAATGTAACTGTAGACTGGCATTGAAAATCTTTAAAGGATTTCAGCGACTGGGAATTGAACAAGGACAGTTTCAGGAACTTTGTTCAGTTTTGGGGTCCTCTGGAGATGGACCGCTTTGCAAGCAGACTAACCTTTCAACTGAAGAAGTATTCCAGTTCGATGGCAGATCTGAGGCACTAACTGTGGAGGCATTCCAACAGATTTTGAAGGAAACGCACGCATACGCTTTTTCCCCCTTTGCAATGATTCAGAAGGCCCTACAGAAGGTGAGATGAGAGAAGTGTTCTCTTGTATTGATAACTCCATTATCGGTCTCACAAGTATGGTTTCCATTGACTTTGGAACTGGCTTGCGAGATTCAATTTTTTCTACCTGCTATGGAGGGTCTGTTGAGAGACGTTTATGAACAGTAACACCCTCTAGTTCAGACATGACTTTGAACCTTCTTGCATGAAAAGTATCAGGAGACCTTCAGATATGTCAGGCCTTTTGGGAAAAGTTGAAGAACTATTTGAGGAATCTTAGGCTCCAGGAACTCATCATAGGAATAAGGAAATGTGGACATTTTGGGTACGTTGATGCATGGAAATGAACTTGAATCCAGTGGAAGTTCCTATAGTAGAGGTAGTTAAGTTCCTGATAGAACAGTTTGATAGGAGCCTTAGTTATAGAGCTATTAACTGCTACAGATCAGCAGTCTCTGCAGGTCACAGCCTGATCAATTGTAAGATTGTAGCAAAAGAGTTTGGTTTATAGAGTCCTTAAGAGCATCAGATTAAGGAGGGTCCCTAGGCCAGATATGAAACCTTGTGGGACGTCAATTTGGTACGGACTTTGCTTTCTTTATGGCCAGTAAATAGATATTTAGATTTGAAAAGGTTAACTATGAAGCTAGCCTCCCTGTTGAACCTTAACTCTTGTCATAGAGTTTTGGCAATTAAGGCATCGAAGGCAAGTAACAGAGTCTATGACCCCTTTGGAGTAATATTTAGAGAACAAAGACTAAGGCCTGATTAAGTACTCAGCAGACAGGTTACTCCATCACACAGGTGACGGATATACCATCAACTGAAACATAAATCCCACAGGAGATAATCTGATTCATATTTTGGCGAACAGGATATCCGTCACCCATCCACAGAGATCTAAATCAGGCCCTATGTCTCATACCATCTTTTATCCAAGATTCTATTCATGCAAGAAGTTGTGTGTAACTAATTGCATGAGAGAATAGGATTCCTAAGCGCATGAATTTCGACCTGATGGAGTAAACCAACCATTGATTTATTTTGTTAAACACTTTAAAGTGATTACTGCAGTCACTATTGCGAGAGGGGTGAATTGTGAAGCTGGTGTTAATTTGCAGAAATGTCATGTTCATTCTATGAGAGGTGTTATGGCTAGTCAAGCCCTTTGGAAAGGTGGGAGACTGGAGGATTCTGTGAGAGCAGCTGATTGGTCAAATGCTTCTGTATTTGCTAGACATTATTCTAAACCAATTGAACATATATATGATGTGGTATTAGAGAGCTACCAGCATGGGGTGCTCGTCCACTCGACAGCCCAGCTGCTTCTGCTCCCTTGATACAAATATTTTAGATGCCTTTGGCTGTAGCTCTGTATGCCTAACTTAACTTTGAATATTTATCACTCTTGGCTCTTATTTATGAAGTCTATTTTTTTCTCTAAAAGAGCAGTCTATACAAAGATTGGCAGTGTATCAAAATGACATTGTGAATCGCAAGTCTTCCTAACTCACACTGCCGGCTTTCCTATACATGTTGCAAAGGAAAAGCGGCTGCCAAAAGTATTATCGTCTCCCCCTCTTTCTTGCAATGTGCAAGAATGTGCAACTAGCTTCCAACTGCTTATGCATTGTTAGCTTGAAAATTATCTGCTGCCCTTGCCAGTCGCAAAACATCTGCGAAGTAGAAGCAGTACGCGAGAGGCAGTGTTCTCTGTTTGGGACAGGGAGGGGGGGCAAGTGTAAGCCTCGGGGGAGGCAGACATTGGTCCCATGACTGCTGCATGCACACTGGTTTCCATTTGCTATATCACTTTTAGCTGGTATTGCCATCTCCCCTCCGCCAGCCCAAGAGACAGATGTTACAATGCAGGCAGCTTGACAATGTGAGTGCAGAGATGGGGATCTGCTGGCCTTTGCAGTCCTCCATCTATGCAGCCACCACCCCTGCAATATTTACCGATTGCATTCTGCCCTATGAATATTATATGAGGAAGCGTTGTCACAACTGCTTGTGAGTGGTGACTTTATACTGTGCGAGGATGACGGATGCACACATTGCAAAGATTTGGCCTCGTAGCATCACTGATGCGCTACAAAAACTAGTGTTACGATGTGATTTGATCATCAATACACCTGATCCATTGCATTATGTTATTGGGCCTTTATTTATTGAAAACTGTTAACAACTACTCTTTCTGTTATAAATATAAACTGTAATTCATTTTTATAAAGCAATAAATCAATGGATTATTGGACTAAATGTAAATTTGTAACTATATTTCTTTTTTTGAAATAAGCAACTCAAACAGGAGCATATTCAACTTTCTCAAGAACAAGATAAAAGTATATATATATATATATATAGATAGATAGATAGATAGATAGATAGATAGATATAGCATGCTGAAAGGTATTTTCAATTTTCCAAACGTTCCACCACATAATCATGGATTAAGTAGCTTGACATGCAACAGTGAAATTTTGTTTCGAGAAAACTCTTCGAAAACTATACAAAAACCTTATGAAACCGAAGTAAAAATCAGAGTATTCATTCCGCAATGGCGCATTTGATAATCTTCTTTAATACCGTTTGTCGAAAACAATAAGTAATCTAAAGTGAGATAGTTAAACCATTCAATATAAGTACATCGTGAATAAGTCATTCGGAAAATGTATCCAATAATTCAAAACTGCCTTCACAAAATTACTTAATGGCTGCGTGAGCCATTAAAAGGCATGAGGATTACAGTTGTGTGTCCCTAATGTTTTTTGCCAAAATGTTTGTTTTAAAAGTCTTCTCTGATCAGTTAAAGGGCAGGACAGCAACATGCTTCACGTGCGAGGGATTATTTCCCATAGTTGCAAAAGCAGCAAGCCAAATATTACCTTTGGTGTCTCCAAGATTGGGCTACCCTAGCCTACATCAATAGTTTGAAAGCTGTATGTAGGTTATACATTTTCCATTCCCATGAGATAGATTTGCCTAAATAATGCTGGAGTTTATTGATCTTTTCACGCAATTTAACAGATGTTTAGCTAGAAGCAATATTTACGATTACAAACTTCTTTGTTTTTGTCGGATAGCCTTTTTCCTTCAACTTTACAATGCGATCTTTGGCATTTGAGCAGTGGGGCTGATTTAAATGAGCTAACTTGCTTCCAGACCAAATATTTTTTTTTTAAATGACAATTAAAGGTCAAAGCACAAAATGCTTAAGAAACATTAATAAATGAAAAGTCGACCAGTTGTTGGATTGCCACAAGCACGTTAAATTGCATTCTTATAATCTAGAAAGAAGTGATTAAAACCGAAGAGTGAACAGAAATAAAAGATAAAAGAGTTCCTAATGCTAGAATTGCTTTTGGCTGCGTTTTAAGAATACAACTTTATGAGCACTTAGATTAGAGCAAAAAAACTAAGATGATGCTCGTTAATTTCCAGTATAAATTTCAAAACGTGATCAGCAACATGGTTGTTAAATTACGATTGCATGACGTCAGACCCATTAGTCTCTTAAAATGCAAACTAGTTTGTGGAAGGAAAACAATTTATGTGAGATCGCCTTGACGAAACTTAAAACACTTCATTCTGCGCTTTTTACAAGGAAATCGATGTCACTTTCCTTATGTATTTATAATACACCCGGAAATCTTCACATTGTTAATGTAGTGGAAGCCAGCTTTGACAAAATAATGGTGTTTACTTTAAAGCCATAAAGCATTTCGCTTGGCGTGGAGAAGCTACAAATTCTACACAGAGTATTTGAAAATGTGGAACTGTAAAAGTCTCTCTCCGGCGAGCCTGGCTTCCCCTCTCTCAGCAGAGGTCTGAAGTGAAGCAGCTTGTTTGAGCTCTCTGCCTGCACTTCTTTTTCCAGGGTTCCCACATAAATCAGTAATTCCACATTCTATGCAAAAGCAGCATTTTTCATTCTAAGCTGGGGTAACTCTTGACAGAGAACAAGAAACAGAAGTTGGCCTTAGATAAACCATTTAACAAAGCATTTACACAAAAGTAACTCAACATCTAAATATTACTTGGTTAAGCATAAACGTCCGAGATCCCTCTGGGGGCAGAGCTTTCAGTAAATCCCTCACTGACCTTGCTATAGGCCTCTGGCACAGATAACCTGATCCAGGCAGCAGAAAGCTCTTACTCAGAAAGTACCAGCATGGTTAAGGTCATAGCAAGGTGTCTAAGGTGATAGAAAGTATCTTGGTATGTCCTCGGTCTACTAAAATGTGTTCTGCGATTTAATATACATTCTTTAATGAATGATCACAGCCTGATGGTAATGGGGCCTACTCACAAAGAAATTCTGAAGCACATAAAGAAGCACTCCCATAGTACTTTTTAACATACTCTTACATAACTTTATAAATTGGTTCCCATTTGAAATGGGAATACAATGGGATAATTTAAGGAATATTGATTTGCAGTTAGTACAAATAGAGGATCTGTGTCCTTTTTGCAATTTTACGAATACAAAGTTGGACGTTTCAGACTGTGTATGTAAAAGAGTACTCATGAGTACTACGTCCATACTCATAAATGCTTTTGTGAATATGTCCATATGTGATTATTTAATATTTGATACTTGGTTAGTTTATTACCTTCCATGACATATACAAATTCATATAGATTGGTGTGATCATCTTAGCCTGGGAGTCAGAGCTCCAAAGCCCCCCTGCTCTTTCCCTTAATGCTATCTTGACCCCTTCACCGCCATTAAGGATTTTCCACTCAGTGAGCAGTGCAAAAACCCACCAGAATAGACTGCAGGCAGGAGTCCTCACATCACTCTGTTGCCAGCCTTGAGATCAAGCAACTGCTCTTTTCCTTACTGAGCTGCAATCGGGTTGAGCACACAATATCACATCTAGAGGGGAACTGCCACATAGCCCTGACAGGAGGATATTGGTGATATATTTCTCTCCATCATACTGCCCAACTCCCATGTTGCATAAACTGAGTTTCCGGCTAAGCTCTACAAGGTTTGCTTTCACACCCATGGATGACAAGAGTGAACTTAGTTCAATGCACCAACACTCCAATGGGAAACACAGGTTTTTGAGCCCCACAGAACTCCACCCAATACATAGTTAAAGGGGCATCAATGCTTTTGGTTTTATCACAGTCCCTAAACAGGGATCCAGGGACACTGTCATGCTCAGAAACAAACCTTTTAGGTTCTCTTCAATCCTACACACATAAGATGGGCTGAGAAAAAGACACTTCAACTAAAAAGCTTGTTTATTTCAACAGCCTGTCAACCAACATCCAAAGTAATCACACAGAATATGATTGAAACCACACTAATATACGATGAGAACAACGAGAAAAAATGAACATTTCTAACATGGTTAAAATCAGTCACTGTCAGTAGGGGAGTACCTGCCGGGGCGGTGACGTGGGGAGGGGAGGGGCAGGGTGCGGGTTAGTAATGTATGGATAATGGAGGTTTGCAGGTAAGTAAATATTTAAATAAATCAAACGAATTTTGTTGCGCGCACTGCATTGCATTTGGGGATGTAGTGCACGCAACGAAATTCGCCCCGGCAGGCACTCCCCTACCGACCGCGGCTGGTTAAAATGTAATCTAAAATCCTAACACCCAAAATTCTACTTCTATGCACTACACTAGGAGAGCATGGAAAGTAGAATACATTGCATCTAGATTTTCGTAGGGAGGATGAGGATGAGTGTACAACATATATTATTTACAGCAAAACTGTAATTATCAGGACTCAAGGAGGGTATGATCCCTTAGAAAGGCAAACGTGTTCAGCATCAGTATCAACCCCTCCCTGGCTCCGGCTCAATATCAGCTTTCAGTAGATAGTGTGATACGACAGCAGCATCTCTGGCAGACAGGATCACCTTCTGGCCTGGCAGTATCTTTCTCGTGATAATCTGGGATGAAGGACCTCTCCTGACATGTGGTCAAGTGGCAGTCATTTTACACCATAACTTTTCTAAGATGGAATTTGCAATGTCACCGTAGTAATGTTTGATTTAACCAATAAGCTTCAAGATGCTTTTCTAAGATGCATTCCTTTGAACATATGAGGCACAAATGCAACAATTCAGGCTATACTGTTTTGGCTATTATTTTTATTCGACCTTGAAATTTAAATAACAAGGCACTTGTTCCAGACTGATGTCACATCAGGTGTTTTGTTTATGTTTGTATCTAATTAATTGCCACTTTCGTGGTTCTTGGAAAGATAAGGACATATGGCTTCTGCGCCAAAGGAAGACATGTTGATAATTCTGCAGAAATGCAGAAAATGGAGTTCAGGCCTACTTAAAATTGAGTTGGGCCTCATGCCCGTGTGTCGCCCCACTTCTGATAAAAGACTGAGCAGATTGGTCAACATAGCCAACACCTTCAATACTCTTTGCTAATTGTTTTCAACACTTGACTGTCCGTAGCTCCTGGTTGACTTTCACCTCAGCATCTGAGCTGAAGAGGACTTCCTTAGATACACATATCGTGCATATTTGCACTCCTTCATCCATATCCCAAATTACAACCATTACCAAATTAACTCCCTCCCTGAAACTACAACCACCATTCCCTTATCAGCCAGCCTTTTCTATAGTCTCATGCCATCTTAGCAGTCCTCAAAGTGCCTAAAATCTATGATACCCTCACCGATTTGAACCCTGGCTACCTTTTCCTAGGCAAATCTATAACGACCCTAAGAGTAACTCTGCCTTTTCTTACCGTGTCAAAATACCATTGCACTTTTAAAGAAACCTACCAAGCATGTGGGACACTGCCATCTTTAACAAGTCATCTAATATCACTATCTCTCTCAATGACTCAGTTCCCTACTCATCCACTGTGCTATGGTGTTCATAGCTAATATCTATGGGGCCCTGGCTTGGACATTAGGGAAAATGGCAGCTCGTTCATAACCCTGTGACAGTGCTGGACAATAAAGCTGATATAATGCTAACTGGGGGGGGATATTAAACCTGTGGTGTGGCATGCCTGCTAGTTGCACCTGCCAGAGGGCATGTTATTCATCCGGTCTAATGTGCACCTCTGATATTTATCCCTTATGCTATGGACAGGCTGTTTTTTATCAGCATGACCGCCATTTTCTGTATGCGACGGAGCGCATACTGGGTTTCAACAGCTTCAAATTAGGCCTATTTTTTGTCAAGTCAGATATGAAATACCTTTCTCAGTAGTGAAGAAGTGCTCCTTTTCAGTTTTGGCTTGACAGTGTAACTGTCATTTGAACTTATGTGATTAACAAAAGAGAGTTTTAAGAAGAACTACTGAAAGAGGGGCTTTGGTTCTTCCCATATGTGGCCCTTTCTCTCTACTGAATGTGACTGGGCAGTAGTAGAGGTGGGTGAGCTAACAAATTACCAGGGAGAGCAGTGGCGGATCCTCCATGGGGGCATTTGGGCGCCGCCCCACTGCTTTCTCGCCGTGCGAGAAGGCAGAAACAAATAGTAGAGAACTACCATTTGTTTCTGCCTTCTCGCACGGCGAGAAAGCAGAAGTTCCTGGTGAGAGAGTGAGCGGCGTTACTCGAGGGAAGAGGGGGAGTGGCTTTCCCACTGTTGTTAATACTGTCTGTTTGGGCAGCCTGAGAGGCTGTCTAAACAGACAGTAATAACTGTATTAAGAACAGTAGGCAAGCTGCTCCCCCCTGCCCTCGAGTAACCCTTCCCACTCTCCCTGCTCTCTGTATGCTGCAGCATACAGAGAGAAATGACGTGGTTGGGGCAGCCGGCCGAACCAACCACATCGCTGTGCTGTGGTGAAGGGGAGGGAGGCTGCCTGCAGCCTATCTGCGTGACGACGAGCACGACTCTGAATTCAAAAGAACAGGACGGTGGGAGTCGGGAGTCTGGTGGTCGGTGGAGTCTCGGAGTCGGAACTTGAAGGCAGGAAGAAGGTAAGTTTGACTTTTATTTTATTTATTTTATTTATCCCGCTTCCCCCCACCCGTAATGCCGGCCGGCTCTTTTTATGCTTGGGCACTCGATTTTCAATTTTTTCACGAGAGGGGGGGGATTCGGGCACACGCGTCACGCCCCGCCACTTTCAAATGTCACCAGCCGCGACTGAGGGAGAGCCGAACCTTAGTTGAGCCAAAGGTCTGGCTGGGCTCTAAAAGCTCGTGCGTGAGCCAAGCCCAGCCCTGAAAATAGTTGGGATTTAAATCATGCAATAAACATCATGTAGAAATATGATAGTGTCTTAAAAATTAAAAAAGGCATTTCTTTAACATGCAGACACTTTTCACCTTAATACATCAGATTATGCTTTTTTTACAGCACACACCATGAATGTATGTATTAGCAGTGGTAGTGTGCTTCAACTGAAAAAGAGTGTTTGCATTGCACTGATTATGCTCAATACCCTAGGCCTTA
Organism: Lissotriton helveticus; assembly: GCF_964261635.1. Lineage (NCBI taxonomy): Eukaryota > Metazoa > Chordata > Amphibia > Caudata > Salamandridae > Lissotriton > Lissotriton helveticus. The sequence goes on from NC_136065.1 coordinate 1,026,045,331, forward strand.
GTTGGGGAAGGTGAAAAGCCAATAAACATGGCTGTAGGCGTGATTGGTTTCTGAGGAAAGGTTGTGTCCAGTGCCATAGGCTTGATCTACTTATTATTAAAAGTCATGCCAAAGGCAGCAGGCCTTAATTATAGACTGAGAAAAGCATATTTCAAATGCACAAGGGCTTTATGGGTGGATTGGTGTTACACTGTCTTAAACCCAGTAGGTTAGTATTTTCTAGCATAGAATCCCACATATTATGGTAGTAGGCAAGGGATCTGGTAATACCCTCTGATAAACCCTGTTTTTTAACTGATTTGTTTTTAGGCATAGCTTTACAGTAAAGCTGTTGGCTTGGGCTTATCTGATCACAAAGAAAAAGAGTTGTAAGAAGCAATACTAAGAGAGTGGCTGTGGCATTACCCGCATATTTATGGTCTCTAAAAGCAGTGGATTGAAATATAGCTGTCTTAGGGCCAGATGTATCAACATACTCTTTTGCGATTCTCAAATAGCGATTTTTAAGGAATCGTTATTTGAGAATTGCAAAATGGTATGTATATAGAAATTCGCTATATTTTAGCGATTTCTTAAAATTCCTTAATGGCGATTAGCAAATTGCTAATCGCAATTAAGGAATAATTCCCATTCATTTCTATGGGCCAGGAGGCCCATAGGAATGAATGTGAAATGATTCTCAATTTGCGATTCGCAATTTGCTAATCGCAAATTGAGAATAATTTCAAGGGTGCTGCACCCCTGAAATTGACACGTGTGCGCATATGGCGTACATACATGCCCTAAGGGCATGTATGAGCGTCACATGCCACCTTTACAAATTGCAAAAAGTGCATTTGTAAAAGAATTCGCAAATTACCACCAACTACAAGTTGGTGGTAATTTGCAATTTCTTAGAGTGAAATCGCAAAACTTTCTTCTTTCTTACATACCATTTAAGGAATCGCTTTTTGCGATTCCTTAAATGGTAGCGCAAAATTAAGGAATCGCAAATTTTGCGATTCCTTAATTTTGTGATGCGATTTTTTTCATACATTGCATTTCCCGGTTTTTTTGTCGCAAACGCAGCAATTTTGCGATTTGCAGCGTTTTTTCCTCCTCGGCGGTTTTTCCGCCGCCGCGGCGGTTTTTCGCCGTTGGCCGACGGGAGCACGGAAGGGGTTAAAGCTAAAAGACTTTTTTTTTGTTTATTAAATATGCCGATAAATGCAGTAGGCCTCTCATTTTACTTAGTGAATGGCTGGACAAAGCCTGTAGACTTAACCATTGTGATTGCAAAAAGTATCATGTTTTTCAATAGATCTATATGACTTTTGCAAGTTTTTATGATTAGAGCCTGCTACCTCACACTTAATGGGAGCAGGCTGCATTTTCAGAGATAGTTGTCCACTTTAATGTATCTGTAGAATATGTAATTTGCACTCTGGTTAATCTGCAAGTCCTTGTTGGACGGGTTCTAATTTGTAATTCCACCTGAAATCCTGTAAATATGAGTCGTTTTGAATATAGCGTGTAGTTGTGTTAAAGCACTTTTACTTTTTAAAGGAAAAGCATTGGTTGAGCATTGGTATACAGTGGGTTATTTTTGTCTATTGCTCAGTTATGAGTTTCTAGCCTACAAAACCTACCATAGTTTGCCTTAATACCCTAAGAGTCAAGTTGTGAACTCTTTGACAAATGCACTAGAAAGCGTTTTTCATTAAGAGATTAACTCTGTGACGACTGTAACAGAAAGAATTTCCTATTTTGAAGTCGTACATGAACACCATACGGAGGGGGGTATACATTAAAACTCAGAGACCTTCTGACACAGATTTCTTGTTCAGGTGGTAATGGAGGGGTCTCATTTTCAATGTGTGCATGTATAGATTTTGTTTAGCATTTAAATGTTTGTGACTGGAAGCACTTTTTCTTTTTTAAAGTAAAAACCATGAGCATTGATGTATTAAGAACATTTGTGGAACTTTTCAACATTTATATAAACTCTTTAGTTGCTTTAATTTATTCTTTTGGTTGCACTTTTGTGAATTTCACTGTTGATATTCAATTCATAGAACAGCAAAGTTATAGGAACTCTGCCCTTCCACTTACACACCAGGAACTCCTTGTTTCCAATCACATTTTAAATTACCAACAACATTTTAATGATGAACACAGATAAAAGGAAATGATCCTTACACCCGGATTTCTCTTTGGTAGTCACTGGTTCTTGGTCCACTCCCAGACTCTGTTACTGTATTAATCTGTTGGTGTCACTTTCAACACTGACTTTACCTTCTGTCCTCTTGTCTACAAGATGTCTGGTACATGTAACTCCCTTTTAAAGAGTTTTACGGAAATTCTTACTTGTCTTTGAGTTGAAGGGAAAAGGATGGAGATCCAAGCAGCTAGCTCATCGTGTTTGGATTATAAAAATGCAGTCTTATTTGGCTTAACAAAATATCTCATCTGTCGACTTCAGATTGTACACGGTGCAAATGCCACATCTGTTAAGACAAAGTTGACTTGAAATTACACAACAGCCAAAATAAACAGACAGAGCTAACTGGAAAATCCACAAATCCACTCTTGATTAGATTGCTGGAGCCCAAAAGGACTTTCTTCGATAGTTCAGACCTTTACATACACCCACTTACAAATGACACTATGGGGAATCCTCCAGGCTCCGGAGAGGGATCTTTTCTACCGTATGAAGAATTAGAGTTTACTAAGGAATAAGGTCATCAAAATATCATGGACTTTTAAATTTTACAAAGACTCAATAACGAGTGGTTAAGACAGTTTTAAAGGCTTTATTTTTATCTATAAGGTTAGCATCTCATATATCTTTATTCAGTTGATTAATTTACTGAAATAAGATAAAAATTAGAAATTAGCAATCAAGACGTAAACCATAAAGAAACCCAGTAAGCTAGCTAAGGGACCTATTCTAAATAGGAACCCATTAAGAGTTCAGTTGCCACAATTACAGTAGCAACTGTTTTAGAATAGCCATCTGTGCAATAGCATCACTTCCAAATAATAAAGGGAATCACCCCAAGATCTATAAAAGGAATGAACTCCCCATACAGAAGAGACTCTGGCTGTGGAGAAATCCAGCAGCAAGATCACCTGACGGGTAAAGGGAATGTGGAGGTGTGGAGCTAACTAACTAGAAACACTTGTTATTATAACTTTCTAATACATGTATCAATCTTCGAAGCTGTCTTTACTCAATGTCCCATGCTCTCTAACCCCATCTTCTGTGTCCAAGTATGCCCATCGTTAATATAAATCCTTTTCAATTACCACATACATCCCTACCCTCCTTCCGATGTGTACCATCATCCACAAAAGATCCTCCTGAATCCACCCAAATGTTTGCACACTTCATCAAGCATGCTGCAGGCTAAAATTAAGTTGGCAAATCACTCTAAGACCATCTAAGAGCATCACATGTGAAATATCAATGAACCATAAACCGTTTTTTTTATAGTTTAACATTTACTTGCTAACAGCCTCCTGACCAGCTTAATAAAAATCCAGTAATACTCCAGACCATTCAGTCCTGCAAAACCCATCTGTTCCAAATTATCCATGCTCTAACCTCAAGCCCTCTGAACAATGTCTTTAAATAAAAGTGCCTCAATAGATATTTAGATTGCATTTCCAACACTGATGGCGCATTGGCATAGCCAATAGGTCTCGCCTTTGGAACCTTATAAGTATTGAGTTATGCAGTACAATATCCGTGGTGCAACAACATCAACTGTTGCATGTCTTAACACTTATAAGGTCCCAAAGGTGAGACCTATTGGCTTTGCCAATGCTTGTTCTTTTTGTTTAAGCACTCTACGAGAATGCTTGTGTTTTCCAGCTGTCTCCCTAGGTTCGTTATCTTCCCCTCTCCGTGCTCGCTCCTCACTGTCGCACATGTACTTCTCCTCTCCCCATGCCTTGCTTATGCTTACCTTCCAGTGGGCACACTCTTGTATTGCTTACTTCCCTCGGTGCTTCTACCAGGTGCCAGCGCTACATTGCTCTCCCTCACGCCTGTTTGCTCCCCTGCACCGTCTGTGTTGCTTTTACATACGCCGTCCGAGTTGCTTATTTCCCACCTCCACGCGCACTCCCACTTTCCAAAAATAAAAATCTTTTGTACGAGTTAATAAAACAAAAAAAAGCCTCTGTGCCATTTTGTAGGCGTGCAGCAAATTTAGCCCTGCTAGACAGTAGATCAGTGCTTGATTTGAGTCGGTGATTGCTGGTGGGTGCCACTGGCGCTCATTTTCGGGGACGACACGTATCGGCCTTATGGGGCATTTCACGAAAGAAAGAGAAGGAAGAACAAACCAAGCGGAAATACAGAGGAAGAGAAAGCCGGGAGTAAGACAAATGGCCAGGGAGTGGCTGATAGCGATTTAAGGAGGCATGAGGTGGATTTAAGACAAGGAGCCTTGGACGTCTGTGCGCTGACGTGTAAAAAGCACCTGGTGGGCACCGGAACTCTTTCTTTGACAAATTAAACACCACAGCAGATGTTGGACAGCATATCTAAAAATATTGACAAATTCAGTAGGCCATAAAGGCGAGTCCTGCTGGGCTTGCCAATACTTGTTTTACGGGTTATTAATACGTTCAGGGGAACGGACGCAAAACCGTAACTCCCAGAATTAATTGACTTAACTGAAAGGCTAGGGCTGGAATCCAGGTGTCCAGGTGGCCTGGAACCTCAGTGACCCTTTGCTGTCGACAGTTGAATGCTGGCTTTCTGGTGGTGGGAAACAGACTTACTAAACACACTATGCAAGACAAAGGGGTACAAATGGTAACGCCTCTCAAATTTAGTGCGTAAAAGGTTTGGTTTCGAAAACTGATGCAAAGGCAGCTCCCTCCACACGCCTTTGTGTGACGACCGTAGTGCCAACCTCTAGATAAGTTGACCAAAGAGGGCATGATGTAGAAAGGGAGAGTGCAAACACCCATAACGGGCCATGCAAAACCACACCAACTAAAGTTGTTCAAAGTAGCAAGTTCTGGGTTTGGGTGAAATCATAAGCGCACACAATGGGCAAAAGTCAAATGTAAAGATTTCCCACACGTAACACATATCATTTTTGCAAAACATTGTACATATTACAGGATGGAAACCTGGGCTGTCATCTGCGGGAGATTTGTATTCAAGGGTGCGCGCCTTGAGGACACACCTCACACAAAACAGCACTCGCTGGGCTGAGTTGGAGCAGCGCAAGAGCATGGTCAGCATCACACACACACACACAGACACACACAGCACTTTTAGTGCAAGTTCAGGGCGTGACGTCTTTGAAGCACGTGGCATTGTAAACATGGTACGATGCTGCATCTGTTGTTTGCTGAGTTTGGGCGCAAGTGTTTTTGAGTCTCAAAGAGTGAAGTCGCCGACCGACCTTTGATGAAGATGCCCGTTCCTGGTCGGATCTGCCAGAAGCGGGCACTGGCGCTCGGTGCCAGCACAGGTCGTCGTGGCTCCGGAGTCTGATGGATGGCGCATAGGTTTGGCCCCGGCTGCGACGGCCCAGGTGGATCCCGCACCTTTGTTTACACAGTTGCGCAGAGCTGGGCTCGGCCGTTCCCATGACACGTAAAACTCACACCACAAGCACGAGGGGACGGCGGCGGGGAGGGTGACAGGCCCACATCTGCATTCCAATGTCGCTGCTCCTGGCTGGGAAAACAGTGAACCCAGATGTGGTTAATCTGAGGGTTGTTGTAATCCGAGCCAACCTGATCCCCGCCTCGAAAGGGAGAGGGTGGGGCCTAAGGCTCCTCTGCAGACCTCCAAGTCCAACAAACCTCGGAGGCCATTCGGGCCACCTGAGTGGAACAAGGTGCCACACCTGGCGACTGGAGCTTAGTTTTTAGCCAACAAGACTTTGTGTGCTGTGCTTTGATTGCAGAACCCCGTAGACAAGGTCTAGAGCGGACACAGCGGAAGCCTCCACGAACCTGGGCCAACAGTAAACACATACCTGAAAAATTGGAAAGTCAAAGCACCAATTCACCATAGGCGCAATTCGAAGCGCCCATGTCCCTACGCTTTTGATGGATTCCGCCAGGCAACCACGCTAAAACGGGGGCAGCCGCCAGCTCCCCTCGTTCTACTGGCTGAAGGTGGCCCCCCGCTCTCCTTGATTGCACAATGAGATGTTCTTTTCTACACAGCTAGACTCTGCGTGCTGTGTCCCATGAATTGGCTTCGTCTTTAACCCGACAGATTTATTGCGCCCTGATGAGACTCCAGTAAATTGCAACCTGGATTCGAAACGCGCCGGCTAGTTAGAAAGGATTAATTGGGATTTATTCCTTCATACCAGCAACTGCTGGTGGCAAAACGATTCATAAATTGTCTGTAGTCCTTTCTCACTCTTCTCTTTTTCTAAAACTTTTTTTGATGCTTTATCTATCACATTTGTAGAGATTTTTTGTCCTGTTTTGCACATGTTTAAATTGTTCTGTTTTGTTGTAGATTTGCCCCAATATTAGTTCCTCACGGTTTTTTGTGTTTTTTCGTTGAGAATACATTTGTACAGAGAAAATGATGACAATTATAGTGTAAATATGTAATGTAGATAAGTGTCTTTGTGTGTCTTTATGTATTGTTTTCGACAAACTTTGATGAAACAAAAAAAAAAAATCATTGGTATAAATTAAAGTACCTGGTTGAATCCGACAGTTAGCGTTTTCAGCCTTCCTCAAATGTGGATGTAAATGTAGGTGGTGAGGCATCTTTTGGTATTTGTGTTCAAGATAGGGTCCAGCCTTCCCACCTGTCCTTAAGGGCCTGGCTCCTTTTGTTTTCCTCGTGCTACTCACAATGGCAACCAGCACAAGCGTGCGCGCCTTGCGCGGCAGCAGGGGGAGGGGAGAGAGGAGGGGACCTGCGCGATTCCCTTGCGGGAGCGAGCAGCAAGGCGCCATAATTAATACCATATGGCGCAGCGCGCTCCCACGAGGGAATCGCCAAACGTGCAGGCTTTGCCATTGAAGGCAATGGAATGTGTGCTCGTTTTTGGCTGAAAAGCCTTAGAGATTCCAAAAGGTCTTTTGTCTATGCAGCGCATGCGCGCTGCTAGGCGAGACCTAATGACCCCCTCAATACCCAGTTAAAATAAATCTGTCCCAAATTACTAACTACTCCCACACTGCCAGGTGACCCAGAACATCCAAGATCCTTGAGAGAAACATTTATTTATTTTATTTATTTATTTGAGGAGTTTTGTATAGCGCTGGCTAGAGTTATCAGAGCGCTTTACATAAGGAACAGCAAGTTACAAGTTACAACATTAAACATTAGTTACACGAAGTTACATAGTAAAACAAGAGTAACTAGATAATAGCAAATACAGACACGTAATAAAAAAATTACACAGTAGTATGCATTACAAGAGCATGGCGTAACAGAGAACAAAACATCCTAAGGGTCAAAGCAGGTAAGGGGGGAAAGTAAAAAAGGGGTAAGGAAAGCAGATCAGGACAGGAAAGTGAAAGAAAAACAAACCGGTATTTGGACCAGCAAACTCAAGAACCCATTACTCGGAATCTGTAATAGTTGAGAGGAGTGTAGGGGACCTAAAGGGGGGGGGGGGGGTAAAGTTAAAGGTCAGTCAGGCGAGAACGTGGAGCAGTCCAGCAGAAAAGGGAAACGTTCGAAGGTCGCCAAGATGGAGTCCAGTGGGATTGAGGAACGGACAAAGGTCAACAAGATGGAGGATCCAGGTCATGGGCACCGACAGAAACATGATCCCCAATGTCCTAGACCAATGTCAGATAGGCTTATCACCCCAAAAGTGTATTGTGATGAACCTATTTGCTAACTGTGACAGTAAAAAAGTCTCTGTGAATATGACCTTGCTAATACTTCTTGAACTCCCTGCAGCCATGAATTCTGCCCATCACTGAAGCACTGATCAACATTATCCCAAGGGACACTGCACCTGTAGTTCCAATCTGACATTTTCAGTTCTTTCCTTGCGAACTCAATAAATCAAATAAAGTGTGATGTCCCCCAGATTTTCATATCCAACAAATATTCTGCAGGTTCCACCAAGAATTTCCATTCACCCATTCTCTTTACAATCTTTATGCTTTATCCAATGCTCAGCCTTTGCTCTGTTGGCATCACTCTCTATTCATGTGCCCGCTACTCTTGAACCCACCTGAAGACTGTTGCTCACAATAGATTTAATAGCCACCAATCTAGATATCAGAAAATAATGGATGTGTCATGACTCCACTCACGGCGGACCTATAATCTGCAGAAGCAAAGATAGTCCTCCAAATACCTCCTCGAAACATCCCCCAACACCTGATAGAAAACAGGTGTCCGTGGCTTGTGCCTGGGGAGAACAGGGGGTAGGTGATGAAAAGACAGATGGGGAAGCGAAGACAAAAAACCTAGCATCAACACCACAGCAAACACGTTCCAAGGTTTGATGACCCCGTCTCCCTGTGTCTGTTTTTCCTATAAAATACAGAGGCACAATCAGGGTTTGGCAGACAGAAAATAATGCATACAATTCTAGTTCTGAGTTCCCTTCCAGCAATTACTCACCAATTGATAAACGGTGTTTAAAGTCAGTGATGAAAGCGTTTGCTTAAACTGTGAGCTGAGTGCTGTAAACTGATGTGCTGTGGGCGCTGTAGCATACTGGCTGAAGCAAAGTATTTACTCCAACCGGTGTGAAAGTGCTGTTTTGCCCACTGTGAGATGGTGCGGAGGTGAGGTGCCGGTACACTCGGGGCTGAAAGCGTGTGCCTAAACTGTGAGTTGAGTGCTCTGTGGTATACTGGCAGAAGCAAAGTATTTACCCTTCCGGTGTGAAAGTGATGTTTTGCCCACTGCTCCGGGTGGTGTAGCTTACTGGCTGCTGTAGCATATCTGTGCAGGTGGTGTTAGTATGCGTTTAGAGTATAGCGGGAGTGGGAAGGAAAGTACTCAGTGATACCGGTATGAAGACTCGGGGATGAAACTGTGAGTGTAATCTGTGAGTTTATTGCTATGAAGTGGTGTGCTGTGGGCGCTGTAGCATACTGGCCGCTGTAGCATACCTGTGTAAGTAGTGTTAGTGGGCGTTTATTCTATACAGGCCAGGATGCCCTTGGTGGTGACAGGTTGCGCTATACAAGTATACCACAATACAATACAATACAGGGAGTGGGAAACAAACTACTCATCCCTATTGGTCTGAAGAGTCTAATGTAGTGTTTTAGGAAGCAGGAATAAAGGAATAATTGTGAAGAATATAATGCAGAATGTTGCAATGCCAGAGAAGGAAAATGATAAAATGAGTTGTGTGTAAGAAAGTGGTTGTGTGTAATAAAGGGATAGAGTTTGAAAATTATATAGAACGTGTCTTTATTTAACCCCTTCGCTGCGGCGGCAATTCCGCCGCAGCGCTAGGGGGGTGGGGTGGCCGCGCGGCGCTCCCATGCTCGTGACGGAACCGCTCCGTCACGAGCCTCGGGTGCGCTGTGCTTATGACGGAGCGGTTCCGTCACGGCCCCGCCCGCTCAATGGAACGTCCAGTGCAGGCGCGGAATCCGCGCCGCGCAGGCACGCCGAGCGGGCCGTGACGGAACCACTCCGTCATCAGCACAGCGCGTCCGTGGCTGGTGACGGAGCGGTTCCGTCACCAGCATGGGAGGGGTTAAGTGCCATAATTGGACCCACTGGTGCAAGAGCTAGGGTATCCAGCTGATACAAAGTTGAACCAATGTTGCTGTATTCAAACGTAAACTCCTGCATTGTTTATTACTAGTTACAATTGCATGTGAAATAAACAATAGCTATTACACTTGAATGACTCTACATTCTATAAGGGAAATAAAGGTAGGGATATGATTACCACATGTATTGTTTAAGGAAAGAAAGAAATAAAAAAGAAATTGCAAAATGTAATTATCAAACTTTTTAGGTACCTTGGCAGTGCTTTTTTGTAACAGAAAATTATCAACAGTAGAATAGTTAGCAATCTGTTGTACAGTAGATTCAATGTGGTGCATGTCAGAATTGGTACTAGTTCTACCCACATTGGAACTTTGAGGATGAATACACACATTGCGCTTCTGAGAAGCACATTGGGTACCTTTGTAGTCAGACCGTACATTATTGTTTTCAGTTGTTTCAAAAAAACATTCTTGTGTAGAGAGCTAAGGCATCAAGCTGAGACAAACTCCAACTGCTTCTACTGTACTCAAAGCGAAGCTCCTGCATCCGTGAATTGCACATTGTATGTTACAGTTCTATGCGACTTACAAAGTAGCTATTAGACATGAATAAATAAATTGTATAATGAAAATAAAGGTAGTTTATGATTACCACACTGTGCCAACCAGTTCCTAAACAAAGTCGTCTTTTTACATTTTTACTGTGAGGTTCTGAGCAGAGGCTGACTTTGAGTAAAATTGTGTGAAAGGGCTTTGTGAATAACAGGCAGGCAGAGAGGTGTGTGCACAAAAAATAGACGTGGATTCTAAATGGGTGTCGGGTTTAGGTTAATTTAGGAAGTAAATAGCGTATTTGCATAGGCCATACATCACCGATTCCAGGTTAGAGTGGAGACGTAAGGGGCAATAATGAAGATAGAGTTCAAATGTCTGAGTATACTTAGAAAGTTATTATATCAAAGTAGTAGGATTGAAGAGTATTATAAAAAATTTAAAGGAAAAACTAAAAAAAGATGGAAAAAATCCATTCAAGAATAACGTGAGTTTCTTACAAGTCTTGGAGATTCCAGTCCAGAATTTCTTCAGCGGCTTGAGATGTGTAATGTTCCAAGAGGCTATTGTTGCCATTGTGTGAGAAAAGCGAAGCGATCCAATTCATATCCTCGAAGGGACAGTAATGTTCCTCGAATGTTGGAGCGATAATTTGAATGGGCAGGCAATCTGCGATGTTGTGAAAGGACGCACGTTGCAGGAGATCTTTTGCGGCCGCGCAGAAATCCCATTCTGCTGCGATTCCTTTTTGCATTGCATTCGCCATTGCTCCACTTCGCGAACAATCACGTTCATGGTTTTCAAGATACTCCATTACCTGTCGGATATCGGGAGCGACGTTGAGATGTTGGCAAGGCATAGATCCATTCGCCAGTCGAATGGGCAAGTTTTGCAATCAAACGATGGTTGTACGCATATTGCATAAGTGTGGATAAATGTTATGTTCTAGCTAGCTCCTTTAATAGATAGAGGCAGGTAGCCGAAAAGTTTTTCAGTTTTTTTACAGTATTGATGTAGCTTGGCGTAGAGGCGTATTCTTTCGGACATAGTTGGTATCATAGAGAGGGTAGCCATTTCTAGAAGTAGAATTAGTAGTAGGATGGCCGCAAAGAGGGCGAGAATTATGGGCAATGTTCCTGTTATTTCAGAGATGATCGAATGAATGTCAGAATGTAGTCTGGTATTAAAAGAAGAAGAGTTTAAAAGCGGGTTAGAAGGCTGCAGGAGACCGTGTTAAAAAGTGTGCCAGACTTTAAGTGTGACATGTGTTGAAAATTGTGTAACAATTCACAAAGTGTAATTGGCGTTTCGTATTTAAAAGGGAGTGTATTTTATTTGAAGTTCGTGGTATCTGCAGTCGATAAATTTCTTTTGCAGAAGTGAGGGAGACTTCTGCTCTGAACAAAGTTGCTTTTAGTTTGGTTTGTTTCTTGAAATGTGTTTTCAAACTAGGAATTGAAGGCCAAGTTAAAGTTTGGGAGTTAGTTTGTGTGGGTGGGAATAGATATTGCCACAGGAAGTTACTATGTTTGAAACAGTAAGGACATGCGGTATGCCATCTCACATTCCGTAGGAGTGCATGTTATTGAGAAGCAGATAACTGTCGTTAGAAAGCTGTGTGAATATTGGTGTGATTGTGGGAGTTTGTGTCCTTTTAAGAAAGGATGCAAGATTGGGGGCTGTAAGCTTAGAAGCGCAGTGTAGTTGGTCATTCTTGGATAGTAATGAATGACTGCCAATGTGGTTGCACTATTCACCTGTGAGAAAAACTTCTGCATGCTCTTTAGGATAGCGGTATGTAAATGGGATAAGCCACTGCTCGTGAATAAACGCGCTACCTTATATAATGATATTCAACATGACAAACAACATGTGCACGTAGCAGACACAATGACACTACATTCTGTGGGAACCGTGGCTAGCCATGTACACAAACCAAACATGGCATGGCACCTCTGCCTCACAATGCAAAATGCGGGGAGAGATGGGAGCAAAGTATGTGCGAAGGTGGCAAGTAATTATCAATTATAAAAGAATATAATGCAAAGTTTTGTGGGGATGTGCCAGACAGAGTTGAGTATGCAGAGCACAGACATGTACACGTCAACATACACTGATGGTCTATTGAGTGAAGTGGACAGTGGACGCAACAATGATAGTACAGTCAGTAGGGAAGATTACGGAAAGGTAGCGCGTACGTGCCTCTCCCCCCAAAAAAATGGGGAAGTGGCTGGCTCGGCATACGCAAGGGTAACGTAGGGGTATGAAGAAGAGGCATGTTTCTCTGGGTGTGGTTCTCTCCCGGATTGGTGAACGTGCCTACCAGGTCTGTGCAGCTTACACCACCACGAGGCTGACGCTGTGAGCGAAGGTGGGTGCGTGAATGATGCTCTCAGCGTGCTGGTATCTAGAAAGCTAATGAACGTTGCCTAGCTCCAAGTGGACAACTAGGACTCTAACACGCATCAACAGTAGCAATTTAGTAAAGTAAATTCAGTTTTAATGGTTCTTTATACAATTAAACAGTAAAACAATTTCTAAACAGGTTTCCAATCATACATCTGATTAATACAAATGAAACCCACAATTATAAATCAGTTTGAACAAAAAATCTAATTCTAAATGATCATCTTTGATAACACAACCCTATGCATTTCGGGACAATTGACCCTTCTTCAGGGGTTTTCTGTGGAAACAAAACATAAAAGTAAACAATTTCATTTGAAGCACAGAGGGCATACATTATGAATGTTAATACACGTGGACAAGGTCAGCACTGCTGTCTCCCTGTGTTAGTGCCACCATCACCAAAGTGAAAAAAACGGCGAGAGAATACACATAAGCAAACGCGGACTTACTTAGTTTCTAAGTTGATACTGCTGCTGGCTATTTGGACACAAGAATGGATAAAAGCATGCTTTCAATACCTCAGAACCCCAAAAAAATTGATGTAGCCAAAAGAGATATGTTCATCACGTTGATGCGTGTTAGAGTCCTAGTTGTCCACTTGGAGCTAGGCCACTTTCATTAGTTTTGCATACATGTCCAGCAGATATAAATCTAACACTGCACACATATAGGATAAAAAACAGAATTATCAATATATTCGAGTGTGCTTTTCACCTACGTACATAGGTATCTAGAAAGCGGCATGGCCGCTGCGATGCATATATGCTCCACAGTTCACCTTTCGACACCCCTGTATGTGAAAGAGGGCCTACCACATGCCGGCGGAAGCTCCTGGGCCGAGGTTTGCGAGCTCGTAAGGCTCCTGAGATTTACGCTGGCTACTGCGACACAGGCACACAGCGCCCAGCCTGAGGCCCAGGAGCGTAGAGTGCTCTGTATACTACTCACACAGTAGGCCGACAGGTACCGACAGTGGAACGGTGTTTTGATAACACAATGGATGATGTTAGAACTGTATCTGAGAGTGGAGATGAAGGTAGTCCTTTCGACCAGGTGCAACCAAGTCTACGCCCCAACAGTGGAACGGTGTCTTGATCCCACAATGGACGATGTTAGAACTGCATCTGAGAGTGGAGATGAAGGTACTCCCTTCGACCAGGTGCAACCAACTCTAGGTCCCAATAGTGGAACGGTGTCTTGATCCCACAATGGACGATGTCCGATATTGTCTGCAGCTTGGTTTTGATAGGAATCCCTCTGTTGAGGTGCATCACAGTCTGTGCTTCTGTAGCTAACTGCTGTACAGGATTATTGGGCTTTGTTGACTGTAGTCGCTGGACTACAGCGCGGTACAGCAGGCCCGAACAATGAAACGGGGTCTTGATTCTATGATTGAGGATGTCAGAAGTTAAAGTCTGTGATGATTTTGGTGTACCCCCTCTGATCAGGTGCAACCAACTCTAGATCCCAACAGTGGAACGGTGTATTGATCCCACAATGGATGATGTTAGACCTGCATCGGAGAGCGGAGATGGAGGTATTCCCTTCTACCAGCTGCAACCAACTCTAGGCTGTAAAAGTAGAACGTGTGTTGACTCCTCAAAGGACAATGTTAGAACTGCATTTGAGAGTGAAGATGAAGGTACTCTCTTCGATCAGGCGCAACCAACTCTAGGTCCCAACAGTGGAACGGTGTCTTGATCCCACAATGGATGATGTCCGATATTAACTGCTGCTTGCATTTTCTCAGAAGTTCGTGTGTTGAGGTGCATCACACTCTGTGCTTGCATAGCTAACTGCTGCACATGATTATTGGGCTTGGTTGACACTAGTCGGTGAAGTATACTGTGGTACAGCAGGTGCGAACAGTGAAATGGGGTCTTGATTCTATGATTGAGGATGTCAGAAGTTAAAGTCTGTGATGATTTCTGTGTACCCCCTCTGATCAGGTGCAACCAACTCCGTGGTTTCGAATCCAACGGTATGTGGTTGTGAGTTGTGAATGACTACTGGATTTGGTTTAGACTGCGGTTCGCAGGGTTCACAATTTAGATTGAGTGGTGATTGTTTAACTACAGAATCCAGTAGTTAAGTAATTAGAACGTCTATTGAAACATACATAATATTGTTTTAGTATACTTGCTTGAAGAAGTTTTTTATATGAGTTATAGGTTTAGTAAAATGACCAAATTCATATTGCAAGTCCAAAGGAATAGTGCATAGTGTAGACTGTGGGCATATTAAATCCCAATTTGAATTGTTTTGATTTATTCATTGTAGAGTTCTCTGTAATTTATGTTGTTTTATTTTGGAAACAGGGAGTGAGAAAAAGTATTAATGGCTGTGTGTGTGAGTACTGCCTTCAATTAACAATGCAGACGGTAGTGTTCACAATTCAGATCGAGTTGCTATTGTAGAAGATGCAGTACTGTAAGAGAATAGATTGCTTAGTGTGCTCTGCCTGCACCACTCATAAGCATAATTGCAGGCTCTGCACACGTTTTCTTTGCTTCGCGTATTGCAAACTGTAGAGCCCAAGTCAATGCCACGTGACTGTGGGCCCTTGCTGAACACTCTCTCTGGGCTATACTGCAGACTTCAGTGTTTACATTTGACATTGAGTCTGTATTGTAGATGATGCAGTCGTTTAGGAAAAGACATTGCTCCAGTGTGCTCTGTCTGCACCACTCATACGCATCATTGCGGGCTCTGCACACTTTTATTTGCTTTGCGTATTGCAAACTGTAGAGCTCAAGTCAATGCCACGTGGCTGTGGGCTCTTGCTGACCGCTCTCTCTGGCCTACACTACAGACATCAGTGTTCACAATTGAGATTGAGTCGCTATTGCAGATGAGGTAGTCTTGTAGGAAAAAATATTGCTCCAATGTGTACTGTCTGCACCACTCATTTGTATCATTGCAGGCTCTGCACACATTTTTTGGTTTGCCTATTGCAAATTGTAGAGCTCAAGTGAATGCCATGTGGCTGTGGGCCCTTGCTGACCGTTCACTCTGGCCTACACTGCAGACAGCAGTGTTCACAATTGAGATTGAGTCGGTATTGTAGATGAGGTAGTCCTGTAGGAAAAGACATTGCTCCAGTGCGTACTGTCTGCACCAAGCATATGTATCATTGCATGCTTTGCACACGCTTTTTTGTTGCTTCGATGATGACAAACTGGGCAGGTAAAGTCCCCTTACGTACCTGTGGGTCCTTTCTGACCGCTCTCTGTGGCCTACACTGCCGACAGCAGTGTTCATAATTCAGATTGAGTCTCTATTGCAGATGATGCAGTGTTGATGGCATCAGATATTGCTCCTAGTAAGGCCTGTCTACAGCACACATTATCGGTGGTTGTGCACATGCTGAATGCTTTTGACGTGGCTATGTGAGTGCACTAGAACTGATTGAGCGTTTATGATATAATCTTTATGTGTAATATTTCAGATTTATTGATTGTGTGTCAGTATACCACAAGTTGTTGTTCTTTTATGATAGAATTATTTCTGTATTATTCCACATCTACTGTCCCTACCTTACTGCAGCATAAATTATTGATTCTTTTAATATTGAATCTCTGTGTGTGATCCAATGATTACTGTTGTAGTTGATGCTAGCAACAACCATTCCCTGAAGGCTGTTTTACACTTACCGCACACACATCCAGCACAGGCGTCACTGGTTATGTCACCATGGTAATAAAAAGGAGTCGAGCGTACGTGCCCCTATCCACTTCCATTATCTATCTGTGTCCTTGTGTTCATTATCTATGCATTATACTGTCTCTGGGCCGTACTATATTACGTTGTGTTGTGGACACCGTATGCAACCATGTTACCTGTGGTATTGGAGAAGATTTCGGTAATGTAACTTTTAGGTGTATGGCTATCATAGATGGAAAGCTATTTTACAGAGCATGAATATTGATGAAAATGATGGTTGCGTGTTGTGTGTAGTGTAAGATATGTGCATATTGCAAAAAGTTTAGAAGAAAGCGCTCTAAGCAGAAGAGGTGTGTCTTATGAAATGCAGTACAGATATTGACTAAAATGGGTGGCGTTTTCGAACTGTTATAATGGCAAATGTTATGATATAATGAAATGATTTTTTTATGGTCACATGGCAATCGCACAGCCAGTGCGCAAGAGACCGCACCCGATGTGATTTTGGGAAAATATATTTATTATAATATAAGTTTATTACAGTTAGAAATATATAACTGTTTAAAATATTTTTAATTATCGCTTGCTGTCATATACACTTTAAAGTTATTTAGATATAGTTTTGAGACAAAAAAAATGAAGGAATGGGGTATGTGGCGTGACATTGTACGTCTATGACATAACACTGGGCGTGGCAGTGTGCATTTCTTGCATTTGGAACACGCAGCTGGTGCCACCCCATCTGTACATGACGTAACGTGCCGCTTGGTAGTGCGTACCGGTCGAATACCACAGTAGCAGCTGGTGCGACCTCATACGTACATGTTGTTAAGTGGGATGCGGTGTCACAAACCCGTCGGATACGAAATGCGCATCATTTAAATGTGGCGGATAGGATTCGCGTTTTGATTGAGCTTGGCAGACTACCGGTACGGGACTGTACTTTTCACCAAAAAAAAGATATACATATTTTGTGGAGAAGATATAAAAGATTACATAATTTGTAAAGTTAAAAAAAAGATGATAGAGTTATTAAAAAACAATTTGAAAAAATATAGGTTTTATAAACATTAAAATATGAAATTAACATTTAAAAAACCTTCGAAATTCACTGAAAAAACCATAGGTTTTACAGACGTTATAGTTACGAATTAGTTAATGCCACAGTGATGGCATTAACCATGTCATGAGTGGTGTAATATGCGACATAATCAGCAGTGCATTGCGGGCGCGCGAGTTATAGTTAGCTCAACTAACTATAACAGGCGAATTTTTCTGGTTTTATATGAGTCAAATGTCCAACTAACTATAACATCCCTGAAACCTATGGTTTTTTCAGTGAATTTCCAAGGTTTTTTAAATGCTAATTCCTAACTATAATCTGTAAAACCTATGTTTTTTTCAGTGAATATATATATATAGGACCCGTGACCAAGGAGCTGGACTCCGAAACGCGTCGGGCAGGACTGCCGATTTATGACTTAATAAATCTAATTCACATGCAAAAACGGAGTTTGGGCTCGGTTCTTTCGCTCTTTGTTCGCAAAGGAATTCACGAAGGAAGTTGGTGTCATATATATATATATATATATATATATATATATATATGTATATATATATATATATATATATATATATCTCGCTCTCTCTATCCATACTAATATAATAAAGAGGGAGCCCAAACCTTTGAGGCGGGTAATCTCAGTAACCACAGCACCGATCACAACACCCAATACAGCGTTGGAAAGGGCAGTTGCAGCAGAAGGACATAGGCTATGCAGACGGCCACTATATATATATATATATATATATATATATATATATATATATATATATATATATATATATATTTTGCAGAGTTTTATATAGCGCGAACTTGACCCGAACTGAATCAGGTATCAGAGCGCTTTACATAGCACCAGTTACATTATATGAGGACACACATTCATTTTTGTTAGGCACGGGGAGATTAAGTGATTTGCCTGAAATCACAGGATGTTTGCCGTCGTTACCAAGACTCGAACCCAGATCCCCAGGTCCGAGGTTGAGCGCCTTAGCCGTTAGGCCAACTCCTCTATACATTTAAAAGGTAAAAGAACCGTGCCAGCAAAGTAGTCCCTTGTGGGCCTGTCTGCGTTGTGCTGTGGGCGTGGGCTGGGGGCGTGACTAACGCGGGGGCGTGTGGTGCGGCCATCACATCGTGGGCTGTGGGCGTGTGCTGGGGGGGTGACAAACGCTGGGAGCGTGTGTCTGCCCTTCATGCCATCTGAGTAATACATACAAGCGCCAATTACGTTGCTGCGCAGCATCAATGGGTACGCTGGGGGCGTAACACGCAGGGGGCGTGAGAAACGCTGGGGGGCATGTGACCGGCCTTCATGCCATGTGAACGCAATTGCGCCGCATCAAGGGACACGCTGGGGGCGTGAGAAACGCTAGGGGCGTGTGCAACGTTCCGCCCTTCATGCCATGCGGGTCGTACATTAATCAGAAGATCGTCTGCTGTGGCCGTGTGCTGGGGGCGTGACAAATGCGTTCACCTGGAGGCCTGGTAAGTAACGTTACTGCAACCTCTCCTGCGCGCTGTTACTGAACACTCTCATTCAACAAAATTACACGCGCCTGCTACCATCAACCAGGGCTCTAGCCGGGCTCAGGCGGCGGATCAGTACACTAATTACACGCGCCTGATAACATTAACCAAGGCTGCAGCTGGGCCTCAAGCGGGGGAACACGCGCCTGCTAATATCAAACAGGCCTGCATCTGGGCCTCAAGCGGGGGAACACGCAAATGAGCGTGTCTGCGGGAACAATTACTGCAGCCTCGCCTACTCGCTGTCACTCAACTCTCTCATTAAACGGATTTACCCGCGGCTGATAACTCTCTCATTCAACGACATTACACACGCCTGCTAACATCAACCAGGGCTGTAGCCGGGCTCAGGAGGCTGATCACTACACCAATTACACACGCCTGCTAACATCAACCAGGGCTGCAGCTGGGCCTTCTCCGTCCCTATTCTAATGAAACAAAAAATGTTGTCTACCGCGAGATTTTAAAATAAATTGCCCCTGCCAAATACACACATTACACATATTCTATTTCATACCCGGTCAACGTCGGGAAGGGCTGCTAGTATATATATATATATATATATGCACACACACACACATACACAATACACTTGCTAGGCTTGTATCTGTGTGTGCGTTCGTGCATGTGTGTGCATATATATCTGTGGCCGGACCCCTCCACCCTGCGGTCACCCTGCCCTCCTCCCCACTCTGTCTCTGCTGGGAGCAGCCAGTCGTTCCCCTACTGTGCTGCCTGACAGAAACAAATAACTTTCTGAAAACATTTAAGTCTTCAAAGGCACCTGTGAATAAAGCATGTATCTTTACAGAATGGGCTGACCTTTGTACCAAAAAAATGGACATTTTCTTTAAAATTAAGAAAAGTGTTGAGACGCCGGGACAGTCCTCTTAAAACCGGGACAGACCGAGGACACCCGTGATATCTGATCACCCTAAACCAACATGGTCAGTGATTGGCTGCCGCCCCCTCCCTATGACCACACCAACCCCCGGACACAAGGACATCTGAACATGATTATCTTTGGAAGGCGGGGGGTCGCGGGACCCCCCCGGCCGTATTTATTAAGATATAAAACAACAAATTTAAATGTACGAAATGCAGTTTATACGAAAAATCAGCAGGACATTAGATACATGATTGTCAACAGGTGTGAGAGACTATCCTTAACAAAAACTCTAATACAGATTGTTTCCTAACCGAATCTAACATCCTCATCTGAAATTTAGTATGCTAACATTTCTGGCCATATGGCAAGGTCTCTAACCGGTGTCAGGTCCTACTAGCTGCGCCTCACCACAAGATGTGCGCATGCGAAGCCGGGCCCGGTAATTACCCGGTCCACGCCGTGAACTCCATTTACCCACTTAAGGAGGGCCCTTACTCAGCGCCATCTGTTGACGTCATAAGTATGCGCGCGCGGGGTGGCTACCAGCCTAAGGAAAGCGTGACTCCTCCAACCCGCGCCCCTTTGAAGCACCAGTTACCTTGCCCCTGAAGTTCTAGGAAGGGCCAATGGCCCCTCCCCCTGGGCGGGAACCTCCATAGGATGATGCCCGCCCCCTCAGACCTTAAAATAGCTGCTCACCGGTCATGACCTCATCGCCACAGGCCAGCATTGTTGACCAACGATCTGGCCTCCCCCTTCCTAGCCCTAAACTTGGACTGACTTACTTAGCAAATCCCTCTAACCACGCCCAAATGTTATTAGACCACAGGACATTCCCCGCCTCAGTCAGGTGGACCCCGTCTCCCAGATAGAACTGCTTGCCCCAGATACACCCGTGTGGGATCGTCTGCAACCGGGGGGCTCGGAATAGTTTGTCCAACTGTGTGTTGATCCTCTTTACCGAGTGATTCAATGCCCTGACAGAGTCCCCCCCTCGCCACTGCCATCGGGGGATAAGTTGCGACCATACTACTGTGCAGCCCGGGCACATCCTCGTGACCCACCCAGCAGTGGAGATGTTTTCCTCAATCAAGATGCGCCTCCCTAGTCTGGCCAAATCATTCTCCCCCAGGTGAAGTATCACCACTGACGGGGGGCGGGCTGCAGCGCTAAGAGTCCCTGGAAGAAGCCCCTAAACTGGCTGAGGCACAGACCCCCCTACCAAAAAAGGAGATATGGAACCCTTTCTGTGCAGCCCCTTTCATATGGTCTCCTGAAAGAAAAACATGTTTAGCACGCCTCACATAAGAGTGGCCCACAATCCAAGTCACCAATTTCGTGTGTTCTTCCTGTTGCTTGTGCTGCGATGGTGTTGATCGTTGACGCACGCCGGCGAGTTCCTCCCCTGCGTCACAGGTTTGAGAAACTGCAAAAACCAGAAAGACACCAGGCGTGAGCACCGTCCTGTCACAACAAGTCAATTCGCACATATCGTTTGTAACATTCTGATGACCATCTCCCCAGTCTCTTTACACTCTCAACCGGGAGACCCCTCGCTACTGCTTCAGTTGCTGCCCCAATCCTAAATGAGTGAGTGCCAAATTCCTTGGGGTCAAAACCTGCCTGTCTGAATGTCCGCTCCAGGACTCGCCTAAACTGGTACCTGGTCAACGGCGTGCCGTCAGCGTGACACAACAGTGCACCCCCCGTCGTGCCCCCTCGCTGCCTGTGGAAGAACTCCACATGTGAAACCGGGCAGCAAGGGTTGGCCCGTGCCCGGTGAAGCACTATGGTGTGACCCCGGTACTCCTGGTCAGTTTTTGACCTCTGGATTGTCACCCACATAGTATCCTCACTGATCTTTACACAGGTCTGCTGCAGGCCGCCCAACTTGTCCCCTTTTGACCCTGCGACTAATTCACCAATTCTCAGAGCCCCATAGAAGGCCAGGGAAAACGCAGCTTTAAACAGAAGTACCTCCCACTCGGAGCCACAGACACTTGGAAGCGCTCCCAATAAGGCTGTCAGGCGAGCTAGTCCAATGGGCCTCCTTCCATCTGGTGCGTGACCCTGTAGACGGCGCCAACCCCTCAACGCCTTGCGCACCATAAAGGTGTTAGTAGGATCCCGCATGCCCTTAGCCTGCGCCAAGAAGGAGACCGCCGCCCTATGTCTGCTCGCTGCCGCCACTGAGCGCCCTTCCCTGTGCATTGACTCCAAGTAGGCCACAAAGCTGTCCTCCTGCGCCCACCCCGCCTCCCATTCCAGCCCCAAGAAAGCCCGGTAAGACAAAAACGCCCCTTCGTAAGCTGACTTGGTCCTGGGGGCTAAGCTAGCAACCACGAGGTCCTGTAGTCTGGGGCACCAATCTGCCAAAGTACTGCCGGGAAGTGGGCTGGCGAGGGGTCTGCTGCAGGAAGATGCTCCCTGAATACCTGCATTTTAAAGTGAGAAAGGGAATCAGCTGCATTGTTGAGGATTCCTGGGACATGCTTGGCCACATTCCATTTCAAGCACTGTAACACAATCTCTTTTATCAGGCGCAGTATGAAGGGGCAGCGTGCCCCCTGTTGATTTATACATTCTACAACCGTCATGTTATCCGATCAGAACACCACTGATTGATTACATAGGTGTTCCGGCCAGACCTTCAAGGCCACCCATATCGGGAAGAGTTCCAGGAAGCCAATATTGGCGGTCAGACCCCACGCTTTCCATTCCTTCGGCCACCGCTGGGCGACCCACTTGGACCCCAAAATGGCGCCGAAGCCCACACTACCAGCAGCGTCTGTCCACAAACCCAACTCTGCTGATGTGGCGGGAGGACCGGGCCACACTACCCTGCCATTAAACTCCTCCAGGAATGCCATCCATATATGCATATCCTGGCAGACCTCAGATGACAACCTCGTGCGGTGGTGTTTCTCCCGTAGTCCCTTCATCGCTTGGGCAATGGAGCGTGAGAATGGGCGTGCCATTGGGATGACCCGCAGGGCAAAGTTCAGTTGCCCCACTACTTCCTGCAGCTGTTGCAGTGACACCTTGTCTTTGCGAAGGCATTGACGAAGCGCTGTTCTAAACCTAGACACTTTGTCCCTGGGCAACCTGAAGCATCCCTCCACTGAGTCAATTTTGATACCCAGGAATTCCAGGCAAGTGGACGGGCCGACCGTCTTCCCTGGCGCCAGCGGGACCCCAAAAGCCCGCATGAGCACGCAAAATTCCTGCAATGCCCAGGCACACTCCTGAGAGCCCGCCGCCCCTAAGAAAAGGAAATCGTCTAGGTAATGCATGACCTGCTGGTGGCCCGTCGCCTGTCTCATGACCCATTCTAAGAAAGAACTGAACTTCGCAAAGTAAGCACATGAAATGGAACAGCCCATGGGCATGCATTTGTCCATGTAAAACTTCCCTTCGAAATTGAAACCTAGGAGGTGGTGATCCAAAGGGTGGACTGGGAGGAGACGGAAGGCGGATTCTATGTCGGATTTTGCCATCAGCGCCCCCGGCCCCAGAGCCCGCAATAGATCAACCGCCTGGTCAAATGAGGCATATTTCACACTACAAATCCCTTCATCAATGGCATCATTCAAGGATGCTCCTCTTGGTGCCGACAGATTGTGGATCAGTCTAAACTCGCCTCTCTCCTTCTTGGGTACTACTCCAAGCGGTGAACACACAAAATTGGGGACTGGCACCTCCTGGAAATGTCCAGCTATCCTGCCCAGTGACAGTTCCTTGCTAATCTTAGCACCCACCACTTCAGGATTATGTTCTACTGACAGTTGGTTCCTGCAATGTGCGCTACCTGTGTACCCCACCGCCGGGATCCTAAAACCTTGTGAGAAACCTTCCTGAAGTAGAGTGGCCGCTGTGTGGTCCGGGTATCTATTCAACCATGGGATCATTGCTAAAACGTCTATAGGCGTAGGGGGGCCCGAATCGACCTCACTACTCTGGCTTCCCCCTTCCCCTCTGACCATGATTGCCTTGCTTGGACCTGCAAGTTGTCTCGGGGTGGGATGGGTGACCACAGACTGCACATGCATGTCTAAATCTACAGGTGCCCTGGGTCCTTGTGCAGGTGCGCTTATTAAAATCCCAGCATACCCCTTTTCTCTCTGACCCCCCCCCCTATTCTTCCCCGGGACCTCACTCCCCTGGGCTGACCGAAAGGGCTGTTGGGGTCTGGCGGAGAACACCTTAACTGTGCTGGCAGCTTGGGATGGGGCTGTGTCCCCCGAGAATTGCTTATGCCAAGACATAGAGTCCACCCTGTCCCATGCCAGTGATGCGTCAAATTCCTTTGCTTTCTTGAAATTAACGTCATACTCCTTCCACGCATCCCCAGTGTATTGATCGCTCCACCCCACAATCCTGCCCTGGTAGCAAGCCATTGCTGCTTGTACATTAGGGGGGCGTTCGCCCGTGATCGCCGAAAGGACGGAAAAGGCCCTGATCCAATTCTTCAAAGTCTCCTCTACCCTGAATTTGGAGCACTGCACCCTCCATTCACTCAGGTGCATCCATTCCTTTAATAACTTGGCCTGCTCTATTTCCTTATTGTCTAGCAACAAAGAGAAGATGTAAACATATTTTCCCGCCCAAATCAATTCCTTCACTGCCTGGGCCACATGTTGACCCAAATTTTCACTCCTGGATGGCACTGAGCCATCCCCCAAGAGAGGCAGCGCCACCTCCTTACCGTTCACGGGTACATGAGCCGGTAGACCACCATCGCCATTCGGTTGAGCGGGACTGGAACCTGTAAGTGAAGCAGATGAGGGCACCACAGTACTGTCAGCCGCCGTTGCAGCTCTAATGTTTTGTATCAACCTCGCCGTTTCTGCCGCATGGTCTAATGAGGCAGGAAAAAAACCCCCTTTTGCAACCAAGGCAATAAAGCCGTTATCTGAGATGCCAATTCCACAGGGACTGGGTCCAGGTTACCCGCTGGCACACTTGGGGCCCCCTGGGGCACGTCCGGTGGCATGGGCGTGCTAGGCAAGGGGGCGGGTGTCGGCGGCACGCTCGGGACTGGGGTTGGTACCACGGGTGCGGGGGTAATCCCCGCAGGAGGGGGGACCGTCGGCATGCCAGGCACCAGTGCCGCGGGCGCCGGGATTACCGGGGGGGGGGGGTAACAGGAACCGGTACCGCAGGTACAGGCGCACTTGGGACCGGGACTAAAGGTACGAGTGCTGGGTCACTGTACCTTGCCTTCTTGGCCTTAGATCTCTTAGGTGGGGTAATGAAATCCCCCCTCGGCAAGGGCGCAGCTCTCTGCCGAACGGGCCTACCTGATGGGCCTGGTGGATCGGCAAACCTCTCATTCATGCTGGCCTCCAATTCATCAACTTTCCCCAACCTCTTATTAATTTCGCTCATTTCACGCATCATGGCGTGCATCATAACCTCCATGCTGGGCCCTCCTTTACCACCCCTTGCCCCCGGCATGTTTGCGCCCCCTGCCCTATACTCCTAATGTCGCGACTCAAGCGACCGTGTACTTTGTACCTTCACCAGCTGGAGGATGCACAGGGGGCTATAAGCACCATGCAACCGTAACCGCAACGCCCCGGCTTGTCCGGTTTGTCAGGGGTGAGTAAACCTAATGTAGACCCACCCGGCGGCCACCAGAAGCGATGAAATGCAAGCCCCCCGCTCTCCCCTTACCGATCAATCCTGCGCCGGGTATGGCCACGTCCGCCGTCCCCCACTCCGGGATCACCACGTTGCAAGATGCTGAGGCTTGTATTCGTGAACACACAAAAATTGCGATTGTCTGCTAACAGAAAACGGTGTTAATATCTGGGGGTGGCTAACACGAAGAGTTGCTGGAAATACACTGGAGACAATAAATCACGGGACTGAATAATAAATCCCACCTTTACTGACCACCCATGTGCCGACCCAGCTGTTTCCCAACTCAACCTGGCTGTCTCAACAATTCTACTACAGCACCATTGCAATCCCCAACATATTGCAAAAGAAGTTCAATTCTCTGTCTACAATCCCCAACATATCACAAAAGAAGTTCAATTCTCTCTCAACATCAACCCCCCCACGTGAAAAACAGCTTTCCCCCACGCTGTCCAGCCCGGCAGATTCAACCGCCCGTTTTATGCGCGGGAAATGCGGGGATTAATCGTGCCCCCGATCCGGGTAAAATGCCTTTTGCTGAGCCTGCCGACTGGCGCCGAGTGTGCAGCGCCGCTCGGCCTTGTCCGCCCCCCGCCCGACAAAATACCTTTAATAGCCGCCGAGGGACTTAAACGCCGTGGGCACAATCAGGCGGTGCTTCGTTCCCGTAGCAGGCAGCGCTGCTCGGCCTTGTCCGCCCCCCCGCCCCGACAAAATACCTTAATAACAAGCCGGAGACACACTCAGGCGGCGCTTCGTTTCTGTTAGCGAGAAGCTTTCTCTCCCCTCGAGCTCGAGCCGACCTCCTCTAGACGCTCGATGTGTACGCCTGCTCCCCGCTGTATAGTCGCCTCTGAGCCTGCCCCGAGCGCGGGGCACCACCGGTGTGGGGGGGGGGGAGCATCCAGGAAGCAAGGAGTCCCCCGGGCGCTCCCCGAACCTTTATTGATTCCCTCAGCCCGCCCCCCCGACCCGGACGTCGCACAATGACATCCGGGTCGGGGGGGGCGCCCGCCAATCGGTGGCAGGGCGCGCCCCTGAGGACACGCCCCACCACCGAGCGGCTTTGTTGGAGGGGGGCGGTCGCCGCACCGCCATGCGTGCGGGGGGGCCAAGGGCCCCCCCTTTTCAGCACGACTTCTGACTCGATGCGACTTTTGAACTTTGCCACATCCGAGTTGGCTGCCAGATCACACACAATTGCATAATCTTGCAATGACTCGGGCGTGATCTCAGCACCCGACACAGACGAAAGAAAAGGAATTCCATCCCGCAGAGAGGTAAGGGACCCTTGGTTTAGGCCTGCACTAAAACTATTCAAGAGCAGTGGAGGGGAGGGGGGCGGGGAACAGCTGAACAATTGCCACCCACACAGTGCTATAACTATGGGCTGCTCACTATACTGGCGCAGGACATGCGAGACCTACAGGATGAATGAGAGCATGTCTGAAATGGAATAGTGTAATTGTTACAATTCTGCTGCTTGCGGCCCACTACCTTGGCAATTGATTTTACCTCTCCTTTCTACCTACTTTCATCAGCCATCCCACATGCCTGAACTGGACTTCAGTCCTATCCAAAGTATAGGCAACACATGACATATAGTCTCTATTGTCTCCTCACGCTAAAGGAAGGTCAGTGGTTGTTCACATCTGTACTGGTGGAAGACAAGTCTACCAACCCTTTCCATTTGAAATTCATTCAGTCGTAATTAACTAGGGCCCTTCAGTTCCCTCTGTATCTATGTGCTGTGGGACACTACGATTATTGTGTTTTTTTATTAAGTAGCTGGGTACAATATATTGGGGTTGTTTCTTGCTATGGGGAGATGCATTTTACAGACCCTAGGCCTTAAAACATGAGGTTGAAGATTATCCCCTGCCTAGTCTGTGTGTGTGGGGGGGTGACTCACATCAGGCCTAGGCAAAGATTGTTCTTGGGAATAGGAGCTTTAGGAGAACAGCTGGACTCCTCAGGGCCTCTGCCATGACATCTCACTCTCATGTCCTCCATGGCTTTAAATGATCAGTTTCCAATCACAGTTACCTGTATGAACCTCTGACCAGTCATCGGAGCGGTGCTTGATGGGACTGAGTGTCAACACCCTATCCCAATCGTATGCTTTGGTGTGCCAGTCACAGAACATGAAGTAGCCCCTGCTGATTACTGGATGCATGAGGGCCTATATAAATCTGGCCCCACTAAATAGCCCCTCATGGCAGCCTAGAGGTTAGGCCCATTAATACCTTATAGGGTAAGAGGAGCTACTGTTGGTTGATGGTAAACAGGGAGTACATGAAGGTGTTACATAAACTAAGACAACTTGCTGGAGAAGGGAATAAAATTATATCCGATTACAGATATGTATTACCCATCAAGCAGAAACAGGCTCACCAAAATTGTATTTTATTTTAGCAAAGTCAGACATGTGATCAAGTGGGGATTATTTTAACTGTTGACTGGGACCCACAATCCATTTTAGGAGCCTGACAGTGGGGGCTCCTCTGGTTCAGAGTAGTGAAGTAAAGGAAACATAAAATGATAATAAATTGCGTTATTAGAATTGTATGTTTCCTCCTGCTGCGGCAGCTTTCGGGGCAGAGCGGGCTGCTCTGACTACAGAGGAGCAGGGGAGGAGTAGTTTGCCCACTCCTTGGTGCACATGACTGGCCAGCCCTCTCGGGCGGCAAAACATTCATGGGCACTTTGTATCTTCTCCATGCAGGCTGCATTACAACCTGTGTGGGGAACATGCACAGGCCCCCAGTCCCTGGCTGAGTGTCAATCCACGGCGCTCAGACCAATCCTAACGCTGTATTGCAGCATTGTGATTGGCTATCGGGAAGATGGGAGCGATATTCCTGCTGCTTCCATCATCCAGCTGCAGACCAGAGACAGGAAGAAGAGGACGGAGGAGAGGTGGCTACCGTCCCGTCGTCACAGGTGGGTTTTTAAAAAACTTTTTTCGTCCAGCCGCCCCACCATCCGGGTCCGTTAGCAGCCACTACTGGAGCCTGAACAAGGAAGTACTCAGAAGGGATCATTCCGAACGAGCGATATTACCCTGCAAGTGTTAAACGCTGTGATAATGGGAGGTCGATGGCTCCCCTATTTGGCAGAATGAATCACTGCCCCAGGAACACTCCTGGGCCTTCTGCCTTAGAAGCTACCACTCACGCACTTCATCCAGTTCTCGCTGGCCTTTCCAAATAAGGAAGCAATTGCGGCTGTCCATGGGATCAATTCTTCTTAAAGACTGTGAGAAGACTTCCTTTCAGGATAAAAGGATTTCCCTGTTGATAGAAACATGTCTACACAAGCCACAGAGGACTAGAGAGCCTCACAGGGGGAGTGACGTTTAGATTTCTCTTTTCTGTGTTGGTTTAGCTGGGATGTTCCTGCTTGAATGGCATTTGACCCTTACACCTTGGGCTTTGAGCATTGGTTTCAGTGCAAGCAGAAGTCACTCAGCAGTTTCACCAGCTATCAACATGAGCTCAGGATTCATGAAAATAGCATCAAGCTGCACATATAATGAACCATTATCTACTGCCAATCGGTGCACCTACATCAGAGCCAGCCTGGGCATGATGTGTACTGCTTTCTCTCAGGGGGGTCTATGAGAGTACACCACTAAGGCACACTGCCCTCCTGGCTAAGGGTCAAACGTGGGCAGAGCCTGAAACTGTGAAGGACTTGTATTTTTACCTGAGCAGATGGGTTCATGAGGCACTTAAAGCGACCTGGCCATTAAAAACGACCGGGTTAACTGCAGTATGTGTGGCACCTGCTGTTACCATACGTATCTCAATTATGACATTCGAGATACATATCAGCAGGTGAAATCTGAAGATATTTGTCTATTGTCTATTTGCCCGGTATTTAACCAAACCTTGTGGAGATTGTGTGCGTTAACCATCAAAATCCACAATTTTCTGTAAATGTCGCTCATTTATCACCAAATTGCCAGTTATTTCCCATAATCATGTAAGTGGGTGGTGTATACTGCACACTATAAATTCAGATTTAACGGTAGAAGGATTTAATCAGGCGTGATAAACATGAAATCAATTACTGGGCCTTTGGTAATGAGAGCCGAAGTGACAAATACACTTTCGCCATTGGTGTTATTTTACCAGGGAGTGAAGAAGAACAAAAAAGTAGGCCTGGTTGTCGTTTACATTGTGACTTCGTTTGCCAATTGATAAACTCATCCCATTTATTTCTGCCTGTGATTAATCGTGTCTTTTGCTTATCTTTCAGCACATTTTTGCTTAGCCTGCAGCGTTCAGGCGTTTCAGGGCAAACCTGTCTAGTCCAGAAAAACCTGTATTTCTTCAACATACAAAGAACCGATGGTCTCAGAAAAAGAAAAAAATACAGCCAGAAAGATACACTTTTCTTTCCGTTTTAAAACAAGTGTGTATGAAACCCGAAGTGCAGGGATTTTCTTAACATTACTTCCTTAACATGCTTTATTTTATAGGTAATTAAGTAAGAGTAAAATGCTTTATGTGCATTTCGCATACCTCTGTATTCATGCTATTTTCTTCAAAGCCTTATAGTGCTGGTCACAGAAATATTTTTCATCCATAATAAATATGAAATCAGAAATTCATCATTTGAAGACCCCCGTAGAAACCCGAAGTGTAGGGATTTTATTAACATCATTTTCTTACCATCATTTATTTGATAAATAATTATCTAACAGTAAAATGCATTATGTGCATATTACATAAATCTGTATTCGTGCTATTTTCTTCAAAGCCTTATAGTTCGTAGTTACAGACATATTTTTAATCCACAATAAATATGAAACCAGAAATTCATCCTTTGAAAACCCTTCAGAAACCCGAAGAGTGGGTGTTTCATTAATAATATTTTCTTAACATCATTTATTTGATAGGTAATTAACGAACAGTAAATGTAACCGTAAAATGCATTATGTGCATTTTACGTACAGCTGTATTCTTGCTATTTTTTCGGAGCCTTAAAGTACTAGTCACAGACATATATTTAGTCCACAATAAATATGAAACTAGAAATGCAACCTTTGTAAATGAGTTATAGACCGCCCTCTCAGCAAAGCTCTCTTTTGATTGGCTGGTAGCGGGAATCCTACCCTTATTATTCGTTCAAAGTGCTAAGGCGGTGCTGTGGTATACCACAGGTACTTGTTTATGGTTTTTCGACTTTGATTTTCAATGGACAAACATGTCTATCCTTGACTGTTGAAAAGGGAATTCTGGGAAAAAATTGTAGGAAAAAGCTGTGGCTCTGACAAGAATAAAGATGCATTGATAATGTCAATAGGTCTGGCTTAAAATATGGTGAACCCTGCACTCACACAGGCACACCTCTCAACCTGCATTCCCGTGGGCACATCAGTCATACTGCACTGATAGAGAAACATCACTCACATGGGTACACCTCTCACACCTGCCACTCAATCAATCACACCTCTCAACCTGCACACACAGGCACAACTCTCACCCTGCATCCATACAGGCACACTCCTATTCTAGTGTTGTGTGACGGAAAAATGCTGTAAAATAGCCAGCATGCCTTTACCAAGCATTTTGTACCCCGCATTTGTTTAGATCTCATATGCTCTACAATGTATGTCTTTACCATGCATCCTTTATATATATATATATATATATATATATATATATATATAAACAATGTATTTGTGGTGGGGGACCCCCACACCCACAACCTTAACCTTAAATGCGTGGTAAGTACATACGTTATAAAAGCATATGCATTCTAAAAACATGGTTGGTAAGCAATGTGTGGTAAAGTTACAAGGTGGTAAAAACCATGTTGTAAAGGCCGTTTCCCTTATTCTAGCAGTCATACAGATGAACCCCTCCACTCACAGGCACTCAGCTTACCCTGCATTCACAAAGTCACACCTATCCCCCTGCACAAACGCAAGCACACCTTTCACCCTGCACTCAGATAGGCACTCCACATACATGGGCACACAACTCACACTGCACTCACGGGGGCACATTATTCAGCTTGCACGCACACAAACTCACTGCTCACCCTCCACTCACACAAGCACACCACCCCCTTTTTCGACAGGGTGCACTCCTCATGCACCATCTATATAGAGGCTAATTTGCATTTACACAGGCACATCGCTCACTGTGCACTTACACGGACACACCTCTTATCCTGAACTCACATCAGGACACCTGTCACCCTACACTCCCCCAAACACGCCTCTTCCTCTGCACTCACATGGGCACACAACTCATCTACACTCACACATGGCACACTGGTCATACCACATTTATACAGCCACACCCCTGCACTCACATAACCACCCTACTCACCTGTACTCACATGAACCCAACTCCCAAGTCTCTCACCTTGCATGTATGTGAACACACCTCTCTTGCTGCACTCACACGGGCAGACTGCTCACCCTGAACTCACATGAGCACAACTCTCACCTTGCACTATTACAAACACACCCTTCAAGCTGAATTCATGCAGGCAGACTGCTCACCTGCACTCACATGGATACACACTCGCCCTACACTCTCATCCGCAGACTGCTCACCTTGCACTCATAAGGGCACCCCTCTCATTCTGCACTCACACATGCTCACCCCTCCCCTGCACTCCCACAGACAGACCCCTGTTCTTGCCTGCATACAGGCACACCACTCTTCTTGGGCTCACACAACTCTCATCCTACAGGTACACAGCTCATCACACGGTGGGGGGGGGTGTTGGGGTATCAAAGAAGAAGGATGCATGGGTGCCACATTAGAAGGGCATAGAACACTAGGACAGGGGTGGCCAGCAAAGGCGAGCCAATATATAAAGGCAGGGGGATCCCAGGCTTTCATGCAGAGTACATGAGCTAAGGCAGTGGCAGTGTGAGGGGAAGAGGGTAGAATGGGAGGGAGGCACATATTGGAAAAGGAGAGGACAGAAATAGAACAGAAAAAATGGGTAGAAAGTACCAAAGTTGAAAGGTGCAACAGTACTGAGGGTGTGTAAAAGGCAATGGCAGAGGGTGCCAGGAAAGGAAAGGGTAAAGGGGTTGTCACGGAGAAGGCTTTGAACACAGATGTCAGTTAAGGGACTACAGCTGCAAATCAAGGGTCGGAATGAGGGGGCAAAAGTGTCTACCTCCTGCACTCTCTCTCTGGCCTCTTTTACATTACCAAATGGCTTACCCAAAGCATTAACTGATCCGCCGTGCCTCAGGTGTAGTCTCAGATGTTCCTTTGCTCCACTATGCATGATGTTTTGGTTTCTTCCACAGACCTCATGGGACCATTGAGGATCACATGCAGGATACTCCATGCCTGAGGTTCAGTCTCCTCCCCTCAGGCTCTGACTCTCACAGGCGGGGTCCTCGTCCTCCACCATTCCATGGCATACCGCAGTACATCCCTGCTTACTTCATGTCCCCAATGGTGGGGTAAGCGGTGCTGACATACAGCATGGGATGCTTTGTAGCCTTACTTGGCCTCAATACTCTATATTAATTTCGACATATCATAACGGCTGTTCACCATATGAAGACTCTCTGCTCAGATTGATCACATAGGAGAGGAACTTTGGCTAGGTGGTTGACGGTATAAGCAGCACCTAATAGTTTCTACCTGAGGGATACGGGTCGACCTACTAAGGCGGAACATGAACACGTCCACGCTTTGACTATCCTTGCCTTGAAAAAGTCTCATAGAGACGAAACACGTGTCGGCGGTGTGAGCTGAGAAGTTCTCTTATGTCTATGGATACAAAATAAAGCGTTGGAAGAATACGACTTGGTTTGGATCTTTGAATTTGGAGTTTTGCTTCACAATAATGGACATTACATATTGTGGATTGTGAATGAACCTACAATACATTTTCGTGCTTTGATAGATTTAGAACGTCTGACAAGTAGTTGTTACCGGTTAACAAAATCTGAGATGTTCTAGGCCGGAGATGAACAGAATATGAGAAAAACACTGCTAGAAGCCTAGGTCTGGGGATTTCTAGTTTAGGCAGCGTCTGACTGCGAGCCAACCTAGACGGATCCTCTGGACAGGAAGAGTTTTGGGGATAAACAAGCAAGTGGTTTTTGTGGATAAGCACCTGTATGTTATCCATGTACATTTAAATTTGGAAGTGAAGTGCAAAGCCAATGATGAACAATAATAAAAAAAGAGTGTTGAGATTAAATCTCTGGAGAGTAACTTGGTGAAAAACGGTTTCAGAGGCCAGAGGGGGGGGACACAAAAGGACCTACAAAAAGTGCATTAGCATTTTCCAGCCAAGAAATAATTGCAGCTGAGACAGCATAAAAAAGTTATTTGTGAAAAGAAAAGGCCTGATACTTGCAGTATTCTGCAGTTCCCAAGTTCAGACCCTGACAAGGGGGACACAGGCATCCATCCTTCCAGGTTCGGTAAATTGAATACCATTGTAGTGAGTAAAAGTAGCACCTGTCTTAAACAGTGCATCGTAACGACCGAAGTGTGATATGAAGCACTATCTAACAAAAAAAGTCAGTTGCTTGCGGGACAAATTCGAACAGCCACATAATAAGGATGTTGGCTGGACACCCTTAACTCCACGTTACCCAAATGGTCTGTCTGGCGGACAACAGAGCTTCATGGCTGATGGTGGCAGAGATAGGGCCGGGCGAGACATCCCTTTGTGAGCTCCCTGGGAAGTGGCTATCTGTCTGCCGGCCCTGGATCAGAAACATGGCTGGTATGTGTAGAAAAGACTGTCAAGAAGAACATGCATTAGCCGCAATATGTGGTGGGGGAGAAGCAGAGTGGTGCGCACGCACGCGCGGTGGCAAAAGTGAAAGCCGCTGCGCGTGTAAGGGCTGCTGTAAGGCGCTGACTGTAGCTGGAAGAGGCTTGCGTCCCATCACTTTATAAAACAAGCATTGGCCGCAATATGTGGTGGGGAGAAGCACGAGTGGTGCGCACGCACGCGCGGCGGCGAAAGTGAAAGCTGCTGCGCGTATAAGGGCTGCTGTATGGCACGGACTGTAGCTGGAAGAGGCTTGCGTCCCTCACTTTATTAAACAAGCACTGGCCGCAATATGTGGTGGGGGAGAAGCACGAGTGGTGTGCACGCACGCGTGGCGGCAAAAATGAAATCCGCTGCGCGTGTAAGGGCTGCTGTAAGGTGCGGACTGTAGCTGGAAGAGGCTTGCGTCCGTCACTTTATAAAACAAGCTCTCGGCATTGCTGTGGGGGGTTGGGAGGGCGGTTGATCAGCGGGGCAATTGGCAAAGGTGTAGATGAACAATGGTGAGGTGCTAAGAAATTGGCATCGGCTACGTAGAGGTAAAGTGCATCAGAACAATCCTTCTAAAATAACTTGCGAGCCGGACTGAAAAGTTAACCTGGGCAGATGTAAACTGAGGGAGGCCAGAGAACACACAAGTATTACCCTGGTTCCACTTGCACCACTACACATCTAACTCCATAAATGTAAATAAAACTAAGGAGGCGGGGGAGCCGGGAGCGGATCCCTTTGAAGCACGGCCTTGTGGCCGTGAAAGTGAGTGAAACAGCAGGGATGTAATTAGGGGGGAGGAGAAGTGAGGCCGAGCGCGTGCTGGGGTGAATGCCTGAGGCCGCTGGGGAAGCTTCAGATGCCTGTAGGAGGGAGGCTGATGGGTTTGATGTGGACGCGCTTTCCGCACGAGTGCACCACACGAACTGTCCAAAATCCGCGATGGTTTCAGACCTTGGTTTGGCCTCTATACTCTCGTCTATTATCCCTTGCAGGATTAATACGCGAGACCTAAAAAGCATAACCGTTCTGAGTGAGATCATGACTGGTTCTGTATCCCCTCCTCTTATACCCCGCCCAGGGGATGGGTGTCTCCTTATGAGAGGACCCCAGCTTCCCTCTCCCGTACCCATACTGGGAGCTCTCCTGCCTCAGGAGCCCTTTGTGCTGGGGGCCTGGCTACCCTTAGGATACCTATGTCGGGCACCCCCTACACCCAAGTTCCTTGTCCCCCAAGGGCCTGTGCTAGCTCTCGCTAACTGCACCTGCGCAGGTGGTCGACAGGTAAAGACCGCATCTCTGTGACCGCCCAAACCCTCCACACCACTATAACCTCTTTTCAACTTGCTGCCAGCACCCCTTGGAGGGTCCAGTAATGCTGATGGTATTTTGGTATAAAAGGATGCCGTAAAGGTATCCAAAGTATCCCCACCAATCATGACCTTACCCACCACAGGCCAGCATATTTCCCCTACCATCTGACCTCGGTAACATGCGCATTGGCCTAGCCAAGCCAAAAAGCTGTCCAGAAACATTGCATTACCTATTTTTGATAAGTGTACCCCATCCTGTAAGAAAAACCACTCACCCTTGATGCATCAGTGAGGTATAGATGATAAACTAGCTGTGTTCAACAAATTACTGGCCTTCCTGTTAAACCAATTCACAGACTCATTGAAGACCCTGACTGACTTACCACCTCTCCAATTTAACCTCGGGCCATGTTGGACCATGTTATTATTGTGGCCTCCGGGAACTTTGAAATCCAACACATTTCAGAGACCAATAATTCAAATAAGCGTTTTGCCCTAGGTCAGTCAAGTCATAGCCTTCCAAATGCAAAATTACAATTCCTGGAATCAGAAGCCTCCGGGGCACTGTTTTGTCAAATGCAGTTCTCAAGTTGATAAAGCGCAGCCATCCGTGATGGCAGAAAGTCAGCTGATATCCGTTCTTCCTTGCCTGTGTTGCGTAGTCACCTGCAAAATAAAAAAGCCCTTGGACGCCTCACGTATGAGTGGCCCAACACCAACACAACTGTACTATCTCTTCCTCCGGTGTTGACAGGAGGCAATGAAGTATTTAGCAGCCGCATCACCTTATCATGTCCTCCACCTGTGTTGACAGGAGAATACCGTAAAGGATGTGAACATTTAGTGCCAGAACATTTATAACATGTTCAATCTTATATAGTGTTTGCAACAGTTAAACTTCCAACTGCCTAACCTTTGAACTGCTAGTCCAGCCAGCCCCATGCCTGCCACCACAGTGGCTGCACCAATCCGAAATGAATGCAAACTATACTCTGCAGGATCTAACCCTGCTGACACCAGGGCCCTACTAGGCACCCTGGCAAATTGGAACCTTATCAGTGGCATTCTGTCTTCATGAACTAAAATGGGGCCAACAGCCCCTTGTTCCCAGTGTGAAATAAAGATTTCAAGATTCCCCTGTGGACAGCACTCATTCCCTAGGGCCGGTGAAGCAGTATGTAGTTCCCCCTACCCATCTCGTCTGCTAATTGCAAACCACCACTTCTGTCTCTTTGCCACAAGCTCCTCCACCTTTAGTTCCCCATAGAATGCCAGGGAGAAAGTTACTTTAAACAAGCGAACCTCAGCTAGTGACCTGCACACCCTTTCAAGGCTGGTCATGATCCTCGCCAGCTTCAATATGTATATGGGGCACTTGGAATCGGGCCTGCATCCTTCTAATACCTGCCAGCCCTTCAGTCCATGTAGGAGGGATGGGCAGAAATAGAAGCTTGGAGGTTTAGTGGTTTGTCAATGGTGGGGTTTATTTACAAGAACAGCAGTATGGTTGAGATCTGTAGATATTTGTGAAGCGTGGAGTCCTCTGGCGTCTTCCTGGAGTTGGTGTTGTCTGGTTCGTCCGTCGACCCCCAGGATACTCGAGGAAGAACAAAAGAGGACGGTAAGTGTTCTGGTGTTGACAAGGGCAAGGTAATTGGGCAAAGTGGGGAACTGCCACCACACCCAGTGCATTACCATGGGGTCACTAAGATGCATGTAGAAGTTTGTACCTAACCCACTTTTAGAATTAGTGGGGATACTATGGTGACCGACATCCCTCCTAGGGATGTGCAGGATTTAGGTTGTGATGAAAGTAACAAACAGTACACAACATGATTCTCAGGTTGCTTTAAGGGGTCAGGGTAAAAGGAGCGATAACCGTATTGGTGTCGACACTCAATTATAGTGCCAGTTTTCCCTCCCTTTAGTCTACCTTCCCGCGTTCCTCCTCCCGCGTTCCTTCTCCCGCCTCCCTGTACTGATTTAAATGAAAGCCCCATGTACGGTGTCACTCATCGTCCGTGCCGTAACTCTCCCGAGTTACGGCGGCAGTTGCGCCCTCCTGGGGAACGGATGGAATCCACCACTCCTCGGACCACTCCTCAGCTTCCTGGTCATCCTCCATGGATTTCCTCGACTTTTCGTCCTGGGCCAATATCTCCTCTGGTCCCGTCTTCCTCAGTCCTCGCGTCTTCTCCTCCTCTCCGCTTCCGGACTCCCAGACATTACGTCTTCCTGCTTCCTGGTCCGCCTTTTCCTCCTGCCAGGTACGACGGGATTGGTCGCCTACGTTGGTCCTGCCTCTAACTTCCTGCAATAGAGACCCGGACCAAGAGTTACCCGGGTTTTTAAGCGGCGCGTCACTGGCCCAAGTGATTCCCTCGATATGCGTAAGTAGGGGTCCCGTATTTGTTTCACTCGGTCCCTTCTGACATCCCCTTTCCCTTAGTTTCTTGTTTACAAGAAAAGGTTCAATTGGATATCTAGAGAGGAAGTCAGCATTAGTCTGTGCCCTTTTGGTGAAAGGTGCTGAATCTGTAGGGTTGTAAAGAAAGGAACCACCTTAGGATCTGGTCATTATGCCCCTTATTACATGCAAGCCACTCCAGGGGTGCATGGTCTGTATAGAGAATGAATTCTCATCCCTCTAGGTAGTATTTTAAGGATTTGATAGCCCATTTTATCGCTAATGCTTCATTTTCAATCACAGCATAGTTTCTTTCTCATGGGTATATCTTTCGGCTTATGTACGTGACTGGTCTCTCTTGTCCTAATGCATCCTGTTGGGATAATACTGCCCCCAGCTCATATTCAGATGCTTCCGTCTGTAACACAAAATGTTTAGTGTAGTCTGGGCTGAGCAGTACGGGTTTAGTTATTATGGCTTGTTTTAAGTTCTGAAATGCTTGATGCAGAGTTAGTGAAGGGTTCTGCAGTTGTGTTTCTGTTTTCCTGTCCTTTCTAAGGAGATCAGTAAGGGGTGCTGCTGTCTGTGAAAATGAAGGGCTAAACCTTCTATAGTATCCTAGAATACAGAGAAAGGCTCTTAAGTCTTTTTTGTTAGAGGAAAGGATTACTGAGCTATGGCGGCTACTTTTTCTTCCTGTGGTCTGATATAACCTTCTCCCAGTAGGAAACCCAGATACTTGATCGACCTTCCAGCCAGATGGCTTTTAGCTGGATTGATACTTAGTCCCCCCTCTTCTAGGGCCTGTACTACTCTTTTGAGGTGGCTCACGTGTTCCTCCCATGAGTTACTTTATATGATGATATCATCAAGATATGCAGCTGAAAAATCACTGCAGGGTCTGAGTACTTGGTTCATTAATCTTTGAAAGGTGGCCGGAGCCCCATGTAAACCAAAGGGTAATAACAGAAAGTGATACAGACGGCCAGGAGTAGAGAAAGCGGTCTTTTCCCAATCTTGTTCTCTGAGAGGGACTTGCCAATAACCCTTACATAGGTCTAACGTGCTAACGTATTGTGCTCTGCCCATTTTTTCCACCATCTCATCAACCCTTGGTAGGGGATAGGCGTTGAATCTGGATATGTTATTGACCTTGTGGAAGTCAATACAAAAGCAAATCGACCCATCGGGCTTCGGTACTATTACTATAGGGGAATTCCATTCACTATGTGAGGGTTCAATGATCCCCATGTGGAGCATTTGTTGTACTTCCTGCTCTATGGCTTCTCTTCTTGATTCAGGTAAACGATAAGGATGTAGCCGGACCCTTTTCCCAGGGATTGTGTGGATTTCATGCTGTACCAAAGAGGTCTTCCCCGGAGTTATGGAAAATACTTCCTGTAGGGGAGACAATTCTTCACAGAGGTTCTGTCGCAAGTGTGGAGGTAGGTCGCTATCTATGCTCTGATGGAATAAAGGGATAGAATCCTCGGTTAGTGTTACCAGTGTAGGTATAGGACCCAACAACTTTTTCAACAAATTCACATGGTATATCTGGGTGTTTCTTTTATTATTAGGATCTAGTTCTAGGCGGTACGTGACAGGAGTTATTTTCTCTGCTATTCTGAAAGGTCCCTGCCATTGGCCTATTAACTTATGTTCTGAGCTAGGCATCATAAGTAGAACCATATCACCTGGTTTTAAGGTTCTTTCAGAGGCCTTTTGTCATACTGTCTCTTTTGGTTTTCCTGTGCTTTTTCCAAGTGACTTTTGACTATGCTTCTAACTTGCACTAGATGAGATTTTAGACTCCACACATATTCTGGTAATGCTTTGGCTCCCCTTTCCTCTTCTTCCCATTCCTATCTGACCATGTCGAGAAGGGTACGAGGTTGTCTACCATATAGGAGTTCGAATGAGGAATACCCCGTACTTTTCTGGGGTTGACATCTTATGGCAAAAAGGGCTAGAGATAACATATCTTCCCACTTCCGATATTCCAAGTCTAACAACTTTTTTAAAGTCGTTTTCAGTGTGGCATTATACCTTTCAACAAGGCCATCCATTTGAGGATGGTAAGCTGCGGTACAGATCTGTTTTATCTTGAGTTGTTGACAGACCTGTCTCATTATTTTGGAGACAAAAGGTGTCCCCTGGTCGGTAATAATTTCTTTAGGGAATCCAACCCTTGAGAACAAAGAAATCATTGCTTTTGCAATCTGGGTGGTATTGGGGTGGCGCAAGGGAATGGCTTCTGGGAACCGTGTTGCGTAGTCAACAATGACTAACACATACCTACATCCACTGCAGGAAGGTAGTAGGGGGACCGATAAGATTCATCCCCACTCGGGAGAAGGGTTCATTGATCACCAGGAGAGGGTGAAGAGGAGCTGGAGGTGGCTTATATCTGCTATTTTTCTGGCAAGTAGGGTATTCCTGACAATATTTCCTGACTTGATGGTATATCCCCGGCCAGTAACATTTGGCTAGTATAGTGCTCTCTATCTTCTCCCCTCCAAAGTGGCCCCCTAAAAGGTGACTGTGTGCTAAAAACAGGACCTTCTTTCTAAAAGGGTTGTGGGACTAACAACTGGGGCTTCTGGTCTCTTCCCCCTTTTCTGTAATACAAGCCTTTTATTTTTAAGAAATGGGGACCTACATTTTGGGGGTCTTCGGTTTCCACTGCCTTGTTCCATGCTTCTCTTAATGTGGGGTCTTCTCTTTGTGCTGTATACAATTGTTGATCATGCTCCCAAAGACATTCATCAGTCTTCTTAGTTAATGCTACTTGTGTCCAATCGCGTTTTTCTTTCTTCTTTTGGTTTTTACTCTCTCTGTTTGGAGGATGGCCATTCCTGATCTGTAAGGAAGGAAAAGGGGGGCGGTCTCTCTCCATTCGTCTTCACTGGTCTTTTTCTCTCTCAGCATGTCATCTAAATAGGGGTAATCTCTACCTAAAATAAAGGGTTCCGGTAACTTAGGTATAAGTACTACACCAATCTTCCCAGGTTCTATTTCAGGGTCATGTTGTACTGCTACCTTGGTGGTGGGGTAAAGTTTTTGATCTCCATGAACGCAAATACTATTTACAGTTCCCTGGGTTTTTGTCACATCCCCGGGAAAGTTTTGTGGCTGCATGACGGTTTGAAGACATCCGGTATCTATTAGGGCATCTCGAGGCTCTCCGCTAACAGACACCTGTCGGTGATAGGGAAGTGGTTTTCTCTCTTCTGTCTGGCAGAGATATGACCGGGTCAGCCCTATTTCCATTGGCTCTTCTTTTTGGGGACAATGTCGTGCAATGTGCCATATGCTCCACAGTGGAAGCACTGGGGTCCTTGTGGGATAAGTGGTCTAGATACAACAGGTAAAGGTCCGGGTACAAGGGTCACAGTTTCTGGTTTCTTGGGAGGGGTAGGGGGTCTAATAGCCCGAGTGGAGGTTCCGCGGTCAGGGTGTTTCCATGTAAAGTCTTCTTTTCCTTTTTGCCTTTCTTGTGCGCGACTAAAAGCACTAGCATCTCTACTGCATTTTCCAAGGTTTGTTGAATGTGCTGTCCGACCCATTTTGGGATGGGAGGGTGTAGGGAGGACAAATATTGTTTGAGATACACGTTCTCCATTATTTCCTCCTTCGTAGCGTTTGCTGGCTTTAACCACCTATCTGCTAAGTCCCGTACTCTGTAATACAAGGCCCTTGGTGTTTCCTGTGGACCCTCCCGGATTTGTCTGAATCGAATCCTATAGGTTTCTGTGTCAATCCCCATACGTTGAAGAACACTTCTTTTTATATCTTCATATGGGGTGAAACCCAGAGGATTTGCTGCCTGCTAAGCTGCTTGTAATTCGCCAGACAATAACAGCCCCAAGTATTGGCCCCATTTATCCTGAGGCCAGGCGGCCGCCCTAGCCATTCGCTCAAAGTTAGAAAAATATAAGTCGGGGTCCTCTCAGCGACATACTTTTGCATCACTACCGAAGGTAGAGTGGTTTCTGGTCTTGGTTGGCCAAGTGTCTCAGCTAGTTTACCTATAACTGTTTCCTGGGCTGTACTCTGTGCTGTAAGGGTTCGATGTAACTTATCACGTTCCTCTTCTGCTACTGCCAGGAATTTCGCCATAAGTTTTCCTAACTGTTCCTGATTGTCCGCCATTTTCTTCATAACAGCCTCCATTTCCCCCGATCCCACTTCTGACACCACCTGTGGGAGGGATGGGCGGAAATAGAAGCTAGGAGGCTTTAGTGGTTTGTCAATGGTGGGGTTTATTTACAAGAACAGCAGTATGGTTGAGATCTGTAGATATTTGTGAAGCGTGGAGTCCTCTGGCGTCTTCCTGGAGTTGGTGTTGTCTGGTTCATCCGTCGACCCCCAGGATACTCGAGGAAAGAACAAAAGAGGACGGTAAGTGTTCTGGAGTTGACAAGGGCAGGGTAACTGTGCACAGTGGGGAACCGTCACCACACTCAGTGCATTACCATGGGGTCACTAAGATGCATGTAGAAGTTTGTACCTAACCCACTTTTAGAATTAGTGGGGATACTGTTGGCATCCTATGGTGACCGAAATACCTCCTAGGGATGTGCAGGATTTAGGTTGTGAGGAAGAAAGAAATATT
This sequence comes from Lissotriton helveticus, assembly GCF_964261635.1. Taxonomy (NCBI): domain Eukaryota; kingdom Metazoa; phylum Chordata; class Amphibia; order Caudata; family Salamandridae; genus Lissotriton; species Lissotriton helveticus. The sequence continues at coordinate 1,026,087,877 of NC_136065.1, forward strand.
ACACTACGTGATTCTCAGGTTACTTTAAGGGGTCAGGGTAAAAGGAGCGACAATCAATTATAGTGCCAGGTTTCCCTCCCTTTAGCCTGCCCTCCCGCGTTCCTCCTCCCGCCTCCCTGTACTGATTTAAATAAAAGCCCTGTGTACGGTGTCACTCACCGTCGGAGCCGTAACTCTCCCGAGTTACGGCGGCAGTTGCGCCCTCCTGGGGAACAGAAGGAATCCACCACTCCTCGGACCACTCCTCAGCTTCCTGGTCATCCTCAGTGGATTTCCTCAACTCTTTGTCCCGTGCCGATATCTCCTCTGGTCCCGTTTTCCTCAGTCCTCACGTCTTCTCCTCCTCTCTGCTTCTGGACTCCCAGATGTTACGTCTTCTTGCTTCCTGTTCCCCCTTTTCCTCCTGCCAGGTACATCGGGATTGGTCGCCTTCGTTGGTCCCGCCTCTAACTTCCTGCAATAGAGACCCGGACCAAGAGTTACCTGGGTTTTCAAGCAGCGCGTCTCTGGCCCAGGTGATTCCCTCGATATGCGTAAGTAGGGGTCCCGTATTTGTTTCACTCGGTCCCTTCTGAGAGTCCCCTTAACAACGGAAAAGTTGTTGGCCCATCTGTGTACCCTAGGTTCTTTGCAAAGAAGGAAACTGCAGCAGTATGCTGCTTAGCGTAGGGCACAGGGCACCCTTAATCTCTCAAGGCATCAAGAAATAAGATTACAGACTTGGGTAAAAAACATTCACCAACCCCCTTGATTTCCTGAAGCCTGCACTACGTGTAATATTCCCCCTCATAGGTATGCCTCATACTAGGTGCTAAGCTGGCAGCCATGAGGTCTGGGAGGGTGGGGCACCAAGTCACAAGTTGATCTGGGAACGGTGTAGGGAACTCCGCTATTTTTGGGTGATGGAACTTGAAGGCCTGCATCTTAGAACAAGACAAAGCATCTTTTGCATTGTTCAATGCGCCATTCACATGTTTGGATTTAGAGGTGACATTCAACCTCAAATATAGCACTATGATTTCCTTCAACAGCCTCACAATTATCTTACACTTGGCTGCTTGCTTATTAATGCATTCCACCACAGACATGTTGTCTGACCAGAATACCACTGATTGATTGCGGAACTGCTCTGGCCATATTGTGACAGCCACAAAGATGGGACAGAGCACCAAGAAATCAAGGTTTGCCACCAAACCAGAACCCAGCCAGTCTCCTGGCCATCATTGGGCACACCAAGATGCACCCGAAATAGTGCTAAATCTACACTGCCGGCAGAATCTGTATACCAACTTGTAGTGATTCAATGCACATGTAGTTCAAAGCAAGAAGCTTTATTGAATAAATAGACCCTAGCGAAGCAGCAGCAGCACTCACTTCCAGCTGGTACAATTCCCTCAACAACAAACCTAGAACCCCCAGTACACATTCCATATTACAACCGACATTCTTATAACTAAACTCCATGCTCTAAGACAAAAGGAAAATAGAATAATAATGATAAGGAAACAGGTTCATTGAGATGGGAAAGGCAAACAATACTACAACTCTAATTACAACACTTTTTTTCACGTAATAAAAGAAAAGACATGCAAAACATATTTATAAAATGCAGCAGCACATACTTCCAGCTAATACAATCCCCTCAACAACGAACCTGGAAGTCCCAGTACACATTGCATATGGTAAACAGACAAAATATCGACTAAAAAATATTGAATGGACATAATATCGAGTCCAAAATATAGGCTGGACAAAATATCGAATGGACAGAATATAGACATCAAAAATATCGTTTTGAAGGTAAGTAATGTAATATCGAATTTTAAAATATAGATAGTCAAAATATCGAAGTACATAATATAGGTTAATAAAAATATCGATAATTTAATAATATCGAATTTTTTATAGTGTATTTTATATGTTAAAAGTGTTTATTTATGTTATAATGTAATTTAATTAATGAATTTAATGTTATTTAAATTTTGCGTAATTTAATTCTGTAGCGGGTTGTGGGTTTACAGGGGAATAGGGTGGGAAGTAATTTAATTATAATTAATTAAATATGTACATTTATTTATTGATATTTGTTTATAATTAATTGTTAATTAATTTTTATTTTGTAATTAATTAAATGTTAATTGCCATTTAATTTGATTTAATTGATTAATTGATAATTATGTTAATTTAACTAATTTATTTTCTGTAGTGGGTTGTGGGTTTATAGGGGAATAGGGTGGGAAGTAATTTAATTCTAATTAATTAAATATGTAAATTTATTTATTGGTATTTGTTTATAATTAATTGTTAATTAATTTTTATTTTGTAATTAATTAAATGTTAATTGCCAATTAATTTTATTTAATTGATTAATTGATAATTGTGTTAATTTACCTAATTTATTTTCTGTAGTGGGTTGTGGGTTTATAGGGGAATAAGGTGGGAAGTAATTTAATTATAATTAATTAAATATGTTAATTTATGTATTGTTATTTATTTATAAATAATAGTTAAATAATTGTTATTTGGTAATTAATACAATTTTAATTGACAATTAATTTCATTAAATTTATTAATTGATAATTATGTTAATTTTACTAATTTATTTTCTGTAGTGGGTTGTGGGTTTATAGGGGAATAGGGTGGGAAGTAAATTAATTATAACTAATTACATATGTTAATTTTTTGGGGGTATTTATTAGATTTTAATTGTTAAGTAACTATTTAATTACTAATTAATTAATTGTTCATTTGTAATTAATTAGTATTAATAGATAACTAATTGTAATGATTAATTTAAATTTGTATTTGTAATTAATTATTATATTATATTACATTGGTTATTACTTTTAATTATTTTTTTTATAGATATTAATATATATTTTTTTAAAGTAATATATGAAGTATCTACTTTCCCTACTGTTGCACTCACTGGAGTGGCAATAGTAATTTTTACCCCTACGCTATCCAACGCTTTCCCTACTGTTGCACTCTCTGGAGTGGGAATAGTAATTTTTACCCATACGCTATCCAACGCTTTCCCTACTGTTGCACTCTCTGGAGTGGGAATAGTAATTTTTACCCCTACGCTATCCAACGCTTTCCCTACTGTTGCACTCTCTGGAGTGGGAATAGTAATTTTTACCCCTACGCTATCCAACGCTTTCCCTACTGTTGCACTCTCTGGAGTGGGAATAGTAATTTTTACCCCTACGCTATCCAACCCTTTCCCTACTGTTGCACTCTCTGGAGTGGGAATAGTAATTTTTACCCCTACGCTATCCAACGCTTTCCCTACTGTTGCACTCTCTGGAGTGGGAATAGTAATTTTTATCCCTACGCTATCCATCGCTTTCCCTACTGTTGAACTCTCTGGAGTGGGAATAGTAGTTTTTACCCCTACGCTATCCAACCCTTTCCCTACTGTTGCACTCTCTGGAGTGGGAATAGTAATTTTTACCTCTACGCTATCCAACGCCTTACCTACTGTTGCACTTTCTGGAGTGTGAATAGTAATTTTTACCCCTACGCTATCCAACGCTTTCCCTACTGTTTCACTCTTTGGAGTGGGAATAGTAATTTTTACCCCTACGCTATCCAACGCTTTCCCTACTGTTGCACTCTCTGGAGTGGGAATAGTTATTTTAACTCTACGCTATCTAACGCCTTACCTACTGTTGCACTTTCTGGAGTGGGAATAGTAATTTTTACCCCTACGCTATCCAACGCTTTCCCAACTGTTGCACTCTTTGGAGTGGGAATAGTAATTTTTACCCCTACGCTACCCAACGCTTTCCCTACTGTTTCACTCTCTGGAGTGGGAATAGTCATTTTTACCCCTACGCTATCCAACGCTTTCCCTACTGTTGCACTCTGGAGTGGTAAGAGTAATTTTTACCCCTACGCTATCCAACGCTTTCCCTACAGTTGCACTCTCTGGAGTGGGAATAGTAATTTTTACCTCTACGCTATCCAACGCCTTACCTACCGTTGCACTCTCTGGAGTGGGAATAGTAATTTTTACACTTCCGTTATCCTACGGTAATAATATTGGATATTTTTTTATTATATTATGTTACTATATATATATGTTTTAACAAATATGATTGTAACTTTTTTAACTTTAATTAATTATTTAATTATTATAAGGTAATTTAAGTATTTTTAAGTATATTTTAGTAATTAATTTTTAATATTAATTTAATTTAACATTGTTTTTAATAAAGTCGATATTTTTATAAACTATATTTTTGTAAACGATATTTTTTACTCAATATTTTTGTACTTACCTGTTTGTAGATACAAAGTCGATATTCTGTCTGTCGATATTTTGTCGCCGATATTTTTGCTAGTCGATATTATGTCCCTCGATATTATGTCAGTGATCCATTGCATATTACATCAGACATTCTTATAACTAAACTGCATACACTAAGGATACTCAAAAAGGATAAAAGGAAAATAGAACAATACAGATAAGGAAACAGGCTCAATGAGATAGGAAAGGCAAACAATAGTATAACTCTAATTACAGCGAAACCTAACTATTCATTGGTCTTGGAGGATTTTGGCTGTACCACTGCCTCATTGAAATCCACCAAAAATGCCTCCCAGATTCTCATATCCTGCCAGACTTCGCATGACAACCTAGTATGATGGTGCCTGCACTTCAGGCCAGACATGGCCTGAGCGATTGACCTGGAAAATGGGCAGCCCATAGGTATGATATGGAGATCAAAATTCAAGTGCCCCACCACCACCCGCAACTGATGTAATGCCACTTTCTTGGCAATCATACATTTCTCTAATGACCTTGTGAACGCCTTGACTTCCTCCTGGGGAATCCTAGACACACCTGCTTTGGAATCCAAGACTATCGAATTGAATTCATTTGTTGTAGCTGGCCCACGGGTCTTTATGTGTGCTAGTGATACTCCAACATTCCCATCAGTTCTTGGAAATATTTAAAAGCCTTCTCACATGCTGCTGTGCCTGGTGTACCCAGGAACTGGAAATCACCCAAATAATGCTAGGCTCACCGGTTCCTCAATCTCTGTCGGAATACCCTCTCCAAGAAAGTGCTAAACCTCTTGAAGTAAGCACGAGATACTCAACAGCCCATGGGCATACATTTATCAAAATAGAAGGCACCCTCAAATTGGAAATCCAGTAAATGAAAGTCTTCAGGGTGTACTGGTAGCTGCCTAAAGGTGTATTCTATGTCCGTCTTCACTAACAATGTCCCAGGTCCCAGCTCCTGGGGCATTGCAATTGCCTGATCTAGCGAGGCGTACCTGGCTGAACATAGTGTCCCATCAATAACCTTGTTGACAAACTGACCTCTAGGCCTTTAACAAGTTATGAATCAAGCGGTACTCCCATGGATCTTTCTTCGAGACCACCCCTAAAGAGGAAAACACAAAATTCGTCAGTGGGATGGAATGAAATGGACCTGCTATCCTCCCCAGATTCATCTCCTTTAAGATCTTCTTCCTGTCAATGCTAGGATTTGCCCTCAGTGACTGCTGATTTTTGAAGCAGGTTCTGCCCACACAGCCTTTAGGCAGGACTCTAGGTGTGAGGGTTGGCCAGAGAATGAACAACAATGCCTGAATTGGAACGTCCTTAGGGCTCTTGAGCTCTTTTATTGGAATCCCAACATTACTCCTTCTTTGCCCCCCCCCCAAATTAGCAACTGCTCCCAAGCAGCCTCAGGCTTTTGCGGCTTCATGAATCACAGCCAAGTGTTCACATCAATCTGGTCCTGTGCCAGCGTGGGTCTAGTGGCCTTAATTCTCCTAAATTCCTTCTCAGAGTCTCTCCAAGTTTGTCTCCTAACTCATCATGTGCACATACTATCCTATTCTGATAGCATTCCAATTGTGTCCCGAGGGTCGGGAATCGATGAGCCATGATTGCCTGGAAAATCAAGGAGCCCTTGACCAAATTCAACAGTGTCTCCTCAACCATCTTCTTGTAAGGCCAATGTCCACAATCCCTAGAATAGGAGCAATCTTTGCATTGTTTGCTCTCCTACCGCTAAGGCCTATTTGTAATTAACTGACACATATCCACATAATTGACTTAACAAATCATCTCCTTCACCTCTGCCGGAACGTGCCTTCCCAGCTGATCATGCTCAGAACGCACATCCCCCAAACCGATGCTTGGCAATGGTGCCAACGTTCCTGCTGGTGTTGTATCTTTGGAAAGGGGTTGGGCCCAACTGCCATCGGTACAGCTTGTGCCACACTGCCTGTGTGTGAAGTACCAGCCCCTACTGTCCCCAGCTGGAATGCCACCCGGGGAGCAACCCCGGCCTCCAAGGACCCTTCACCAGAGCTGCAGGCTTCGTAGACTACCCCCCTGTGGGCACAAGAGAGCCAGAATCTCATCCATCCTGCACATTAACTCCTCATATCTACACAAGCACGCTCAAGCTTGGTGCTCTTCTTAGTTCCACCTGGCATCCTTGCAGTGATCCTAGCTGCTATATCAAACAATGCAAATAGCCCCTTGCCAATAGCTATCCTGGCATCAACAGAGCTAACATGACCACATAAGGACAATTGCTTAGTAAGCAGAAAGTTAATACACTATTACGCAATTCCCCAAGGAACACTCCTCAATAGGCAATCCATTTAACCAAAGTAGGAAAAACTCAGCCCCCCGAACACTCACTCCAGTGAACCTTTCTCAGCCTCCCTGAGCAAACACACCCAAAACTCAAGGGCGGCTCCTCCATGTGGGCGGAGGAGCGTCGCCTCACTGCATTCTAGCAGTGCGAGAAGCAGAAACATAAAATTATATTATAAATACCATTTTATGTTTCTGCCTCTCACACTGTGAGAAAGCAAAAGGGTTAGGTTGGGGGCAGGCGGGTAGGCTGTCTTGCTCCAGGGCAAGGGAGGAGTGGCTTGCCCACTGTTGTGGGCACGCACTGTTTGGTCGGCCCCAGGGATAACCAAACCAGTCATACTCACTATGGAGAAAATGGCCTCCCCATAGACGCCTGTGCAGTCGGCGTCCCAGCTAATCACAATGCTGTGATTGCAGCGTTGTGATTGGCTTAGGGGAGGGGAGGGAGGCTGCCTACTTCCTGTGTGGAGCAGAGACATGCAGGATAGGATGACGCAGGACAAGACTAGACCGGCCCGCGAAGGTGAGTTATATATATTTTTATTTATTTAAATTTTAACCCCATGTGACTCCCTCCCCCACGTGACTTCCTGCCCTCCCACCCACTAGTCATGCCGGCCGTGAATGCCAAAACTAGCCCAAAAATGGGCCTCGCTCCAACTTCTGCACCCCCCTTGACCTCCACAGCCTCTCAAGCCCTTCCGGAGGTGCCACCATGAGTTGATCAAATTAAATAAACTCCCAGGCCAGGCGAGAACCAGATCTCAGTTCGTACGGCTCCCAACGGGCAGTGTGTGATGGACGGCCACCGGCAGAGCTGCGACCTGAGTGTCGTGGTGGGGGTGTCTGTGTTCTCAGATGTGGGGGAGATTGGAACAGGAGACCTGCTCGCTGTGTTGTGGCTCCTTTTGAGGGGCATCATTTGATCCTGGTGACCACGGAAACACCTTAGTGCTTCCAGGGCAGCATCTAGGCAGCTGATCCTTGGTCCTGGCTTCCCGCCATATTCGCTGGCTCTCCCGAGTTGGGAGAGCCTTGGTAATACAGTGGCTAGCTCACACGAGATAATTAGGGGAAACCCTATCACACAACAGTATTAAAGTATGTTGGAGGGGTTTCTACTTTCAAGCTGCTGCGTTATTGTGTTTGAAAACGGCAGTCATGTTAGGTGATGGCTGATCATTCACGACTCAACAAAATTGCAACAGCCACTCCTTTTCATCACATAAGGCCAGGTGACAGCTGCAATAGCAAACCACTCCTAAAAAGTGAGTATTTTCTGCAGCAAAAATGAGTGCAGTTCCACCTGTAGACATGATAAGTATTCAGTATTACTTGTTTCCTACCTTCAAATACAATAGAAAAACATTTAACATGTTACAGAAATTGCATTTCCAATATGGACCAAGCAGCAATAATTCCCATTCTTAAGTATAAGAAAACAATTTGACAAAAAGTTCATACAGCCACAGTATTTTCTTGAAGGGGTTAGATTTCATTAATGCTGGTGGGGAAAATAGAAAAATAAACATAATAATAATAAATCAGTTGTATAGCGCACAGCTGCTTCAAAGAAGCAACCGGGCACTCAGCAAAGTTTGCAACCTTAGCAACTAGGAATTGATTGGAAAGCTAGTGATAAACAAAGGTCTTTAATTTATTTCTTAAAACAGATATGGTAAGAGCCTTTAGCAAGCCTAGAGGGGGGATCATTCCAAAGTTTGGAATTAAGGTAGGCAAAGGATCTGCCACCTTTTCTGGATTTGTGTATTTGAGGGACCTGTGACAGAAGAAGATGGTTGAATCTGAGCGACCCAGATTGATGGTATGGTGTAAATCTAGTCAAAATTTAAAGCAGGCCTTTCTGATAGAAAGCTTTGTAGGCAAGGACTAATGTCTTAAATTCAATGCGTTTAGACACTGGTACCCAGTACAAATCTTTCAGATGAGAAGTGACTGATAGATGAAAAGGAATTCTTAAAACAAGTCTTGCTATTGCATTCTGAATAATCTAAAGTCTGTAAATCAGGTATGCCAGAAGTCCCAGGTACATAATGTTAACATATTCCAGCCTTGATGTGACTACTGAATGGACAAATGCCTTCAGAGTATGTTGAATTTGATGCTCAGATTTCTTACGAGGGAAGAGGGAGAAGGTGAAGGCCTTAATTTTCTGGGCCACCATTTAATAGCCTCTGAGAAGCCTTTTGTTCCAAAAATAAAATACTATTTCAATCTTGTCTGAATTTAATTGAAGACAATTTATGTCCATCCATTCAGATATACCTTGCAGGCACTGTTTAAAAATTGACAGATCATCACAACTATCTTCCAGAAATGACAGAAGCAGTCGGGTATCATCCACATAGGAAATAATGTTTAGACCCCAAGATTCAACCTGTTTGGCCGATGGTTCAAGATATATGCCTAATTATGTACTGCTAGATGCAAAGCTCTGCGGGAATCCATAGCGTAGAGTTTTGGCAGCAGAAGTAAAATGAGAGAGGGGCTGACCGCCTGGGTTCTATCCTCCAGGTAAGAATTTAACCAGTCAAAACTCTGTACTTGGATGACCAGCTCCCAAAATTTGTTTAGCAGAATTGGATGTGACACTGTATCAGATGCTGCTGACAGATCCAATAGAACCACCAGAGCTGAAGTACACTGATCTAAATTGCCCTTAATGAATTCACTCACATCAAGTAGGGCGGACTCAGTCCTGAAATGGGATGAAATCCTGTAAAAGATTATTTGGAAACCATATATATCTGAAACCTAGTCTTGTTTGGCACATGTGTATTATTATTGTGTTTGCAATGATAACCAATTGCACATGTGGATATAAAAAATAACATTAAAACAATACAGGTCAGAGTTCAGGATAATACAATTCAATTAAAAGTGCAATACCATGCAGGTACAGGTGAAAGAGTTGCAAGAAGGATGGAGATTTACTAGGCTGCTGTGCGACTCGAATAGCAGAGTAGAGGATGGAAAAAGGAGTGGCTGGTGAGACGGATGAAAGGTGTTACATGGGGAAAAGAAGGAGAGCAGTAGGACAACAGAGATGATGTGAAGTTTGTGGATGCACGGGGGCTCGGCTCAGGGAGATAATATGTATCTGTAAAGATCCCCAGTGTCTGCAGGACCAGCATACAGGGGCATATGTGCCATTGGTACAGCAGGTTCAGTGACTCTTGGGCCCAGAGGCCTAACTGGCCCACTGAGCAATGATTATTGCTGCATGTTATAATTCAAACAGCAGCCAGGAGGACCTTTCCTTCTTTGCACTGTGGCCCATGACACACTGGCGACTGCCATCAGAGTGCTTACGACACAATGTTTTGTAAAATGTCCAAGGAGTTTCCATTCTTAGTAAAGGAAAGAGTTGTGCAGCAACACTTTTTACATATTCAACTTCCGGTGGTGGCTGTTCAACCAGTAGGCGATAGGAGATAGCTGGCAAACTGCCTTTCAATCAAGTGAAGTCTCTTAGAGCAGATCAGGAAAGGAGAGGGCTGTGAGGGAGTAAGAGAGTGGAGTAAAAGGAATGAGAATGGGTTAAAGGTAATGGCTTAGCACAGAGTTTAAGAGATGAAGCTAATCCATAGTCTGGTTTAACGGGTGATCATTACAATGCTTTGGTTTCAGATTCAGTTTTGAAGGAGGAATGTGAAGAACAGTTGTTTCAGAAAGAGCATTGGCAATAACTGAGGATGAGGTATGCTGCTGAAGATGAATACGGAAGAGACGATCAGGTAAATTGAAGTAAGTATTTATTTCTAAGCTCTCCAACAGGACGTGGATCCCAGCCTGCTGTTCTTATCAACCGCCTCTCCAGGAATGTCGTGTCTCCGTAGAATGTCAGAGTAGATTCCACGGTAAACACTCCATACCCGCGAGACGCAGCAGAAAGAGCAGAAGCACACACAACATAACCTCTTTTGTTATAATAAACAAAAAAAAGAACATCAATACATTAGTATACACAACAACAATACTAAGAATAAAAATAATGAAGAACAAAGCACCAATAGCACTTAAAGCTAACAATAGATATGAACAAGAAATAAAAAACATGACTAGTAAGTCATGCACAGTCTGTAAATATTCTGTACATGACAAAACAAAATATACAAAATACGATTCTTTCAAGTCATAACAAAATCTTTAAATCTTCTTGGTACATGACGCGATCTTGGTTGTTTAAAAACAATATCACTAAAACCACCACACAATTCCTTTTCCTTAACAACAGGTGGTGAAACAACCTTTGAGTAAAAATTATCATAACATATATCATTTTTTTTAAATACAAAGCTAATCTCCTAAAATTCAATTTCTGCCCATTCTCCAAGACAACATGCCATTCATGACAACAAAAACATGAGAGGGAAGTTCCCATAACTCTAAAGGACTGAAGCGTTCAAAGACATTTAGATAATTGCCCACAGAAACGTAGTGAGATATCAAATCATTTTATTTTATTTTCATATATTTCTTAGTAGAAAAGCATTCATAAAAAATTCCTTTGTTCAGATAGAATTTTTTCCAAAGTCAATAGGGTACATAACAATATTAGCCCAGCACAAAAAGCAATAAAACATTAAATACAAAAACCCACTCATACTTTCAGGCATACACACATACAGCCATCATCATATATATAAAAAATATCAAAAAGGAAAACTGGAAACACATTAAGGACCAACAAACAGGAGAAAGCGCCGACGCGCGTTTCGGAAAAAGTGCCAGTATTAAGAATTCCTTCATCAGGGCGCAGGTGAAGGTAGATTACATTTTCATTTCAATTTTGCTGGGCAGTAGACTTCAAGGCGTAACGTTTCTGTGGGCAAAAGGGCAAAAGATATAATTTCAATAATAATAAGGGGAAGGGGGGGCTGGTCATCAGTATCACATAACACACAAATATATACATATTTAAAATCTTATTTATATACACTCATACAGCACTGTCTAGTCGGTAAGAGGGACATAGAGCATTCATAGTGGAATATAGTGTGGTACTCATAGAGTAAAAACCCGAGATGAGGAAAGGGTAACGTAATCTCTGAACTGGTAATCCATAGATAATGGCCTAGATAGGACTGATTCTGCAGTTAGAGTATCACCAGTAAATGGGAAAGAATATTATTTTAGAACCGACCAGGACATGCCATTCATGAACTTCTTTTACTTTCATGGGGTCAGAAAACTTATTCGGACCATTCTTTTCCTTCCACACTTAACCTTGATTAAGCCACCAACCTCAATATTACCATAACGTTCAGATTTAGTAGAGATTGTGCCATTATCATGCATCCAATAAGGTGTCAATTTAGTTTTAGGTGACCTCCCTCTCATCCTTGTAAAAGGTATCTCATTGGTAATACTATGCACTGTGGTATTGTGAGCCCACACCATATCTTGCACACACTTTTGAACATTCTGCCCTCCTTGTATAGCCAATTGAATAGCACCCTTAACAACTCTACTCATACGTTCCACCATAGCATTTCCCTGAGGGTTGTACAAAGAAGTACACATATGCCTTATACCATTATTCAAGAGAAAGCTACGCATAATATGGGAGGTTAGTTGTGTTCCGTTATCTGTGACCAAAGTGTGTGGAAAACCATCTCTTGTGAAAAGAGAACACAGACCCTCAATAACTGTAGAGGTGGTAATAGTCCGTAAACATATCACCTCAAGCCATCTGGAGAAAACATCCACTACCACCATTGCAAAACGTTTATCACCAGGAATAATATACAAAGGTCCAATAAAATCAAGACAAACTTTTTCCCAAGGTGAGCCACCACTAGTACCAGAAATAGAACCACTGCCTTTCGAGCAAATCTTCAATCTGTTTTCACTCTCTCTACATACTCTCCATCCAACGTCTAGCATCTTCATCAAGACCTGGCCACCAACAGTGTTGGTCTGGCCTAAATGCCCTTCATGAGCTAATAAAAACAACTTTTTCCTAAGTGTACAAGGAGGAATTCATTTCTCACCTTTCAAAACCAAATCATCTGAAAATCCAATATTAAGTTCTTCCTGTAATTTAACATAAATACTTAAAGAAGGTTTGACCAATCCTTCACGATTCCAACCAGATCAGATGGAATTGACTAATTCTAAATAATCAGGATCATCAATGACAGCTTGATGCCACTCTTCTTTAAAAATGGATTTAAATTCATCCACACACGCATCTTTAATGCTGGCCACTAGACAAATTGTTCCTTCATCAAAATCCAAATGCTCTTTCACTGGCAAAGGAAGCCTTGATAAACAGTCTGCTTAAAAAACTTTCCAACCACTTACATATTCAATTTTGTATGTGAATTCTTGTAATTTAGCTGCACACCTCATCAAACAAGGTGAACCGTTATTGGCACCACCAGGACGAAGGATTCTAATCAGCGGTTTGTGGTCAGTTTTGAGAGTGAAATGATTACCCCATTCATATGTATGAAAATAGTATACACCCCATGCTGCAGCTAAGGCCTCACGCTCAATAACAGCATAGTTTCGCTCAGAACTATTGAGTGTGCGTGAAGCAAAAGCTACAGGTTTTTCTACTCCAAACTTAGTTTGTCATAAAACAGCCCCAAGACCATGAGCACTGGCATCTATTGTGATAAAGGTGTCCCTGCCAGATTCGAATGGTGTGAGAATACCGGCATCTGTAAATTTATTTTTTAGGTTTTGAAAAGCATGGTCTTGCGGAGTATCCCAAGAAAATGGTACATCTTTCCTCAACAACTGCCGCAGAGCCTCTGTTTTATGTGCAAAATTATTTACAAACTTAGAATAATATTCTATCAGTCCCATAAAGGACTTCAACTGTTCCTTTGTGGACAGTCTGGCTGCACCTCTGATGGCCTTTACCAAATCCTCCTTAGGTTGCACACCCCCTTCAGAGATAGTGTACCCTAAATAATCTACTTCTTTAACTAGAAATAAACATTTGTCTTTTCGCAGGGTGAGACCAGCATTCTGTAACAAACCTAACACCCTATCTAATGTGACATTGTGCTCTGCCTAATTTTTCCCAGTAATGAGAATGTCATCTCGAAAATAATGAACACTGGTGATACCTTTGAGTATTTGATGCATCATGCGTTGGAACACGCTAGCGGCTGAAGCTAAGCCGATGGGAAGTCTCTTAAATTGAAAGACTCCCTCCATAGTAAGAAAAGCTGTTAATTTCCTAGAATTGGGATGCAGAACAACTTGATGATAGGCTGATCTTAAGTTAAATTTTGTAAAATACTTTGCCTTATCCATTAACAGAACCATCTCTGAAATATTCGGGAGGGGAAAACTATCTACGATAAAGTTTTGATTTAAAGACCTGAGGTCCACACAAAAACGAAGTTTGCCATCCTTTTTTTTAGTGACGACTATCAGAGAAAGCCACTCCGAAACCTCAATTTGTTCAATAATATCTTGCTCTTTTATGTCATTTAACACTTCTTTGACTTCATTACGAAAAGAAATGGGTATTTTCATTAGTGGATGTCTAACAGGAGTGGCATCCTTCTTAAGTTTAATTTCATGTGTGTATCCCATTAATTTTCCTAAATTGAGGTGAAAAATGTTATCAAATGTAGATAATACAGAACCAAGACTTGGATAATTTTCAATTACTAATACATGCTCTGGAGATCTAGGATCAATAATGACATGTAAATCATGTTGTTGTACCCAACCAAGAATTGCTGGTCCGTCATTGGAGACATACACTTTCCCATTGGCACTTCTACCTTTAAATTCAAATTTTGTCTCCATGACACCTTTGATGTCAATGGCTTCACCACTATATCCCTTTGGAGAAACATCGCTAGTAGACAGAGTAACATCAGGCCAACATTCTTTGAAAATTCGAAAGGGAATAATAGTAAGCATGGAGCCTGGATTGACCATAAGGGATAAGGGGACTCCATTAAAAGTAAAAGTTGCTCTAGGTCTCTGTAGAATACCTGAAATATCATCCTCAAGGCAGAAGGACATTTCAGGTGAAACACTCTCATCGCCCACAAAAGCAACTCTAGTTCTTTTGATATTGTTACAGACAGAGCTCAAATTACCTTTTTTACCACAATTTCTACAAGACTGATCTCTAGCATAACACCCAGCAAAGTCTGCAGCATGATTACCGCAACCGCATCTGTAGCAACTTGTGAATTTACTTCTGCGGTCGGCAGGTGCTCTTGGTTTAGCTTTTGTAAATTGTTTACTCTTGCCATCACTACTCGAAGGGGTATCTTTCTTCACAACCATATTCACTGTATCATCTTTTTTGAGTTCCAAAGAATGCATTTCTTGCCCATAGTTTTTCTTGCATTCTTTTATTCTTGCACTGTACAATTAGTTGGTCTCTAATTAATTGATCAGTCATGGTGCCAAAATCACATTTCAGGGCAAGTTCTCTTAGATGAATAACCATTTGATCCACAGATTCTTTATCTTTTTGAGGTATTGTGTAAAATTTGTGACGTTGCATAACAATATTAACCTGCTTACCAAAGTACTTAGCCAGCCTTTGCTTGGCCTCAATATAGGGATTTTCAATAAGCTCGCCATCCACACCAACGATTTCAGGAAGAAATTTGAAAGTATGTTGACCAGCTTTCCCTAAATAATTTAATAAAATAGCTCTCTTCCTGGATGCTTGGAACCTAAGACCATCAATGGCTTCTAAATAATTTTCGAAAATGCCAATCCATTTCTCCCATTCAATAGAAGGTGTATCTCCATCAGTTAAAAACGGCAGTGGAAGAGAAATGGTCTGATTTGCAGCATACTTAGTTGAAAAAAAAAAATCGGCAACAAATGAAAATGTAATGTAAAATGAAATGTAATCTGCACACAAAAGTAGAAATCACTGTATAAACTTCAATAAGCACAAATATGACTTGCTAGAAAGGTGTGCAGATCACCGTGTGAACTTTGTAAAAAGAATAATAACAGCTGGTTAAATATGATCTGCAATTTAGGTGTGCAAATCACCGTGTAGACTCTGCACAGTAATGAACATGAGCAGCTTAAAATGTATGATCTGCTAATGAGGTGTGCAGATCACCGTATACAGCTTGACTCTGCACAGTAATGAACATGAGCAGCTTAAAATGTATTGAGAGAGCGCCAACCAAGAAAAAATGTAGAAGTGCGCCATATTTACAAGCACGTTACATTAGTCTAGCTAATGATATATATGAGTGTCACCTATATAGAGTGGAAATATATAAGAATGTTTAATTAGGCTAAGAATGCATATATTTGTGTGAAAAGCTAATATAGAATCTTGTAGTGATGTTAGAATGACGTTGAAAGTCTCACGTTATGCAGCAGTGTGTAAAAGAAATGTAATTCTGCAAACCATGGAAATGTGTAGGCCACATGGCAATTCACAAGAAATGAATAAGTGCTGCTACATTATCATGAGATATGGACTTTGATATTGTTATAATCCAAAGCATTATTAATCATAGAATTGAAATATATGTTTTATATAGATGTGTTGCATTATAGTAAAGTGTGTTAGTTAGAATACTGTTTAAGTGAAGAAATTAAATGTTTTCAGAGAAGCAGAAGCCCGTTCTATGAGATTTGAGTAGGCCTGAACAGATAAAGTCATTTCCTTTGATCTAAATGTGCTCGTTAGGGGAAAGTCGTGCTAGGCACTAACTGTGAATCCTTTTACATGTTTTACGACCAAAGATATGGTGGAGGTCGGAATTTGAGGCCCACAGTACATGTGTCCGTTGCAGGTGCGAGGAGCCCTAATCAGTACCATGATGAACGGACTTTTGTTCAAGAGAGCCAGGCACAGGCCTGTAGGAGTCTTCAGGAATTTTAGGGGGTACCGTCTCGCTGGAGAAGAAGCCTGGGAAGCAAGGTCAACTTTAATGAAGGGCCCAGAGGAGGATCGGACTGGAATTTGCCGCCAGAATCGATACCACGTGAGGGGCGTCTCAAGGGGCGTTCCTATTGGAAATGTAATTTTGTATTAGGGAAAGCACCCCGGGGAGGAGATAGTTCAGAGGGTCTGAGAAGCCTAAGAGAGTGGATGGGTAGGCAGATAGGGGAACTGCAAGAAACCAACTTGACTCAGAGACTAAGGGAAGTGTGTGATCTTCTTTGGAAGTCACCACTGCTGACACCTTTTTAGGTTAAGATCTTGTTAAGTAGGGATGTCACTTAGACTAGTGTAGGGACAGTCTAACCTGAATTTTTCCTTTCTGTAAATGACTCTCAAGTTGCAGGTTATAGCTGTTCTTGCAACTTTGTTGACTTTTGAATTGGCTTTAGTAATATTCTTCGGTAGACTAAGAGCATTTAGAGAATATTTGTTTATATTAGTACCTGTGTATCTTTTGAATCTTATGCTGAGAATTTTGTATCTCCAGCTGTTTTTGGCTTTACAATAAACTTTTAAAACTTTTCATGGTAAGTGGTTCTTTAGAGTAGTTTAAGTTCTTAATTGATTAACCTAGTAGTGGATTGCCTTTTACTCAATGACAGGTACCAACGATTCATTCGACTTGATTTGGGATCTGGATTTATAACTATAGACCAGAAATCCCGCGTTAACAGTTGGTAGCAGGTAGGATGGTTATCTTCTTGAGGAAGGTAATCTAGACTAGGTTAGTTTACCCCAAGGCCCCTAGAGCTAGACATCGAGAGATGAGCAGCGGAAGAATCGAGTGCCGAAGAGGGTGCTGACGGTGCGAGAGAAGCAGCAGTATCGGAGGAGAGTGAGTATAACAAGGGTCATGCGTGAACAGATTGCGGTGTTTTGTGTTGTATTTGTATTGTAATGTCTTGCGGAGTTGAATGCCTGTAGTGTGATTGAGAGAAGGTTGTGAGCGCGTGCAACCTGGTACTGGTAAACCTGGTAAACGGGTGAATTGGTGAAAAATCTTAAGTTCGGGGTAGAGCTTAAGTGGTCCGGGTGTATCGAACACCCAGAGTAGTTGTCGACCAGAGTAAGGAAGTCATGAGGTACCATTGACCTCCGCAGAACCAAGATAGGGGGAACGCAAGAGTGAGTGTGTGAGTAACGGACGCTGGTAGAAAGTTACTGTGTGTAAGTAACCTATCAGAGAAGACGATTGTCTGGACGTACACGGAAAGACATTTCGTCGGTTAAGGTGACAACTACAGTTAGACTGTGGACGTACAGTCAAGGAAAGTGATTGCTTGGTCGGAAGTAATCATTTTTCAGAGTGTGAAAGGGACGCATGCATGATCACGGAGACGAGCTAAGAAAGGAGGGGAACTGCTGCGAAGGGGGACGAGTGACGTCGGCTAGAGCCGCGCTGAGATAGGGTGGTTGGTGTGACGTCGGCTAGAGCCTCGCTCTGATTGGGCGGATAGTGTGATGTCGGCGAGAAACCGCGCTCTGATAGGCCAGTAAGCGAGAACAGTGCTGAGATTGGTGGATTGTCACCAGGAAGTAAACGAACGCGGAGAAAAGTAGAATTATTGTAGATTTTGAACATGAAGTGCTTTAAATGCTTGAAAGGGATTTTTAAAAGAAAAAGGAGAGAGTCTTTTTACGGGAAAGAGGCACCGCCAGAGGGTACACCGGCTCACTATATGGCAGCGAATGTTGGTTTGCACACTATATTGTGGATTAGGGATTGGAACAAGCTTACGGAAGGGAATGAGGAACTGCCGTTCCCAAAGTATGGGACGTTTAAGTTAGAGGTGTTACATCGGCTAAAAGCAACCATGTCCTCATTGAAACCTCCGCCTAGACCGACCCAGTTTGAGGCCCTTAACGCATGGGTTAGGGCGGCGCACGACAGGAATCTGAATAGGCGTCAAGAAAGGCTGACGCGATCGGTAAGAGCAGTGCGAGATTCCACATGGGATGAGGACGCCAAGAGATGGAGGGTACAGGCTATTGAGGTAGATAAGTTGTACCCAGTGAG
This sequence comes from Lissotriton helveticus, assembly GCF_964261635.1. NCBI lineage: Eukaryota > Metazoa > Chordata > Amphibia > Caudata > Salamandridae > Lissotriton > Lissotriton helveticus. Next base: position 1,026,106,464 of record NC_136065.1, read on the forward strand.
AGAGGTGGCAGGAGGAAAGAACCTCATGGAAGAGGATGAGGAGAGCGACTCGGAGGACAACTTGATAAATAGATTGCTGATAGATAGACCGCCTCCGAGAGTTGGGGGGATTGAAAGTAGAGGACTCGCAAGGGAAGATGGGGCTGCCATAGAGGGGTATGTACCACTTCCTATATCGGAATGGACACCTATCAAAGGTGAGGAGACACCTCAACATAGTACAGCACAGAGGGTAGTCAGAAGGTTTGTGGTACAGAAAACGCCAACCGCAGAGAGGGCTGAACCTTGTGGATTGCCAGATGCTCTCCAAGTACCCGTTACCATAGGACCCATAGTATCGATTTACATCCCAGAGAAAGAGAGAGAGGAAGAACAGATACGGATAGACAGAGAGAGAGTTGAAATGGAAAGGAGAAATAACACGACAAATGCCTGGAGGCAATTGCCAGGACCGGTAACGTGGAACACCCCATTCGATTCAACAGTGAGTCCCGCAACAGAGCAGGGGGGTCAAAGAGGACCGATGGACCTAAGGGGACCACGGCCGAAATCTTTTAAAGAGTTAAGGGCTGACTTGAGAGAATGGGATGGGTCCGCAGAATCACCGAGCAACAGATTAAGAACAGAAGCTGAATGGGGAAGTCGAGGCAATGGGACAGTATCTCACTGCGGGGCTAGCGAAAGCAGTCAGGGACGTGAGGGTCAAAGTCAGGAGAACAGAGGAGTAATACGTCCTAATGATGGGAGGGACCAGCAGGAGCGAGATGGTAGAAGCGTGGAGTGTGAAGAGATGTCTCGTCTCTTTGAAAAGGGTGGAGACCAAATGGTACTAGAGTACAGAGATAGGTTTAGGTGTACTCTTCATGCACCTGGGGAGAATGTGCAACACTGGGATAGAGAGAACAGTGAAAGATCTCGCCATGCATCGAGTAATCAGAGATCACAGACAAACGGTGAGGACAGGGGGAGAAATGGAATGTCTTACCATACACCCAGAGAAACCAGGCAGGATGGGGGAGGTGGAAATATGGGGCACAATGGAGTGTTTCATCATCCACCCAGAGAGGACGGAACTGCATGGGACCTGGAGGGGTGGGAGCATGGGAAGACTCCACGTAACTCGCCTGAGCCCAGACGTAGGACTCAGAGCTGGGATGGGAGAGAAGTGAATGGACCCCTTAGAGCTAGTGTACTGAAAGCTACAATAAAGGCGAAAAGACTTGATGTCACCAGTTTAAAATCTGATTTGGATGAGATCATAGATGGTACATTGCCATTAGAAAGGATTAATTTATACGAGCAAGATGAGCTGCTGTTCATAGCAAAGGATGTTACTCGGAAGGCAAGAGCAACTCATGAGAAACTGTCTGAACTGGCAGACAAGTATAGGGTAGATTTGTCCAGAACAAAGACATTGCAAAGTAATCATAGGTTACAATATACAGATCAGGACTTAGACGAAAAGAGGACAACTGGATTGAGAACACACATAAGGGAACTGATAGCAGGAATAAGAGCGTGGAGGCATCTGGACAAATGGGAGGAGAGGTGGTCCAAAAGGGGCACTGTTAGACGGTGTGCGAATGGGACGTCTCCTGAGGAAAGGCTAATGCAGATGGAGGCATTTCCTTTGCGAGAAATATCAAATGGGAATTATGTACATGTGCCCTGGAGTAGAGGAGATTTGGCTGCATTTACCAACTCATTTCCGAAGTTAAGGGACAATCCTGTTGAGTGGTACAAGCAGGTAGAAAGGTTTGTAAAGATCTCCAAAGTATTGTGGATTGATTTGAACACATTATTTGACATTGTGGTCCCAGGAGATTTGTGGACAGCATGCAAGACTAGTGTCGAATGGCCAGCTGCAGAGCCAGAAAGGAATGCTGCTACAAATGGATTGTCTGAAATTGTCATGCAAAAGTATGAAAGGGTAATAACTTGGCTGAAAGATAAGGTGCCACCCCAGGACAAAGATTGGGTAAAAATAGACCGAACAAGACAGGAACCCAAGGAGACAGTTCATGAGTTTTATGAGAGGTTGCTGAAAACGTTCAAACAATACAGTGGACTCGATGTAATGGATCCCAAGGATAGGACAGTTTGTGTCAAAGTTTGTTTTGGGGTTGAGACCTGATATTTGTTTGATGATTCAGCATATTTAATTTGTTGGCAAAACAGACCGTTAGACGAGATTCTGCGGTACGCAAGGTACTGCAGTGATGAAATAGATTCCAAAACAAAGAAGCTTAAGGAAAAACTCATGGTGGTGCAGATGCAGTCAGCGGGAAAAGGTGGACAGCAAAAACAGGGAATGGGGACAATGGGACGGAAGCCGAAAGGTCAGATCAAGGATAGTGAGGAAAGCCAGAGACCTAGAATAGACTTTGCCACGTTAAAGAAAACGACAAAGTGCCACCAGTGTCGCCAGGTGGGACATTGGAGACGCGAGTGTCCCTATAACCCTGAAAACGGAGAATTAGAGGTAGAAGAGGAAGTTCAAGAGGTTCCAGTTCAAGGGGTGACAGTACCAAGGAACAAGGTGGCCAAAGGGGGGACTTCGACTCCACGAGCTCAGTTTCCACAGCCACCGAAGATTGCGGCAGGGGGAAAGGTCTTTAGACAAATGCCTCTTTTCATAGATGAAGAAAAATGTTACTACATTGACCCTTTGACGGGACAACGTGTAAGCAAAGAAGAGGACTGTACCCTCGGGGCAGTTCTAGAAGTGGATCAGAGAGGGCCATTTGTTGAGGCAGAGGTAGCAGGGTGTCCCACAACATTCTTGGTGGATACCGGAGCTACTCGATCAACTTTGAGATCTGCAGTGGTTCCTGATCTACCAATGTCGGGGGAAACAATTCAAGTGGTTGGAGTCGCAAACAAGAGAATGACTAGCCCTTTGATGGAACCAGTGTCGGTGAAAATAGGGAACTATACTAATGAACATCAGTTTGTAGTATGTGATTCTAGTCCTGTGTGTCTGTTAGGAAGGGACTTGTTGTGCAAATTGAATTGCACCATATATTGCACACCTCAGGGAGTGGAGGTACAGACCACAGACGATGATGCGACCTTTAAGGTTGTTAATTCGAGAACATGCATAGAACTGTATCCTACTCTGACTGTGGAGGAACTTCCTTGGGACTTAAGAAACGCTGTCTCATCTGAGGTATGGGACTTTACTGGGGAAGAGATAGGACTGATCAAAGGGGTGGAACCAGTGAAGATCATGGTAAAACCAAACGCTGAATATCCAAGAACGCCTCAGTATAAATTGTCCCAGGAGACGATTGCAGGAATAAAACCTGTGATTGATTCAATGATTCAACAGGGAATACTGAAAGAAATCGTGGGTAGTCCATGTAACTCCCCGATTATGGGTTTGCAGAAACCTAGTGGGAAGTTCAGAATAGTTCAGGATCTTCGAAAGATTAACAACATTGTCGTTTCATGTTGTCCAGTGGTACCGAATCCATCAGTGATACTGTTTCAGATACCATTCCAAGCTGAGTGGTTTACAGTGATAGACCTTTGTCAAGCCTTCTTTTCAATTCCATTAGACGAAGACAGCCAGTATCTTTTCGCGTTTAAAATGGAAGATCGCGTCTTAACATGGTGTCGAATCCCACAAGGGTTCACAGATAGTCCTTCGATCTTCAACCAGCTGTTGAAGAAGAACCTTGAAAGTCTGGTACTGCCACAGAACTCGGTTCTGGTCCAGTACATAGACGACCTACTTGTTGCGTCAGGAACAGAGGAAGCTTGTAAGGAAGACACCATTGCCTTGCTGAATCATTTAGCTGTGAATGGACATAAGGTATCTCCGAACAAATTGCAGTACTGTCAGACAGAAGTACAGTACTTGGGTCACCGCATAGAAAAGGGGAAACGCAAGGTGTCTCCAGACAGGATAGAGGCCATCATGAAAATGAATGCGCCTACGACACAGAGAGAGGTTAGGATGTTCTTAGGAATGGTTGGTTACTGCCGACAGTGGATAGCTAACTTTTCACTTAAAGCAAAACCTTTACAGAAACTGACGCACAAGGAGGTGAGTGATCCGGTACCATGGGACAACGATTGTTTAATGGCGTTCCTGCAGCTGAGAGAGGATTTGTGTCGTGCTCCGGCTTTGGGGATGCCGGACTATGAGAAATCATTCTCATTGTACTGTTGTGAAAGAGAGGGATGTGCGTTATCAGTGTTGGTGCAGGTAAATGGGAATGCCCGTAGACCAGTTGCATACTTTTCGGCTACATTAGATCCGGTAGCCGCAGCGTTGCCCGGATGTCTCAAATCCGTTGCTGCAACAGGTGTCAGCATTGAGAGGTGTGAAAGCATCGTTATGGGACACCAGTTAGTGGTGTATGTACCGCATTCTGTAGAACTGTTAATGACTAGGACCAAGACACAGCACCTGACCAATAGTAGGCTCACGCGGTACAAGCAAGTTATTCTTGCTGCAGAGAACGTGACCCTTAAGAGGTGCTTGGTCTTAAATCCTGCTACATTGATGCCACTTCCTAATGATATAGAAGGCGAAGAATGTGAAGATCACGATTGCCTTGATGTGACTGAACTATGCACGAAGCTCAGACCAGATATTGTGGATGAGCCATTGATCGACTCTGATGAAATTTACTTTGTTGATGGCTCATGTTTAAGAGACGATGCAGGTCGGTTGAGAGCAGCTTATGCTGTTTGCACCATTACTGGAGTTGTGGAAGCCGCTTGCCTGGAAGGAGTACACTCTGCTCAGGTAGCAGAAATCATTGCATCGACACGTGCCTGTATAGCAGGTAGCAAAAAGAGAGTCACCATATATACCGATAGCCAATATGGTTTCGGTGTAGTTCATGATTTCGGGCAATTGTGGTCTCAGAGGGGTTACATGACCTCCTCTGGTTCGCCAATCAGAAACGGGGAATTTGTACGACTGCTGTTAGAAGCATTGCAAGGTCCAGCTGAAATCGCAGTGGTCAAGTGTATAGCCCATACTAAAAATAAAGATTTTGTGTCACAAGGAAACAAATATGCAGATGAAGTTGCCCGCTACTGTGCGGAGCAAGGGTATACTTTCACGGAGGTGGAAATAGGTGGGGCTCAGGAAAAGACAGAATTAAACATGATGTTAGAGACCGTAGATACATGGGAAGATCTGAAACAAATGCAAGAGAATGCACCTGAGTCAGAGAAAAGGTCCTGGGAAACAGCAGGTTGTGTGAGGAGTGAGATGGACTTTTGGGTTTCAGCAGATGGAAGAGCAGTGTTACCAGAGGAATTAGTGAGCCCAATGGCACGACAGATACATGGTCCAACACACTTAGGAAGGGATGCCATGCTGAGAGTATTTAGGCAGACTTGGTATTGTCCGAAATTTAGGATTGCAGCAGAAGCAGTCTGTAGGAGATGTGTTACATATCAGCAACTGAACGTAGGGAAAAGAACACCAGTCACCATGAGTCACATTGGGAGGTCTGGGGGGCCTTTCAACAGAATGCAATTAAATTTCATTGAAATGCCAAGAGTCAACCGCCTCAGGTATGTGTTGGTGGTTGTATGCATATTTTCCAGATGGGTCGAGGCATACCCTACACGTAGGTGCGATACACTCACCGTAGCAAAACTGTTACTTAGGGAGTTGATCCCGTGCTACGGGGTGCCAGGTTCTCTGGAATCTGATCGAGGAACACATTTTAACAGTGAAATTGTGAAGATGCTCTGCTCTGCATTGAACATTGATCAGAAGTTACATTGTAGCTATCGACCAGAGGCTTCAGGGATCGTGGAGCAGATAAACGGGACGTTGAAGTGTCGAATTGCCAAAGTGTGTTCTTCAACTTCCTTAAGTTGGCCTGATGCTCTACCTTTAGTGCTAATGAGTATGCGCAGTACACCCGACAGGAGGACAGGTCTCTCCCCCCACGAGGTGCTGATGGGGAGGGCAATGAGACTTCCTTCTGTCCCAACTGCGGCATTGTTGAACATTACAGATGACCTGATCCTGGATTACTGCAAAGGACTGTCTGACGCCATTCATTCTGCGTCCTTCCAGGTGCAGGCTGCTGAGGTCCCATCTTCAAGAGATTTGTGCCACGACTTGTGCCCAGGAGATTGGGTCGTGGTGAAGAAGCACGTCCGGAAAAACTGCCTAGACGTGCGTTGGAGAGGACCTTTCCAGGTTATCCTATCGACGAATACCGCTGTGAAGTGCGGAGGACTGCCAAATTGGATCCACGCTTCCCACACCCGAAGAGTTCCAGCACCCCTGGAAGAAACAGCTCCGCTCGCAGATGAGGATCCAGCTGAAAACAGTGTACCATTAGAGGGGATCAGTCAAGCTGTGGGGGTGTCTGAGGAAGTTGGGAGCGTTACAGATCCAGAAGAAGAAGGACAAGGCGGCAGTGAAACTGAAGCTGCAACAGAAGGAGAAAGTTGCTGTGAATGTGACTCGGAAACAGATCAAGTCCAGAGTGATCAAGAACCGAGCAGGAGGGCAAGCAATACGAGAACAAGAAGTGGGGCAGCTACTTGGCCTGAAAGAAGAAGGAGGCCGAGCCTGAAGCTAGCTCGAGAAGAAACTCTTGCTCCTATATCCGAAGACTCGGATCTGGAAGAAGGTGCACAGGACCAAGAGCAGGAGGGTCCAAGGAGATCAAGGAGAGTGTGAGTGCCTAGCAGAAGATACTCTACACCTGAGTGGACCTACCTCGCTGCAGATGTCCGAGGGACGCAGAACTGGGAGGGTGAGGGAAGTGACCCTGACCAGAACTGACCCATTCATCACAGTGGAAGTAAAGTTCCTGGTACCAGGAGTGGAGGTCGAAAAACTGCTGACACTCAACATCATCTATCCTCCTCTCTTGAGTGGAATAAGAAAATTGGTCTTAGAGACAGTTGAATTTCCGTGTTGCTGTTCAAGGTGTCCAATACTCGAGGGAATCCTTCTTCATATGGAAATATTTGAGCGAGTGGTGGAAGTTCTTGGAACACGCATAGTCTCGGATTACTAAAGAGTTTGCAAAGAACTTTGTAAATACAGATTGAAAGATAACCTAGCGTCGAGTGGAAGAAGAAAGAAAATAGGGACTTCCATTTTAGTGGATGGAGAAGGGCTAGGGTTGTCTATTGCTACAGAACTCAATGACTGTTCTTGCGGAGGGAAATATCAGCTCCAGGTGTGGTTCAAAGAGAGACATTGTGCAAAGAAAAGAGACATTGGAGTCCAGTAAGAGACTTTGGCTGAGAACGTAAACCAGAGCTATACTGTTTTGAGATCATGGAGACTGGCAACCCGAACCGCAGGACAAAATGCATAGTAGGCACACTTTTAGTGGTAGTGATTTTTCTTATAGTTTTAGTAGTTACTATATCATATGTAGTGGGACATGAAAACGAAGCAAAGGCAAGACTAGAAGCAAAAAGAGTATCGACACAAAGGCCTACTACTGTTGCTGGTGTAAAGGGGGAAAACACTGAGAAAGAGAAAGCTATGTTAAATGCTGAGATTAAGAGATTGCATGAAGATGAATCCCAGGGGAACTTTAAATCCAATGCTTACGCCAAACTGCTTTATGAGTATATTGATGTCATGGAGGCGAAGAATTGCTACGTCTGTATGCAATTACCAGCTTCTGTAGATGAGGGCATCAGATACCATCATCTTCCTTTGACCTATGGAATTTCATGTAGTTTGTTGTTGAGTATATTTTATGAACGTGAGGGGTTCGAGTATTACTTCTCGAACTTTGACTCAGTATTGCCAGAGGTTCCAAATTATAAACATCTCAATAAGTGAGATTATTACAAGAGTGAAGACAGGTTACAGAAATTTTTCCTTCCATGGAGAACATTAGATACTTCACATGCTCGAAGAAATAATTTGACTTGTAAAGTGTCCGAAATTGAGAAAAAGTTTATAGGGCAGGTGGATGATCGATACAGAAGACAAAAGATCTTAAAAGCTTCAGGACAATGGAAAACAGATTGGACCAAAGAAGAAAGGGAACATCAAAGAAAGGGTAGCAGTGGTCCAATAGCTTTAGACAAAGAGAAAAAGGGGAAACTGTGTATACACAGGAGTCACACATATTATGAGAATATGTTTGTGGGAGAAGTCAGTTGTGAACATGCTTTCCAATTAGAGTATTATTCCAAGGATTTCTTGAAAGAGATGCAGGTGATCCCAAACGTATATTTTGTCTGTGGAAGAAATGCATATATGAAGCTACCAGATAATTGGTACGGATCATGCTATCTAGCAATTGTCTTCCCCAAAATATACCATGCTGAGGATTTAGAAACTAAAAAGAGAGGAACACAAACTAGAGGGAGAAGAGATCTAGGCGCTGAGGAGGTAGTTGGGGATGTATTTGGTGCTGCATTTCTTCTTTTGGGAATAATCCTGAATGACATCAAGATCAGAAGATTGGCAACAGTCGTAGATAAGGATCTAGCAGTACTGGCAGATAACCTAATGCTGGTGGAGGGAGAGATGCAATCGATAAGGGCAATGGTTCTTCAGAACAGACTTGCTTTAGACGTTCTGTTAGCCAAAGAGGGCGGAGTCTGTAAGGCTTTGAAGGTCCAGGAATGTTGCACTTACATTCCAGACAATTCAAAACCTCTAGAAAAGTACATACGAAACATTACTGCAATACACCACGAAATTGAGGATCTGACAAAGATAAATGTGTGGGAAAAAGTAGGCCAAGGAATGGGTAAAGTTAGAGGTTGGTTTGCCAACCTAGGAAAGGGTATCATTTGGTACATATTGAAACCCATCATCATAATTGTGATTTGCGTAATCACTTTGTGGGGATTGGTACGGCTGTACAAATGGTATAGAGCAAACAGATTGCAGAGATCCATGAGAGAACAGGAGAGAAGACTGACTGCGATGCAGGATACTCAGTACAGGAGTCTGAAGGCTCTAGAGACAATGAAACGAGGGGGTATTGCAACAACTTCAGTCTGAAAGATCCTACATTTTTAGAGATGGTGTTTTGATGGTGATGACTCCTGAAAGTCATCAAAGGGGGGACTGAGAGAGCGCCAACCAAGAAAAAATGTAGAAGTGCGCCATATTTACAAGCACGTTACATTAGTCTAGCTAATGATATATATGAGTGTCACCTATATAGAGTGGAAATATATAAGAATGTTTAATTAGGCTAAGAATGCATATATTTGTGTGAAAAGCTAATATAGAATCTTGTAGTGATGTTAGAATGACGTTGAAAGTCTCACGTTATGCAGCAGTGTGTAAAAGAAATGTAATTCTGCAAACCATGGAAATGTGTAGGCCACATGGCAATTCACAAGAAATGAATAAGTGCTGCTACATTATCATGAGATATGGACTTTGATATTGTTATAATCCAAAGCATTATTAATCATAGAATTGAAATATATGTTTTATATAGATGTGTTGCATTATAGTAAAGTGTGTTAGTTAGAATACTGTTTAAGTGAAGAAATTAAATGTTTTCAGAGAAGCAGAAGCCCGTTCTATGTGATTTGAGTAGGCCTGAACAGATAAAGTCATTTCCTTTGATCTAAATGTGCTCGTTAGGGGAAAGTCGTGCTAGGCACTAACTGTGAATCCTTTTACATGTTTTACGACCAAAGATACGGTGGAGGTCGGAATTTGAGGCCCACAGTACATGTGTCCGTTGCAGGTGCGAGGAGCCCTAATCAGTACCATGATGAACGGTCTTTTGTTCAAGAGAGCCAGGCACAGGCCTGTAGGAGTCTTCAGGAATTTTAGGGGGTACCGTCTCGCTGGAGAAGAAGACTGGGAAGCAAGGTCAACTTTAATGAAGGGCCCAGAGGAGGATCGGACTGGAATTTGCCGCCAGAATCGATACCACGTGAGGGGCGTCTCAAGGGGCGTTCCTATTGGAAATGTGATTTTGTATTAGGGAAAGCACCCCGGGGAGGAGATAGTTCAGAGGGTCTGAGAAGCCTAAGAGAGTGGATGGATAGGCAGATAGGGGAACTGCAAGAAACCAACTTGACTCAGAGACTAAGGGAAGTGTGTGATCTTCTTTGGAAGTCACCACTGCTGACACCTTTTTAGGTTAAGATCTTTTTAAGTAGGGATGTCACTTAGTCTAGTGTAGGGACAGTCTAACCTGAATTTTTCCTTTCTGTAAATGACTCTCAAGTTGCAGGTTATAGCTGTTCTTGCAACTTTGTTGACTTTTGAATTGGCTTTAGTAATATTCTTTGGTAGACTAAGAGCATTTAGAGAATATTTGTTTATATTAGTACCTGTGTATCTTTTGAATCTTATGCTGAGAATTTTGTATCTCCAGCTGTTTTTGGCTTTACAATAAACTTTTAAAACTTTTCATGGTAAGTGGTTCTTTAGAGTGGTTTAAGTTCTTAATTGATTAACCTAGTAGTGGATTGCCTTTTACTCAATGAGAGGTACCAACGATCCATTCGACTAGATTTGGGATCTGGATTTATAACTACAGACCAGAAATCCCAGTATGATCTGCTAATAAGGTGTGCAGATCACCGTATACAGCTGACGAGAAATCGAACTGTTGTAGACAATAACAGATCGAAGGCACAATCGCAGCATGACTATTTAATAATACAAAGAAGAGTATCATTACGTTAACTTTCACAGCGTACAGCTGACAATGACTGCGGTAATAAGAAGAATGATCGGAATCCAAGATGGTGTCATGTCGGCGTATTCATGCTGACGTGAACGAAGAAATCTTGAAGCTCAGGGTGGCAACCGCGTAACCAAGCAACACAGCGAGGAAGCGCGAGCGTGAACTGCTCAAGCACAGAAAAGTTCACGAAGAAAAGCTTTAATTAAATATAGAAACAATACTTTAATGGGGCGATAACGACACTCACAATACGTCCCTCAGGAAAGGTTTGAGTGCCTGGAGCCCACCGTAGTACGTCCATCGTTGCGCTCAGAAATGGAAGTGAATAGAAGAAACTCAGGATATGCATGAATTCATTCGGCACTGGTGGCAAGTTGGAGCAGGCAATCGTCGCCAAAATGTTGACGATGAATACGGAAGAGACGATCAGGTAAGTTGAAGTAAATATTTATTTCTAAGCTCTCCAACAGGACGGAGATCCTAGCCTGCTGTTCTCATCAACTGCCTCTCCAGGAATGTCGTGTCTCTGTAGAATCTCAGAGTAGATTCCACGGTAAACACTCCATCCCCGCAAGATGCAGCAGAAGGAGCAGAAGCACACAAAATATGCCAATGTGTAAAATTACAGCAAAAGATGTGAAAATCGTAATTATATCAGAAGGACTCGGATTGTGATGTACACACGTTGGAACAATATTTTGTTTATTTATTTTGCAGTGGTATATGATGTGAACTAGAACTGGTGGGTCGTTGTCAGAGCGATTTACGAGGAGGTGGAGGCTGAACGATGACATCCTCCAGAACAGAGAGAACGTCAAAGAAATTGAAGCCACAATCAAAGAATACCTCGAACACAACGACAATGGCGAAGTAGGGAAAGACACCGTATGGGACGCCCTCAAAGCGACACTAAGGGGGAAACTGATAAACATCAAAGCCAGGATGAACAGAGGAAGAAACAAGAAAATCCTTGAGCTCGAGGAGGAAATAACAGCACTGGAGAGAGGTCACTGCGCAAACATAACGGACAAAAACACGCTCACCCTGCTCACAAAAAGGAAATACGAGCTGAACAAGATCCTAAGCGAAAGAGCGGGTTCCTGGCTGACGAAGTTCAAGTCAGTCAACCTATGCGCAGCAAACAAAGCAGGGAAGCAGCTGGCGTCCTACTTAAAGGCAAAACAAAGGCAACACACGATAGCAGCAATAACTGATCGCACGAACACATCCCAAACAACGAACAAAGGAATACTAGAGGTCTTCAGACAATTCTACCAAGAACTGTACACTGCAGATCAAACCCTAAGCAAAGATGCAGGACGAGATCTACTCAGTTAAACCAATCTGCCGAAACTAAAGGAGACGGAGAGGGAGTCGCTCGAAGCCGACATATCGGAAGAAGAGATTGAAGCAGCCATATGCCAACTGAAACGGAACAAAGCGCCAGGACCGGATTGCTACTCTGCAACATTCTACAAAACCTTCAGCGAACACATTAAGACACTGATGGCACAAACATATTCCACATGCATCCAGAACGGGAAGATGACGGAGTCCATGTGCGAAGCCAACATCACCATAATTCCCAAGGAGGGGAAAGACCCACAATATCCCCAGAACTACAGACCAATATCGCTAATAAACGTCGACTGCAAGATCTACGCAAAGGTCTTAGCCAACAGACTAAACAGGATCCTGCCAAACATCATCCATACCTCACAAGTGGGATACATAAAAAACAGATTGTCGCAGGACAACACAAGGCTACTGTGCCACCTGATCAACCACACAGCAAGTAGCAACGAACAGGCGGTCATGATAGCGCTGGATGCGGAGAAAGCCTTCGACAGAGTTTCGTGGCCCTTCCTGGGTAATTGCATGGGAGCCTTTGGCCTAGGCGGGAAGTACACGGCAATGGTCATGGCCCTCTACAACAAACCAAAAGCAAAAATAGTGGTAAACGGAAGCGCATCCGAAACGCTCACGCTGGGCAGAGGCACCAGACAAGGATGCCCTCTCTCCCCCGGACTCTTCCTGCTCGCTCTAGAACCCCTGCTAGCCAGAATCAGGGACAACACAGAGATAACGGGCGTAAAGCTCAAGAAGAAGACAGTCAAACTAGCGGCATACGCCGACGACATCCTAATCACAACAGCAAACCCCTCCACGTCGATAAAAGCTCTGATGGCCACAATAGGTGAATATGCAGAAGCCTCAGGCTACAAACTCAATAAGGAGAAATCGGAGTGTAAGCCAATGAACGTCCACACCACAAGAGAAGTCCTAGGCGAATCCGGCCTGGCATGGCAGACGAAACCACTGAAATATCTAGGGCTCCACTTTGGGAGAGACCTCACGTCAACGCTGCAACACAACGAAGACCTCACGCTGAAGAAGATAAAAGAGAGGCTGGAGTTATGGTCACCAAAGTACATCAGCTGGTGGGGACGCATTGAAACGATCAAAATGATGATAACACCGGTAATAAACTACACGCTAACAATGCTACCACTCCCAATGACAGAGATATTCCACAAAAAACTGGACCAACTCATAAATATCTTTCTATGGAAAAACAAGAAACCAAGGATAAGCCTACAAAAACTAAGACTGTCAAGAGACCTCGGAGGCCTTAACCTGGCGAACTTCAAGACATACCAGACGGCATGTCTGGCGAGACAGGGTATCGCCTGGGTAGATGCCACACAAACGTACATGCCAGTATGGCTAGAGGTCGAGCAGGACATCCTGGGAGGGCTCAAGCCAATAGCACTCCTAACAGCGAACCGGCACCCACTGAAAGCCAGGGCCATACTAAAACACACGAGAGACGCCCTGCTGAAGGTGGACAGGCACATGGCGCAGAAACTGAAAGGCACAGCATGGGAATCCATCTGGTTCAACACTAAAGTGACCTACCAGGGAGCGACATTGCATAACGACACGTGGATCGGGAAAGGCATCAGCACACCCAGCCAAACGGAGACCAGGCAAAGACCGCTGACGTTCCAGAACCTACAGCAGCTACATGACCTCCCGAACCAGGAGTTCTATAACTTCCTAAAAATTAAGACAGCAATAACAAAGGCCAACCTATGCGGAGGAGAGCCGGGAATCATCAAGTACCTGCAGCTCCTCAACTCAACAGGCCACCAAACGGCAAAGATCTATAAGCTCCTGAGCCCATCCAAGCTGGCGCAGAACAAAAAAGCTACTAACACATGGGAGACGCTCCTGGGCAGGCAACTGAATGAAACGGAGCGAGCAAAAATGTGGAGCTCAGCGACAACAAACAAAATTACCCCACAGCTAGCGCAAACAAAATATTGGCTACTCCACAGCGCCTACTGGACGCCATCCAAACTCCACAAGGTCGGCATCGCAGACTCAGACAAATGCTCATCTTCACCTGCGTGAAAGTCAAGAGGTTCTGGGCACAAATCAACACTTTCTTGAACGATATGCTCAAAACAGATCTGGAAATCAGCTTCGTCAGCCTGGCGACTGAGCACCTAACAGCGAACCTAAAAAGTAGAGAAGAGAGAGAACTCCTAGACCTACTCCTCACAGCAGCCCTTAAAATAATCCTAACGAACTGGAAAAACACAGCCAAAGCAAACTTCAAAACATGGATCAACTGGGTCACCTTCCTGAGAGGAGCCGACAGCATCACAGGCACTTTCTCAAAAGAACATAAAGCCAAGCTGCACATGTGGGACCCGCTCGACGAGCTCCTGAGGAAGACCCAATAAAGGACAATAAAGGACAATAACGTGCGCACCCCCCCTCCCCCCTCTCCTCTCCTCTTCTTCTTTCTTTTCTCCTCCAGTGGAGGGAGAACAATCGCGCTGCCACGAACGGACTGTCATAGTTGTACCATTGTACTCAGACCTGTATATATATATTTTTGTACGACCTTCTTTTGTATGCCAATAAAAAAAGTTTCTAAATAAAAAAATAAATAAATAAATAAATAGTAAAAAAAATAATAAAGGTACAATACATAAGCAAATTCATTTTTTACATTACTTTCTGCTAATGGCAGCTATGAAGTTACACCTAGAGGTTAGACACTCTCAATAACCTTTTTTTCAGGCTAAGGGCATCCAGACATATAATCTGTTCCCACTAAGGTGTCTGTTTCGCCATGAAGCATATGTGGGTCCTATTTAGTCACAACTCTTCGTGTGTTGCTTGGTGTGAGACGTTCTAGGCAGTTGTCCAGCAGAGTCGCATCCACATCTCATATTCTCCATGTTCTCATACTGAAGCTTGAGTCTGTAGACCCTCTGAAAATGTGGAAACTATGCGCAAGGCACAATATCTGAAAATAAGACACACCGTTGATGGCCCTTGATGGCAACTCTACAAATGTCCTTCCTTTTATTGCCAATTGCTCTATGTTGGACCCCAGTTTGTGGTCTTTGGAGAGCTTCAGAACATGGATGAATAGAATGACCTGGGTATTAACCCCATTCACACAGAGTTCACTTGGCTCCATGCTCCTGTGATCAATCGTGCCATTGTGATGTGGCCACTACTGCAATGATTCACCCTGGGGAATACCATTACACCGGGATGATGTATTTACCACATGTGCATGTGGTAAATTCCTCCTATTTTTAGGTTTTAACAGGAAAATGGGGCATAGAATGTAGAATCAGAATGTAGAAGCGTTTTTTGCACACCGAACACCTATATTACAGAAGCTTTGACCTGCCCGTTGAAGGTTGAGTGGCTGCCATGGTGTGAAAATTATCACACAGCTCGAAATTCAGATCCATGTACACACAAGCATTTATTTTCAACATTAAATGCAATTTAGCCTTGCGCCTGCACATGCATGCAAAATATAATTTTTTTTGCACACTTGAAACAAATTAATTGATGGCTTAGCCAAATTTAGCATTACCTAAATGTAATTTGCTGTCACAACTAAAGCAAAATAAGTCACCCTTCTCACGATTTGTTTTCATGTTAGAACTGTCTGCTTTCCAAGGCGGCTTTTTCATTTTCCGTCTTTTGATGTGGTTTTTCACCTTCCACTTTTACTACACGTTTCTCAGACTGATAAGAAATTTGTTTCACCTCATTCGACCTGGCACTGGAGCTAATTTATTTCATGCATTGCTCCGAGTGCCCACTATACCTGGCTGACGTCGCTAAATCAGGGTCTTCTGTGAACAGTAATCTTTCTTGAATGTTCTTGTTATTTGTGTTTTCTATTAACTCGTCACAAATTATCTCCTCTTGAATTCTCGAGAATCGTGTTCTCAAAGCTGCTACAAAATCGTAAATAGACTCGTCAGGTTTTTGAGGTCGCTGACAAAATTTGTGAAGGTTCGTGAGGGTGCAATAGTGTTCTTCCTCTCTTCCAGAGATTAATGCTTTTTGTCCAGAATTCTAATATGAGACGCACATTTACTTCATCAGCATCTCCATGTCACCAGTACTAGTGCGAACATTGACTATTTCCCAATGCTATGGTTTTTAACATGCTTCTGCCTTCAGGATCAAATGCCTCCCGGCACTGCTCTCAATTAAGTGAGTGTTGGGGGGGAGGGGGGGGGGGAGTTCAAGGGAGAGCTAAACACTGATTGGTGCCTCCCTTTTTTCCATGCTACATAATACAACCTCGATGAGTGTAGTTTTAGGCATTAATTGAAACAAATTGGATTCAGCCCAACCTTCAAAGATGACCACCACCGAAAACATCATATGACGTCATTTTTCATGGTGAATAGAGGTCAATCTTCCCCAGTGTTGCAAGATTGCTGTCACAGGCCAGGAAAACTTTGTCAGCATGCTTATTTTGATGTCAGAAGGAAGTACTAAATCCACTCATAACACGCAGCTCTACTATGAAAAGGACTAAAATCGGCAAAAGTCCTTTATAAGTATGACAAGCAGCAACAAGCTAGGCGAGTTCAGATTTGCACATACAGAATTCCAGGGAAGGTCTCACACTGATGGCAGCACAACCTCCAGGGATCAGAAGGTCGCAACCAAGGAGACATGTAGGAGACATCAGTGAATCGACATCCACATTAATGAAGAACCCGGGTCCGAAACACAAATTGTACTTAGACTTTAAGTATATATTCCTTCAGCTCCACAGGTTCAACCTTCTAAGCAGCAATCGCCTCCTCACAGAACCCCACTCCATTCCACTCCAACATTCCAAGCGTGAAACAGACAATCCCAGCACATTCCCACTCACATTAATGCGCAGATTTACATTCCCCAAATGATATTTACTATTACTCTATTAACACCCATATTCACTGATTCACTAATATAAAGCCAGATCTATTAGCTTTGCAAACACTTATTTAAATTCTATTGCGAAATAACAACCTACTTGGTGAAACATGCTGTCCCATCAATAATAGAGATTACCAGTGTCCTGATCTTTCACTATTTATTGGAACGACTGTCTGACACACACAGCATAACAGTGCCAAGGCAGAAGTCTCTTCTGATTTCTTACCCAAAGCTTTTGTCACCAGCTTTCTCTTATGCTCAAAACTGACCTCTCCTGAACATGCTCACTGTAAAAGGTAATCGCAACTATGCAAACTGATCCCTGTGGCTATTCAGTGCTCCCCATCCTAATGTCATCAGTGGTCACCCACATTTGGAATGTTACAAGTATAAATTTGTTCTATGCTCATAGGAAGTCCTACCGCTACTTAAAATACAGCCACTTCATAGATGGGTGGGTGTGCCATGCAGGAATGCCCGAGGGGTGCTCCAACTGAGTCGTACCAGTAATTATGGGGGTCCACTGCGGTAACAGGCACCTTTACAAGATGAAGGGCCACTCAGTAAGCCTCCCCACTGTTGGGGGGTGTGGCCCACTGGATTGTAAATTCTGGTTCCCATTTTCAAGAGCTTCATGACTGCGAGGTGATGAGGGGAGGAGCCGCGAGTGTCCAAAGCAGGGGAGGCTCCTCCATGTGGGCGGAGGAGTATCGCCACACTGCTTTCTCACAGTGCGAGAAGCAGAAACATAAAATGTTATTATAAATACCATTTTATGTTTCTGCTTCTCGCACTGTGAGAAAGCAGAAGAAGGGTTTGGTTGGGGGGTGGGTGGGCGGTCCTGCAACAGGGCAGGGCAGGATTGGCTAGCCCAATGTTTCGGGCCCTGACTGTTTGGTCAGTCCTCTGGGGCCGACCACACCAGTCATGTGCACTCTCCATTTTCTCTATGTAGGCTGCATGCAGCCTATATAGAGAAAATGGCCTCCCCATAGATGCCTGTACAGTCGGCGTCCCAGCAAACCAGAATGCTGCTGCCATTGCAGCATTGTGATTAGCTTAGGGGAAGGGAGGCTGTTGCCTCCTGTTTCTGCAGAGGCAGGAAAGCAAGAACAGGCGCCGGAACCTGAAAAACGCGGGACCCGGAAATGTAAGTTTCTTTATCTACTGTCGTGGGGTGAATGTATGACATTGTTCTGCATTCTGTCCATCAACTGTTGTTTTGCATTTGTCACCCCGAGTGGGATGGGTATGCTCAGACGTGAGTCCCATGCTCTCCACACCACTGGAGTCAAGCTATCCTGGCTGAAGACGGCTGATAGCCAGAAACCGGTCCTAGGATGCTGGATTCCGGTCCAGTAAAGACATGGCTTGGCAGTTCGGGCTGGACTGTTCCCATGAGGCACAGGGTCAAGGCTGATTTGCATATTGCCATGTCTGAACTGGGGTGGTGTGGAGTGCAGAAAAAGGATGGATTTAGGCCCAGATCTCTGTACTGGGGTGAATGTATGAAATTGTTCTGCATTCTGTCCATCAACTGTTGTTTTACATTTGTCACCCCGAGTGGGATGGGTATGCTCAGACGTGAGTCCCATGCTCTCCACACCACTGGAGTCAAGCTATCCTGGCTGAAGACGGCTGATAGCCAGAAACCGGTCCTAGGATGCTTGATTCCGGTCCAGTAAAGACATGGCTTGGTAGTTCGGGCTGGACTGGTCCCATGAGGCACAGGGTCAAGGCTGATTTGCATATGGCCATGTCTGAACTGGGGTGGTGTGGAGTGCAAAAAAAGGATGGATTTAGGCCCAGATCTCTGTACTGGGGTGAATGTATGACATTGTTCTGTATTCTGTCCATCAACTGTTGTTTTGCATTTGTCACCCCGAGTGGGATGGGTATGCTCAGACGTGAGTCCCATGCTCTCCACACCACTGGAGTCAAGCTATCCTGGCTGAAGACGGCTGATAGCCAGAAACCGGTCCTAGGATGCTTGATTCCGGTCCAGTAAAGACCTGGCTTGGCAGTTCGGGCTGGACTGTTCCCATGAGGCACAGGGTCAAGGCTGATTTGCATATGGCCATGTCTGAACTGGGGTGGTGTGGAGTGCAAAAAAACGATGGATTTAGGCCCAGATCTCTGTACTGGGGTGAATGTATGACATTGTTCTGCATTCTGTCCATCAACTGTTGGTTTGCATTTGTCACCCCGAGTGGGATGGGTATGCTCAGACGTGAGTCCCATGCTCTCCACACCACTGGAGTCAAGCTATCCTGGCTGAAGACGGCTGATAACCAGAAACCGGTCCTAGGATGCTTGATTCCGGTCCAGTAAAGACATGGCTCGGCAGTTCGGGCTGGACTGTTCCCATGAGGCACAGGGTCAAGGCTGATTTGCATATGGCCATGTCTGAACTGGGGTGGAGTTGAGTGCAAAAAAACGATGGATTTAGGCCCAGATCTCTGTACTGGGGTGAATGTATGACATTGTTCTGTATTCTGTCCATCAACTGTTGTTTTGCATTTGTCACCCCGAGTGGGATGGGTATGCTCAGACGTGAGTCCCATGCTCTCCACACCACTGGAGTCAAGCTATCCTGGCTGAAGACGGCTGATAGCCAGACACCGGTCCTAGGATGCTTGATTCCGGTCCAGTAAAGACCTGGCTTGGCAGTTCGGGCTGGACTGTTCCCATGAGGCACAGGGTCAAGGCTGATTTGCATATGGCCATGTCTGAACTGGGGTGGTGTGGAGTGCAAAAAAACGATGGATTTAGGCCCAGATCTCTGTACTGGGGTGAATGTATGACATTGTTCTGCATTCTGTCCATCAACTGTTGGTTTGCATTTGTCACCCCGAGTGGGATGGGTATGCTCAGACGTGAGTCCCATGCTCTCCACACCACTGGAGTCAAGCTATCCTGGCTGAAGACGGCTGATAGCCAGAAACCCGTCCTAGGATGCTTGATTCCCGTCTAGTAAAGACATGGCTTGGCAGTTCGGGCTGGACTGTTCCCATGAGGCACAGGGTCAAGGGTGATTTGCATATGGCCATGTCTGAACTGGGGTGGTGTGGAGTGCAAAAAAACTATGGATTTAGGCCCAGATCTATGTACAGGGGTGAATGTATGACATTGTTCTGCATTCTGTCCATCAGCTGTTGTTTTGCATTTGTCACCCCGAGTGGGATGGGTATGCTCAGACGTGAGTCCCATGCTCTCCACACCACTGGAGTCAAGCTATCCTGGCTGTAGAAAATGGCCTCCCCATAGATGCCTGTACAGTCGGCGTCCCAGCAAACCAGAATGCTGCTGCCATTGCAGCATTGTGATTAGCTTAGGGGATGGGAGGGAGGCTGTTGCCTCCTGTTTCTGCAGAGGCAGGAAAGCAAGAACAGGCGCCGGAACCTGAAAAACGCGGGACCCGGAAATGTAAGTTTGTTTGTCTACTGTCGCGGGGTGAATGTATGACATTGTTCTGCATTCTGTCCATCAACTGTTGTTTTGCATTTGTCACCCCGAGTGGGATGGGTATGCTCAGACGTGAGTCCCATGCTCTCCACACCACTGGAGTCAAGCTATCCTGGCTGAAGGCGGCTGATAGCCAGAAACCCGTCCTAGGATGCTTGATTCCGGTCTAGTAAAGACATGGCTTGGCAGTTCGGGCTGGACTGTTCCCATGAGGCACAGGGTCAAGGCTGATTTGCATATGGCCATGTCTGAACTGGGGTGGTGTGGAGTGCAAAAAAACTATGGATTTAGGCCCAGATCTATGTACTGGGGTGAATGTATGACATTGTTCTGCATTCTGTCCATCAACTGTTGTTTTGCATTTGTCACCCCGAGTGGGATGGGTATGCTCAGACGTGAGTCCCATGCTCTCCACACCACTGGAGTCAAGCTATCCTGGCTGAAGACGGCTGATAACCAGAAACCGGTCCTAGGATGCTTGATTCCGGTCCAGTAAAGACATGGCTCGGCAGTTCGGGCTGGACTGTTCCCATGAGGCACAGGGTCAAGGCTGATTTGCATATGGCCATGTCTGAACTGGGGTGGTGTGGAGTGCAAAAAAAAGATGGATTTAGGCCCAGATCTCTGTACTGGGGTGAATGTATGACATTGTTCTGTATTCTGTCCATCAACTGTTGTTTTGCATTTGTCACCCCGAGTGGGATGGGTATGCTCAGACGTGAGTACCATGCTCTCCACACCACTGGAGTCAAGCTATCCTGGCTGAAGACGGCTGATGGCCAGAAACCGGTCCTAGGATGCTTGATTCTGGTCCAGTAAAGACATGGCTTGACAGTTCGGGCTGGACTGTTCCCATGAGGCACAGGGTCAAGGCTGATTTGCATATGGCCATGTCTGAACTGGGGTGGTGTGGAGTGCAAAAAAACGATGGATTTAGGCCCAGATCTCTGTACTGGGGTGAATGTATGACATTGTTCTGCATTCTGTCCATCAACTGTTGGTTTGCATTTGTCACCCCGAGTGGGATGGGTATGCTCAGACGTGAGTCCCATGCTCTCCACACCACTGGAGTCAAGCTATCCTGGCTGAAGACGGCTGATAACCAGAAACCGGTCCTAGGATGCTTGATTCCGGTCCAGTAAAGACATGGCTCGGCAGTTCGGGCTGGACTGTTCCCATGAGGCACAGGGTCAAGGCTGATTTGCATATGGCCATGTCTGAACTGGGGTGGAGTTGAGTGCAAAAAAACGATGGATTTAGGCCCAGATCTCTGTACTGGGGTGAATGTATGACATTGTTCTGTATTCTGTCCATCAACTGTTGTTTTGCATTTGTCACCCCGAGTGGGATGGGTATGCTCAGACGTGAGTCCCATGCTCTCCACACCACTGGAGTCAAGCTATCCTGGCTGAAGACGGCTGATAGCCAGACACCGGTCCTAGGATGCTTGATTCCGGTCCAGTAAAGACCTGGCTTGGCAGTTCGGGCTGGACTGTTCCCATGAGGCACAGGGTCAAGGCTGATTTGCATATGGCCATGTCTGAACTGGGGTGGTGTGGAGTGCAAAAAAACTATGGATTTAGGCCCAGATCTATGTACTGGGGTGAATGTATGACATTGTTCTGCATTCTGTCCATCAACTGTTGTTTTGCATTTGTCACCCCGAGTGGGATGGGTATGCTCAGACGTGAGTCCCATGCTCTCCACACCACTGGAGTCAAGCTATCCTGGCTGTAGACGGCTGATAGCCAGAAACCGGTCCTAGGATGCTTGATTCCGGTCCAGTAAAGACATAGCTTGGCAGTTCGGGCTGGACTGTTCCCATGAGGCACAGGGTCAAGGCTGATTTGCATATGGCCATGTCTGAACTGGGGTGGTGTGGAGTGCAAAAAAACGATGGATTTAGGCCCAGATCTCTGTACTAGGGTGAATGTATGACATTGTTTTGCATTCTGTCCATCAACTGTTGTTTTGCAATACATCTATAGTCAGGAGGGGTGAGTCCCTAGGCACCCTCCTGACCAAGTCTGTGCAGTTTTGCCATGCCTGTGGGCCTGTTGCCTTTGTCTGACTGATGTATGGTTGAGAGCATGTGGGTGTACAGGGGAAGGATGGTGATTTGAGCCAGTGTGAGGAATGGGAGCTGTTCTGCTGGATATTTCAGCTCCCCGGTGCCCCTCCCTATTTCCTTGAAAAGGCCTGGTGGGCTGGGGGAGACACTCAGCTCTTATCTGGGTTTAGCTGCACTAACTGTGTGGAGAGGACCCTCCCCCACTGGTCAGGGCCTCCTGGGCTGGAGTTAATTAAAATTCCTCTCTAGGGAGTTGCACAGCCTGATACCAGAACAGGACCTGGTACATGCTTTACCCATGCATTGAACACGCGATGAATGGTTTGTGATTGAAGGTGTATTCAGGATGCAAAAGCAGCAGTCCCTCTGATTGGATGAGCCTATCAATCAGAGGTGATAAAAGTCTGGCCTGAGTGGTCAGCTGTTGTTCAAGACTGGTCTATGACTGAGGAGTGGCCACACCAGAGCCCACTGAAGTTAGTCAGCCGTGACCCCCGCAGTGTGAAGGCAGGAGATAAGACTCTATTCACTGCGGTCTGGAAGGAAGGCATCAGCAACATTAAGGACCAGCTGTTTCTGTGAGCCTTGGAGGAGCGTTCGCTTTGGACCAAGGAAATTACAGACAGCTGCCCAAGGTGTGGAAAGGAAGCTTGCGGCACATCACCCAAGGTGTGGAAAGGAAGCTTACAGCACATCACAAAGGCTGGTGGAAAGAAGCTTGCAGCACATGACGAGAGCCAGAGAGGAGGATGCTTGATTCTAGTCTTTGAAGGTGAGATCAAATCCCCTCTAGGCTCCTCCCTTGCGCTGTGGGAGCCTGTACAAGCAGTAACTGTGAATAGAGGCCTGTGAAGCAGGCCCCTACCTTTCTTTTTTGTGATCTATGAGGGTATTAGAGTGAACTGGCACTCTGTCCAGCCACTACCCTCCTACAGCTAGCCAGTGGCTACTGGACTAGTGGGACTCCAGTAAACTGTGCCAAGACATCCGTCACCTGTGATCAGATCCCTGACACCACTAGAGCGGTGTCCTCACTCACAATGGGAGGGCACTTCTGTTGCTTTGGGTGGGGGGTTATGGGGCTGATCACGAACATTTGACTACATATCATATGCTGAAACTATATCCTTTCAATACAAAGTTTGGTATCACGGCTCTAGTGAATGAGAGCAGCCCTGTGTAACATGATCTGTAATATGCAATGCTTACTGTGTGTTTTCATGTTAACTGTGTTTTTATAGTGCTTGGTGTCTAGGCGCTATAATACTGTTTGGGGTCAGAATTCTGTCCCAGAGGGTTGTAGAGACTTCTGGTTTTCACTGTTTATCCTAGTTTTATGTGTAGAATAATTATCTTATGTGTATTAAAGTACTTTTCTTTTATAAAAAGTAAAGCACTGACTGGACATTGAGTTTATCAGCTGGTGGTACGGTTTACACTGTATTCTGAATGTCTAACCCCACCTCACCTCCTTGAGTAAGCCTTGGACTGCTCTGTCTCGCTACCCTGAGAGAGTCAAGTGCTGGAGAGGAGTACTTGGTTATCCAGTTTTGGGTCCCTTAGTGCTGAGGCCCCAGGACACCAGTGAGGGAACACTCCAGTTGATGCGATTGGAGCGCAGTTACCCCTGAGTGCCCTGGTGCCCAAGGAAGCCGGGTCTAACACCGAGTCCTAGCGATGGGGTGTTCAGCAAGCTCTCTAGTATTCTATTGGGGGGTGTAGTGGCTGCAGCACCTGATGGGCACAACATGGAGACGGCACAGAGGTTGGTGGCACAGTTCAAGTCTGGTGACTAGGGGCAAACCCAATCCACACAGTCAGCTGCCCCATTGGGGGTCACACTGGCCTCCCTGCAGGTGTCATCTGGTACCTCTGTGGGTGGTAAGAGCCAAGCCCTACAGCTGGGGATGGGACATCCATAGCAGAGGATCTGGAAATGAGAAAGGAGACGGCCACTGCAGGTACCACATCTGCAGGTACCGTATTACATCATACAGGTTTAAGTGAGGTGCGATCAGAAAATGATCATCACGGTGTCATCTTACTGCAGAAGGGAAAGAAAAAATATGGAGCTGGGCATTTGTGAAGATATTTGACTTGCTCATTGAGACCCCGGTGAGAGAAGAGGCTAAGCACTGCAAAGAGTGTTCACACTGGAGGGATTGATCCATGCCCCCTCATGGGCAGAAGGTTGAGGAGACTCTACTGAACTGGGTAAAGGCTTCACTATTTTCCACGCGGTCACGGTGAAATAATTCCCTGAGCTAGAGCCCTAATTATCCTGTCATCAGAACAAACTTGTTTGTGCTCAGGATGAGTTTGGGGGTACTTTTTGGAAAGATTATAACAGGACCGTTTTGGAGGAAAAAGGTCACTTTCAAGACACTTTACTGTGACCAGACTGATGCTGAATGCTTGGCTCTGCCACATGATGGTCAGGAGACCAGAGACCAGCTCACATCAGCCCTTTCAGACAGGGTCTGGGGGCCAAGGGGTGGTGAGAAGAGTGGCGCATGCTGGGCCTATAACAAAAAAGCTTGCACCATGCTGCCTGGGAATTGTAAATTTAAGCATAATCACTGCTTTTGCGGCATTCCAGTTCCCATGAATTCAAGTGCTCTAAGAAGGGGAGGAAGAGGGGCCAGCAGAAGCAGCGATGGCCCCTCTCCTTTTCAGAAGACTCACTCATGAGTAAACAGTCAGGCTTTGACTGTACTGCTGAACAATTGCAACAACTTCCAGAGATGAGCAAATGCTGCTTGATGACTTCACTTATGGTTTCACAATCCCTGCGGAGGGAGTGTTAGCAGTCCCCTTAGCCAAAAAACAACAATCCCTACACGTGGATAAGTGGTGGCTAGATAACAAATTGCCAAAGAGCGCGCTGATCTTTTTGATTGTGCACTGTTTGAAAATTTTGAGTGCTCTCAGTTAGGGGTGGTGTCTAAGAAAGAACTGGGACAGTTCTGCAGCATCTGCAATCTTTCAGTCCCAAGAGAGAGCACTGTGAATGAGGATATTGACCCTGCGCTGTGCTCCGCAAAATACGGTTCCTTGATCAAACCATAACAATATTGCAGAAGCTGGGCACAGGTGCGCTGGTAGCAAAAGCAGATATTGAATCAGCGTTCTGTCTGTTGCCAGTACTCCCGGCTGACTTTCATTTGTTGGGCTTCAATTCGACAACATGTTTTATTTTGATAGATACATGCCAATGGAGTGCCCAGTTTCTTGAGCATATTTTGAAAAGTTCAATTGCTTCCTGGTGTGGGTCTTTAAGAAAGTGATGGGTGGCAGGTGGGTTCTGCACTACTTGGATGACTTCCTCTTTCTTAGACCTGTGGATTCACTACACTGCTCCGAGATCCTAGATGCTTTGTTAACTTTTTGGAGGGCTTCAGGGTCCCTCCAGCACAGGGCAAGACTTGCGGCCCATCCACTGTGATTACCTTCCATAGCATTGAGTTGCATTCAGTGCCTGGAGTGTGCAGGCTTCGCAAGGATAATATAACCTTGTTCAGGGAATCACTGAAACAGTGCCTGGCAGCCAGGAAGGTGATGCTTCATTGGTTGCAAGTGGATTAGCTGAACATCATTCCCATAGGGAGGCCATTTTCCAGATCTATTGCTCAAGCACACCATGTCACAAGAGAGGTTGTTTGAAGGTTGCTCTATCAGAAAGTCCAATCAGATTAAAATGTTCCCGCAAAGTGTTTATCCTAAAACAGAAAATTAACCTTGGTGAAGGAAGGACCAAGAATATCTAGTAATCTTGAATGGTCTTACTTAGTGTTAGGTGAGCATACAGCTTATCTTTATTGAAAGATGTACAGACATTTTGAGGGTTCAGAGCTCTCCGCTTCTCATCTTGAGCCACATGAAATTGACACATCTTTCTAAACTATAACTTTATGCTCCTATGAATGTGCCTGGATGAGTGTGGTAGTGGATCTCTGACTTGAAAAATGTACACGCCTCATGGGCTACACCAAGGCTGTATGTTGGCACCTCTCCTTTTTAGGTCTCGCCTGCCAATGCGCTTGCGCATTGCTGGTGAGATTTTAGTAAGGGCAAAAGAACAGTCTACCAAAATGGCGGATTATACACAGTTCATGTGAGACAGGCGCGTGCACGAGTCCAGACACGTGACACACCACCATTTGTCTGTGCCTCGCATCACACTTCAAAGGCTGCCGCTCCCCCCCAATCACACTTCAAAGGCTGCCGCTCCCCCGCCCCCCGCCCCCGCTTCAGACTTCAAAGGAATGCGCTCCCGCTCCCCCGCCACAGCAATGCCGAGAGCTTGTTTTTTGTTTGTTCTGGCCAATGCTTGTTCATTGAAGGTTCTCGTGCTTCAACTTTGCTAGTCACTTTTTTTTTCTTTCTGCGCTTTATCTTTAACAATAGCAGATGCGTGCCTTTCAGTAGTTCTGCGCTGCTCACCAAACTCAACTTTTAAAACAATTCTGTTTTTTTGTTTTTTTTTGCAGTGCGTCACGTTTTATCTTCAAGTATACTGGCTGCACCTTTCTAATGTTTAACACGGCGCAGCTCGTACACCTCTGCTCTGCTTAAAAACACACATACACTTTGCTGTTCCCGGCAACTAATACTCATGAGTGGAGATGACTTGCACTGAAACACTCCACCCAAGTCGCCTTCTAAATCCTGCCCCCCGCAGCTAATAACCATTGGTGGAGCTGACTCGCTCTTCAGCACTCCCCATGTCGCTTTCTAAATCCTGCCCCTGCAGCTAATAACCATTGGTGGAGCTGACTCGCTCCTCAGCACTCCCCATGTCGCTTTCTAAATCCTGCCCCCAGCAGCTTATATTCGGCAGGGCTGACTCGCTCTGCAGCACTCCACCGTGTCGCTTTGTACATCCTGTCCCCTTCCCTCACCTGCCTCGAACTCCAGCACTCACCTCAGCACCACAATCGCCTGCGTCGCCTCAGTCTGCATAATAAAGATGGGAACTGAGGGTTTGGGGGAAACAAAAACGCAAGTGCTGGGGCGGGGATATGCTGTTTACCACAATGCGTTATTTGTGCAATCAAATGATGCATTTCTTTGCCCACTGCAGGTTGGTTTTACGTTTCTCAAAGGAAAACCAATCAAAGCAGTGAACATTAGGAGTTACAGCTCTAGACAAAAGTGTATATTCAGAGACCCTTTAGGCAAGCACAAGCCGTAAAACATTATTTCTGGTCTGCCCCGGAGCTGGATTTTCGTTTCTTCCTCTCATCCCAAATCGGAGCTTTCACTTAGTTGCCCTGATGGTACCTCACCCTCCTTTTAGCTGGGCATAACAATTTATGCACCCACACCTAACGCATCGTTTACCACACCTACTATAGCCCCGCTCCCGCATGTCTTGTTTTTTTATGTCATTTTGGGGTAGGGGGATTCTCCTACATTAATTATTCACTCGTGCACGGCTTTTCTTTCATTGGGAATGAAACACATTCAGAGACATAGCGGTGCGCGAGTCAAACTAAACTGGAAATATGCCATGTGCTTGGGAATATTGCCATTCATCCAATGTTTGTTAAATGGGTGCTTTTGAAAAACGAACACTCCCGGTGTTCCAGCAGCAAGGTCGGAAACCCTTTATTTAGTGTTTGAAGTTCAAAAAATGCAGACAGCGCTGCTTGGTAGCACTTACATTCAAATGCTACTCTAAGACGTGTTAGAAGGAAACAGACGAGGCGCCACTGTGGCAGAAGGCAGACAGAGCCATCTTCTTTAATTCCGGTTTCCCCTCCGCAGGGCATTTACCACTGTGTTGTTGAAGTCCCGTAATTTTGGCATATGGGTGAACGCCTGCTAAATGGATGACTCAAAAATGGAGGCATTCAAAATCTAACAAAAATTGTAAAGGGATTTATTTTTAGGGTAACATGGACACGGATAGGATTTCATTTGTGTTTTGGTTTTACTGTGACTGTTTTAACATTGCTTTTTATTACCTTGTGCTCTCTCTGGTGTTTTTGGATGGTTCGTATTATTGCCTCGTTTTTTCACCTTTTATTGCTATTTGTGTTATATTGTTCTTTACAGTCTACTTAAAAATAAATGTAGCGCTATTGGGTCAGTTTTTTTATTTGCTTTATTTGTTGATGCACAGGACAAAGACAAATGCTTGTAACTAAGACAAATTCCAAACATAGACATGCATGAGTGAATCGAAAATGGTAATATTTCCAAGTGCACTCCACACGCGACCTGGTTTTGTTTGCTTGTATTCAGATAAAAATCCAAGGTAATATTAGCAGTGTGCTCCCACTTTGGATTCAAAGCCTTCCTCAACAATAGCACTCTCCATAATCACAGCATTACTCAGCACCACAGCAATACTCAGGGCCACCACAGCCTTACTCAGGGCCACCACAGCATCACTCAGAGCCACCACAGCATCACTCAGGGCCACCACAGCATCACTCAGTGCCACAACAAAATTACTCAGTGACACCCCAGCATCACTAAAGGCCAAAAACAGCATCACTCAGGGCCAAAAACTGCACCACTCAGGGTCACCACAGTATTACTCAGGGCCATAAAAACATCACTCAGCACCAGCACAGCATCACTCAGCGCCACCACAGCAGCACCAAAGCATCACTCAGTACCGCAACAATATCACTCGCCACAAACAATGCAGCACTCCCCACCACCACAGCTTCATTCAGCACAACCACAGCATCACTCACCGTCACCACAGCATCACTCTGCACCACCACAGCATCACTCAGCACCACCACAGCATCACTCAGGGCCACCACAGCATCACTCAGGGCCACCACAGCATCACTCAGCACCTCCACAGCATCACTCAGCACCTCCACCGCATCACTCAGCGCCACCACAGCATCACTCGGGCCACCACAGCTTCACTCGCCACCACCACAGCTTCATTCAGTGCAACCACAGCTTCACTCAGTACAACCACAGCTTCACTCACCACCACCACAGCATCACTCTGCACCACCACAGCATCACTCCCCACCACCACAGCATCACTTCCCACCACCACAGCTTCACTTCCCACCACCACAGCTTCACTCAGCGCAACCACAGCTTCACTCACCGCCACCACAGCATCACTCTGCACCACCACAGCATCACTATGCACCACAACAGCATCACTCAGCACCACCACAGCATCACTCAGCACCACCACAGCATCACTCAGGGCCACCACTGCATCACTCAGGGCCACCACAACATCACTATGCGCTACCACAGCATCACTGAACGCCACAGAATCACTTGTCGCCACCACATCAATCTGTGCAACCATTCAACAACAACTAGTTCAAATATGTTCTCTCAATGTTTCAAGCTTTATTACAAATGTCACAAAAAGATGTTAATATTTCACTTCAGTTCTTGGATTTTCGTCACAATAAAATACACTGAACATAATCTTCACAAAAGTTATTTACAAAAGTTTAAGCTATTGTCATTATAAATTACAATAACTTTTATTTAAGTATTACTTATTTAAAAAAATGAAAAGCCATTGTTATTTGTAATATCAATACATCTAAGTCGCGTAAATACAACACATATTGCATTACAAATGCTATAGGTGTCACATTTGCGAAATGTATAACTATTGGCATTGTAAATGACAAAGCTATTAATTTCGCAATTTTCAAAACCACCACATAAATAAAAAAATTGACATTTACAATACCAATAGCTCAAACTTTCCTAATGTGAGACCTATTGCATTTCAAATGCTTGTTTCTGTATATATTGCTAATGCCCCTGAAGCATTAAGTCAAACTCTTTCATCCCCTATAAAATTAGGGGTCAAACCCATTGTGTCCATTTTTTATGCTGATGACACAGTTCTGTTATGCCAACAACGACAACTAAATGGCTTGACAGACAACCGTGAAAGGAATTATTTAATAATGATATTCTCCAACCATTCGAATCGGAAATTTAAAATGCACTGGTGGCTTAGCGGTGAACAATTAAAAATTGTGCCTAAGTATAGGTATTTACGTCTGGCTTTTAAGTGCAATTTTAATTTCAACTCACACATTGATCAGTAAGAACAGAGAGTAAAAGCAGTTGCAGGAACATTAAAGGAGGCGGACTCTGTATTAGGTCACAGGTTAACGGAAGTTCACCGGGAGGCTTATAATGCAAAATAACTGGTTTACTGTTGTATGGATGCAACATTCTTCCTGAACAATGCATAAACCAAATTGCATAAAATGTATTAACAGAATAGAAACTAATGTTTGGAAAAAATGGTCTGGTTTACTGAGAGCTTCTGTGAATAGTGCACTAAGAGTTAAGCTCGGCCTAATGAATATCAGTTTCAGATAACAGCAGAGTATTGAACTACTGGAATGGCATCTTGAAAGCAGCAGAGGGTTCGCTATGACAATTGATTGAACAGCATCTACACCTTCATTGATGGATAACATTAAAAAGATATTGTTGTACCTGGATACTGATAGAATAGCAAAGGTGGTTGAGGGATTCGCACAAGGAATGAAGCGAGTAACACAAAAAAATGGTGCAGGTCAGAAGCCAAGATAAAGGATTTAGAGGATTGCAGTGAAAGACCTCAACGTTCTCGCCTTTTGGCTAGAGACTACACATTTGCTGAACAGCCGTACTTGAAACATATAAAAAGGTGTAAAATAATAAAATGGATTCTGGATCTTAGACTGGGACAAGTTCTGGCTTTTATTAGATAGAAGCCAATGGTCGAAACTCATGTGATTAGGAACGCCAAATACATGTCCTTCTGCCAACTGAATACAATGTCACGTTCACATTTGAATATATTTTGCAATGCATTTGGTCAAGTAAGTAAACAAATATTGCTTCCAGTTTTAAGAGAACAGCAGATTCGCCTAGTAAAGGAGCTGACGATCCTAGTGCAGAGATGCAACAATACAAGTCCCTGTTATCGACTTGGTAATTTTTTTTATATTTTAAAGAATAAATTGGCTTATTTAAAATAGTATGTTTATATGTAAAGCCCTTTCCACTATACAATATAACATCTATGTAAAGGTCTGGAAAATTCATGCATAAACTGCATAAAAGGAGTTAGCTCTTGTCACTTTGCACTTTCTCATAGAGCCTTGTTTTACAGTTATGTAATATTCTTTACTTTTTAATTGGGTTGTAATGAGGGTGATTCGATCGATACATGATTGGATGAGTTGACACGTTAAATAAGTTAGAGAAGTCACAATATAATCATGTTTTATAAAAATTGCAGGGTGCACTTTATTTGAAATCTCTTTTTTTTTGTAAAACATGTTTATTGGCATTTTATATTATTACATACAGCACATCATTCGTTGCCGATGGTTTTGGCATACAAGTGATCCCACACCGGGACTTAATACTGTGCTATACTAATGCATAGGTTGAAGGTTGTTGTATCCGGTCACCCAGTCTACTAATTGGCGATGACCCACACGGGTCTGTATCCATATACATATTACCTACCCACAGGTTGCTCTCCGTGTCGCGCTGTGGATGTGAGGTGCATCGACTCCCCATACATGAGTTTGCAGGGACTTTAAAATATCAGCCTTATTCTAACCATGTATAAACTTGAGGTAGAAAAACTGGGGTGCACTGCGTCGTATGTTCTGGTTACAGGTGTGTTAAAGCCTGAGAGCTGCACTACTGTGAAACATCATTATGCAATTACGCCGAAGCGGATGGGAGGGAGGGAGGGACATTGCTAGGAGCTGTCTGTGCGGGAGTGTGGTGATGGGTCATTGGCAGCCATTATGTCTGACCCGTTAGGTGTGCGGGCCCTTTGCGTGCCCTCCCGAGCATCCTCTGGGATCATTGGGGGCCTAGGGGAACCACCCCCCGTGCCTCCGCCACTGTCGCGTTTCATGTGTAAAGGAGTGAAGTAGCAGGTCCCAAGGCATGGATATTGGCTGCTTGCGAATTCCCTGAGCTGCCTTCTCTCTCAGTATTCCCTCTTCCGCTGCCCCCCACTTCTTGACTGCATCCACCCAGGCCGCCAGGGGGGGACCGTCAGGTGCCTTCCAGTGCATAGTTATGCACCGTTTGGCCAGGAGGAGTACTAAGGAGGCAATGCGCATGTCGACTTTCATGTTCTTGTGACGCTTACCGATACCAAGGGCGCTAGCTTCCTACGTGTAGAGGTCCCGGAGTCCCGTGATTGTTCCAAGGGTAGTATGGACGGTCCGCCAGTAGCTGTGGAGGGGCGGGCAGACCCACATAATGTGAAAAAAGGAGGCAGTGGGTTCCTGACACCTAGGGCAGGCGAAGGTACCATTGGGGAAATATTTCTGGAGTTTTGCAGGAGTGAGTTATGCCCGATGCAGGATATGCAATTGTATATTTTTGAAGCGGTAATTGCGGGAGACCTTCTTGGTGCATGCTAGTGCTTTGTCCCATTCCCTATCATGCAAAGGCCTGTGAAAGTCGGCTTCCCATTGTTCCCTGAGGGATGCAAGTGTGAGTTGCTTAAGAACTCGTATAATAATCCACATTTGTATAGCGCACAATCACCCGTTAGGGTCTCTAGGCGCTGGGGGCCGTCGGGAAGATTAAGCAAGCTATTGCCCAGAGTCGCATGGTGCTGGGCTAACCTGCCGCCGGAGCCGGGGATCGAACCCTGAACCCCAGATTCCAGCGTCAGTCGCCCTGGCCGCGGCGCAAGTATGGCTTTATATATCCAAGTAACTAGGTGTCGCCCTGGGCCCATCTGTAGAATAGCGTGGAATTTGAAATCTCTTTATACTCCCCTTAAATTGTATTCTGTTACTGCTGCTTCAACCTAAAAATAAGTTATAAACAATTGCATTTTGCGCTTTACTCGAAATTAACATGGCATAATTGCAGAATTCTGATGCTGCGGCTTGTCTAAATTAGAAAGATGGTAATTGGAAGATTGTAGAAGCAATTCCATTGGAAATTAATCCGGTGCCGAGATAGAACTTCATATTTCATATAGTATGCAGTAGGTCGGTACATATTTTAAAGTCTGTTATTTGCATGGATTTAAGAATGCAATAGGTTCGTTTTTTTAAATGTAATCTCTTAGCAAAATGTACGTGATTTGAAATCAGATTATTTTGTAATTTATCTCTACATCTATTTTTAGCTATTTGATGCTTCCCAAATGCAAAAATTGCTGTCAAAAAGGGGCAGATTCTGTGAATCTGCCCCGTTGCGACGGCAATTTACAATTATGCATGTGGCCCATAGAGCTTGAGATTGCACTTACTGCAGTGTGCTAGCAGCTTAGCTGAGCTCGGAAAAAAACAGAGTATTCTTCCAATTGAGCAAAAAAAAAAAAAGAAATACATGCAAAGCCAAGTTGGAGTAAAAAGAAAAATTAAAACCACATGCAAATAAATTGCAATGCACTCCATAAGCGTGGCCTGCCAACAGGTAGGCCAATGACTTGAAGAGGTTTCTCACTGCACCTGATTTACAACGCACAGGAAAAATAGGAAGGTATGAATATGTAAAATAGAAATGCATGCTCGAGGATCAGCACTGAGTAAATGAAAAGACAAAAATCAGGATATGCAGAGCTAGACTTGTAAAAAAAAAAATGAAATGCAGGAGCCTGCCCAAAGGGTTTCTTATGAGTCCACATCGGTGGTGCTGAATGTTGGGGCTGTTGAATACCAAGGCTGCTTCCATCGCATGCCTCCCTCTACCACCTCCATACACTTGCTGTCTTTGATATTTGATATTTATGGGCATTTGTAAAGCGCAGGCGTTCGCTCCCAGGGGAGCATCATGGCGCTGGGCGAGTTGCAAGGAATAACTGAAAAAGTGGGGTGAATGGAAGAGAGAACTAAATGGCTGCCAAGACAGAGGAGTCTGGTAGTTTGTAGACCCATGTCTTGAGAAGTTTTCTGAAATTGTTCTCATTGTCAATGGCTCTAAGGTCGGCGGGTAAGGTGTTCCAGGCTTTGGCTGCCAGAACATTGAAGGATTTTCCTCCTCTGGTCTTATATTTAAATCTGGGGATTTGAACAAGGTTGGTCCCAGAGGATCTCAAGCAGCGCGAAGGGTTATAGCGCTTGAAACGGTTTACAAAGTAACGGGGTCCTGTGTTTTGCATGGTTTTATGAACTGTGAGAAGCAATTTGAAAAAGATTCTTTTGTGCAGTGGCATCCAGTGAAGTGAATTCAGGGCTGCAGACGCAGATGACCTTCTGGGGAGTTGTAAAACCAGTCGAGCTGCAGCATGTTGTAAGCTCTGCAACTTTCTGAGGGTAGATTTTTTCACTCCGGCCATAAGGCCGTTGCAGTAGTCAAGTCGGGAAAGTAAAAGGGCTACCGCGACTGACTTTCTGGCTGCAATTGGGAGGAAATCAAAAAATTTCCTCAGAGATTTTATTAATCCAAAGCATCGACCGGCAGTGATCTTAACATGGTCGTCAAAAGTAAGGGAAGAATCGAATTGTACGCCCAGGTTTCTAGCTGATGTAACTGCACTAGGAGGGGCCTCGGATCCTGTGGGCCACCAATCTTTAGGGGAAAAAGAAGGGTTCTTACCTATTGGGATGATCTCTGTCTTTGCGCTATTGCATCTAAGATGATTAGTATTTAGCCACTCAAAGACGTCAGAGAGGCAGTTTTTAAACCGGAGCTCTGCGTCAGTACGCTGTTTGTCAATGGTGACGACCAATTGAGTGTCGTCAGCGTAAGACGTGACCAGGATCCCATGTGATTCTATCACAGCTAAGAGGGGTGCCATGTAGATATTGAAAAAAAGAGGGCTCAATATGGACCCCTGGGGCACTCCAGATGTGATTGGCTTTTCGCAGGAAAGGTGTGGTCCTAGTGCCACAGTCTGGGACCTATTTGATAGGAATGAAGAAATCCAGGCCAGGGCTGAGTCTGTCACGCCAATCTCTCGCATTCGATTGAGTAGAATAACATGCGAGATAGTGTCGAATGCTGCTGTGAGGTCCAGCAGGATGAGGACAGCTTGCTTGCCCTCATCCTGTAGGAATTTGATAGAGTCAGCAAGCTCGATCAAAGCTGTTTCGGTGGAGTGACCGGAGCGGAAGCCCGATTGCTGTGGGTGCAAGATGTTATGGGCTTCTGTGAAGGTTTTAAGCTCCTCATGCACTAAGTGCTCCGTGACTTTGCCCAGAAAAGGAAGTAAGGAGATGGGGCGCATGTTAGTCAAGTCTGTGGATGGTTTGTTCTGTTTTTTCAACAGGGGTTTGACAGTAGCCTTCTTCCATTCGGCAGGTACAATTCCGGATTCAAGGGATTCATTAATGATTCCATTAATGTAAGGGTTGACTGTGTCAATCAGATGGTGAAGAATGATTGGGGGACAGGAATCCGTGGGTGCTCCTGATTTACAGGCCCGGATTGCCTTGCTTGTCTGTTGCAAGGATACTGGTTTAAAAGTGGAGAGAGGAGGGTAGTTAACTGTTACTTGTACGATGGTTGTCGGGGGTGGAGGAAAGTCTTTCTGAATGTTGACAATTTTGTCAACGAAGTAGTCTGCAATTTGGTTGCAAAGACTCTCTGAGGGAGGTATATCGGTGGTGAGAGCTTTCGGATGAGTGAAGGACTTGACTATGGTGAAGATGGTTTTTTGATTTTGGCGCGCTTCCATTATAAGATTAGTAAAATAGTCTTTTTTAGCTGCTTTAATGTCAGAGAGATATGCTTTCCTCTGTTGGGCATAGCGTGTTTTGGAGGTTGTGTCATATGTTTGTCTCCAGTGTCTTTCTAGTCTCCGACAATGGAGGTGACTATCTGCCAGGGTCTTGGTGTACCATGGGGCATTGGGTTTTTTCTTCTTGGGTCCCTTTCCTTGATTGTTTTTGGGTTCAGTGTTAACCGCGACTATTTGGTGCATCCAGGTGTGGAAGTTGCATGAGTCAACTTCGACATCTCCAGTTAGCGTGGGGGGTAGGGGCAGTGGTTTTGACTCAAGCTTTATACGTTCAGCCACTTTCTTCCAGTTGACTGTGAAGGTGGCTTGAGTATGTCTAGGGCTAACTAGGGTAGCAGTAGGTGTCGTGAGGTCAAAAGGGATGAAAAAATGGTCGGTCCAGATTTGGGGCAATGGAGGGGAGGTGGAAAGGGTAGAAATATTAGAACAGATGCCGTCAATGGTATGTCCAGCACTGTGGGTGGCCATGTTGATATGTTGAGAGAGTCCAAAGATGTTCAAGGACTGTAGGAAGGAGATAGTGTGGGGGTCAGTGGATGATTCCATGTGTAAGTTCATGTCGCCAAGGAGCATGAAATTAGGGTATTGTAACATGAGTGCGCCGAGGGCCTCATCCAAGGAGTTGAGAAATGAGGAAGGGCTGCCCGGAGGACGGTAGAGGAGTCCGGCCGAGAGGGAGAACGAGGCAGTGATTTTAATTGAGAAGCCCAAGCTTTCAGCGTCTTTAAGGTGGTATAGGTCAAATGTGTGACATGGAAAAGTATCCCTAATAATTAGTGCTATCCCACCACCTCGGCCTGAGGGTCTGTCCCTCCTAAAAATGGTGAAACCAGGGGGGAGGGCAATAGCAAGATCAGGGTTGGAGGATTCATTGAGCCAACTTTCAGTGATGAACAAGGCATCAAGCTCTTGGTTTAATATTAAATCGTGCACATCTTGGCAATGGCGGGCTAAAGACCTGGCATTCACCAGACCTCCCTTAAAAAGGGTGAGGCGGGTCTTTGGAGGGTCGTGCGTGTCGGCGACGCCATTTGTAGGTATAAGGGGGGTCCATTCACAGCAAGGACATAACAGGGGGTTGGAAAGGGGGTCAATATGAGGGCAGGCGAGTGGAGGGCGTAGGGACAGTAAATAATTGTTATCATACCTGATGGCGGGTTTTAGACCGACAGCGTACCCTGCGCCCTGCGCGATCCGGTCGTGGACGGGCGCAGACGGGCTTGGCTTAGGCGCGGCTTCGGCGCGGCTTCGGCGCGCCCGCTGCGCCGTCTGGCCGGTTTACACATTATATAGGGAGAAAAGGGGGCGGGAGTATAGCGCGACTAGAGCGCTCTTCCTGCCTCCCTCAAGATGGCGCCCACCGTCGCCGGTATTGGAGAAAAGCGGCAATGCCGAAATGCGGAGTTTTTCAGTGTCAGAGGTGTCAGTGTGCCTAACAAAGTAATTCCCCTTAACTGCAGGCAAGTCCCCCAAATATAGAAACAGTAAAATGAGTAAGTTTTAAAAAAGTACACAAAAGCTTTTCGCCGTTTTAAAAGGTGCAATAATTCACCACAATTTTGTCAGGAATCAATGCAGCTCGCAGCCCCAGTTGCCTCACTGGGGAGAGCTACTGTAGGGCACCGAGCGCGAGGAAGACTCGAGTTAAGTATTCCAGGGGGGCGGGAGTATAGCGCGACTAGAGCGCTCTCCCTGCCTCCCTCAAGATGGCGCCCACCGTCGCCGGTCTCATTCTGTTGGGCCTTTATTTAGCCTGACGTGGGGCATGGATTTTTAAGTTTTTGTAATGTTACATACAACTACAGGCCTTGTTGTATGTTAAAAAGGTCATTGTTCATGCATTAAATGCACTGAAGTGTGTGAAGGAAGAGTTAGGCCTACAAAACAAGCCTGCTCATTTCTAACAAGATTTGTTTATTTTCGGTGCACACTAACAAAATATTTGCTCAATTGTAAATTTTTAAGGCTCATGTTAATCACCCAGCGATGTGGTTTTTCGAATAGGTCCCATAAGCCTAGCCCTAGGTTTGCCCCTGCTTAAGTGCTCTACGAAAAAACTTAACATAACAGAAGGGTCTTATCCATTTAATGAAGCTCTTTAATAACCAGGGCAGCTGGAATATGAAGAGAAATGGCCTTGCAAGTTTCATAATATTCTTTTGTCAATGGTTGCCTTTCTTTTCATCCTTTCTCCATTTTTTGTGTCTCTCACTTGCCCTGGGTTAAAGTTGAAATGATGAAAAATAAGTCTCCAAAAATGAGTGCCAATGCCCACCACCTGCAAACTCCAGCATAAATTAAGCATTGAGCTTTTCACGTAATTTCTTTTGAAATCTGCAGTGCTCATATCCAGTTCGACTCGGCATTATTCTTTATTTCACCACAGAATAATCCAGTTTCTTCTTCACCGCTCTGTAGTTTCCTTAAGCATCATTTTCGCACTCCTTAAAATAAAAAATTATACTGGACTGTAAATTTATACCGAGAGGATTCATTACCCTCAACCTCTTTGTTTATATTTCAGGTGCAATCGCTGTTGCCAATTGCACAACAGTTAATTGCTGCAGCTACAAGGTGAGGTCATTAGAAAGTGTGCAATGTGCAACTGATCCGAGTGCTCCCTCCTTGCAGAATGGGGACTTAGGCACAACGTGTGCATGCCTTGTCTTCACGGGTCTCAGGGTGCATCAAAAAGAATTGTGCGAAATGTGCACCTCTAATGTATGACAGGTCATATGTTCTGCAAACTATAGGTGCAAACTCACAGATAGCGAGGGAAATTTAATTAGCATATAGCACAATAGAACTGTTGCCACACGCTAAATCATTTGATTCAACAATTTTGCAAACATGTACTCTATAAAGCTACCAGCAGCTAAATGAACCTCACAGTCTAGCAGCAATAGATTTCAGTGGAGATGCCAATTTTGCCACCTTATTAAAGTCACATTATGCGCCTTTGACCAGCTTATAGTTGCGGAGGGAAAGTTACTGCAGCAGAATGGAGCACACGTCTAGAGTCCAAGGGGAGAGAATGTACATAGATATCATGTGAGTGTTGATATTGTCAGAAAAAATGCACATCCTCAAATAAAGTGGAAGCGAGCACCAAGAGGCAGGCTTGTGACACACTATATGTAATACACAACCACCGTTTTAATTATGTCCAAAGCAATTCAAATTACACTACACCCAGAGCATTAAAGTCCATACGCAACTTTTCAAACGAGAGTAGGTTGTGTAACTTTAGTAGTACATTTCATAACGCTTGCTTTCTTCCTGGACAGAATTTAAATACCCCCTGTAATGACTTCCTATGGCCCCGGCTTCACCAGACAACCATGGATTGCCTTCATAACGGTTCTGCCAACATCCTATACTTAAGTAGTCAGAATCAGAATCAGAATCATCTTTATTTCGATAGTTAAAAACTATCATAAAAAGTACATACACAAAACATATAAAATCCGATTCAGCAAATACAATTTCAGAAAAAACCAATTTGGTTAAAACTAATCACAATAAAAAATTGTAGAAAAGAGGAAGAATAAGGATTACAGAGATTAAAAAAAGATTGTCCAGGGGGCTTATATCAATTAAAAAAACATTAATTCATTCATAGTTTCAGCCCCATTGAGTTCAATCCCTCGTATTCCTCAATTTAACAGCAATCTTCAGGAAACTGATAATACAACAGAGAGTCCTTGTGTCCATAGCTTTTTGGAGGAATAACAGAGCAGTTTTGGCTTGGGAGATTTTCGCCTCCTTTAAAATATTTACAAGAAATCCTCTGCGGGGTAAACTATAAAAAGGACATAATAATACAAAATGAAGGGTGTCCTGCGGAGACCTATTGTCGCAGCCGCAGGCACCCTTCTGCTCAATTGTCCGAGTAAAACCCGATGGGTAGGCTAGAATATTTGGCAACAAATTGAGCCTAAAACGGGAAATTAAAAATCTCTCTTGCTGATTGTGCATTAAAAACAAATAGGGTTCCATACCCCTCTCATTACAGACAAGAGAGTAGGCTAAAACTGATTTTTTAGCAGAGTTTTCTTGTATTCTGGCCTGCTCATATTTAACATATAAGTGCTTTTCGATCTTAGACCTGCAAGAGCTATTAATTTTAGTGGGGTCTGAAAAAACCCATTCTAACCCGATGGATTTTAGGGCATCACTAACATATTTGAGCCAGTCAATTAGCAACCACCTATCTCTCTTTACACAGTCTATGATGATCAATCTAGAAAGACCTGCATTCGGGTTTTGCCAAATCCGAAGCCAAGACAGAATAGGTTTGAGCTTAATCAAATCAGCTATAAACTGAAGTCCCAGTTCCTTGTGTGTGATAAAAGCAGGAACGCTCTGTGGCAATCTTAACAATTTTTTTAAGAATTTATCTTCCTCCACTTGGAGTAAGTGAGCATCCCTGAAACCCCACACCTCCGCCCCATACGTGGCCTTCGAAATGCTGACTGCTCTATATAATGTTACGACTTGTTCCGGAGACCAACGTCCCATCCTGCGGGCAAAATTAAGGATTGAACCATTTGCCGCAACCAGCTTCCTTGACCTTTCCTCCAGTAGTTGATTAAACCCCAATTGACCATCAAAGAGTACACCCAGATAGGAAAAGGAGTTTACAAAATCAAACACATGTGCTCCTAATGAGAAAGAAAACTTTTTCTGGGGCTTTTTCCCTGCCACCATGATGAAAGATTTGCTGAGATTCACGGAGAGATCCAAACTCTCCATGAAGCTACCAAACCCCTCAATGAGGCACTGCAGGCCGACCGCAGTTCTAGCAAGGAGGACGGCGTCATCCGCGTACAAAAGTACAGGTATCTGACGCCGTCCTGCTCTCGGGCAGTCCGTTCCCAAAGTCAGCAGTGCACTCTCCAATCCATTAATGTAGAGAGAAAATAAAAAGGGAGCCAGGATACACCCCTGCCTCACCCCGCTAGAGCACGGGAAGGGATCAGTACTCACCCCTCCCGCGCTGTAGCGGACCTTGGCCGTGGTGTTCCAATGAAGCTCCCTTAGGATGTCAATCAAGTCTGATTCCATCCCCAGCTCCTGCATCAGAGCCCACAGTTTAGATCTGTTCACATTATCAAAGGCTGCTGCTAGGTCCATGAACCCCATAAACAGGGTACCATTTTCACTTTTAGTGTATTTAGCAGCCAACAAATATAGATTAAGACATTGGTCACTCGTTGACCTACCCGTTCTAAATCCATATTGAGTCTCCACCAGGGTGTTGTGGAGATCAGTCCACTCAGATAACCGGTTTAATATAACTCTCCCCAGAAGTTTTGCTGAGACGTCAATTAACGAAATTGGCCTATAGCATTGTGGATTGTCCCTACAGCCTTTCTTATAGATAGGGACAATCACAGCTGTAGACCAAGAACGTGGGAGTCCTGTTTTAATGGCCGCGTTTAAGACTCTGGTCAAAATAGGTGCCCACAAGTCAGTTTTGCTCAGGAAGAGATCCGGCGGGGTCCCATCCGGCCCCGGAGCTTTATTTCTAGACAGTCCCTGGATGGCCTTCAGGACCTCGGGGAGTGAAAATTCCAGAGCCACTTTACTACGTGCAAAACATGAGTCCTGCTTTGCCACCAATGACTCATCATGTTGGTTATAAAGACCTTGGAAGTGGGCTATCCAGTCACCTGGGAGAATATTAGTACCGATAGTTAAGGCACTCGAGTCTTGGAGACCTGGTCTATTTATGATTCTCCAAAACTGAGTAAAGTCTCTGTTCTCCCCTGCTTCTCTAAGGTCTGCCCACACCTCCTTGTGTAGTTCCAACTTCCTAACCTTAACCTGGGCCTTATAGTTTTGCCTGCAGAGAGCTATTACCGTCTTGTCTCTCGGGGAGTCCTTTAGGGCTTGTTTTAGCTCTCTAAGAGCCAAAGAGCACTTTGAATTAAACCATCTGGGAGAGGAATGTTCTTTGAGGGGCTTTTTAGTTTTCAAAAGTCCCTCTGCCACCTTTGTTAATGATTCAAACGCTACGACCACCTCCCTATCTCCCATTTCTAAGTCCAGACAAACATCAATATAATTTTTACCATTCTTTATTAGGGAGCTATAAAAATCTAGTGGGTTGATCGTGGACCATCTCAACCGCCTCCCTTGGTCTATAGGATACATTACTGTGTCCCCTTTTTGCGGCTTAGCTACAATATTGTTGTATTTTAATAAGAGAGTTAAGGGGTTGTGATCACTGAAAGGACTCCACTCAATTTGAGCCTCCAAAATACTATGTTTACCGAAAGCGGAGATCATTATAAAGTCTATAACAGAGGCACATCCTCTACCCTTAAAAGTCGGTGTAACAGCCTCTCCTGGTTTGACTGACAATAAATCCATGGTATGAGACAGGGCAAAGGATTCACAGACTTTCATTAGCATAGAGCCTTCTCTGCCATGGTCAAAATGTGGGCCAGTTTCCCTCGGACATGATGACCAGTCAGGGGAAAACGTAAGTAAACTTGGACAAAGGTGACAATTAAAGTCCCCCATTAGTAGAACAGTCGGTTCAAGTCCCGCTTTCCCTGACTCTAATTCATCCTTTAACCTTGTTTCCAGTTCAATTATTACAGGAAAATGACCCTCCACGGGTCCTGAATTATAAAAGTTCAGGATTAGGAAGCTCTGTCCTACTCCCTGAAATCTTATTGCTTGCAGGGTATCAGACACCCAGCCTGATTGAGTCCAATTACCCTTTATTTCTAAATTAACATAAATGACTAGACCACCCCTAGCCCTTCCTGAGCTTGACTCTTTAGCAGGCCCAAAAAAACATTTATAGCCCTCCAATTGTAAATGATCTGGGGTTAGAGCCCAAGTCTCTTGGAGGACTATAATATGAAAACCCCTAATGTACTCACACCAGTCCACTGAGTTCAGTTTGGCCCCCAAACCTGCCACATTCCAGGAGATAAAACTTAATCCTCCCCTCTCCTCTTTTCTTTTTAATGAGCCCACCAGGTCTTGCCCACTCCTCTCTTCTGAAAAAATCACAGGAGAACTAGCTGACTCCTCCCTCTGTATCTGGGGAGCTATAGACACAGTTCCCCACAGGTCCAGATTCCTTATACCTCCCCTAGTAATGCTTTGGCTTGCAATAGGTACATTTTCCAAAGAAAGGGCATCTTTACCCCTTCCCGGGGCACTGGAGGTGGGGGCCCTACCACCAGGCAGTAGTCAATCATTTTCTTCAAGATCCTGCAAGGGTGAAAACCTATTTCTCCACTGAGGTTGATCATATGAAGGGCGAAGGTGGGTCATAAATTCTGGGATTCGCATCTTATTTGTATATTGTGGAATGTTATTAGATAGTTTTCCATCCCGCCACTTTGGAAACCCACTGACATTGTTCATGCTGCTCCACTTTCTAGGATAAAAACAGCCCAGTGGTACCGCACGAATAGTACTTGTATGGTTCCTATTCGGGAGTCTTAGGATGTGACCTACAAGTTTGGGATCCCTAAAGTTTGCCACTATACAATCGCCCCTTATGTCCTTATTCCTTCCCCCAACCCAAGACACCCTCCTTACATGGACTATTTCACCATTTACACCTGTGTTCAGAGGTCTGTGTGTATTTAACCAGCCTGCCAATTTTGCATGTAATTGATTATGTGTTTCTTTTTCTAATGGACCTAGTTCTGGTACTCCTGCGAACACGACCACATAAGGAATGGCCTCAGGTGGGAGATCTATGTGTGGTGGTGGAGGGCTATCTGGGCCCGGGGCAGGGTCTCGGGATTCATTAAATACGCTAGGGAGGTTCGAGTTTAGCTGCTTGTTCTCCACTCGGCCTTGCGTCGGTAGCTGGGGAGGAATCGGATTGGTAGTTGTAGCGGATGCTTGCTGGGCTAGACCCGTGTTGCGTCCCTGGGGGGTTACTGGGGCATTATGTATCTGGGCCAAGGTATGAGCCACACAGTTGTTTGTTCGACTATCGTTGGTGCTGGGGTTAGGTACAACACCTCGGGAATCAGTGAGCCCAACATGTGTACTATTCTTTAACAGCAACTCTAGCGATTTACTTTGCTTCGCTACTTCATTTGCCAACTTATCTACCCTGCTGATCACAGGCTTTAAGTGAGAGGCAATAGATTGTTCAAAGAAACTCTTAAGGTCCCCCATGACATCCTCAAACCATCTTGGCGGGC
This sequence comes from Lissotriton helveticus, assembly GCF_964261635.1. NCBI lineage: Eukaryota > Metazoa > Chordata > Amphibia > Caudata > Salamandridae > Lissotriton > Lissotriton helveticus. Next base: position 1,026,150,774 of record NC_136065.1, read on the forward strand.
TTAGTTTCGGTTCAGCATTCACCACTTTCCCCCTAGGAGTTTGCCCATTTTTTTCACTAACCTCCACCCTCACAGCCTTCCTCTTCTTATTCGGGCCCTTGGTCCTCCCTTGCTTTGTAGATTTGTCATGGCTGATACCAGCCTTGTTCCCTTGGATGTCTATTCTTTCTTGCCCTACTCGGGCAGGGGGTTGGGCACAGGGGACCCCCTCAATCGGGTTACTCAAAACAGATGCATTAACTGATGTATTTAAACTATCTGTTACTGAAAGGGCTGTTAATTGTAGGGGGCTCGAGAGTACGGGAATAGGTGAGGCGGAGAGACTCCTTTCCATTCGCTCAATTTGCCCCGTAACCGACCTTAACATCAAGTCTATTGCGGTAGGCTTTTTAGTTGTAGTTAACACCCCATTGTTAACGACATCCATTGATTGGTTAAGAGTCTCCCCCCGCGTTAGTTTACTGGTTGCCGAACGCGTTTTAGGTTGGCTAGCCATGAGGATCTTGTGTGGCACTGCCGCCTTTTTCACCACCCCAACAACAAAAAAAAAAAATAATAGAAGCTTTCCCCTCAGTTAATCAAACAGTTGGTACAACCCGTGTGACTAGACACTTTAAAGAAACGGTGTATAATACCAGCAATGGGGAGTTACCAACGTTAGAATAGGCCCCCCGATCTCGTCCAGTGGAGGACAGTTTTAAAGTCCGTAATAGTCCACAGTACCTTAAATAGCTAAGTCCAAACCAGGGGAGGTGGCCCGTCCCGTCCCAGGTCGTCCTCGGACGGCCACAGACGGCCCCGCCCTTGTCCCGGGCTTCTCCCGGCGCTGCCCGCGCGCTTCCCGCGACGCGGGAGGGGCAGCTGTTACTTATGCGCCTCCTGGCGCGGAAAACCGTCAAAGCAGGAAGTCGGCGTCCCAGAGGATCCTGGGAGGTGTAGTTTCGCTGGCGGCCGCGTTTGCCCTGCGGCGTCGGGGATCTGCACCCTGTGGTCCGGTGCTCTGCTCCGCTCCCCAGCTCCACTCAGCTCAAGCCCCGCTGTGCCGGAGGGGCAGCTGTTACTTATGCGCCTCCTGGCGCGGAAAACCGTCAAAGCAGGAAGTCGGCGTCCCAGAGGATCCTGGGAGGTGTAGTTTCGCTGGCGGCCGCGTTTGCCCTGCGGCGTCGGGGATCTGCACCCTGTGGTCCGGTGCTCTGCTCCGCTCCCCAGCTCCACTCAGCTCAAGCCCCGCTGTGCCGGAGGGGCAGCTGTTACTTATGCGCCTCCTGGCGCGGAAAACCGTCAAAGCAGGAAGTCGGCGTCCCAGAGGATCCTGGGAGGTGTAGTTTCGCTGGCGGCCGCGTTTGCCCTGCGGCGTCGGGGATCTGCACCCTGTGGTCCGGTGCTCTGCTCCGCTCCCCAGCTCCACTCAGCTCTACTACTTAAGTAGTCACTGCGTTTTAGATTCAGGAAAGTTATCCGTGCACAAAAGTATGCCAAAGCATTTGATTATGGAAACTCTCCCCACAGGAGTCCAAAAGCAGGTAGTGTCCGTCTAGAGCTTTACAATGTTTCACTTCAATACAGTAAAAAAAACAAGCATTTGCAATGCAATAGGTCTCACATTAGTGAAACTCTGAGCTATTGTTGTTGCAGGTGCTAAGGTTTTCTATTTATTTATTTGGTTAAAAAATATTCCAGTAGTAGCATAAGTAATAAAAGATATTCCAAAAAGCAAGGAAATAGTGCAGTGCCACAGAGTTGTAAAGGGAAATATTAACAGCCATATAAAGTACTGCACCCCTAATGCAATTATAAAGAGAAAGATTGCAGCTAAGTATATGTTTCTATTTGTTTTGATTGTGAGATTTTTGTTAGCTAGCGTTTTTAACAATGCCCTATTGTTTATTTAAATGGAGCATTTTTTTAATGCAAGCTAACAAAAAAAGCCTAATGGAAATGTATGCTCCGCTGCAATTTTTCTATTTACAATTACGTTAAGGGTGCAGTACCTTGTGTGGCTGATAGAGGTCCCTCTACAACTCCACAGGGTCACCTAGTAACAGCCTGTTCTAATGAAACAATCAGACAAAGCAAATATGGACAAGGAGATAATACAACATATGGGAGTCAAAAGAAGACGTATATCTGATCCAGTACAATCATGATACTGCGAAGATTATAATAGTAGCTACGAAAAAGACCTCACTAGTATCAATCAGAAATCGCGGGGGAGTGAAAAAATCAAAACCATTAACAATCAGGATTTGGCCTCAGTTTGGGATATTTTTTATCAAACTTCAGCACTCACAATTGAAGCACTATCACTTCAGTCTAATAAAATGGATATCCAAATTGACATTTTGGGCACAATGGCTAAAACAGTTGCAGGAATAGATCTCAAATTAGCTAACCTTAACTCTCCAATAACCAGAGTACAGGCAGACAAAACAACATCCTACGCAGAATGTCCTTATACACCAATAATTAACAAACTTGCAACTATTCCAGAGATTATTGGTACCATACTAGAAGATGCTAAAACAACGCTGAATAGGGGCCAAAATTGGACAATAGATGAAAATAAAGATATAAGTTCTTTAACCACTTGGATGCTAAGCTCATTTCTGAGCTTCAATGCAATTTCCATTGAAACCAATGGAAACTCCATGACGAGCTGGGCTCGTCATGACCGTCGAAGGGGTTAACAGAGAGTAAACAAAATATAAAACAGAACAAGCCATGCCAAATTGAATTACAAACCGCGAATCAATTCACAGACACAGTAATACTTAATACTCCAGAGAACGCCAAACACACTGAAATCGAGAAGTCAATTACACAAGAAGCGGAGAACTATAAAGGACATATCGACATTGAGGATAAAATCAACACGGACCAAAATCCATTCATTATCTCAAAAAAGAACAAGAAAAAGTTACGCAAAGCCCGAAACAAAGCAAAGCTAGTGCATCAGTTAGGTCAATGCCCTCTAGACAAAACACTACAAAATGCACCCCCCAAGGGAAATAAAGGACACCAAACAATAAGGGAAATAAACGAGCAAATATGCAATAACTCGCTAACACAACGAAATGCAAAAAAAACAAAATATTACGATATATTTACACAACATAGAAATAGCACAAATAAGGATAAGAAAACGGAAATTATCACCCATGGAGAAAACAGACCGAAAACTTGCACAGCTGGCCATACAAGTGTTTTAAGTGAGCTTTCGGCTGATAATGTCGCAAAAACGAAGACTCAAATACAACTGAATTGTTACAATGCAAACGGTTCAATAAAACAAGATATAGGTAATACTGTGCAAGAAGAAAATAACTCATGTACAAAGTATGCTGAACTCATGGAACAACAAACAGTGACCCAAACAAAAAAAGAAGTAGCAAATAGGACTGAACTCTCATCAATTAAACTGGTAAGAGAAATGCAGAATCCAACACCAAATAAAACAACCATAAATACAAGACAACTCCCATTGATTGTACCAGCAAAATCATTGGAACCTATTCCACCAACAGAAACTTTGGTCGAAACAACAAAAAAAGATCAATTACTAATAGTTAAAAGTGGTAATAACAAACGACTTATAAATTTAGTCAAAACCGATTTGAACACAAATAACACAGGGGAAGCAAAAAACCGGAAGAGGGAACAAGTAATCTTTAAACCAGTATATGAGTCCAGAGGACAACAAGATACGCTCAATAGAGGAAACTTATTGTGCCTTTTTTCATCAGTTCCATCTCTGGAAAAAATTACAACTAAAGATATTGATGTTGTTGGTTTCCTAGAAAATCCAGACGGCCAATTACCGATAACAGTAATAACACTCGCTTCCCCTACCGTAGCTAAACAAATTATAAAGGAAGAAGACACTTTCCGTAAATGGGGAATAATGGTTAATAGAATCAAGCCAAAAGAATACCCCACACCACTTTTGAGATCACTAAATCTGTTAGGTCCGGAAAAAAGTAAAAAGGACCATGCAACCTATTCTGTTCTAAGAAATCCAAACCAACAATTAGATAAAGGTGCCCTGGATCTGGTAAAAGAAAATAGCGATGGAATTAAAAATGGGATAAATGATTCATGGATCAAAAGTGCCCTACATGGAAATACTACACAATGACAAGCAAAACAAGAAATAACAGTTGAAAAACCAAATAAATTCACCATGGATATAACAATTTGTTCTTGGAACGTAAACGGTGTAACTAACAAATTAGATAACATAACTGAATTACTCATGAATTATCAAATAATTTTGCTACAAGAGACCTGGGCAATAGCCCCGTTTATAATTCAAGGTTACAAAGGATACTATATACCTGCTATCAAACAAAGCACTTATGGACGCCCGGCAGGCGGCCTTACAACTTTTATTTCAATCGATCTTAATGCGGAACATGCGGAAATACTTACAAACAGTACTAAGGTACAGTCCATACTAGTAAGGTATAGGATGTACGAACAAAAAAGATCATTGAATTTGCTCAATATATACATCTCTCCAACGACTTCCTCTAGGAAAACTATGTGTGCTTCACTCTCTACGTACCTGCTCGTACAAAGGATGGAGGGCCCCCTTATGGATTTTATTATCACAGGAGACTTTAATCTTAATCTAATACCATTCACAAGGGACGAAGTAACACAGTCACAAGACCACCAATGGTCTATCCCGGTTCAAATAACAGAGCCCTCAAGTAAACAATGTTACCAACTAATGGGTATAAACTTTATAAAGGATATGGAAGCCTTAGGGCTACGAACACTCAATGGAAGATTTCCAACAGACTCACCACCAGCATGGTCCTATTATACCAACAGTACTAAATCCCGTATCGACTATACTATGGTATCATTGAATATCTTTGGCAATTGTACATCTAATCATCTAAAAAAGGTCCTGGAGAGTGATCACAGTCAGCAAATCATCACCACAACATTCGAAAACAAAAATCACCAAATCTATCTAACAACTGAAGGAAATATTGGAATCATTAATCATAAAAAATTAATTTGGGAAACAGAGTCGCAAAACAACCGATTATCTAGCAATCTGGCACTAAAACGGCTCAGGGAATGCAGTGAAGAGGCACCATTTGCATCAGCAATCGACCAATGGACAAGTTTTACTTCCAGATTACCTACCTGCAAAGGTAATCCCAATAACCTAAGAGATAGCAAAATGACTAAAGCAGTGAAAAGGGTAACCCATATTAATCTCCCATATGCAGTACGGAAAATGAAACAAACTAGAAATAGATTAAGGAAAGACCTGACCAAATTCCCAGACAAAGAAGAAATTAAAACCGCCCTAAAAGAGGCAAATAAAAATTTAAAGAAGATGATATGGGGTGAAAAAACTGAAGCTAATACCATTCTTTGGACTCGTATATTTCATGCTAGTAACCAAAGCAACTCAAGGGAATTCTGGAAGATGATTAACAGCTTAACAAGGCCAGATAAAGCTGTAGTCTCATCAGTATTGACTGAAAAAGAATGGGTAAATTTTCTGAGTCACCATCTAAATCCATACCCAACAGTACACGGGACCAAGTACCACAGCCCGTGGAAGGAAATTGCAATAACAAGGCAAGAATTGGAGATGGATATAACACAAGAACAGATTGTTAAACTAATAAAGAAACAGAAAGATGGAGCACCAGGACCGAATGGGATACCCTTTGCTATATATAATGAAGATCCGGAAATATGGTCAGAACTTCTTGTAAAGGTCTTTAAGGAAGTATTTAATAAAGGGAAGATACCGGAAAGCTAGAGAGGCTCTTTAATATCACCGATATTCAAAAAAGGAGATTGGGCGCTTCCGGAAAACTATCGTTTAATAACGCTACAGGACACCGATGCAAAATTATTTGCAGCCCATCTGCTAACAATCTTATCTGACTGGGTAAAAAGGAATAGCATTCTTCCGCTAACCCAAACTGGCTTCATTAAAGGTCTTGGGACATCTTCCAATATCCTGGCGCTATCGATTTTAATGGAAAAAGCACTTGCAAGTAATGATTCACTATTCTTATGTTTTGTTGATTTTAATTCAGCTTTTGATTGTGTCAACAGAGATCTGTTATGGGAAAAGTTACATGCACAAGGGATTCCCCCCCTTTAATATATATGATCAGTGTCCTGTATACAAAAACTTGGGCCAGAGTTCGTTTTGGGAACGGCAGATCACTAACTGAGGAAATACCAACACTAGGGAGAGTGAAGCAAGGTAGTGTATTGGCACCTTTATTATTTAATCTGTTTTTAACTGATCTAACGGAAGCCTTAAACAAGATTAATGCACACCCACCCAAGCTTGCAGATAAGCACATATCATCTGCTATATGCAGACGATGTCATCCTTTTAAGTAGAACAAAGGTGGGTTTGCAAAGTTTGATGACATGCATACAGGAGTACGCAATAGAAAACAAAATGGTAATAAATGAATTAAAATCCAAAGTTATGGTTGTTTCAAAAAATGTGAGAAGGAAGTATAACACAAAATGGTTCTTAGGAAAGGAAAAACTGGAACAAATTAAGACCTATAGATATCTGGGAGTGGTCTTTGAGGACAATGGTAACTTTAAACCCCAGAAAGTGGATATCGCAAGGAAAGCGAACTCCCTAACAGGTGCATTTGGGATTATAAAAAAATCCACCAGTAATTTATCCTACCAACCTCTACTTAAAGTCATATCTGCAAAATTGCTACCTTCCCTAACCTACGGTAGTGAGGCGTTAAACGGAAAAGACGCAGTAACAATAAACAAAGAAATCTCGAAAACTTTCCGATCCCTTTTTTGTTTACCTAAAAATGCTTCACAATCCCAAATTAGACTGGAATTCGGTTTAAACAACCAACTATATGCTCGAATGGGTAATGTTATTAAAGTATGGAACAGAGTAAAAAATGACAAGGAGAATCTACCTCACAGCTTTTATGGAAAGAAATAGAGGGCAATAACAAATCATCTGTTTGGAAATATCTCGAGAAGGCTTTGGATGAATTTGGGCTCAATGGGATTTGGATGACTACTATTCCTCAAGAATCCTTTAAAAAAATTGTGAATAAGTCAACTGATCTTCTATCATTGATAAATGACAAAGAGTCCCTGGTTAAAAGGAAGCCTGCTTGGCCCATAATAAATGGTTACAAAAAAAGAGTGCTCAAGAATATTTGTACGCAGCTTGGACTTGGAAATATAAAAACATAGTCATAAAAGCACGTTTCGGAATTTTGCACGGAGAATCGCATGCACTACCATGGAAAAAATTGAAAAATAACATATCATGTTGGTTGTGTAACACAGCAGAAGAAAACATTATACACCTACTGTGTCTCTGTCCGGCATTAAAAAATGAAAGACTAACATTGTTAAAAGGTTATTCAATGAAAGATCAACAAGGACTTGCAGACAAGCACTGATCCAGTGTCTTTGCCCAGACGACATACTGATTAACTCTGCCTTCTCAAAATTCTTAACACTTGCATGGAAAAAACTCGAACTTTTATAATATTAACTGTCATATTGCTCATATTTCTCTCTTCTATACTTTTAAACATATGAATTTACAAATTTAAACAGTTTTATAATTCACATGCACTATTTTAAAAAGTTTTATGTTTCATTTTTAAAATCACCTTCTTTTTATAGTATTATCATAATTGAAATGTTTATACTGTGCATTCATTCTTTGTAAAGATTTTAAATAATCAATCAATAAATAATCAATCAATCAATCAATAGTAACAGCCTGTGGTACTGCACCCTTTCCTCGCTTAGTGTAATTAATTTTATTAATTATGCTTCTCCTAGGATATTTTTTAACAAAAAGCTCAAAGTATCAGTTTTGCGAGACCTATTGCATTGCAACTGCTTGTTTTATCATCACAATTAGCAGCGTAAAGGTAGGTGCAATGAGGGGAGCCAGAGACGAGCTACCTCTCTTTCACAAAGACAGATCGGTGCTAAATAATGAACAATTAAATACATCCAAAGAGCGGTTCAGTAAGTTATGGAATAAACGAATGTTTTCAGCATCTCTTTGTACAAATAACTTATAAACATTTGAAATAGTTATGGTTTACATGCAAATGCAAAGCATGTGACCAGGCCCGGACTGGCCGTAGCGGGTGGGGGCCGGTTTTGGGTCCCTGAGGGCCGTTTTTGTTACAGGGCCGTTTTTGCAGCATAGCTAAAAAACCGTCCCTGTAACAAAATCGGCAGAAAACTGGCCCTGGCAAAGAGCTCGGCGGCAACCCCACCTCCCCCCGCGGGGAAGGGGAGGGGGCGAGCACTTCGCCAGGGCCGGTTTTGGTTCCCAGTTCGGACCTGCATGTGACCGGGACTGCATGATGAAAACAGTACCTAGAAAATGTAGGTAGTTGTGGAGATAATAAGATAGGAAACAGCCACGTCGGAAATGGTTCCGGCACAGGAGGAGGCGACTATCTTGAACACCGTTCGTCAGTGTTCAATCATAAGAGGGTCGAATCTAAACTTGAAAGAAAGTAACATTTGTAAACGCAATAAATATAGGATTCCATTCCTTTCTTTTGGACACCCATTACAATGTTGGTAAGAAGTATACAAATATGATTTATCTTACAGTTTCGAAGTTTATAAAACAATAAACTGTTTTATAAATTACTAAAACATTTGCGGAGAAAAATATAACAACCATAATGGTTCGTGGAATTTTTTTTTGCAATGTCCAACTTTAAAGAAAACCCCTTAGCGTCATAGGTAAATAGTCGCCCCGGTAGTTAGTGTCTCGTGGGCAACAGGAGAGGGCAGAAGCCGTCAGGTTAAAGCCAATGCCATTTTGGCAAGGAATAGGGAGGTCATCTTAAAATGGGATCATTTGCTATTTAGTTCAGTTGATTTTTTAGGATTTCAAGGACAGTTAAGAAGAAATATATGCCAGATAATTACAGAAACGTTCAACGACTTTGGTATAAAAATATGAATTTTCTAGACATTGAGCTTTCACAGAAAATTAATTGAAACTTTTTTTGTTCAAACTTTATTTACCATTTTCCGACATATACATATCAGTTTTATTTGTACATCTGTTCCTTCACAATTTGTTAACAGCTCCAATCGTACGATATCATCATGCAATGTTGTCCACAAAATATAGGATAGAGTGACACAAAAATTACAATGTATGACCTTTACATGTTAGTCTTTGCCTTTGACACATCATCACAGAGCGAGTGAAACTACATACACAGAAATTACCTGAAGTCTATACACAATATGGTTTCATATTCTGCTTTTCAACTCACACCAGTCGAAACTATGCCATCAGGAGTACAGCTTGGGGCGTCAGGCTCCAAGTTCTGTAAATATGTCTTGAGCAGACCCCAGATGTCTTTTGGTTGGGATTTGGGTGGGCGTAGTGTAGCATATAGTTCTCAGTTTGTGTTACAAAATGTGAGACTGGCAAGCCATGCACTCATTGTAGGAAGCAGCTTGCTGCCCTATCTAAGAGCAATCTCGCCTTTAGCCAAAAGCAGCGCAAGCGCAATAAACTTGCGTAATTTCTTGGGCATGTTGAAGACGTATCTCAGAAATGCAACCTCCTGGGTGGGGTCTAGATCCAGTAGAGTCATCCGTGATATTATTTCGAAAATGGCAACCCAGAACTCCAAAATCTTGGGGCAAGTCCATGTCAAATGAGGAAAATCAGCATAAGGGCTGTTGCATTTCCGGCAGTTATGGGGTCACGAGGGATCAATAGCGTGAAGTTTGCCCGGTGTCATGTACGCTCTCCATAGAAATGTAAAATGTATCATCTTATGCCTGTTGTTGAGGGAGATTCTCCTAATTTGTGCACAACAGTAAGCCCATTGGTCATCCAAGATAGGATGACCCAGGTCCATCTCCCAGGCAGCTTGAATCTTAGTGTTGTGGCACTTTACCAGAGCCATGATTGACTTGTATAACTTTGAAATCAATTGATTCCCATTGGGGTTTGTTATTAAAAGGGATAAATGTCCGAGGGAGTGTGGTTCAAGCGGATATTCATTATTTTAGCATGCAGAGCCCTGTGCACCCTAGTGAAAATAAACTGATCCATAAAGGTCAATCCAGACCCCACATCCCTCTCAGCGTTGTTGACTCTATACCCGCCCGGGAATAGGTCACCAACGTTTATCAGGGAGTGGGATTTGAACACCCATAAAACTGATTTCTCTTCTGTAATAGGGAGCCATGGGTTGTGCGCTATAGGGATTTCAGAAGAGTACAGGGATCGGCTCCCAGTGACTCGTGACAGTTTACGCCACGCCCAGCTCGTGATGGACACCGTCTGAATGTCCTTAAGATCGTGGGAAAGCCATGGGGTAAAATGGCGTTGAGCGGAGCTGAGTCGGGAGGGCCAAGCCAGATTCAGGCCTACCGTAGAGAAAGCGCGTGCCGGGGTGATACCATGAATGGTCAAAGCTGGTTTGTGCCACTAGATAATACATTCTAAAGTCCTGGGCCCCAAGCACATATGGCAAAGTCAGGGTTTCCCATTGTATCCTAGGTCTTTTGCCTCCCCATGGAAGCCTGACGAGGTGTGACCTGAGGATCTTAAAAAACTATCTGGGAGCGGGATGGGGATATTGTGGAACATGTGTAAAAAGTTCGGGAGAACTATAATTTTCATAAGTGCAATTCTGCCGGACATAGGAAGCGGGAGCCGTAGCCAGCGTTCTATCTGCGCTTCAAAGTTATTAATGACTGAGCCGTAATTCAGCCGGACCATTTGTTCTGCCTCTCTATGTATCTGAATGCCCAAATATCTGAAAGAGGCATGACACCATTTCAGTGGAAATTCACATTCCCATTCAATGGTGCCCATCGTTAAAGGGAGCGGCACGGACTTGCTCCACTTTATACCCAATCCTGAGTATCCACTAATGCGAAGGATCTCCCTGATCGGCCGTCTAGATTGGCCTGCGGGCAGCGGACATGTAACACAATGTCATCGGCATAGAGCGAGATGAGGAGGGGGCCAGTATTGAACTGTATACCTCTATGGAGATGCTTCTCTTGAAAGTGGTGGACCAGAGGGTCCAGTGCCAATATAAAGAGTAAAGGAGATAACGGGCAACCCTGCCGGGTGCCACGTGTAAGAGTAAATGGGGTGGATAGTGTGCCGTTCCGACGGAGTCTCGCTGTGGGGAAGCCGTAAAGTAGTGCCGTGAGGTCTATAAAACCTTTGGGGATGCCTAGCTTCCTCATCTCGGCCCATATGAAATGTCATTCCAAGGAGTCAAACGCCTTTTCTGAATCCAGCAGAACCGCCACCACCGGAAAATCTGCTGCAATTCTACGTAGCACTGCAAACAATATATGCAAATTCAGTGCAGTGGACCTGTGGGGGACAAAGACACATTGCACTGGAGATATGATGCGATGTAAGAGTAACGCAAGACTTAACGCAATCATTTTAGCAATGATTTTGTAGTCCAAATTCAAAAGTGATAGCGGCCTGTAAGAGCCGCAGCTCAATGGAACCTTACCAGGCTTGGTCAGCAAGACTATTACTGCCTCACGGAGTGTGGGTGGCAATGATTTCTTTTCTAGGGCTTCGTCATAAACCTCAAGAAGGTACGGGGCAAGTATATCTTTATAATGTTTGTAAAATATGCCTATGAAGCCATGTAGCCCTGGCACTGTGGTGCCGTTTAGGGCATCTATGGCGCTAAAGTTTTCTTCCTGAGAGAATGGCTCTGCTAAGAACTTCTGCATATGGTCCTCAAGCCATACCATGACGATCTCATTTAAGTAAGCCCTGTAATCGTCGTTGTCTTGCCTCGCACGTATAGTATATAAATTTGCGTAATATCTATGGAACTCATCTCTGGTCACAGCTGTATCCGTGTGAATCTGCCTGTCATCATAACGGATAGATGCAATATAAGCCTTCCCCACACAAGGCTACAACAGTGCGCCAGTGTGCGTCCCAGTCTGTCCCCCTCTCCATACCTCCTGGCAGTGGCGTATTTCCCTAGAAACTTTGTTTCGCTATCAGCGGTGTCCCTGAATTCTGTCAATAGCAACAGGTGACTGGCCTGCTTAGCCAGATCTGGGTGTGTAAGTAATTCTTCGTCCAAGATTTTTAGACGGTCCTCTATGCAAGCAATTGTGTCTCTCAATGATTTCAGAACCCCTGCGTGTTTGGCAATGCATTCCCCCCTTATATACACCTTGAATGCCTCCCACACAGTCACCCACGTGTTGACAGAACCCACATTTAGATCAAAATAAGTCTCTATCGACTCTCGAATTTCAGCAGAGAATACCGGATCTTGTAAGACCGGGAACCTCCACTGCCTTTCACTACCCTCTGGTCTGGGAATCCAGAGATGCATGATGACCGATGAGTGATCAGAGCATGTTCTAGGCAAAAGGGTCATGGAACAAAACCAGGGAGCCATAGTATGGGAGACCAGCCAAAAGTCCAGGCGTGTCCAATTGTCATGGGGGGCTGAATAGTGAGTACATGCCTTGTCATTGGGGCAACGCATGCGCCATATGTCCACCAAGCCGATCGTGTCACAGATGTCCTTAAGAATCTTGCTGGCTCGAGGTTTCGTGGCTGAGAATCTGCCATACTGTCTAATGTGGGTTGCAAAAGAATGTTAAAATCCCCCTAGGCAAACATAGTCAGCACCTAAAGGAAGCTGCAGGGCATGCAAAGAGTGAAAGAAACCTGGTCATCCACATTTGTTTCATAAATACACATTAAAGCGATATTATAACCCATAAGCTTCCCTGTCACCAATGTGAAACGGCCAGCTCTATTAGTATTTACTTTATATAGTCGGAAGGGCAGCCGTTTGTGAATAAGTATGGCAGTTCCCCTGGAGTACGTGCTGTAATTCGCAAAGTAGCAGTGCGCACCCCAGCTAGAGGCAAACGTGGTAGGGGAGGAGAGGGACGAATGTGTTTCCTGCAAAAACACAACATCGGCCTTATGGCACTGCAAATAGTATAACACATGCTTCCCCTTCCTGCCGTTGTTCAGACCCCGCACATTCCATGTAAAGAAGGTAATGTCAGAAATAGTGAACAGCCTACCCACCATCATCACAAGTGGTCATAGCTGTGAAAAAAAATGCATGTGTCAATTGTAGCAACAGGACTCATGATAAACCAATCGTGTCAGAAAGAAATTATACCATATAACCAAAGAAACTACCGCCCCCCCCACCCACCCACCCATCCCCACAATCGAAACCTAGGGGAAATCCCACAACCCAGTAATAGTTTAAAGCAAATATCAGTATTACAAAATGTAGACATAGCAAGAAATGTACGAACACACTAGGGGGGGGACAACGCCTCGCTTCATCCCTGGAAACTTTGAAACATGTATTGAAAGAGGAGTTCAAAAGAACCAGGACCCAGAGTCCAATACTTGAACTAACGTGGCAAGGGAAAAAAAACACAGGGAGGAAGATGAAACAAACACAGTCAATACTTATCAATCTTATTCCATGGTCAAGTCTATCAGCTCGCTGAAAACAGTTCCATACTGGAGCCAGAGTTCGGCATCGGGGGAGATTGTTCTGGTGTGGGCGACTTCCTCGTGGTGCAGTATTGGCTCAGATTCTTTGAAATTCTTGGGCCTCAGCCGGAGTTTCGAAACTCCTTGACCTGCCATCTACGTCATCTTTCAGACCTGCAGGGTACTGCGTATCATATCAGAGACCAGCCATGCACAGCGTGGTTTTGATCATTGCAGATTTCCGCCGAGCCTCTTGAACCATCGCCGTGAAGTCTGGGTACAAGGAAATGGCAGAGCCACGTTTTCGTGCCATCCGCAATGCACTGTCCCTGTCTTTAAAGTTCAGAAGCCGTGCGAGGATGGGGCGACACGGATAACCAGGGTTAGGTCGTGGACCGAGGGATCTGTGTGCCCTTTCAACAACAAAAGTAGCCGTGAAAGACTCCCGTCCGTATAAGCCACTTAGTAGGCCTTCAACAAACCCACCTATTTGTCCCGTGTTCGTTGACTCAGGCACACCCATAATACGAACGTTGCGTCTCCCCCAAGGTTCTCATTCTTTATGGCAATGTTCTTCAATAAAACTTCCATCCTCTCCAGCCGTTTTGTTGCCTGGACCGAGCCATCCTCCAAATCTGAAATCCTGCCCTCCGCAGTGTCAAGTCGGTTCTTGTGCTGATCCAGTCGGCCCCTATTCTGTCGAGGCGTTTGTTGAGAGCGTCAAAGCGAGTGTCCAGTGCGTGGCAGCCCGCTTAAAGTTCTGCCATGAGTGCCTCACTGCCCTGCACATTGGGATGCGGCGGGGGCAATAGCCTGATCACCTCCCTCCACCATCGTGAAGCTCGCAGAATCAGTTCCTCAACCTGCCTGTACAAAGGTGAGTTTCCGCTGTTTCTGATCTCCCTTGCCCATGGCCTTGGGAAGGGGCCACAAGGATTGGTGTTGCAATAGCCCTGGGACCGCTGGCGCTGATCATCTCAAAGAGGCCCCCAATCTAGGCTCGGTCTGCTAAGGAGAGAGCAACCTCCTCGATGCACCCCTCACAGCCTCCATGCATGTTTATTCCTAATGGGACCTTCTGGCAGTTGCTAGCCGAGTCCTCCAGGCCAATTCTGCCACTATTCGGGGATCCCACCTCAGCCGGAGTCACACAGAAAGGGGGGGCTGGTCCCCCGCTGGCATCTCGATAAAAGAAATGAGGGCCCCTGCCTCCATGGGTCCACGGCGGCACCTCTATGCCCCACTTCGCAGCCCGGTGATGGGAGGAGAACCGCTTTGGTGTGCAAGGCTGTGTGGAGGGCCAGGGACCCGCAAGGGAGAGGGCGCGTCCTGTTGCCTGGCACATTGAAGTAATTTGAGGCCCCAGCAAGGGTTGTGGCATGTCGTGGCCATGGGATACACATGCGGGCTTACCCTCTGCCAATTGGGGAGCCCGTGTAGATTGGGAGCACCATATGGTGTCTTCTGCCGTAAGGGAACAGCACGTCTCCCGTGCGTGCCTTGCCACCGGCCAGCATCGCCTGAGCACGAACAAGCCAAAGTGAAGGGGCAGAGCCCCCAGTCCCAGACAGTAGGCGGGCAGCAATCCAGACCATAGCTCGGCGGCGTAAAGTAGGTTTCAGCACGCACAACACGGGTGCAGCGGTCCCTGACCTCCGATGTCCGGGAGGGAGACACTGCTGCATTCAGGATGCCCTGAGGAGTGCAGTAAAATACACAAGGTGATGGACGGAATGTTGCACATTGGCAAAACATTCACTCCCAGTCACAGATCTGGGTTTAATCCATTGTTATTTTGCTCACCACGCCACCCCAGTTCAGACATGGCCATATGCATATCAGTCTTGACCTTGTGCCTCATGGGAACAGTCCAGCCCAAACGAGGAGTGCAGTAGCATCAGTGCCGTGGGGCATATAGGCGTGAGGGCTCCAGGATGGCCTTTGTTACCGGGGAGTTCGGCAGAGCTATGATGCTACGCAGCCATCTTGGTCCGCTATTCAGCCACGCCCCCAAATTAATTTAAACATTCAATATTTTTTACTTCTAATTGTCGCCGTGTTGCAGAAATAAAAAGCTGGAGAGCGTCAGGCAATGGGTCCGGAAGGAGCGAAAAATAGGTAGCCACTTTTTTTGGGTGGTGGGAGGGAGGGCACCCCCACAGGGAGATGCAGTGCTGAAGCTGCAAATGGAAGATAATAAAACAGGACCTCGTTGAGAGTTAATAACAGCTGTGGTGCTGTTAAAAAAAGTGCAGCCGCCATGTAACAAGTTGAAACTCAACATCAGTGGTGTCTGCAACAGCAACTAGGAGAAAGTCATTAAAAAAGTAGCGCTGACAAACTGTAAATAAAACATACTGAGTAACACATGTAAAAGGGGCTGTCATCATGGGAGGTAACAACAGAAGAGAGGGATGTGTCTCGAAGAGACAGCGCAAGCACTGCCTAGGCGAGACCTAATGAAACGCATGATTTAGAAGAGAGTCGTAATAATCAACTGCCCATAAATATCATTGGCAACAGAAACACCTTAGTCTGAGACGTTGCCATTCGATTGTACTTCACAGCCATCCACAAGTCAGGCTTTAAAAATGTTAATAAATAAAATGTTATATTTTTGTTGACTTGCATTTGACCTTTGTTTGATCATTTTAACTTTGAATACCTCTCAATTATAGGCTAATGGCTTTCACTTGAAGCTGGGCATGGGGAGGGACTACCTCACCATAGCTGCAATTCAATAAACAGTTACCTGCCCAAATTTTGTTCTGTGTTCCAGTCGTGGTGTTTACTCCTGAAGCTTAGGAGAGAAAGAATAAGGCAGTGAGGTTAGAGGAGAAAGCAAATGAAATGGTGGAGAGATACAGTCAATAAGGAGAACAGGGGGGCTTAGTGAAGGAAGAATAGGAAGTGTAGGAGGGGGAAGTGGAGGTGTAGAGAGAGAGAGAGATCGGAGAAAGATTCAGGGAAGGAAAGGAAAGGGAGAGGAATGATAGATAGAAGAAGAACGATGGTCAGAGGAAGAAGAGTGGGGAGATACAGAAGAGTGGAGTGAGGGCAAAAGATACAGAGATAGAGAGAGGAGGAGAGAATAAAGGAATACTAGAATTATTAGAGGGGGAAAAGAGCCTAGAGATAGGGGGAAAGTGGGGTAGAGTGGAAGGCATAAAGTAACGAGATAAAGCAAGATCCAGAGATATAGAGAATACAGGGCTTTGTAGGAGAGTGGTTCAAGGTTCAAAAGTACCTTATTCGGTTAAAAAAACTGAGAATAACTATGAAAGTAGCATGTAAAATACTATCTACAATGGGTAGGATAACCATTATTTAAAATCACAGCAGAAAGACATATTAAAAGACATAAATACATCATAAGAATTAATTAATACAAAAGGGTTTTACGACAGTTAAAAGCCAATTTAAGAAATTCGGAGAGTGACGCTACCATAAAAACAGTTTTCATTTTTTGGAACTCTAAAAGCGCAAGGCGGCATCTATATACATTTAGATCTTTAAGAATTGGGGTGATAAGTTTTCTACGATAATAAATATAAAATTTACAAAAAAATAAAATGTGAATGTCGGATTGCGGGGACACATCATCACATGGGCAGGGATACAAATCTTTCAGCCAACAATTCATCTCAGGGAAAGATAGTAACCTAAAAACAATGTTGAGTCTAAACCGGGTTAAAAGGAAATGTTCATGGCTGGACATGTATAAAGATAAATATGGCTGTAGTTTTTCTCCAATTATGATCGCCTGGTGGGCAAAGACAGTCTTTTTTTTCACCTCCTCTAACCGTCTTTTTTCCATGAGGTGGTCGATACACAAGTTTTTTAGTCCACTTCTTGAAATGTGTACCATAGATAATGGGTCCTCAAAATATTGAACACAGCCCAGTTCTTCAAGAAAATTTCTAACATAACATATCCATTTAAAATTATTAATGTTATCAAGTACTAGAACGTCCTTTAAGATAGCCTGGTTGACCACACATTCATCACTTGTCCAAACCCTGTGCCAAAGAAGAATCGGCTGGATCTTAATTATGTCAGTTATGTACACCAAACCCAATTCAGCATGGCATATAAAAGTTGCAATGCTTTCTGGAATGGACAAGATGTGCCGTAAAAACTTATTTTCCACGGTTTGAATCGTGCTGACATTAGAATAACCCCATAATCCCGAACCGTATATAGCTACCGCTATACAAGTGGCATTGTAGATGGTTAAAATTTCCCTTATAGGTTTTTTCCCCAACTTTTTTATAAAACACTTTAGGGCCATAACAGTTTTAGAAAACAACAGGGTTCTTGCATTAATTGCACTGGTCCATGAGCCACTTTCATGAAACAAGATGCCCAGATACGGGAAAGTAGAGGTCTTCTCTAAGGGATTGGAATTTATAAAAATAGGCTTCAAATGCCTGCTTGTTCTTGTCCCACAGTACATAGAAAATGTCTTGGAGCAATTAATTTTCAGGTCCAAGCTAAGCATGAAACTATTAAAAGATGTAACCAAAGTTTGGAGTGCCATTGGGGTGCGTGCCATCAAGACTGCGTCGTCCGCATACAGTAGTGCAGGGACAGGTCTCCTTCCCACCATAGGCATATCCCTGCCCTCCTGCACGAGGCGAAGCTCCAGACCATTTATATATACTAAAAACAAAAAGGGCGCTAAAACGCACCCTTGGCGTACACCACGACCAATCCCAAAGTGTCTACTACATTCACCCTCCTTCCCGTACTGGACCGTTGCAGTGGCCCCGGAATATAAATCTCTCAGAAAGCATATAATAGCATTATCTACCCCCAGTTCAGCCATTATTTCCCACAACTTATTGTGGGACACACAATCAAAGGCCGACGATAAGTCGACAAAGGTGAGGTATAGACGTTGTTTTTTAACCCTTATATATTTCTGTTGTAAAATAAATAAATTTAACCCCTGCTCTATAGTCCCTAAACCCCTTTGAAATCTGTATTGGAAATCGCTTATCACCCCATTTTCTTCTGCCCAGCTTTGCAGCTTAACTAAAACCACTCTACCAAGATTTTTTATGGAGGAATCTAATAAAGATATTGGCCTGTAACATGTGCAATTCTGCCTATCTCCTTTCTTAAAAATCGGGACAATGATTGACGTAAACCAGGTAGGGATTAGGCCTTTTGCCAAAGCAACATTAAAAAGCTGGACCAGCATTGGCCCCCATAAATCAGTATTAGCCTTATAAACGTCAGCTGGTATGCCATCGGGTCCAGCCGCCTTACCCCCCTTAGTTGCCTTCAGACTCGCAAGGACTTCGGGAAGAGTTACAACCAGATCTTTTGGTAGATCCATATTTAGCAGCATGGGATCAGAACCTGTATCGGGCACTAGTTCAGCAGTCATATAGAGGGAGGAAAAATGCGCCACCCACTCATCTTCTGTAATGGCAATTTCCATGCGCGCTTTATTATCATAAAGAAGCGGAGTATTTATAACCCTCCAGAAAGCAGCCTGATCCCTCGATTGTGACGCCGAACAAAGTTCATCCCATGCCTCCCTTTTTATCAGATCCTTCCTGTCTTTCAGTACTGTGTTGTAGTTCTTCCTTAATTCTCTGATTAGAGTTACATCCCGAGGTCTCTGATGAATTGCATGTTTAAGATTGGTTAAGGCTTTGGTACACTTCTTATCAAACCATTTCTTATTAGTCTTTAGGCAATGTTTACGTGTAACCCACAAAACCTCTTTAATTGTAGTAGCAATAATTTTAAAATGAGCTAAAATATCATTACTCTCTGCGTATTCATCCAGGCAGATCAAAAAGCTATTCATACACTTATTCACCACTTTAGACAAAAAATCATCCGGGACCACTTTACTCCATTTAAGAGTATAACCATTTTGAGTACCTAACTTCACATCCTGCGCCATAAACTTAAAGCTTGGTACATTTTGGGATGAGATAAATAGGTTCTCCATTTCTACTGCCTGTGGAAAGTGATCACTTAATGCTAAGTCCATTAAGCTAGAGCTAGTCAATCTTCCAGCAGAGCTATTTGTACAGAGACTAAAATCAATGATAGTTGAGGCCCCCCTACCCACAAAAGTTGGAGCAAATGACGTTGGGTGGTGGGCTATCTCATTCGTAAACCCCAAATCATAATTAAAAAATCATCTTATTGACTAAATCTCCAAATAGGGTATATTCGAAATGCGTTAAATTAATATCCTGTTCCAACATCAGGCCGCATATACCCTTTTGACCCTTTTTGCACAATGAGCAGTTAAAGTCACCCCCCCATAATATCATTACTTCACCCCTTTTTTTATCAATTTCAGATTGTATATCTTCAGTTAACATAGCTAGTACTTCCTTAATCATGCTACTTGGGAGGTTATTATAGAAATTTAAAAAGACAATCCTAAGACCCTTCTTTGTGTCTATCACTATCTTTTGGTAATAACTGGATCCAGGGGAGAAAGAAATCCTATCATATACTAACAAGTTAGATATATACGTTATCAATCCCCCCGTAGGTCTTCCATATGGACCCCCCACCGCAGGAGTAAAATAGGTTTTGTAGCCATTTAAATGTATCAATGCAATAACCCAAGTTTCTTGTAGGGCTAAAATGGCTACACCGTTAATTACATCATCCCAGGATGGATTAAGGACTTTTTGTTTAATGCCTGCCACATTCCAAAAGACCACCTTACAAAAATCTTCTTTAGACAACACCTCTACTACATCCCCTGCTTGGCCACCCAGCCTCCCTTGTGTTATCGTGGGCTCCACTCGAATTTCGCATAACACATCATGCCCTGATGAGTTAATCTCCCCCCGGCTTACAGGAATAGGTGGCTTAGATACCTCTTCCGCCTCTGGGAGTCAATCCACCATTTCAAGACAATCAAAGCGATTATGGCATGGGGTAAGTGGGGGAGGAAATTGCTGCTGTCCAAACCATCCTGGATCCTGCCTTTGCGGGAGGAAATGAGGAATCCTCTCCCTACGTTTCACCACGGTCCACCCATCTTCATTCACCCCTCCCCATTGTGTATTATAATGATTCCTATCTACACCATTTCCACCCCTTGGATAACGGCTGTCCCTAGTCCAGCTCCATCTGCTATCTGGATGTTCCTCTTGAGAGTAGAAATAGGGTAATGCCCTAGCCACGATGGACAAGTCATAGTTTCTAGGGGCCCTCGTTGTGATGTACTCCACAGTGCGGGGATTTTCAAAAGTTATCACCACACAGTCGCCCTGTGCCCTTTTTCTGTTATACCCAATCCACGGTACCCTTTCTACCATCAAAATGTTACTGCTAGTAGCTGGCGGGAGAGGGTAATTTTTGTTAAGCCAATGGAAAACCTTATTTAAGAGTGCCCCATTGGTTTCAGTGGATTGTGCTCCCAGTTCCGGGACCCCAGTTAGAACCACAACATATGGTGATGCTCTTGGAGGTAGATTTATACTTCACTTCTACGCACATCAGTTTTAGCTGGTTGGCCTTTATCAGGTAATTGGACAGGAGTTTGTGGAGCTGGTACTTTCTTAGCAGGTGGGGCTGAGCTTTTAAGTAATGATTGAGTTTTTAATAGCTGGTTACTAGGGAGTTTACCTTTTTCAGGATTGGTTGTACTTGATGAGGTGCTAATTGGGGCGCCCTTTGTCAATATAGGGCCAGAATTATTAGATGTCGTTGCTATGGCTTTGGCCTTGGGCGCACTCAAATCGGCTATCCGTTTGGCCAGGGTATTATACTGCATATGTGTGTCTCTCTTCAGTTCTTGAATTTGTTTCTCAATCTCCTGGAGAATTTCTGTCAGTGGGGTTAATAGAGTTTTCATTACAGTCTCTAACATATATAACATTGTGCTCTCTTGTCCCCTGCTAGTATTAACACTTCCCTCTAGGGAACTATTTCTAAGGCTATTGGAGATTAAATCAGCCATTGAGTCGTCCAATATGGTGTCATCTAAAATAGCTAAGGGCATTGTGTTGGGGGCAGGCCGTCTTCTCCGTGTATATCAGTATCAGTAGTAATAAATGCATTACTTGTATCTTTGGATAAATCTTTACCACGGGGTTGAATAGGCATATTTTGATTCACTTTCTTTTTTGGAATTGCCCCTTCCTTTACCCCCTGTAACACCACATTTTTATCTTTAGGTGAGGCTGCCATATGTATCAAGACACTAGTAGATGGCTGGGGGGATGGTAAGGTATGAACAAGGGGAGTCTGAGTAGAATTAGGGGTTTGAGAAACAGCTGTACTAATCACATCCATAAGTAATGTGTCACTCTCTGGTCTATTAGGGCTCCGTACATTAGCAAAATGGCCCATAGAGGACCGTTTTGCAGAAGCCAGGTCCTGTGATACCCTTCTTTCCATCAATGAAATCCCCTCGTCTATCAGTGTATTTGTTCTTACAATGAAATCGTCTAGAGTGCCTGTTAATTTCTTCCTCCCCGCTACTGCCCTACTTCTTGTCTCACGCATCTCCATGATAATTATAAAGTATCTCTTGAGGTAACCGTCTCAAATAGATGTAGCCGCCTTTGTAGGACAAAAAAAAAAAAAAAACCCTGCACAATGAATACAATAAAGTGAGTAAGATCTAATCAAGCAACCCACCCTTTTGTGTACAGATTGTCAAGTGGCAGATATGTACAGCTCGAAAATTTGATCAGGGTTACTGGCCCAGTCCGGTCTCTTCTGGCCGATGAGGGCCGTAGAGGGCCCGCCCTTTGCCCGGGCTTCGCCCGGCGCCCTCGCGCCGCGAGCGACTGGCTCAGTTATATTAAAGTTCAGAGGTGATCAGGCGACCAGGGGGGCGGGGCTAACAGGGGGCGCGACCCAGCTGGAAGAGGTCAGGCAGGGAATCCTGGGAGAGCGAGTCCCTGCAGTGCTGCACACCTGTGATGTCACGGAGCCTCTCCGCCCCAGCACACTCCTTGACACGGGGTAGGTTCTCCCGGCGGCGTCTCAACCCGGGCAGCGGCACCCGCGCAGCGGGTGCCGCCAGTCGTGACAGCAGGGCTCGGGACTCGAGTGGATGTCAGGCAAAGTCTCACGTTGGTCTCCTTGGGTGATTAGCAAAGGTTCCCGCTTGCGGCAGGGAGGAAGGTCGTTTTTAACCCAATGTGTCGTCCGGGGGGGCGGGGCTAACAGGGGGCGCGACCCAGCTGGAAGAGGTCATGCAGGGACTCCTGGGAGAGCGAGTCCCTGCAGCGATGCACACCTGTGATGTCACGGAACCTCTCCGCCCCAGCACACTCCTTGACACGGGGTAGGTTCTCCCGGCGGCGTCTCAACCCGCGCAGCGGCACCCGCGAAGCGGGTGTGGCCAGTTATGACAGCGGGGCTCGGGACTCGAGTGGATGTCGGGCAAAGTCTCATGTTGGTCTCCTTGGGTGATTAGCAGAGGTTCCCGCTTGCGGCAGGGAGGCAGGTCGTTTTTAACCCAATGTGTCGTCCGGGGGGGCGGGGCTAACAGGGGGCGCGACCCAGCTGGAAGAGGTCAGGCAGGCACTCCTGGGAGAGCGAGTCCCTGCAGCACTGCACACCTGTATTGTCACGGAGCCTCTCCGCCCCAGCACACTCCTTGACACGGGGTAGGTTCTCCCGGCGGCGTCTCAACCCGGGCAGCGGCACCCGCGAAGCGGGTGCGGCCAGTCGTGACAGCGGGGCTCGGGACTCGAGTGGATGTCAGGCAAAGTCTCACGTTGGTCTCCTTGGGTGATTAGCAAAGGTTCCCGCTTGCGGCAGGGAGGAAGGTCATTTTTAACCCAATGTGTCGTCCGGGGGGGCGGGGCTAACAGGGGGCGCGACCCAGCTGGAAGAGGTCAGGCAGGGACTTCTGGGAGAGCGAGTCCCAGCAGCGCTGCACACCTGTGATGTCACGGAGCCTCTCCGCCCCAGCACACTCCTTGACACGGGGTAGGTTCTCCCGGCGGCGTCTCAACCCGCGCAGCGGCACCCGCGAAGCGAGTGCGGCCAGTCGTAACAGCGGGGCTCGGGACTCGAGTGGATGTCAGGCAAAGTCTCACGTTGGTCTCCTTGGGTGATTAGCAAAGGAGAGTGAATAGGCGGGAAAGAAGAAGAGGAATAAAAAAGCATTGGTGTGATGCAGGAGAAAAGATAGACAGAGATGAAGGGTAAGAGGCAGTGCAGACTGGAACCATTAGTTTAGAATGGAGAGAGGGGCAGGAGACAGTGCAGAGGTGCAAGTAGGAATGACAATGGAGTGAAAGGTATGATGTAGCAAGATGCAAAGGAAATGAGACATGGATAGCGTGGAGATATAGGAGGGACTTATAGACAGCAGAAGAATATGAGGCAGTAGGAAAAAGTGACAAGATAAGGGAGAAGAGAAAATTGGGCAATAAAGATGCAGGAAGAAAAGAAGAGAGAGGATCGTGGAGCATGCAACCATCAGTGGAAAATCACAGGTTGTAAGGAAAGTGGAGAGATTCAACAGAAGTGGAAGAGAGTGAAAGGAAGGGTGATACAAAGGAAATGGTGGAGAGCGACGGACTGAGATATTCAGATAATGATACAGGCATACGGAAAAGTAACGAGGTACAGGGGAGCAGGATCATAGCTATATTAGTGCAGCCGGTACCCTAGTACAAGTGGCTATTGGTGTTCGAGACCCACTGCACCCCAAGCTGTCTGACCTTTCTTACTACCTAACCACAGCCATAGGGGGCACATTTTCTTAACTTGCATTAGGGCCCGTGCCAGCCTTGCTACACTACATGTGGCAAAACCCAATTGTGAATCACTGAGTAGAAATGGTGAATAAATCAATGACAGCACTGGTTCGAGCATGTCCCAAGGACACCAGGAGATTCTGTTTGGAAAGGAACCCACGTTGAAAGGTACTAAGTTAAAATATTAACTTGCGCAATTGAAGTTACTATTGGGCAAAATATGTAATACCACTATGTGTTTGGATAGGGGAGCATTGGCAAATGGGAAATGACCATAAGGCCCTCATTATTAGTGTGACACTATTTCGGGTGGTCCTCTGACACGTCTCACTGGGCCCATCTGAATTATAAGTTGTTTTTGTTTCACACAAATGTTTCTGCAAATGAAAGCAGACTAAATCTTTGAAACATCAGGGAAAAGCATGCGGCAATCAGCGTGGACAGATGTGGCAAAGCGTCTGCTTTTTAGGTCTCGCCTAAGTCATTGCGTTAGCGATGCTATGGCGAGATATTAAGTAGGGGCTTTCAAAAGTGCTCCCAAAGTCTGCGTGCGCACCATTTATCCACCTACAGCCTTTGGGAGCACTTTCGCGGCCGCTTTCATGTTCTCAGTGAGCCGCGCGGCCACTGAGAACATCAAAGCGGCAGCGAAAGTGATCACCGTTTGCCATCCTTCCTGCCACCAGGCACATGCCTGTTGTCTCAACTCCCAGGAAATACTTTTCACCCTCATCAAAAAGCTCATTACTCTCCTTGGAGAATAGCAGAATTAAATTAGTCTCCTGACTCTCAGACAGGGGTAAATACATTTTTAAGAATTGATCTTCGCAGTATATTCATCAAAAATCTATTTTCACTAATAAATTAGACTTTTGATACCTATCCTAACAAATGACTTTTGCGACATGTTTCTAGCCTGATTGTTATCCATAAGCAGACTTTTACTGTAGAGAAAGCCACTTTAGCCCTCAGAGTGAAACACACTGTTGAATGCAGTCGCTGAAGCGATATACGAGACTAAATATTAAGCTTATTCAACCTTTGCACATTATACACCAGTGCTTTGTTAGAGTCAAGGCACTACCTGTTTTACGGTAGCTTTCATATAGTGCGAAGTCCTAAACTAAGGCCATTAGTGCGCTTTACATGTGTCATGGTCTGGTCACCGGTAAAGCGCTGCCCTTTCTTGCGCTGTTGTGGAGGCCCGCACCGGTGAAAACTACAACTCCCGACATTCATAGCAGAAAAACTACCACTCCCAGCATGCTCGAGCAGCACGTTGCATCTGCAACGTGAGTCACGCTTCACCGGAACCAAAACCCTTACCGGTGAAGCTGTCGCTGCCGATTATTCTTCCATTGAGGTTGCGAGTGGTTGGTATCTCGGAAAGGCGGTAAGAACATTTGTTTACCTTACCTTGATCTAATTGCACCCCGTTCTGGATTTGGGTGCAGGTTTCAGCTGAAGTGCCGATCGGAACTCTCAGCGAGAGTTAAACGGCACGCTCTCTGGTTTGTGTTAGGAGCTATCTAGCAGCTCATTTGAGTCCGCTTTCCCCGTTGGCCGAGTCGCGCATTCCGCCGTCTCGAAGCGGGGAGAGAAACGAGCTTGATTAGACTCTCGTGTTTGTAGAGTCTTTTATATACATGTTGTTGGAAAGGCGATCCCGGGGGAGGCAGAAGATGTCTGACTGACCACCCCTAGGTCCATCCCTCCGTCTAGAAGTAGCCGAGCGTTATCGAGAGGCCTCCTGGGTGAGGGTACTCTCCTAGGATCGTACAGCAGAGTAACCACACCACTACAAATGGACACCACACAAGAGGATAAGTTCTTAGGCTTTATCAAGAATAAAGGTTGCTTGTCTTCAGCGATATGTACAGGCAGATCGAGGGATCTGGAAAGTCTCATAAATAAGGGACAGGGTAGCGGGACAGTCTCAGTACTGGTGACGGAAGGGATACCCCGCGCACAGCTCTCAATCCTCGAGCCGGGGGGTTCCGAGAGGTCGAGCCGCGGCAGCGCCAGCAGGCCTCGTCAGGTGGTCTTCAACGGAGAGGGGGGCCGCGGCAGCGCCAGCAGGCCTCGAGGTGGTTTCGGCGAAGGTGGACCGCGGCAGCGCCAGCAGGCTCCAAAGATGGTTCAGCTAAGATGGACCGCGGCAGCGCCAGCAGGCTCCAAGGATGGTTCAGCTAAGATGGACCACGGCAGCGCCAGCAGGCTCCAAGATGGTTCAGGCTTCAGGGTCATGAGTTTTTCTCGGGGTCAGCCGCGACAGCGTCAGCAGGGCTCTTGACTCCAGGATACAACTGGCGTCCTACTCCGGGGCTGGCCCAGATATAGGACGGGAGTCCATTGATGTCCGGACCCTCGCGCCTGGGGGTCAGAGGGGCCGGGATGATGGTGTCCAGACACCCAGCAGGGGGATGGAGCCAGCGCCCAGGGAGGCCGGAGGGCGATCGATACCAGTCGTCCGGGGACGGCTGGAGGGCCATCGAAACTCCCCTCCTCTTGGATCCATTGAGTGGCCACTCTACCCCCTGGGTGGATCTTGGTGCCTCGATGTCGGGGCTTCGCTGGGGCCTTGGCCGGGGTCGGGCCGAGGCCACTTGCTCGGGACGTGATGGGCCCAAGATGGAGTCGGGCCTGTAGGGGTGGTCCGGAGTGGTAGCCGGACCGGTAGTGGTGGGGCGTGCAGGGTACGCCGTGTTCCAGGGGGGAGAGCCGTGGTTTGCCAGGGTGGATGCTCTCGTTGGTAGTTCGTGTAGGGTCGTGCCAAGGGGGCGACCGAGGCTCGCTGGAGGCCCGATGTCGTCCTGGGCCCGCCATGCGGGAGGGGTAGGACCACGCCACGAGGCCGGGTCCAACACGTGTCCCCCCCAGCTGAAGGCAGGGGAGAGTCACCCATCTTCTTGGGGGTTCTCCTCGCCGAGGTGGAAGAAGCGGGACAGGCCATCAGCGTTGGTGTGGTCGTTGCCAGGGCGATGCTCCACAGTGAAGTCCATCCCTTGGAGGGAGATGGACCATCGCAGTACCTTCGGGTTTTCGCCACGCATCTGCATCAGCCACCGCAGGGGCCGGTGGTCGGTCTGTACCCGGAAGTGGGTGCCCAAGAGGTAGGGCCGGAGTTTCTTTAGGGCCCACACGACGGCGAAGGCTTCCCTCTCGATGGTGCTCCATCTCTAGCCAGCAGGCGCCGACTGATGAAGGCCACGGGAAGGTCGACTCCCTCAGGGTTTACTTGTGATAGGACCGCCCCAATGCCGTGCTCCGAGGCGTCGGTTTGGACCACAAACTCTCGGCTGTAGTCGGGGGCCTGGAGCACAGGGGCGGTGCACATGGCAGTCTTTAGAGTCTCGAAGGCTGCTTGGCACTCGGGGGTCCAGTGTACCTTCTGTGGTAGTCTTTTGGAGGTCAGTTCTGTGAGGGGCCCCACAATGCTCCCATAGTCTTTTATGAATCAACGATAATACCCAGTGAGCCCTAGGAAGGCTCGGACTGCGGTCTGAGTGACCGGGGGCTCCCAGGCCACGATGGCGTCAATCTTTTGTTGGAGGGGAGCCACCTGGCCGCTCCCTACTTGGTGCCCCAGATAGGTCACAGACCCTTGGCCTATCTGGCACTTGCTGGCTTTTATTGTCAGTCCGGCCCGTCGGAGGGCCCTCAGGACCTCCCAGAGGTGTGTTAGGTGCTCGTCCCAGTGCAGGCTGTATACCGCAATATCGTCCAGATATGCGGCACTGAACACTTCTAGCCCTGCCAGTACTCTATTCACTAGTCTCTGGAAGGTGGCAGGGGCGTTCTTCATGCCAAAGGGCATCACTTTGAAGTGGAAGTGGCCGTCGGGGGTCGAGAAGGCAGATCGCTCTTGTGCACCAGGGGTGAGGCCGATCTGCCAATACCCGGCCGTGAGGTCGAAGGTGCTGAGATACTTGGCGGCCCCCAGGCGATCGATCAGTTCATCCGCACGGGGGATGGGATGGGCGTCGGTCCTGGTGACGGCATTCAGCCCCCGGTAGTCGACACAGAACCGGAGCTCCGGGGGGGCGCCGGGGGCAGCGGCTTTGGGGACCAGGACAACGGGACTGGCCCAGGGACTGTTTGAGGGTTCGACTACCCCCAGAGCTAGCATCTTGGCAACTTCGCACTGAATGCAAGCCCGAACTCGGTCGGGAACTCGAAAAGCCCGGTGTCGTACAGGTGGGCTGTCCTCGGTGTCGACATCGTGGACACACCACCGGGTGACCCCGGGAGTGAGGGAAAATAGGTCTGCAAATTGCCCCAGCAGTTTACGGCAGTCTTGGTGCTGTTCTGGGGTCAGGGTAGAGGAGAGCGTGACCCCTTCGGCGGAGCCGTCCCTCTCAGTGGTGCTCAGGAGGTCTGGTAGGGGCATCTGTAGCTAGCAGCAGGCTCAGCTCCGTGCGGGCAAAGTGAGGCTTGAGCCGGTTGGCGTGTAGAACCCGGAGGGGGTTCCGGGGGGACTCCATGTCCACCAAGTAAGTGACGGGGCTCTTGCGCTCCACCACTTTGAAGGGCCCCGTCCATTTGTCCTGGAGGGCGCAAGGTTCGACCGGGGACATGACCCAGACCTGCTGGCCCGGCTCGAACTCGATGGACGAGGCGTTCTGGTCATACCAGCGTTTCATCTCCTCCTGACTGGCCTCAAGGTTGGCCTTGGCAAGTTCCCGGAACTTCCGAGTCTGGTTGCGGAGGGTCAGGAGGTACCGGTAGACATCCGGTGGAGCGTCTCGGACACCCGTCTCCCAGCCTTCTCTGACCAGGCTGAGGGTACCTCGGACAGGATGCCCATACAACAGTCCAAAGGGGCTGAACCCCAGGGACTTCTGGGGCACCTCCCGATAGGCAAACAGGAGGCAGGGCAGCAGTACGTCCCATCTGCGTCGTAGCGGCTCTTCTAAGCCCTTGATCATCCCCTTCAGCGTTCGGTTAAACCGCTCTACAAGTCCATTTCCTTGGGGGAGATACGGGGTGGTGAATTTATATGTGACCCCGCACTGTTGCCACAGGGACCGCATATATTTAGATATAAAGTGTGTGCCCCGATCACTCACGACTTCTCGGGGGAAGCGAACTCTGGAGAAGATCCCCATTAGCGCTCGGCCCACCACGGGGGCCGTGATGGTTCGGAGGGGGATGGCTTCTGGATAGCGGGTGGCATGGTCCACCAGAACGAGGATGAAGCGGTGTCCCTGAGAGGTGCGGGGGTCCAAGGGCCACACTATGTCGATCCCCACTCGCTCGAAGGGGGTGGTTACCACGGGAAAAGGTTGGAGCGGGGCCTTGACTTTCCCCCCGCTCTTCCCGCTGGCTTGACAGGTCGGACAGGTTCTGCAGTGGTTGCTTACATCGTTGCGCATTTTTGGCCAGTAAAAATGGGTCACCAGGCGGCTGTAGGTTTTGTCCTGCCCCAGGTACCCGGCGAGGGGCACGTCGTGTGCCAGGTTCAAGAGGAAGTCTCTGAATCAGAGGGGGACTACCAGTACCCGGCTGGCTCCCAGTTCGGCAATCTTCTGCTCGCTGTAGAGGAGGTTGTGGTCCCAATAGACCCAGTGGGACCCCGAGGGGTTTCCAGTGGCTTGAGTGGCGGCTTGTTGTCGGATTCCCTCGAGGGAGGGACATGTTTTCTGTTCCTGCCGGAACTGTTCGCGGGTGGGGCCACCTTCTTGGCGCCATTGAGCTAGTTCTGGAAGGTGGCCGAGCTCGGTGAGGTCTTCAGGGTCGGGCCCCTGGGGCCCGCGTTCAGGGTCGGCGTCCTCGGGGACGGCGGGCGGCGGAGGTGCGGGCCACTCCGGTTCTTCAGGCGGGGTGTCTTCGTTCGGGGCGGAGGCCCGAGCGGTCATGGATCGAGTGGTCGCACAGGCCCACTCGGGAAGGCCGAGCATCCCCAGATGCTCTCTCCGCTCGATGTGGGCCCAGGGGGAACTTTCCAGGTCGTTCCCGAGGAGGCAGTCCACAGGGGCATCATCCCGGACAGTTACTTTCAGCATGCCCGACACCCCTCCCCATTCGAAGGGGATCCGTGCCATCTGGCACAAGCTCTCGGAGTTGTCCGCCGACCGTACTGGGCACAGGACGTTGGGTAGGATTTGTTCAGGTGTTACCAAATGGCAGCGGACCGCCATTACGCTGGCTCCAGTATCACGGAGGGCCTCGGCCCGGTGTCCATTAATGGTGACCCACTGGCGGTACTTCTGTGTGTTGCCTGGGATCGGGCTCGGGGGATCATGTCTCTTTCGCCCAGGCACACCAAAGACATAGCGGCGGGCTCCCACGCGGCCTGCTCGGTGTCGTCATCTTCTTCCTCGCCTCTTTCTTCCCCCAGGGCGGCGGCCGCGATCTGGTGGGTTGGCGGTCCGGTGGTGCCGGGTCGTTGGTTCATCGGGCGGAGGGGGTCATTAGCATAGTGACCCTGCCGCTGGCATCTGTGGCAGGTAACGTTCTGGCGGGGTCCTGGTCGGGCTGGAGGGGCCCCCCTTCGGCCCAGGGTTGGCAAAGTGGAGGTAGAGGAGGACACCGTGGGGCGTTTCGACCCCTGCTATGGCCTCCTCCGCCGCCTCGTGGTCGGTGGTTCCCCGGAGATCCCCGGCCGTAGTCTCCCATCGGGCTCCGGGGGTCTCGGGTGCTCACCCATCTATCAGCCTCGACAGTGAGTTTTCGGGGCTCTGTCAGTTTGCTGTCGAGGAGATGTTGCCGGAGTTCGATGAAGCAGTTGTTGGAAAGGTGTTCCCATAGAATGAGGTCGACCAACTGCTGGTAGGTGGTGACCCGACTGTCTTTAATCCACCCTTCGAAGGCTCTGCTACAAAAGTTTACGTACTCCACCCATGTGGTACCGCGGATTTTCTTACAGTCTCGGAATCGCTGCCGGTACATTTCGGGGGTGAGTCCGTAGCGAGTGAGGAGGGTGGTTTTCATATGTTAGTAGGAGGTCATCTCGGCATCGGGAAGCTCTAGCAGGGCGTCCCTCCCTTCATTGACGAACTTCCCCCACAGGCCGGCGCCCCAGTCCTTGAGGGGTACTCGATGGGCGGTCATGGCTACTTCGTACGCTTTGAACCACTGTTGGATGTCGTCGTTTTTATAATACTCTTTGACAACATCCTTGGGGATGTGTACCTTCGTGTCCACAGGTGGGGGCGAGGTCTTGCCCCCGGAGGCGCTGGCCTCTCTCGTTTTGGCTTTGATTTCGAGTTCTTTAAGGCCACGTTCGTGCTCGAACATGAGTTTCTTCTCCTCGAGGTCTCTCTGCCTTCGTTTTTCCTCCAGATCTCCTTCTAGCCGTAGTTGCTCAAGGGCTATCTTCTTTTCTGCTAGCTGTAGTTCTCCGTCTAGCCGGAGTCGGGCGAGCTCCAACTCGTGGAGCCGGTTCCTCTCTCGCTCTCGGGCGTCTTCGTGGGAGAGGCTCGTGTCTAGGTTTGCGGGTCTTTCCCCCGCTGGGAGTGCATCGGCCTCTGGGTTATCTTCGCTCTGGGGTGGCGTCGCTCCTGCCTCCACCCATGTTTGTAGAGCCGACTTGAATTTTTCTTTGGTGATTAGACCAGTGGTAGCGATGCCCAGGTCTTTGCAGAATTGTTTTAATTCCTTATGACTGTACTCTTCCATTTTTTCTTTTCGGAACTCTGCGGTCGGTCTGGTTTCTTGAGTAGTCATGGTTGCGGTGTGTTTCTGGTGGTAGTGGTTGAGTCACTCTCTGTACGATTTGCGTTGGCTCGGATCGCACCGCCTGCCACCAATGTTGGAAAGGCGATCCCGGGGGAGGCAGAAGATGTCTGACTGACCACCCCTAGGTCCACCCCTCCGTCTAGAAGTAGCCGAGCGTTATCGAGAGGCCTCCTGGGTGAGGGTACTCTCCTAGGATCGTACAGCAGAGTAACCACACCACTACAAATGGACACCACACAAGAGGATAAGTTCTTAGGCTTTATCAAGAATAAAGGTTGCTTGTCTTCAGCGATATGTACAGGCAGATCGAGGGATCTGGAAAGTCTCGTAAATAAAGGACAGGGTAGCTGGACAGTCTCAGTACTGGTGACGGAAGGGATACCCCGCGCACAGCTCTCAATCCTCGAGCCGGGGGTTCCGAGAGGTCGAGCCGCGGCAGCGCCAGCAGGCCTCGTCAGGTGGTCTTCAACGGAGAGGGGGGGCGCGGCAGCGCCAGCAGGCCTCGAGGTGGTTTCGCGAAGGTGGACCGCGGCAGCGCCAGCAGGCTCCAAAGATGGTTCAGCTAAGATGGACCGCAGCAGCGCCAGCAGGCTCCAAGGAAGGTTCAGCTAAGATGGACCGCGGCAGCGCCAGCAGGCTCCAAGATGGTTCAGGCTTCAGGGTCATGAGTTCTTCTCGGGGTCAGCCGCGACAGCGTCAGAAGGGTTCTTGACTCCAGGATACAACTGGCGTCCTACTCCGAGGCTGGCCCAGATATAGGACGGGAGTCCTTTGATGTCCGGACCCTTGCGCCTGGGGGTCAGAGGGGCCGGGATAATGGTGTCCAGACACCCAGCAGGGGGGTGGAGCCAGCGCCCAGGGAGGCCGGAGGGCGATCGATACCAAGCGTCCGGGGACGGCTGGAGGGCCATCGAAACTCCCCTCCTCTTGGATCCGTTGAGTGGCCACTCTACCCCCTGGGTGGATCTTGGTGCCTCGATGTCGGGGCTTCGCTGGGGCCTTGGCCGGGGTCGGGCCGAGGCCACTTGCTCGGGACGTGATGGGCCCAAGATGGAGTCGGGCCTGTAGGGGTGGTCCGGAGTGGTAGCCGGACCGGTAGTGGTGGGGCGTGCAGGGTTTGCCATGTTCCAGGGGGGAGAGCCGTGGTTTGCCAGGGTGGATGCTCTCGTTGGTAGTTCGTGTAGGGTCGTGCCAAGGGGGCGACCGAGGCTCGCTGGAGGCCCGATGTCGTCCTGGGCCCGCCATGCGGGAGGGGTAGGACCACGCCACGAGGCCGGGTCCAACACATGTGACTGGCGAGACATTGGTGGTCTTGCTGCTTACCACGAGGAGCGGTTTTGGGCTCAAACCTCTTGTTGGATTACCCACGGATTGCTTGGGGTCTTAGTCAGCATTTTGGCAGCTGAACATTTTGGATGTATGACGTTACAACGCGAAATATTACAACGCACTCCGTTACAACGCATTTTTTACAACGCAGGATCCATTACATCGCATGCCTTTACAACGCATGACATTACATAGCAGATGCTATTACAACGCATGCCATTACAATGTAAGTATAGGTAAGTATATTATTTTTTTTTAAATGTAATTAATTTAAATTTAATTAATTAAATAAATTAAATTATTTTTAAATAATTATTTAGTACATATATTACTTTAAGTTTATTTTTAAAAGAACTTTTAATAATAAAGAACTATTTTTAATAAATAATAAAATTATAAAAATTACTTTTTTTAAATAAAATAAAAGATTGTATTTTAAAACTAAACCCTAAAAAAAACCTGTACCCCAAAACCCAAACCCAGCCCTGAACCCTAAAAATACCCCTGTACCCCAAAACCCAAACCCAACCCTGAAACCTAAAAATACCCCTGTACCCCAAAACCCAAACCCAACCCTGAAACCTAAAAATACCCCTGTACCCCAAAACCCAAACCCAATATAAAAAAACATAAATTAATATATTTATTTATTTTTAATATTAATTAAATTAATTAAATAATGTTAAATAAAATATACAATAAAATTATATACTTACCTATACTTACGTTGTAATGGCATGCGTTGTAATAGCATCTGCTATGTAATGTCATGCGTTGTAAAGTTATGCGATGTAATGGATCCAGCGTTGTAAAAGTTGCGTTGTAATAGAAGTGCGTTGTAAAAGTTGCGATGTAACGGTTGTTTCCCGAACATTTTGGCTCCTAGTAAACTGTGGAACAGACGTCATTAAGGAGCATTATTTTCTTCACAACCTTTTATATTCTTGTCTATATAGGAGAGAGAATCTAGGGGTGAACTGTCAGTGGGGTTGGCTACACATGGAAGGTGCTCAATCAATGCTAGGTATGTCACGTATGGAACCCACATGATTGCACAGCAGGTACATATGTTGAAGCTACAATGTATTCTCTTGTTTTCCTATTACAGTTAACCAAATCCCTGGTTTCACCCTAATCTCTCCATATATTGAGGCATCAGTATTTTCCTTTTCAGGTAGGAGTGTGGGTACACTGTACGGTGTTTTAGGAGGGAGGGGAAAAGATACTGAGACCTGTGAATCCTGTTGGTGTGTTCTAAGCATCTGCTATTGTCATTTGAGGCCTCCCTCCCTGCTGTCCCCTTCCTTTCCTTCCCTCACTGGACTATCCCGGTAGTCTGTGTATTTACACTTCAGACTCCGGGGCCGTCGAGAGGTGGAACCCCAATAGCATCGGTACAATCCTGAAGATATCGGAAGAAGGAGCCTGACAACATGAGCCCCAGACTACATGAAAGCATTTTTTATTTTGAGACATGGAGAGATTTCGCCGTTTGCCCAGAATCACAAGATGTTGAGCGGAGCCGAGAGTCAACATGCTGTCACAGTTCCAAAGTCGGCAGCTCTGCTCGTTAGGCCATACTCCCTCATGCAGTTGCTCCTCCTTTTATCTGTCTGGAAATGCTTACAAACCTTACAGAAATGTCGGACTTCAGACTACAAGCACACACACACACAACCACACACACAACCACACACACACAACCACACACACACAACCACACACACAACCACACACACAACCACACATACAACCACATATACAACCACACACAACCACACACAACCACACACAATCACAACCACATACACACACAACCACAACCACACACACACCCACAACCACACACACAACCACACACACACAACCACACACACACAACCACCCACACACCCACACACACAACCACACACAAAACTACACACAACCACACACAAACACAACACACACAACCACACACACACAACCACACACACAACCACACACACACACACAACCACACACAACCACACACACACAGAACCACACATACAACCACACAACCACACACACACACACAACCACACAACCACACACACAAAACCACACACACACAACCATACACACACACAACCACACACACACAACCACACACACAACCACACACACAACCACAAACACACACACAACCACACACACAACCACACACACACAGCCACACACACACAGCCACACACACAGACCACACACACACACAACCACACACACAACCACACATGGAACCACACACACAGCCACACACACAACCACACACACAACCACACATACAACTACACACACACACAACCACACAAGCAACCACAACCGCATACACAACCACACACACAACCACACACACAACCACACACACACACAACCACACAGACAGCCACACACAGACAACCAAACACACAACCACACATACACCTGCACACTTCCACCAGGCACACATACCACCAGCCATCAGTGCACAATTTTTACAGGCACACACACACCACCATCCATCAGTGTACACATCAATTGTTAACGCATCCACAATTAACTATTGTAGCAATCGCAGTATGGCAAACTTTACTTTTAAACATATTCATCTAAAGCGCAGCATGCCACCATTGCTAGAAAAATAAATACAAATTTTTTTTGACCGACAATTTATAGACTTTTGTTGCAATTGGTGTTGCAATATTTAGCAATGCCAATAGCTCAAACTTAATTAATGTGAGACCTTTTGCATTGCAAATGCTTGTTAGTGCTTGTTATCTGGTACATACATAATGTCATAGTTAAATCTGAAAAAAGAACCCACACACACAACCACACACACACACAACCACACACAACCACACACAAACACAACACACAAAACCACACACAACCACACACACACACAACCACACACACACACACACACACACAAACACACATACAACCACACACACACAACCACACACAAACACACACAACCACACACACAAAACCACACACACACAAACACACACAACCACACACACTCACAACCACACACACACAACCACACACAACCACACACAACCACAACCACAAACACAACCAAACACACAACCACAAACACACACACACAACCACACACACAACCACAACCACACACACAACCACGCAACCATACAACCACACACAGACAACCACACACACACATCCACACACACAGACCACACACACACAACCACACACACAGCCACACACAACTACATACACATACAACCACACACACAACCGCACACACAACCACACACACAACCACACACACAATCACACACACAATCACACACACACACACAACCACACAAACACACAACCACACAGACAACCACACACAGACAACCACACACACAACCACACACACAACCACACATACACCTGCACACTTCCACCAGGCACACATACCACCAGCCATCAGTGCACAATTTGTACAGGCACATACACACCACCATCCATCAGTGCACACATCAATTGTTAACGCATCCACAATTAACTATTGTAGCAATCGCAGTATGGCGCACTTTACTTTTAAACATATTCATCTAAAGCGCAGCATGCCACCATTGCTACAAAAATAAAAACAATTTTTTTACCTACAATTTATAGACTTTTGTTGCAATTGGTGTTGCAATATTTAGCAATGCCAATAGCTCAAACTTAATTAATGTGAGACCTATTGCATTGCAAATGCTTGTTAGTGCTTGTTACCTGGTAAATACGTAATTTCATAGTTAAATCTGAAAAAAGAGACCACCTAGCATTCCTTGAGTTCATGTGTTAATGTATTCAGATGCTGAACCCCTTAAAATACAAATGACAATGGGCCAAAGTGTCTTTGATAGCCAATAGTTCTCTATCTTCTACAAAAAGTCTGTAAAAACTGACAAATCCAAAAAACTGTTAAATCTCTTTCACAGACATGGGACACAGCCACCCTCGTACCACCTTGACTTGGTCTTGGTCCTTATGGATTCCCTTGTCAGAGATCTTCAAACCCAGAAAGACCACTTCAGTAAAATCAAAGATATATTTTTCAACTTTGGCAAACAAAACAACCGTTCCTTTACAAGTTTCCAGTGTTCTTCAAGGAACTATGAACATATCGAAATACCATCCAAATAAATTAGCAAACATTTTTCCAACACATCCCTAGAAGTGTCAGTGACAAAATGTTTAAACTCTTCAGGGACGTTCCACAGACCAAACAACATGACTAAATGTTCAAAATATCTGTCTTGGGTATTAAAGGCAATCATTCACTCATTTCCCTGTCACATTTTCAACAAATTGTAAAGACCCCTAAAAATCAGTGTTGACACTATCTTGGCTGATTTAATTGGTCTAACAAACAGAGATGAGAGATAAAGGGTATCTATTACGTATCAGAATGTCATTGAGTTATCTGTAGTAAATGCATGGACGTACTCAACTGCTGGTTTGGTTGTATAAAGGAACCACGACTCTCTAAACCATGCATGCCCTTAACAACGCGGTCTTAAAAGCAACCGCGTCTTTACCACACATGCGTTTGCAAAGAATTTTGTGGTAAAGGCATGATAGGTAAAGGTAAATCTGTAGTAGAAATCTGACTCCAGCCCCACTGCCCTGAGCCCTAAAACCTGGCCCCATCCCTGCAATCTACTCCCCTACCTCTAAAAATTATCCCTATCCACCACCCTAAGCCCAAAAAACCTACCACTGCCTTGAGCCCTAAAACTCGGCCACCAATCCTAAACACTACCCAACCCCAACAGCCTGCCCTGAGCCCTAAAACTGGCACCCAACCTTTAAAACTACCCTGAACCTAACCCCCACTCTAGCCCCAGCCCTATTTACCAAGCCGCGTCCCGGTCCTTCCTCTCCCGATCCTTCCTGTTCCTCTCCTCTCCCCACCCCTCCACTCTGCATCTAGAGCACTGACTGCCTTAACTATGCATATGCGTGGTTAAGGCAAGAGTTGTTACACTAGCGCATTAACAGCATGCGTAGTTAAGCCTGTGTTGTAAAGGCCATTTCCTGCTGGTTTTGTTATAAAGAAGGAAGCACCAGCCAGAGAAGTGGATTCATTGATGAACTCTTTCTGTAGATTTACCTTTAAATAAGTACAAAGTACCTCACCCTCTTAAATGGTTGAAAAAATAAATGTAACCATGAGGGATGGTCGCTTCTGGGAGAAAATCAATCGAATAGTCATGGGACCGATGTGGTGATAGCTGAACTGTCCCCTTCTTACTGAGGGAATCTTCAAACATTTGGTAGTATTATGGGGTGGTTAATGGAGGGAAATAAGCTGGTAAGCACCATTTGTTACGGGCAGGATTTGTTTCTGATTTTGTCATGGAAAACTATTCATCACACTGGGAAGAAAAGTAAAGGTTCTACTCTCTTCAATTAATCTGATGATTATACTTGCAGAGCCAGGTAAATGCTAAAATCACAATGAATGTAGCGGCATCCATGAGGTCGAATTGTTTATTTTTCATATACCTATTCTCTAATGCCATAACCAGGTTAGATGTTTCTAAACAGACTCCTTCATCCAACAAAGCTTTATCATCAGTCTATACAATGACTTCAGCCTCATCATTTTGCAGTTGTGGAAGTTCATTGAGTGTGATGGAGACCAAAGTACATTTAAACTTGAGTGACATTGAGAAAACCCGATTATGACACTTTCTGAGAGAAAATGTATAAATGTGTACCAGCTACACATTCAAGAAACATGAAAAATCAAGATCATTTTAGTTACTGCATCGTAAACGCATTCTGAAAAGGTGCATTATAGATAATATTATTTTTATAAATAATATAGATTGTGATTTCTAATGGACGGGGGCTATATTTTATTAATGTGTGTTAGAAATGTGTAAATGGTGAATTCTCACTTCATGGAGTTTATCTCTAATCATTCTTTATTATCATTCACGTGTGAATAACTAATGAGAGTTAATTATTTTTAATAATCTTAATTATGATGTTGAATATTATTACAATTATTTATTTTATGCATAAAACGTGTGAACCAAAATCACACATTTATATTTAATGATGCATTCATGAAACGACTGACCATGGAAGAACTCGATGGCCCACAAATTATTAGAACAAGCAGATTCCAGGCCAGGTTCCTTCATGGTTAAGAACTTTGTCAGGAGTTGCAAATGCACTCTTGCTATTAGTTCAGGGTTCTGGATGAACCTCTTACTTTGGGTGGGAATCTGACATAGGTTCATCTGTTACAGCCAGGCTCTGTAGTTTCCCGCCAAGTGAGGGCAATCGTTGATAAAGTGACCAGCGATCCTATGGTAGGGACACAATCCTCAGCACAGTCTTCATTCCTTTTGTACCGGAGGGAGAGTCTTTCTAATGTTACCATCTGGCATTGGCACTTCATAGGACTTCTTGGAGTCTTTGGCATCTTCTACGGTGCTTTTTTAAAATTGCTTCCTGAGGATAG
This sequence comes from Lissotriton helveticus, assembly GCF_964261635.1. Taxonomy (NCBI): domain Eukaryota; kingdom Metazoa; phylum Chordata; class Amphibia; order Caudata; family Salamandridae; genus Lissotriton; species Lissotriton helveticus. The sequence continues at coordinate 1,026,190,519 of NC_136065.1, forward strand.
ATGGGTCTTTGTTAACTACTTTGTTTTTTCAGTTTGTGGTATTAAGTCTATCAGAGCTGCTGATGTAGTAAGCTAGTTCAGCACCCTGCTTTTAATTCTCTTCAGAGCCCATGGTAAAATGCAGTAGCAGCAGATTTGTTTGTAGAGCCAGCTTCGACCAACTGTTGGTACTGACAATTGTAAGTAATTGTAAGTCCACTTCCAAGCACGAGGTTCCTGAAAAGCATATTCACAAAGCATGAACACTAAAATTCCTTCCCGTGCTGTATGATTTAAAACATCTAGCTAGAAATATGGCTTGTTCGTCATTTCTTCCTCTCCCAGAAGTGATAAGTGAAATTCTTACCGTCTCTCTCATATGTTTGAGAAGCCTCCTCTTTAGAACCTGGCAACTGCTTGAACCTAGCACACAATGATATTTTCAAAAAACTGTATAATCTGTCAAGTGCTGCTCCTCAACATCAATTTAACTTTGAGTTCACCAGCTGCAATCAAACTCTCATTTAGAAGGCTTGCTTCCTTCGCTACTGTCACAGAAAAAGCAGGTCTGAGCCGGGATCCTAGTAACTGCACTTGGAGAAAAAAAAAGGTTCAGCTTCAGCTCTATAGGAACTAAACATGAGCACGATTTGGAAACAAAGCGTAACCTACCCCTGCTTTAAAATAATACATTCAAAGAACTTCAGTCTTGCATCAAAGGACAAAGATGTCACTCTACTTATCTCAAGACATAACAGCTTCTTTGCTCTCTCCAGTTCCACCAAAGACCAACTGGCCCTGAATTTAAGACTTCCAATCTCCTGGGATCTCAAGATTAAGGAATCTAAGACTACAGATTGTTTGATATTGGTTAAATGTTTAAAAAAGTGGAAATACAAGAGAAGAAATAGTAGCTGCCGGTTTTTCAGCTCCAAATGTGAATCTTTGGCACACAGATTATGCTGCTGCCCAGCTCTTAACGATGAATGGAAAATACTATTATGCCGCCATTTAAGAAGGCTTGAGGGTGATACCTGTCAGGATGCAATATTGGCCTGCTTTAATTGCCCTGAAGGCCAGTTGATAGCTGACTTTCTGAAACTGATGTCTGTTGTAATAAACAAGCTGGATAATTTACACCATCAAAGAGACTTGGATAATATTTTAATTCCTCAGTAATTAACTTTGTTTTTATAAAGGATGGACAATGTTCTCTGTTTGAATAACATTATTTAAACAGTTTACCTTATCTTATAGTTCTGGTATGGTTTTCATAAACTAACAATAACTTTGATTTGATTTGATTGGTACAGCGTTGTAAAATATACCACAGTGATCGATTAACTGGCATCATAGCTGTACTTTATGAGCCTTAGATTCCACATATAAAGAACTGCATATCAGCATGTTGACAGTGCCTTTGTGCACACCTGTGATACACTTTGGAGAAAAAAAATCTATGTGAATCGAGTCTTCTCTGCCTAGGAGTGCATAAGGAAAGCGTATGTTTTTAAATAATACACATCAAGTGCTTAGGCAGTAGAACCCCAAAGAACAATGATACCCATAAACATTCTGCCCTGCCTGATTTATTAAGAAATGTGTGGTATTGAAAATGTTTCTCTGGGTGTGGGTTTCACCCTGATAAGAAAAAGTCATCATTTTACTTGCAGATTGTTTTAATGTGAAAGATCCCTCATTTGCCCCCTGTGTTTGATCACACCATATGGGTTTCAGGGCTAATCTAATGACTTTGAATATGGAATTGTGAAACGACATAGGGTGGTGCACCACTGACTGTTTGCAATGCATTACTAGGGAGGTTTTCAGATTAAAACATGCAAAAGGAGTGTTTTGTTCAACATGCCTTAGAACCCAAGCTATTAAGAGTAGGAAATAATCATCTGATTCCCAATGGTATTCCTAAAAGCAAGAAATCTACTCGTCATAGTTGTCTTCCTAAGTTTTGAGAAGATTTCTTACTTTTGATCATTCACTAAAATCCACATGAGTTCCCAGGAAAACTAAGCAATTTGTAGAGTTCAGTGAGCACTTCTGTTACACCTTACATATTTGTGTAGGTTGGCCACGTGGCAGAGAACCATCAAGAGTAAGTTGCTACACTAAAAATCTATATTTACATATACAACTATTTAGCTTTTTTCTTCGATTGAAAAAGTATTTTCCCTGATGAAGGAAAACCTTTCCCACCACTATGCGCAAACATGGGGGTGTACTAGTGCTTTCCACACTCACTTGGCCTATTTATGCCTGCCCATTGTTGAAACTAAAGTTAAGCGTGACAATGAAGCGACCAAGAGTAAGACTAGGGGACATATTTATGAATTCTGGCGCATCTCTGCAAATCAGCAGGGTAGCGCCGGAACAAATGCTTCACCCAAAACAACCCTTGTGTCACGGCGGATGCGCCGCATTTACAATGCGGCGCGCCGTGGCGCAAGGGTAGGCAGATGCGTGACGCATCTCGTGACGTAAGGGCGGCGCATCACTGGAGTCGCGTCGCAAGTGCGATGCGACTCCAGCAATGCTCGGGTGTGCCCTATACTTAACGTGCTGTGTCAGTCCTTACGCCTGCTTCAAGCAGGCGTAAGGAATTGACGTAGTAGCGTCGCACAAGTGCCTGCATGAATTCTTGTAGATTTCACGCAGGCACTTTTGCGAGGCGCACTTGCCCCGGAACGCCCCCCCTGCGCCGGAACGCCCACAAGTGGCGCAGGGCTTTACAACGTGATGCAGCTACCTAGATGCGTCACGTTGTAAATGGGTCGCAGGGATGTGCCACGTTTACGCCGCCGTTGCGTCACGCAATGGCGGCGTAAACGTGGCGCAAGTGCCTTGTAAATCTGCCTCTTGGTGTTCACCTTTTTCATAATGAACCTGCCCTCCCCTAAGATGACCCACACCCCTCGCTTAACTTTAAAGTGATACCATGTCAATTCCACCTCACGTACATTTTCTACAATAGTAGGTGTGATTTATGGACAACGAAATCACCAATTACCAACTCTGTAAATCGATTGATGTTGTACTGGACAACTCGCTTGGCATTGCTTATCATTGTGCTTGCTTGCTTTAGATTTTTTCTGTGTGCCTTTGTAAAAAGAATATCTGCCAATAGTTCATACGACATCGTGTGCAATAAGGCACGATTGAATTGTGCCACATTTTTTAAGAGTTCAAGAATTTTGCATGCACCGAATGATCGATAAGTACTGTTTTGAATACAAAGAGCCAAGTTATGTAGAAAAATTGCACGTCTGTTAAGTTTATCTGAAATATATGGCTAAATAAGGAAGGTTATGCAAAGAGCAAAAGATCTTTATGTGTCCATTATATCACGCCAAGAGCCTTCCTGCACTTAACACATACATGGAATTTCTTGTTGAGGTCACACAGCGTTGCATGTTTTATAGATCTATTCAATCAGCTGTATAGTCGTATAAGCCCAGTACATATCAGTAAATCCACATTTAAATTAATGGTGTAGCAAATACATTACAAACTGTTTTTTTTTTAAAGTCAGGGTTCATGGCCAAACAATGCTGACAATCCGAAAAACACCAGCCTTGTCCTTTACCTGACCTTCTGGTGACCTTTTAGAATTTTTCTGTAACTCATTGGAAAGAATGTCCATTGTGCGTCCTCACTGGTTCCAGCAAATTAGTCAGCATGCTGGAATTGTACCAGCAGAGGGTTGCGCGCGTGTGACTTCCCCCCTTCCCCTCCCCGTAGTTGGACCAGCCCAGGAGAAACCTGACCAGATTGACAGCAGGACTTGATGGATGGACAGAAAGTGACGGTGGAGTGGCAATGTCGTTGGTCAGTGACCCAGTGCTGTGTTTATAAGTAGGAAGAGGCTGTTTCCTGGAGCTCACAAAATGCGGCTGTAAAAAGCCTGGGAAATGCATCAGTCAAGCAGAAAGATGCAGTAGGGTTGTCGCGGGGAGGCAGCTTCGGAGCCAATCTGCAGGTCAAGGTGCCTGCGACGAGGCGTTCTTTATGGAGGGTTTGCGTGAGAGCGGCCTGCTGTTTCCACGCTTTTCTGACAGCAGCCTGGGCCTCGGAGGCGAGGTGGGGGCGCTAAACTTAGCCCTGACTTTCCAGCACTTCGTCATGCGGTCGGCTGCCGGTTTATTTAAAAGATAAAATAACCTTTTCTGACCATTGTTTGAAAGCTGCGAAATGAGGATGGTATTGTGAAAAATAAGATGTTATTCGTGACAGCCTCGTGTGGGAAAATAAATCAGTGAGTTTCACGGGGCTAATTCTATTTGAGCCCCTGCAACTGATTCATTTCGATTTCCAGCACAAAGTATGAATTTTCGATATGAACACTGCTATTTTTTGTAAGATTGCACAGTTATGAGCTATTGTATGGAAATGGCTATTTTTGCATGTTCACCCTCACGTTTTTGCACTGTTGCTGCTGGTTTCTCGACCCTCAGAGTGCACTGAGGCCCACTAACCAGACCTCAGTGCCAATGTTTTTAAACCTTAACCAAAATATGTTGAATTGTCAATACCCAATTGGCAAGTCCTGACGTACTTATAGGTCTCTAGTATATGTTACCCAGGGCAAGCACGGCAGAGTGTTCACCTAGGGCAGCAGCACTGGTTGTGCCACCCTGAGTGTACAAAAGACAAAATAGCTCCCAGGCTGCCTTTGCAGAGAGGAAGAGCAGTGTATACTATTAAAACCAGTGACAAAGCCACCACTCCCTTAAGATTATAAGTAAGAATCCCCTAAGGAAGGCCTATGAGGTTCTATGGCAGGGAGCTGTATATTATTAAGTAAGACATATATTTTTGATATGTTTTAGCAGCAACACTTCTAAATTGTCATTTTGCAGAGATAAGGCTATTAGCCCTATTGGCTAACACAGAGTTACTGGTTGGCATCCCAGCCTAGCTAACTTCTGAATGGGACTAAGTGGGTACTGTAAGGTTAAAATTAATTGTGGCATTAAATCTGACATAATGCTCAAGTAGAGATTGATGTCACATAAGATTTTTAGAAAGTTGCCACTCTGTATCCAGCTAGTCCAGTGGCCTCATAAAGGTCTTAGCACACTGATAACTTTCTGCCCACCTGGAAAGACGTGTGAACGACTATCAGGCTAAAGAACACAGGCAATGCAGCATGAGGTGTTACCTCCTTGCCGAAGAATGCAACTCAGGGTGTTAGCCCTCAAGGCAAGCTTCAAAGGGCAAGCCGCCGTTGATGGGCCTCCTGCAACAACACTCCCAAGCAGAATACCTTTTGTTCCTGGAGACAAGTTGGATACTAGGACAAGGAGGGAAACCCCATCCCCAAACCGGTTTTCCCATGGGCGTGTAGCCCACAGGTAGTCACACCTCTAGGGTGGGCTGCTAAGCCCCGTTAGCTGAGGAAGGGTCCCGACATTTTGAGTGTGACTGAAATACTGCACTCTGGCATAGCTAGATGCCACACTTTGCAGGGAACACATCACTAGGTGGGAGGGGACCCAGTAGCCCATTGGCTAGTGACCGCATTGTCCCCTCAGGGCACTTTCCTGGGATAAAATATGGTACTCCTGTCACCCTGCTCACCAGATCACTCTTGACTTGAAGAAAGCCAAATAAGGACTGCCCTGCTACCCCTGGAAGATGCATGGAGAGAGGCTGCACGGACAGGAGTGCATCTGCTGCACTATGGGCTAGTAATGTTGAAATTGTTCCTGCAGCTCTTGGCATGGGGAAAAGTTGTTTCCTTGTCCAGTCTCACTTCAGTGACTCAAAGGTATAGGTGGCTGATCACCTGGAACCAGCTCCAGGGACCCAAGAGCTCAAAGAGCCCACAGCGACAAGCTGGTAGCCACATTAAAGGTTTTGCCCCTACCAGTCGCTGGGCACGCAAAAGGACACATCTGAGATAGCTAAAGTTTTCACCCATGTCTGCCGGACCCGGGAGTGCTATTAGAGTCCAGTTTTATTGTACCCAAGGGGCACTAGCCTTCACTTAAGGATTTTGCCCCAACCACAGTGCAACAAGAACAGTAGCCTAGCATCAGCTGTCCTGCTACTGCAATGAAGAGGACTTTGAGGGACTTCGACAGCTGTGGCCAGAGTTGCCCTTCATCACGTGAGGACCAAGGGACAACCACAAAGACACCCCGTCATTCGCACCTCAACTGGAGCATCCTTTAAGCATCGTTAGCCTGCATCCCAGCATCAGGACCACTCCATTGTAGTCTATATTGGTCATCCTACAGAGCTTGGAACTTGCCTTAAAAAAGCTCTGGAGGCCAGGTAACTATTCAAAGTATCCTCTCTGGCCACCTAGACCTCCATCCTGTCGGATTTGTCACCCAAGTTAACGAACAAACTCTTTCAAACTTTTTAAAAGTTTACAAAGTTTTTGTTGACCAATGCTTGTTTGCGGTTCTATTTTTAAAGTATTTTAAAAAGTTCAAAAGTCTGTATCTCTGGAACCCTCTGGTGGATTTTGATCATCAAGGTCTCTAAAAATTCATACAAATATGCTCTTTTTTTATAGATTGTTTTCATGTTTCTTTCTTGTTGTGTGACTTTCTCATTCTGCTCTTTGGTACTGTTAAATGCTTTACAAATTATTCCTTTGTCAAGCCTTACTGCTTGAAGCCACAGCTACCTGGGTTGAGCTTAAGGTATAAAAATGAGCCTGACTGGACCCAAGACAGTTTTTACGAGTGTATTACACAATAAGGCCCCACAGCAATATCATTTAATACATCCACATCCTCACAAACACCCTGAAGAAAATGCTGTATTCTCCAAACCACAATAAAACAACTAAATATGTCAAAATGGTATGTAAATCCCAAAATCTCATTTCAAGTTCAACATATCGTGCAAATAATGAGTAAATGCTTGCCCGTTTTACAAACATTTGCCCAGATTTATCAAGGCTTGGGGGTTTATTTGGTGCAGTGCAAAGCAGTGCATGCTTTTTACAGCACAAAAGGTGTTTTGCATTGGAAAAGTGAACTTTTCAAAGTGCAACAAAATACTTTGCACCACTTTTTCGTTGCTGGGGTGGATCATGGTATAGGCTTTGAGGCAAAGCCTAATCTGCTACTACGGGAGCTCAAAACATCCGGAAAAGCAGATTTTGACGCGAACCGCGTACGAAACGGACCTCCCGGGTACGGTGCATACACCCCATGATTGCAGGGGAACGGTGCGTACACCCCATGATTGCAGGCGTACGGTGCGTACACCCCATGATTGCAGTGGTACGGTGCGTAGGGGTACGGTGCGTCGGGGTATGATGCGTACACACCATGATTGCAGAGGTACGGTGCTTACACCCCATGATTGCAGGGGTACGGTGCGTACACCCCATGATTGCAGGGGTACGGTGCGTATGTGATTGTGTGGTTCTCTGTACGAATCACTCATACGCAACGTTTTCCGTACGAATCGCATTATCATTCCCCGGGCCGGATCGTACTTGTCGGGTTGTACAGCATGTTTAAGATTCGTACGGTTCACTGTGAGGATCCGTGTCATACGGATTTTCCCTTGCTGTTCATATTTGTTCGTATATTTTTCAATGGATTCGTACTACGCGATTCGGACGGAATTGTACGAGTCGTACAGAAAGGGCTACTGATTCGATTTGGTCATACGATTGGTTTACTGAATCGGAATCGGACCCTAAATGTTGTACTTTCCAAAGTTTTCAAGCCTTAATTGTGCATGTAAGTGGTGTCAATCTGTGTTAAATTGCGGGGTGACAAACTTCCATGGCAATGCTTTTGATTTGTTCCAAACTTTAAAGAACTGTTTCCCTAGGTTAGTAAGTGGTGTGGGGCATTGCATGGACTAATACCTATTGACCTTTATTGTATTTACTCCAGGCTTAGGTACAAGTTTACATTTGGTAAGTTTGACTAATGCAGTACATTGGAAATTGGTGGTCCTTAAATGCTCAAGTGACAGCTTGGTGCCCTAGAGTTATTTAATGGCCATTGTGCAAGAGTTTGTTGATTTTTCAGAACTTATGTTGGTACTTGATGTGGTGGATTTGGGACTGGAGGAAGATTCATTGATTACCACATCAAAGAACAAGTCCTGCCTTCTGCACTCATTGTGAAAGGGTGATGCCCACACATTGGTTTGTTGTAGATCTGAGTAGGTATTTAGGAAACAGTGAGAGTAAAGAAAAACCAGGAAGGGACAAGCCATATGGATAATGCACAAGACCCTTGAATCTCATATGTTTGGACCCTCAGAGTCAACATCTAGATTTTACACATAGGAAAGATGTTCCTGTGCCAACCAACTCTCACTGTGGTGAGTTGCCCTATTCTGGGCTGAACGTGGTTCACAAGATCACAATAGACATGTGAGTTTTTTCCTTTAATCAACCCTGGATACAAGAACAACCATGACTATTTCCACTCAATTAGGGAGTGCTGGGAAAGGGGGTGTCTATAAAGAACGTTTAGGTGAAAGATGCATGCCTTTAGCATTTTATTGACTTGTGGTGTCTGGGTCAGGCTTGTGTCCAACAGAAAACCCAAGTCACAGGAAGACTGCAACACCTTTGGATTCAGGATAAGTTCACTGGACCTTAGTTGGATGTCCAGCGATGTGACTGACTGAAAAAGATGAAATACATCTCAATTTTAGATGAGCAAGATTGACACAGGTCTATTTAAACATCCACCAACACTTTGAGCCGACACCAACAAGACTCACTTTAATCTGGATACAAAGTTTACAAGTTCATGCTTCCATCAGAGATATCCTGTTGGAATTGGCCCTTTTGGCAGGTTCACCCCTAAACATTTTGCCTTTTCTGTGACCTGATATTGGTAGTTTTTGCCTCTGCGCACTTTAGCACTGTGGCCCAGTGTAAAGTGCATGCGCGCGCGCTCGGAGTGCGTGTGGTGGGATTAGCCTGCCCTCCCATAGGAATGAATGGGGGATATGTGTGTTCATGGTAATTCCTGGTATGAGAGGAGTCCAGGGGTGAGGTTAGTATGTGTGAACTCGTTAGAATATACGCTGCGCAATGGTGTGCACAGATTTACGGTGACTGGTGGAGAAATGCCACTTTTAGAAGTTGGCCTTTCTGTTTACTGTGTGTCTGTCTGCCTGATGTGAATTGCATGTCTGGCTTGTGATTGACAGGAGCTGAGAGGTCTGGGTGGCTCCAGGAGACAGGGGGAGTCAGCCCAGTGGTGAATAGAGAGATCTGCATGCAGATGGGAGGGAGGAGTTGCACCTGGGACCTGAAAAGGGCTGTGCCTTCCCTCCACAATGCTGGCTCCGCCCCCTGTAGTGCGTCTGATCCCTAGGCCCCCACCTGACAAAGGAGAGAGGAGCTGAGCAAAACAAAGTGCTCCAAAGCTCCCCCAAACTAGTCCTAACTGATATCCCCAAGCCCTGTGCTGTGACACAAAGGAAAAGGGTGTATAAATGAAGGGGCTGTGACCCCATGAAGAGGTTCTTTCAGTGTTGTGCTGGTCCTTGAGGGGGGCCTGCTGCTGGGCTCCAGGAGGAACCGCCACTAGGGACTGCCTCCCTGCTGGAAGGCCCTGTGAGCAGGCCTGCCTGGGCCCAGCCTTTGCCCCCCCCTTTTCCTCCTGAAAGGGCTTTCCCTGGACTGCAGCGCCTGTGAGCGCTTTATTTTTCATTTTGAGGAGCGCATTTGGCCTGCAGCGCGGAGCTGCAACGGGTGGGATTCCCCCACATTGCCCCTTATTTTGCGGGAGCCCACCCGGCGGTTCGGAAGCTTTTTGGTGTGCATATTTTTACAAATTAGCGGGTGCCCACCCCGCGTGTTGGCAGCAAAATCACAGCCGCAACCCAAGTTGCTGAGAGGAGCGCCGCAGAAAAGGAAGTCAGGTGGGCGCCGCCTGACTGTGGGCGGGGCCTGCACCAGAACCAGGAAATCGCTGAATCCTGAGCGGGGGCTCCCATGAGCTGGTGGGAGCCCCGCACATTCCCCACAACGAGAGTCGCCCAGAAGAAGAAATCCAGGAGGGAGCCTACCCCGCCTGCCTGTTGCCTGGACACGTAAGGAGGAAGCAGTCTGGGAGCATCGCAGGCTGAAGAATGAAGTCTTGGTCCAGAGAAGGGGAACCAGATGAAGCCAGGCGCATCGTACAGCGGGGCTCCCGAGAGTGAGGGAAGCCCAGGAGACTCACCCGTGCCGGCCGTCTGTCCTGAAACCCTGAGGCCCGGGGGAGGAAGCAGCGCGACGCACGCACGCAGGGTTCAGTGTGGTGAGAGAGCCCTGCATGTTGAGGAGACCGGTGAGGGAGCCTAAGTGCCAGTGTTGTGTTTCTGAATCCCAGAGCGGGACTCCAACGTTGGGGGCATTTGTTTCCAAGAGTCCCCCAAGTGCGGCTCCCAGGCACAGTTGTGCCCTTTCTTCCTTGGCTTCACAGCAGCACCGCAGTTGCGGGCCGCTGCAACGTGAGGGCATATTTTGTGGAGAAGCCCCAGTGGGGGCACAAGAGGCACCAGGAGTGCCAGACTTTATTTGCTAATTTTTCCAGCTGCCTTGCGAGAGCGACCTTGGGGGACAGTGTCATTTAGAGTCCCAGAGAGGAGCTCAGGGGAGACCTCGGTGCCCACGCTCATTTTCACAGCTGCCCAGCACTTAGTTGGCAGCTGCCATGTTTAGGCTTGTGCATCTGTGCACTTTACTTTGCTGCTTTTGCAGCCAACCCTGACATTGTTGGACATAGGGCATTTGAGCCTTGTGAGAGGCCAGTTGGCCTGGGGCCAGTTCCAGGTTGTGTGCCCCCGAGGAAGAGTTCTGCACTTAATGGCGGAGTCTCTCTGATACCTCAATGACGGGGAGCAGCGGTCGGCGAATAGGCATACTGGCAGATGCCACAGCCCTGGCACAATCGTGCTTCAGGAGTAGCGGCCTGACGCCGACTACCATGAGGCACTGAACACTTAGTATTCGAGTTTTTTCCTCTCACTGATTTGGATGAAAGGACACCAACTGTAAGTACGCAGTTAGGTCACTGTGGCCGAGGTTTTGGGTACACCTTAGCGTGTGTATACTGCCCAGGTCACTCACACTTAGTCCTGACGAAAACCTGGCAATTCCCAATACAGGTTGAAACATGTAGACCGTTTTATCCTTTTGCACCTACACAGATACTGTCGGTCAACCTAACCAATGCAAGTATCGAAAAATTGTTTTAACATTGTCCAGTAGCTTTAGAATAAAGTTTTTTCCATAAAGTTATATCTGGCCAATTTTTAACCCACCTTTTTTTTTCACTTCACATTCACAAAAAAATTACCTGCTCCACTGTAATCAGGTGTCGCAGCACACCCGGACGGCATTCGGTGTCCGGGTGGGACCCCGATGATGAAGCATGTCACCAACCAAGTTGGTGAGTGAGGGGTCTTCTAACAAAAGAACATCTTTCTTTTGTACACTCCCTCTCCCCACACTCCATTGAGACCTTGACAGGTCCTGTGGTGGTACTCCATCTTTTGTTTGTTTATTTCAGGGTCAAGGGGACCAGGAGTATCCCCCTCCACGTTGTGGGAAAATCCCTTACTCTCTTTGTTTTTTGCATACACTGTGTTTTCCATGATTCTTACCTAATGTGCCTTACATGGGAGGTTGGTGCCTAATGTGTGATGCTAATGAGGTTTGGGCCTAATGTGGTTTTATGCCTAAGGTGATTCATGTGCAAGGTAATTTATGCATCCTCTGTTTTACATTGCAGGATCTCATGCTAAGTTCCTCATTGTACCAGTAGTTACTAGTTGTGCGCTACATTTACTATTTGTGCTATAATTACTGGTTGTGTTCTACGTTAATGATAACTCTTACTTTTACTATCTCTACTAAGTGATGATTCTGACAGTGGTCCCTGTGGCCCTGTCATGTGTATATAATCCCCTGTAAATATTGCACAGGACCAGTTGGCACAGTGTATAATGTGTGATTACCATCTAATGTGTTTTATGATAATACAAAGGCTATTTTTTATATAACCTTGTGTACTTTACACACTGCCAACGGGATAAGCCTGACTGCTCGTGCCAAGCTACCAAGGGGTGAGCAGAGGTTATCTTTGACGTGTAACTCCCTTGCCCTGACTAGAGTGGTGGTTTCTGCCTGGCTTTGGAGCAAGCAATTAGCCAACCACAAATCCCATTTCTAACATATCCCTTTTGATTATCCACATCTTGCAAACATTTTGCATGCAAGGGCAGAAGAATGCTTAATTGCTATGCACCCGCAGGTAAGGAATACCGCTTTGCTCCAAGAGAGCAAACGGAGTTAAAACTTTGCTGTGTGACGGCAAGCAGAAGGTGCTAGATTTCTATGTGTCACTAAATAGGAGATGCCACTTTGCTGTGCAGCAGCAGGTACACAATGATATTTGGCTGTAATACGCTAAACAGTTGATGTCTTTTTGTGTGTAACAGTAAATATGCATGCTGATTCACTGCTGGTTTTCTGCCTTCCATTCTAAGCCAATGAGCATAGAAGACATGTATGTATCCTTCTCCTAAAGCCTCTTAGTTCAACACACCACTAGTATCACCCCACTCACTCTCAACAAACTGGTCACTTCCACACGTCAATGTTTTACACACCACACATTTGCATTTGAATGTACCACTCCCCTGGAGGTTACCTACACCACACGAGATAACATTAAACTACCTCCACAGCACCATAAGCATCCCAGCTCACTACTGACAATACGTTTCACCTCCATGTTTCCAACATGTCACCCAGCTCACAGTGCACTTCCAATACAGACTTCACCACAACAGACCTTTCCACCAACCACACACCTAAATTACAGACCACAACTCTCACTCCACCACACCATCACTCCCAAACTAACACAAATAATAACCACAGGTCATTAAGACAGTCTTTCAAGCTTACATTTAAACAAATATTAGGAAGACTTTTGTTAATGAGAAACTCTACACCAGTATCATCCACCACACTCTTCACTCTACCATGTACCTCACCTCACTGTAATAGCACTCATTACAATGCATGCACTTACAGCGCTTGCCATTACAATGCAAGTCATTACAACGATGCGTTGTTTATCGCATGCCATTACAACGCAAGTCGTTACAAAAACCCTTGTTGTAGGGGGGCTGCCGGAGTTTGTTATAGTATAATTTACTATTCCAACTCCAGTGTGTGCAATAGTAGGGATGGTGTTGAATTAAAAATCCAACACCTTCTGCCCCCTACAGCAAGTCGTTGTAACGGCTTGTATTGTAATGGCATGCTTCGTAAATGATGCGTTGTAAATGTAGTTTACCCCTCACAGTTTATCACCACATCTCCATCACATCATACACTTTGAAGTTCACCTAAAACCCACCAGAAACTTCACCACACCAGGCACTTCCTTCACACCACTTACCTCTCCAACACATCATCAATGATCACCTCGCACACTTGAACATCACTGGTCGTTTTTTCATTTTAAATGCAAGTTGGAAAGGGCCATACATATAGAAACAGGGTTGTCTGAAAGTAAATTGACTTTCATACAAGCCTTTCATACAAGTATTACATAGGTTTGACTATTTTTTTCTGCTGGTGATTTTTCTGCATATTATGTGAAATAAGTGTGGTGATTTCAGCTTAGGCCCCAATGTCTGTGGTGTGGATGCTTAAACTTTAGCATGTCCTCCACTCCCCTCTCACAAGACATTCCTCTCCGGCACTTCACATCTAGGACATTAGTTTTGGTGAATCTTATTTGAGGGGTAAAATACTTAAACACCTCTCTCTCTTTTAAAGGTGTCCGTCGAGGTAATAAGAAAGACAGTAGATAAGTCAGTTGGCTGGAGAACAAGCACCACTGTCCCTGGGCAGAAGGGAAACAAACATAAAATGCTTTGAAATTAAGGTATAATGTTCATAGTCCTCACGAACCAGTGAATCCCTGGTGCATTCATCAAAATTATGAAACAAAAACTAAAATATAATAAAAATATTAACTAAAATACTAATTCTGCAAGCATGTAAGATTCGTGTACCCTTCTGCAGAGTGTAATCCATGAGTGTTTTTTAAAGTATTCATCATAGAATTAAAAGTTACAGAGATGGATCCTACTGTTTTGTTTTTCGTAAAACTTTCCTCAATCTGTTAGTTAAATGTGCAAACACCCATTTGTCCCCACTGACAGAGAAACGCAAAATAATAACAAAAAAGTTGGTTATAATATTTATTCTCAAAAATGGACATTTCAGTATTAACAACAAAGTCTAACATTGCCAAATGTGAGAGATGTTGTCTACATAATTTTAACTAACATCGTCTTTTTGCATCATTGCTAACCATTTGCCCAAACAAATGACATCATCCGCTGTTTATAAAATATCGTGGAAACGCCTGTGGTCTCCTAAACTGCCAGCAACTGAAGAAGACATCCTAATATTTCATGTCATATCGCAGAGTAAAAGAAGCTTTCACTGACGGAGTGGTGTGTGACAAGGCTAAGGAATCTTTTAGGAAAAGAAAACAGATTGACCTAAGAGAGTAAAGGCCCTTAAAAACAGGTTTGATGTGCAGAACTAAAAGAAACATGAACAAATTACTTCAGTGGAATAATACTAATTTATAATGCTAGTGTGGGGTCCTGTGTTGTGCCCTGACCCCCATTCCGTTCCCTCAGAAGGCAAGTTTCGGCTGTGTCACAGATGCATAACACAACACAGCGGTACTTGAATTTGTCTCCACCATTTGACAATTTTGGACCGGCCTGCCCAGCACTCTGACACTGCCAAACTGTCAGCTTGATTGGGTCAGTGTGTGATCGATTTTTGGGTTCTGTGGGTCGTGACAGGACCACAAACATTGTCCCATATACAGTCCTTTCAGGCTGAACCACCTAGCAGTGCCAGAGTGCCTCATAGGCCAACCCAACACTGCCACTGTGACTGGACTCAACCAAGCAGCATACAGCTGATGGTGGAAGGTCCGGGCAGATTTAGCAGCAGGAAGCTCAGTTTCTAACCCCCGCACCCATAGCAGGACCTCCTCTGCTACGTGGTACTTTTGCTTCTAATCCTGTTCCTGTGTACGGGAGTTATTAGCAGTCCTAGACAGCACCTCCTCATGAGTCCTGTTGACTGCAGTGTCTCCTTCATGCATCTCTGTAACTCACTGTTGGAATCTTGGACTCGAGTCTTTTCCTGAATTTTGAAGGTTTGGTCCGCCAGTCCGGCCTTTGTTTTATTTTGCTAGCAGCATTGTCTATATCAAATGAAGCACAATACTTTATTCTTCACTATCAAGCCTTCTTGGCATCCAGATTTTCTAATAATATGACAGCTGTCAGTCTTTGTGCTCTGAACAATGCTATGATCACATCCTCGGAAAATCAGCATTACAAAACAACAGTGCAAGCAGAGCCAATCAGAAGTTATACTCGCCACAACGGCAGAGGAAGTGTTCGATACAGTGAACCACCTCACTCTCTTGCAGAGCATTTCTCAAGTCAGAATTGAAAGCAAAGCACTAGATTGGCTCTTCTCTTTCCTGGAGAATCGCACCTTCCAGGTCCAGGATGAGTTCTGTCTCTCATCAAGCCTCCCTTCCTGCTGTGGGGTGCAGCACGGCTCCTCCTGAGCCCTACTTTGCTTAATCCCTATCCACGTCCCTTGCTGATATTATTCGATCATATGGATTGTTGTTGGTGTCCTATGCCGACCACACCAAGCTGGTTATGTCGATCTCCCGTGGCTCTAGCTTTATCCATCTACCCTCACTCCTTGTCTTCAGGAAGTATCCACTTGGACGTCTGGTTGCAAATTAAAACTTAAGACAAAAAAGAGGTCATGCTGTTAAGCAATAATTTCAGCAACTCTGTCCTTAGTCCTCTCACAGATTGCCTAAATAAACTACCCACCCCCAAAAATTTGATAAAGAGACTTCTGATATGAATTGATTCTGGTCTCACTATGGACCATCAAGGCAAAATATATGCTGCCAGCTGCTATGGTATCCTGAGACTGCTGCAAAAGGTTTTTAACCTTCTTCCCTTCATTGCCAGAGGAGTGATCATTCAGGCCCTTGTGTTATCCCCTCTTGACAATCGGAATACTCTGTTTCTGGGCTCACCCCGCTATGTTATCAGGAAGCTGCAGACCATGCAGAATGCTGCCACACGTCTCCTGATGAAAATCCCCAAACATCAATCAGCCACCAAGGCTCTGAGAGATCTCCACTGGCTTCCAGTGGAACGCTGAGGCCCTATGCATTATGAACAAGGCAATCAATACAAAGGGCCCCTCTTTATTAAGACCTTTAGCCTCCCATATCTCCCTGGAAGAGCCCTCAGACCTTCTTCAGCCCACTTATTGAAGATCCCCAGGACTCGCAGAACTCATTGAGGTGGCTGATCCACTTCTTTTCTGGCCCCCAAACTTTGGAACACTCTACCTCTCGAACTGCACCTACTGCAGCATGGACTTCCATTCCACAAGGCCTTGAAGGCCAGGCTTTCCTGTGACTGATTTCCCTGTCAGTTTTATTTTGACCATCTACCACCGACGTCATCATTTTCAGATACCATTGAGACAGAAGAAAACTTCTAATAATCCGTTTTCTGATCTAGACGAGGGGTCAACTGTTATAATACTGTTCAGTTCTGAAGATGGTCTCATCTATGAAAAAATAGAGACCGAAACGTCGACCTACGCTTTATATTCCATCACTTTGTAGTAATTTTAATGGAGAAGAAAAGTGTCTACAATTGTTACAGTGACGGCGTTTGAATCTATAGTGTTACCTTCTTGTTTCAATGTCTGTATATCTTTTATTACCCTATTTTGAAAATACATAAAGTGAATACAATTTCTATATACACCCGCTTTTTGTTCTGATTTTTATACAGGCCCTTTGTCCTGCATGACAATTAATGTTGTTCATTGTGACTTTGACTCAATGCATGAAATAATCAAATTGTGATACCAGGTATTGAAATCTACTAATGAGAAGAGGCAACTATTTAATTGGCCTGAGATTTAATTCTATGAATAATTGAAAGAGACTGTAAAACAAATCCCTTGAAGGCACATTTACCCTTCCAGAACATCTACAGAACACAAAACAAGATATACTTTCATAAAGCTATTAAAAACAATATTTACCTTATTACACTTCCCATCACCAGAGTCACAGCTGCTTGGCCATAGCCATATCAAGGTCTGGCTGACCAACAGTTAATAGGACTACTTGAATAAATTTGATTTTATATTTTAGAACATATTTCATTAGCCCGTTTTAATCCCACAGCACAGCTATCCTCATTTGGAGAAAGAAAAAAAACATAATCCACATTGTGATTGTCAGGCTTTGCATCCTTTGCAATTAAAATTATTTTTGGATTGCTCCCTGTCAGCCAAAAGCCTTTCAATGTCTTAAAGTTATGGGAGTGTAGGGCACATCACTACATTTTGCATAGCCAGGGGGCGCCTTTTTGCACTATTATATAGCGTGGCCTCGACCCGAATGGATTGTAGCCCTTGACATTTGCACCGGTTGCATTACACCAGGTCACATTATGTTTTTTCAGGCCCAGAGAGAGTAAGTGATTTGCCCAGAATCACAGTATTGTTGAGCTGATGCCCAGACTCAAACGTGGTTCCCATTTCCAAAATCAGCAGCTCTGGCAGTAGCACCACAGTCAACATCCTCTTCCTAGTTTTCCGTATGTCACTGGAGTGCCCGCACACAACCCACTGTGCCCAATGCCTCCACCCCCATTCTGTCAACGTGGAAGTCACTCGCTTGTCACTACTGACCTGCATGCGTCTGTTTGCATCTCACGATGTCCCTCTTTCCCTTACCATACACTCATTTTCTGGATGTTTCGAGCCACTCTGTATTTCTCTTGTTTACTTACGGAAACCTCACTTTTATATCCAAATCTGATTGGTGGGGAAAGGGTCTGTATTTTCGCGTCTGTAATTCTTTCCCTTACTCTTAGTTTTTTGCGCTGCCGGCCTCGGCTATGTGAATGTTCCTGTGTGTTGGCTGTAGAGGGAGTGGGAGGGGAGGGATCGCCGGAGGTCTGAGGAGTGGGATGTCACGGATATGGGGGGAGCCCGACAAAGAGGCCTATGTGGGTGTTGGGAAGGATGAAAGGTGGCCTAGTGAAGCACTGACAAGATGCCTTTTATCCTTTTATTCATAGGACCCGAACCCCCAAGGATGCTACCCCGCCCTGCCCCCAAGTGATCCAACCCACAATCAAATTTAGTACTACCAGAAAGTGGGTGTAAATTGGCCATGTTTAATTATCAACAATCGTAAACATGACAAAACATATTTCATATTCTACATTGATAAAATTAATATCATACTTTTAATATCGACATTCAAAATATCATAAACATTAATTATGGATAATTACTTTTCCCCAGCACTAAGGGGCCCTCTGGCTCGCATCTCCAAATCTGAGATGCCACCCATGGTGCAACCCACCTGCGTCCTTGAGTGGTGGGCCCCAGCCCTCTGGTCCTTGTCCACCATATTCGGGGCCCACCCCTCTACCACCAGGCTGTCCAGGAGGCTCGTAGGGAATGCCAAGGGCCGGCTGCCCTAGTTCATGACCTGGCGCCCTTGCCTCCCCAGGCGGTGGCCCCATTCTCCCTGCGGAGAGCTTACCGTCTCTCCCCTCAGTGCTGGCCTAGGGAGTACGTAAGGAGGACTCCAGTTAACCCTGTAAGTCAATGTGTCAATGTTCTGTGGCCTCTTTTCCGCTAACGCTTCCTCCTGCAAACCTCCCCTCAACCATTAATCAGAGTGACGGGTGGGTGGGAGATTGAAGATGATGGCAGTCCCGTGGTCCGGCACAGGAGGGAAAGAGACCGGGCATGGTATCCCAGAGGCCTAAATAGGCCTCCGTCTCAACCCCCTTCCTGCGCCGGAAATACGTCACCACTGCCCCGGAAGTGATTACCGCGACCGGACGCCCATTGTGCTGACCCGGCCGCAGTGAGTATGGGGGGCGTGGCGAGGAGCCGGGAGGCCGGACCCTAATGGCGTGCTCTTTGTGCCTCGCACTTTCCAAACTCTGCTGCCGCAGTCTCCCACCCCCTCCTCTTCAATTCCATGTGGGCAACTGAGGAATTATATACATAAACAGAAAAATAGCTTTTATCAACATTAAGCGTAAACCTTTCTAGATAGGCCTCCCTCCTGCTTGGGTATTAGTTACAGGAGAAAGGCGCTCAAGTCCCCTTCCCCTTCCTCAGGTTATGGGGTACCACACTGGTTGCGGCCGGGTGACTCCATGTCACCGGCACACAACTTTTTCAGTCCTCTGTTTTTATTTACCATATCAGGGATGCTGGGAGTTGTAGTGCTCCTTCATTCTAATTTGGCTCAATGGACCAACACACATGGTTAAATAAAATAATATTTAAAAGCCAAGTCCAGGAATGGAAATGTGGTGTCCCATTGAGGTGGAGTCATGTGTCTTACTCCAAGTTCGGGGGCTTTAAGTGAAAATACGGAGTATTAGGGTGTACGGTCTTCATACCGCAGGAGAGGGCCTCCTGGGCCTGCGCCAGGTAGGTGAGGCGTCCAAGGAGTGTCTAAGGCTGCTGAAATACCTCTTCGAGGAGGTGAAGTGCATGCGGGAATCCAGGCTAGGTGACTATTTCTCTTTCGGGGTGAGAAACACTGCAGGTTCATATTTGGCGCAGTTAATGAAGTCTCAATAAATCATCAAGTGGGTGAAGGGGGTACAAAGTGGCTGTACATTTCCTCCAGACTGTGTGCTTTTGCGTGGGAGTGGGGACCTGCTTGAGCGAAAAGGAGGGGGTTCAAATTAATTCACCCAAAGACATAAGACTTCATTAGATAAAGGTGTAATAAAAATACAAGTTCAGCAGAACGCGAAAGTGGGGTGGGGTGAATGCCACCGGAGCTGCACTTTAGTGAGAAGTGTGGCTCAATGATTAGAGCGGCAGACCCTGATACAGAGGTCTAGCCTCGGACCAGGGTTCAATTCCCGCCTCGGCGGGTCTTGGGCTCAATTTCCTCGGACCTGATCATTCTCGCCTCGGTGCCTATTCTAATCATGGGTCCCACTCTGCAACTCTGGGCAATAGCTTGCTTAATCTCCACAACGGCCCCAACAACGCTAGATGCCTAGCTTCACCTTGGGGTGCCCAGGAGTGGGCACTTCACAGGGAAAAGCCAGGAAGGGTTCCACAACGGTATGCGTACAAGCGCCGAGATACCCTCATGGGTCGATTTGTGCGCTATACAAGTACTACTATATCTACATTTACAGTGTATTCCGCTAAAGGCCAAGGTTCTGCTGAGCAGGGTGAAAATGCACAATTGCTAACAGATGGGTGAGGCGCTGGCTTCCCCTGCTGCACCCCGAGCCAAACATTCAGGGCACTGCTTCCTGCCTCTACATTTCACACATACACTCACCCCGGCCCCCTCCGCACTCTTATGCATGTACACGTCTGGCCCCCCCTCCGCACTTCTATGCATGTACACATCCGGCTCCCCCCGCACTCTTATGCATGTACACATCCGGCCCCCCTCCGCACTCCTATGCATGTACACGTCTGGCACCCCTCCGCACTCCTATGTATGTACACGTCTGCCCCCCCTCCACACTCCGATGCATGTACATGCCCGATGCCCCCGCACTCCTATGCATGTACACGTCTGTCCCCCCTCCGCACTCCGATGCATGTACACGTCCGGCCCCCCTCCACACTCCGATGCTTGTACACGCCCGGCCCTCTCCGTAATCTTATGCATATACACGCCCGATCAATGTACAGCATAAGCCCCACCAACATATATTTCAGACACCGAGGATACAAGTTATTACCCAATCCAATAGCACCCATTTTGGACATCAGAAGAACGTGTTGGATGGGAGCCTGTGAGGCCCAGCTTACGCAGCCGGCAGCACATCACCCCCGTGATCCGACAGAGCCCACCTTCCACGGCCCCTTCCCCTCGCTAGGAGACCCCGTTGCATTCCAACATCCCCCCAGTCACGTTTGATCATGGTACCCTCAACGCGTGCACACTCGTTCCTGCTTCCCAACCATTCCACGGCCTCTGCGCCGCTACAGGTGACCTCGAAACAGCATTTCCACTAGGGGTGCCTAGCAACGTACACATACTAAATTTATACATGAAATACTAAATCTGTGCGTGCTGCCTACATGTGAGGGGAAGTGCTCCGATATTCTACAAATGGGATTATTTGGTTTCGTTACTGTGTCAGAAGTCCTTCCTACAAAAACAGACAAAGAAAGAAAAGCGATCGCTTTCACTTTCGTAAACCAGATAAAGCCGTGAGTGGTGCGTGCGCACCACATCGAGCCATATGGTGTCTATTACACGCATAAATGCGCTTAATAGATAACAATAGGCCATGGGCGGAGCTATGCGCCCGCCTCTGGCCTATTGTGTGCAAGCTTTAAAACAACCACGCAAGCAAAGGCCAATAGCAGGCTGCAAAAGAGGAAAAAACATGCACAAGCATGTTCATTTCCAGGGTCCATTTCGAAAACCCTGTCAAAACGACTCTTGCTGCGCAGTGTATCGCTAGGCGCGAGACCTAAAAACAAGCGAGAATTACAGTACACATATTATGATCCATTCCCACAATGAAGCGATTTCTCCACAGCTCATAACAGACCGATCTTTTGCAGGGTCACATTGCTGACGTGTGTGTTCCCAGATTAGTGCATGTTGGTTGTGTTGGATGGAACATATAGATGTAGACGGTCCTGTGAGGTTAAACAAGAACTGTGAATTTATGTTGAGTGTAAGAAATGGCTGTCGAACTGCTGTACTCGTCTTTTCTACAAACAATTTTTACTACAGAGATAAATAAGAGCATAAGCAAGTGTCATATTAGAAGTACAGTGTAGAGAGTCAATTAACAGTAAGTGGAATCCACTTACTAGAAATAATCCCACAACCACTTCCCACTTAAAATTATATATTTGCGACGTCTAAACCTGCATCTTCAGTGAAAGCAATACATATGTCAGTACAAATCCGCACGCTTAAAGCAGTGTCTAGCCTCGAGCATTGGGACTTTTTGTTTTAGCTTTATGGAACTCATTACTACAATTGGAGACAAAGTACAGGTAATAATGCACTTCCACAACAAGTGAAAGTAGACAATGCCTGTGCAAAATATTACTTTGCAAGAGTTAGTGGTACATATCTTTGTGATTTTGCCTCATTCATTTACCAACGTTTAAATTCCAATCGGTCAGCTACAACCTATCTGCCTAAGGTGAAAGGTAAAGTGCTGTTCACGTTTTATATCAGCGGATTTAGGCAGGTCTAACAAACTCTAAACACAAACATTAAGCAGAAGCTAGTTTAAACTACCAACATATGACATGGGAACTAAACATGTGAATTTACATTAAAGGTAAAAATAAACAACTTATTAAAGCAATGATGACAGTGTTCTCTGGGTACCAATGCCACCAGTATTAAGGAACTGTAGCAGCTACTAAAACAAAAAAAGAAAACTACCACTTGCTATCCACAAAGAGTGTTAATGTTACTACATCTTTGCGAGTAGAACCAAGCCACGTCGACATTTTTAAAAAAAGCACAGATGAAACCGGCATAACTGTATAAGGTGTTACAAATGTCAGATGTCAAGGCAAGGTAGACAAATGTATCCAATGTTGAAGAAAATAGAAATTGATAAATATTCTTGATATAGCAGTGGCGGGTCTAGGGAAAGAGAACAACAAAGGTACACTAACTAGAATTATATTGGCATGGCAGGGTGAGTCTACCCTAGGATTCTCGTGGTCCTAAGTCAGGATTCGTTTAAAGGATCACTACAGAATATGAAAGCACAGTTATTTGTTGGCCAATGCCATGGGCAGTTGCAGATGGGGAAGGATTTTGCACTCATTTTGGGGAGGCCATGACATTTGTTTGTAAAACTCTGGCCCAGAGCAAAAGAAAGAAAGGCAGAAACAAAAGAAGGAGGGAGAGAAAGATAGAAAAACATGGACAAGGGGAAACAACATGGATGAAAAAGAACTTACTAGAGTGAGATGAGAGACAGAAGAAGTGTAGAGTTGTGAAAGAAAGAGGCAAGAGGGGAAATCAATACCACGCAGTAATCGTCACACCTGGCATTTGGTAGTGATGGAGGCGGGCTCCCAAGAAATACTTTGGGCTTCTGTACTTTTTTTCTTTTTTACAGATTAAGCAATGGAACATAGAAGCATCAACTCAAGTATTGCACTCAAATGTTGGCATATTAACTGTCTCCATCTGCCCACCTCACACTTTTTATTCAGAGCAGGATGAGTAAGCACTCGCTGGAGACTTATGGGGACATATACAACATTCGGGCTAGAATGTGTTCCTTCCGTGTTTGGTAAATTGTGTTCCATTAAATTAGATTACCTGTTAATTAAAGCACTCTGAGGCGGCAGACAAGCAATATGAAGCGCTATACACATGACAAGTTATTCTTAACGCATCACTAATGTAGAACCCCCCCCTTTCGCCCATACTTAAAGTTACTCCCCTCTTGCAGCTCGCCATATATCTGCACGACTGTAAAAGCTACAACTCCCTACAGCGACCCGAGATTTTACAATAGCAATTTAGTAGCTCAAGAACTAAAGGAACGGGCGGATTTACCATTGGCCCAGGTAGGTAAAAACCCACTGAGCCGACACTCGGGCCCACACCTCGTGCCCCTCCGTGGCATCTCGCGCGCAGCTGCAGGTCACATGTCACTGCTCACTGCGCGGAGATCTTTACAGGCTCAAAAGTCAAAACCAAGAGCACCGTGAGTATCTTTTGCCGAGCTCTACTCTTGACCATGATGTCTGCAACGCCCGTGAGCAATCGGAGAGAGAAAAAGAAGTTCTGTACTTTTAATTACAAATTTAGGAAATTGCTGAAAACATCTTTGTTTTAATTGTATTCACTTTTGCTTGTGTCCGATGGCAGCGCCGAGATGCTCTTTGCGGTAAATCGTGCGCTATATTACAATTAACATAACGTAAAAAGTGGTGAAACAAATAAGTGGATGGTAATAGGGGCAAGACAAGAAAAAAGAGACTGGGAGATTTCAAAGAGCAATCAATGGCAGAAGAAAGGTAAGGTCACTGCAGAGGTAATTAAAAGAGTAGGAAAACATGCTGAGCTAGAAAATGTAGTCATAAAAGGACAGAGATGCTGAGAATACAGATTGAAGAGACATTACATGGCAGACAACATACAACGATTTAAATTGGAAAGCAGATAACAACGAAGTAGCCTGAGCTATAAAAAAAAAGTGAAACAAGAAATAGAATAAAAAGTATTCAAATCAAAAGTGAGAAAATCAGCAAAAAATAAAAAAGAGAAAAGATTACTAAGTGAATGCAATGAGGAAAAAAGAACGTGAACACAGACGCAAATAACAAACAAAATAATAAAATTGAAAGGAAATCCTCAAAAAAAACAAGATCGATACGATACTGGTTAAAATGTGAGTGATGAGACAAACAGGGGCAGTGTGCCTATTGCAGAGTTCTTTCTTACTGTAATCTGCATGCCACTGGTTCTAGTCCATTTGGAATATTTGAAATATTGTAATTGGTAAATACACTGATTGCAGAGAAGTGTACTTACTCCAAACACCTTAAGCCCCACATATGGGGCGCTCTGTATCTTGCCTGGGGCCCTTTGCTCTAAGGCGCATGAGTTCAAGTGGGTGTAAAGTTATTTACCTCCCTCTTACAATCACGGTTCTGTCTGTCTTTTCGTGAACTCCAAGGAGGCCTCGTCCAAGCGCCCTGTTGCAGCAGGCAGGCCAGTAAATCAGGCATACTGTAGCTGCCCAGCTGTGAGATTGAACAGACGCAGTATTTGTGGGGAGACGAGAATAAGTAAAAGTAGCGCTGAGAATTCTGTGACTTCGAGCAGACAAAGGTCAACCCCGTATTCTTGCTGAGAGGCGTTTATCTCCAGGGATCGCGCGGTGCTTCCTGGGTCAGGCTCCACCTTCGCGGTTATCAGCAAACACAGGAACAGGCCATTTGCAGAGCCCGGCTGAAGCGTAAACCCTCCGGCCTCTTCCCCCATTGAAAGAAGGTTTTTACCACGAAGATGAATAATTAACATTGTCTCGCCTTCTTAAAAAAAGCTGGTCACACACTGAAGGAAAGGGTCGAATGTTGTCGAACAGACATGCAAATGAGGAAAATTCCGCCGGACGGACATGCAGACCTGTGCATGCAATACGAAAACACATATATTCATGTATGTGTTTTTTTGCACATGTTTATTTTTAAATTACATTATAACATCTTCATTTCTATCAACCAAACTGACGCGTCTTGGAGTTACGGTTACCTAATTAGTGTGTCATGCACAACACCAAATAATTAAGACCCAGTTAGTGTGCTACTGGCGAGGGCAGGTTGGTGGCGCGCGCAAAGCAGCTGATGGCTGCTACAGGCAACAACAGTTGTGTGTGTATGTATGAGCTGCAGCTTCTGGGGAAGAGTATGAGGTGGGGACATGGATTGAAAGTTCCACATGAAAAGATAGTCAAGAAAATGTCTTAATGCATAACTGGTAGTTACTGTATAGATGATTGCCAAACATTTCAATGCAAAATATTCGACCTGCGTTTTATTTCCAAATCAAGCCAAACTCACTTCGCCATATTCTAGGGTAGACTTTATTTATTATTCTAACATGTTTGTGGTTTAGTACTTGATCTTTAGTTAGATGCTGTTCTACACTTTGTGGGCAGATATTTCGATAAATGTAAGGTTTTGGTAGCCTAAAGTTTGGAGTATTAAGAGGTTATTTAGCCCCTGAAAGACAGTCTGTGGATCATCCAGGAGGGGGGGGGAGGGTGGTGGAAGAAGGGGATGGCTATGATCTATGGCATGGGTACTCGCAAACATTTTCCCAGGGGCCAAAAAGTTTGGTCTGTCATGTGACAGAGGGCCGCATTAATACCAGCATGGTGGCGGTTATGGGCTTGGGGGCATGGGTGTTGGCGGTAAGGCCACTGAAGGGGAACCAAACCCTATACATGTAGCAGCTGAATTGCACAAAGTGAAATGAGAAAACCCAGGATTAATCCCGGCTTCCCCAGGGAGAGGTGTGGCGCCGCGGCCAGGGCGACTGACGCTGGAATCTGAGGATCAGGGTTCGATCCCCGGCTCCGGCGGCAGGTTAGCCCAGCACCATGTGACTCTGGGCAATAGCTTGCTTAATCTTCCCGACGGCCCCCAGCGCCTAGAGACCCTTACGGGTGATTGTGCGCTTTACAAATGTGGATTATTATTATTATTTAACCAAATTGTCTGATCCTAGGCAATAGTTTTATTAACTTTCCCTCCTTTTTCTCTATTATCACATATAAGAGGTTCTCGAAATACATGACTTCAGGATGTGTGCTGTACAAATCTTCTCCTGTGTTTGATTTAATAAACAATAATGTTGTTCATGTATAATAGGAACCCAGGCCATTCAAAGAGTGCACATAACAACTGACTTGCCTCTTAGTTCACTATTGGCATTGTTGTCAGGGCCGAGGGTAGAATGAATGTTTCTACATTCATGTTTAAAAACAATCACTCAAAAAAAATATTTCTCAATGCACTGATATAAATGTAAATGTAGCCGTACTTGTAAAGCGCACTGATACTCCTGAGTGTCCTGGCGCTTTACTCATACCGCTAGGGAACCCTTCCTGGTTTTTCCCCATGAAATGTCCACTCCTGGGCATCCCCAGGGTGCAACCAAGCATCCCTAGCGCTGTAGGGGGCCATTGTGGAGACTAAGCAAGCTATTGCCCAGAGTTGCAGCGTGGGACCCATGCTTAGAGTAGGCACCGAGGCGAGAAATCAGGTCCGAGGAATTATGAGCCCAAGATCCGCCGAGACCAGCCAAGGCAGGAGTTGAACCCTGGTCCCGGGCCAGACCTCTGCATCAGGGTCTGCCGCTCTAAGCATTGAGCCACACTTCTCCACATATAGACCGGTAATACTTATTGTGTACTAAGGTGAAAAGGTTCTGCATGATAATGAAATATACTTTTTACATTTTGAAGAGACTTTATCACATTTTTAAACATTTGCTGCAAGATGTCTTTAATAAGAAGGTGTTTCTAAAGTTAAACGATGCAGGTCAACTTGGTTAACTTCCTTTCTTTAACTTCAACTAACTTTTAAATAAATGCTTGCCTGGTATTTAACATCTTTTTGATGTTAGTGCTAAGTCAAGGAAATTGTAACCCAGTGCTACTTTTGACCAAGGTGCTGCATCTAAAGGCAGGAGGTCTACATCCTGCCCCCGGGTCGTACTTTAAGTATTACCGGTCTATGGTTCACTCCTCCCCCCAAGGTGGAGGTCCATCCACTTATTTGTAGATCTCCACCCACCTGGCAGGAATCACTCTACTGTGAAAAGAGCCACCAAGGCCATGGCTCTTTTCACAGTACCGAAGGCTTGTTGTGTCATGTATAATGTGGCCACTCTGCAAACGTTGCATATTGAGAAAATAAACTACAAAATGGGAGAATGTTTTCTTAATACATAAAACACATGGCCCGACATGCAGGGAGTTTTCTCCATGGGTATTGGGGCTATTCTGCGTTTTCCCTGCCTGAATCCGTCCACTTTGCCTGGCAGACTTGGCACAGGAAATGAGTGACACTAGCCCCTACCTTTACCGCCTCTATAGGGTGAGATCCATTGTGCGACTGCCCTTTCGGGTAGTCTGGCTGGTTGTATCAGCGATCATAGGTTTTCAGGGTGTTGGATTACTTTAACACCTCCTCTCCTCAAAACTTTACAAATCTTATTGTATGATTTCTTCATGTCTCCTAACAGGTACTACCAGTAAATCCACCACTGAAAACTACCAGTAAATCCACCACCCCGAAAACCTATGGATCACTGGTTTTGTATATCCACACACCTCCTTCACAGCAGTAGCACCTATTAGATCCTGAAGAAGGCCACAACACTGACGAGTTCACTGGCCGAATCATGTTGATCTTTAAGCAACACGAGATGGTCTCATGTTTCCCGTCATGCTTTTATGTTTTTAATACTAGCACAAGGTCACCTGAATAAAGACATGTGGCGAACCCGGTAGTTAGTTTTAACTCACTTCACTTTTTGTACTGCGCTCCTCACCATGTCCTCAGGCTCTTATTGGGTAGTTAGTAAATACCCTCCTAGTATACAAAACATCCCTGAGCTCCTCACTCTCAGTGAGGGGATTGTAGCCCGCATCATGACTAGGCTTAATGATGTGAGGAAGGTTCCCAAATGATGAAGCATGCCACCTTTGGTGGGTGAGGGAAACCGTCCTTTAAAGGGACGCCTTTTGAATTGGGTGTTTATTCCTTCAGCCTAACTTCACCCTTTAGACCCAAGGGCCTGTGTGTGTTGGGCCTGCCTGGGTCACCAAACCAAGCTGTGATTGCTTTAATTTTTTTTAAAATGCAGTCCATTTTCTTTAAAGGACATAGGGCTGTGTTTAACAAAAAGTTTAAAACTTTTTAAAAGTTTGTTTGAGTGTAGATAATGTTCCCAAAACCACAGCCACCGCCTACACCACAACAAAGTCTTGCATGAATTGTTCATGAGCTGTTCTTTGATTTATCAAGAGCTTCTAGCCAACATATGTTTTGTATGGCTCTTTCGCATAAACTTCTTCAGGGTTAATTTAATTCTAAATACCACGTCTATTCAGAGAATGGATGGCCATCGTGTGGGCCAAGATATCAAGTGGCATCTGAGTCTCTGCATGCTCGGTCACCACATCCTGCAACTGTGAGTCACACTTGATTTCATGGCCCACACTGGCATACACTATGACCATCCAGGTTCTGAACTGATATGGTCTTTCCAACTGAACATCCCTAATCAGGGCAAAAACGATCTTAGGTTGCTTGTGTTTTGGTTCAGGGAGGACATGGCCTGGCAGTTTGGGCTGAACTGTTCCTACTGGGGCAGAATCAAGAGTGATTTACATACAGCTTGGGGGAAGGAAGGGACTGGATTAGGGCCACCCGGGTCACTTGCGACCATCTCTCAGCAGTTTCATACAAATGAAGAGTTGGTCAGACAGTAGAGAATATAAACCAAGTATATTTTATTCAGGTACACTCGAGCGGAGTCCAGTCTGACCAGCCTCCTAGGTTCGCTGCAGTGGGACTGACTTCAGCAAACATAGAAATACATTTTCTTTGTTTCTAAACCAAGAATGTCCCGCCCCTAATGGAAATCTACTAGCAGGTGCAGCTAAAACAAAGAAGTACAGTAAGACGAGTTTCGACTCTGAGACTGAGCACACATTATCTTATTGCCAAGGTTGTTCTGTTCGTGTCTATCGCTAGGCTAGTGGGACAAGGCCTCTATCTATGAGAAAGGAATGCGTTAATAAGAACAGTGTATTCATTAGCAGAGCAAAGACTAACCTTGGAGAAATGAACATTTCCACAGCCAGCTTCTCGAGTGAGAGAATAAGTAGCTGAAGACATGATTCAAAATGGCGGCTGAACATAAAACGGTGCCACAAATGCTAACAACACTAGAACAAAGCAAAATAGCAAAACATTTTTATATCATCAGTCCCTCCTTTTAGCATTCGCTAAACCATTTAATATTGTGAAGGAAAAATGTGTAGTATTCGAAGAAGCAAAGGACATCAACACTTGGAGCAATCCATATACTCAGTATCGGGAATAGAAGTAGCAAGGGATAATGTGGACCCAAAAATGCCTTAATCAATCTGCATCCTATCATTAATATCCTTTTGCAACATGATAGCAGCGCTAGTTTTATGAACTGACTTTCTCTGTTTAGGGGTGAGAACATTTATACAATAAGTGCAACAGGTCGGGAGACAGTGTATGCAAAGGCAACATGTGAAGAATATTCCAGCAATCACAGCTAGAAAGATAAGGATCTTCCAACCCCAGGACTTGAATATACCCCAGAACCACCCAGAGAGAGTCCAAGTACCATTTTATTGGCGTATGTCAGATGAGAGTCTATGCAATTTCTGTATGGGAGCATACACATTGGGGGTGTGGTCAGGTATGTATACATAACAGCTACTGCCATTGATGCAACAGGCCCCACCCCCATCTGCAAGAATTATGTCTAACACCATCTGGTTCTGCAAGGTAACTAACCGCGTAGCCTGAAGCTCAGCAGGGATGATTGTCAGTATACCAGCTGTTGTATTATTAACCCCTTCAGCAACCCTTGTTAACAGACAAATATTAAGGCTATTGGACATGGGGCCCCAAAAAGGTACGATACCCTTCATGACATCCTCAAACTGTTGTAAGGTGGTATCCGTGTTATTTATATCCTTGGTGTCAATGACCCATCTGACTCAGGGTAAGTATATAGTCCTATGCTGCAGTTGATGATCCTTATGGTAAATGGACGGAGCAACATACACCGGGGGAAGAAGAAAAGGGAGGTAACACTTGCCCGACCATTCCCTAGGAAGCCAGACATAAGCTTAGGATCCACAGACAAAATAGATGTTAGAGGGTAAGA
Organism: Lissotriton helveticus; assembly: GCF_964261635.1. NCBI lineage: Eukaryota > Metazoa > Chordata > Amphibia > Caudata > Salamandridae > Lissotriton > Lissotriton helveticus. The sequence continues at coordinate 1,026,221,082 of NC_136065.1, forward strand.
TCAGAGGAGCACTATTAATCCTCCTGAGTGGGTTTTTGTGAGATTGCATTTACTTTCCCCACCTCTATCTCCCCCCTCCCCTGGACATAGAAAGCAGCTACTGAGCTAACTACAGACACCAGTATTGGTTTGCCCTTAGTGACATTACAATCTTGGAAAGATTGAAAATACTCAGATGTGTTAAACTTCTGGAAATCAGCCATTTCCATTCAAAGCCATGTGTTGTTCTTCACCCTGTCATATTTACTCATACCGGAGTTTGGGGACAAAGTACCAGAAATGTTCAGTCCAGCCTTACCTATAGGAGTGAGCCCATGATGCAAAAGTATATAATCAGTCACAGTGCGAGAATCAGCAGGTGTCATAACCTGAGCAGAGTGGTGGAAATGGTAGTGTACCACGACAAACAATGCAAACCAACCTTCACAACTGCCCAGATATGAAAGACTCAAGGACAACAAAGTAGCAGTCGGTCAGTTTCAGAAAATCTTTATTTCGGCCATACAGGCCGTAAAAGCACATAGAACAATATGATACATTATAACACAATGCAGCACATCATTGTAAAAACAATATACTTTGCTTCTCCTTTTTTTGTTAAAAATACTATAAATGTGCAAATTTTGACTGCATTCTTGAGTTAGCTCCCCTGGGCCTGCTTAGTGTTCTGTAGCAGGAAATTGTGCAATGTGCAAAGAATACATGATTTAAACAGTAGGTGCAAAGTGGGGAGCAGTAACACGTGCTGTAGCAAAAGACTATTTCATCAAGGGTTAAAAATACCTATTTTGTACTAAGACTTTGTTCTTATCTACTAGATACTAGAAAGAGAATAGTAGGCATGGTAATTTAAAACAGCTGAGGTTCCTTGAATTCTGAACCTGTGTTTTAAATGTCATGGTTCCGTTACGATTTTGGTAACAATGAACCGTAACTAATGAGTTCGGCAAGTACGAGTGTTTTCGCCATGTTACACGCAAGGATTCACAGTGTATTTGAAGATTCCGTTCCGAACCATGGTTTCCATTTTGTGCAAGGCAGCCATTTTGTGGTTGCCCTCACATAGGCTGATGACTATGGCTGAATGAGTCTTTAAGACCCATGCCCTTTTGCTGGGGTTTGCGCTGACTTTTGCATGACCCAAAGGTGAACTGACCTCGTTGCCTGAAGCCGACCCTGCTGAGTCAGTTCTTGCCCGCTAGCTGATCAAAAATAAAATCAGAGCACAGGACATCGTAAAGTTTTACTACACACAAATATGCCTTATCCTACTCTCACCTGTTTCTGTTTCTTTCTTTATGGTCTATTTATGATATGGTTTGTGGCCTTTTTATTATGGGTTCGTTCGACCTGTCTAAAGAAGAATGTTGGGTTTGTCCACTGATTGATCATGGGCCGGGCAGTTGAAAAGTGGGTTTTACCGTCATGCGATACCTTTGGTGTGAATACATGTGATTGGACAGTTCGTAAATGTTAGGTATTTGTCTGGAATGTGATTTTTGGCATAAAAAGGGATGACTTGCTTTGTAAAATTGAGCAGTCTCCTGAAAACTCATACCGTGATGATTTCTAGGACTTCTGTTACTGGCTGAAGTCAATAAATTCGATCTTTGACGTCACCAAGAAGAGTCCCGTGTCTCTGTATTCTAAGACAGGCGAACCCGAAGACTTTGGGTGTGCCCCTGGCGCCGCCGGGTCCTTAATAACCAGGTTCTTCAGTTGGCGCCCAACGCAGGGCAACATCAAGCGGTCCTGGTACAAGCCTGAAGATCGTGAGGAGCTTCGTCAGGAAATTCCGGAAGAAGGGCCCCCACTCCATCGACCCCGGTATGTCGAACGTGGACTGAAGGTCTTTGCTGCGAGGTTTCCCGCTTTCTAGACGGCTACGAAGGACCGCTGCCCTGACTGCCACCCTGTCTTGGACCCCCCTTTCTGCAGCTTTGTAAGGCGAGACGATAGACGGGTCTTCTGGTGATGTGACTGATACCTTAGTTAAGTATACGTGGGTCGCTCCCAGTTCTTTGTTTTTGGTTCTTTGGATACTTAGTTTTTGGGTCTTTGATTTGGGTATTGCAATTTCCAAAGCCGAGGGACTCGTATTTTTGCGAGACTATTGTTGTAGATAATCCCTCGAAGTATGAAGCTAGATTAGTGAGCGAAGATGCCTAGTTTTAGCAAAATTAGGAGGATATTTTGTTGTGGTTGTAACAGGGATTCCCGATTGGAGGATTCATGTCCAATACCTCCGGTTGGAACTCCGACTTATGAACTCTATTCTAAACACGGCGTGGGCCCCATTACTTTTAATGAAGTGTGGGTCCGTTTCACTAGGAAAGACGGGGTTTTACGATGGCCCCAATATGGTAGTTTTGATACTGAGATTTTAGATAATTTAGAAACGAAATTGTTTAGAAAGAAAGCCCGGCCGGCAATGTTTGACTCCTTTCGCCTTTGGCGTAAAGAAGCCAGACAACGAGAAATCAAACAAGCTAAAAGAGATAAGAGAGAAAAGGGGTTGTCGATAATGCAAGCTGCCAAGCAGTTTACAGAAGACTAAGAAGATAAAGCAATTGAGGTGTCAGATAGGCAACATAATATGGCTATTGATAAATGTTATCCAGCATTGCCACCCCTTCTTGAGAAGGCGATAAAGGATCCTGAAAAGGACCCTTTAATGTCACATCTATTGAGATTACCACCCCCTTATGCACAGAACGCTACGGCACCTCCTCCACCTCCAGTTGTTCCACTTCCTGGTCCTGCTCAACCACCGGCTCCTCTTCAGCTGGTCCTTCCTCCTACGGCGCATCCTCCTCTGGGGCCGCCGACTTTGTTATCAGTTCTGCCTCAAACTTCTTTGTCTCACTCTCATGTACCTTCAACTTCTCTTACTACTACTGCTACGTTTCTATCACCTCAAATATGTCTCCTGTCCTTATGACAGCTTCTCCTTCTGCTCGACAACGGATGACCAAAACTGTTACTGGTCTTTTGTCTCCTTTCTTTGGGTCGTCGAGTATGACCCCCGTTTCTGCGCGTAAACAACTGCGTAGTCAGTTACCTAGTCCCGAAGAGCGGACAGTGTTGGATCTCCTGGTTCGAAGGTGGACTTCGAATGTTTCGAGGTATAATTTAGAGTCAGTTATGGATGTCTTCCTGCAGTGGGAAGCACCCAAGCAAAGATATGTGTTTGATGTAATGTGTACTTTCCTCCGTGAGGAGTGGGAAGATATTGATTCGGGTTCAGTCCCTGTAGAGTTGCTAAATGTGCAGTCTGAGTTTGCGAAAGGGACGATAGTGGGTCCCGGAATTGAGAATGCAGTTGCGATGGTACTTGCGTTTAGGAGCGAGTTTCCGTCTCAGCCATTGTTTGAGCCTGATTCCGCAGTTAGGAGAAAGGTACGACAATATGCAATGAGAGAGGTTCCCCCAGTTTGGAGAGAAGGGAACGCAAACGCTGTTCCGCCTGTTCTGCCTCATTTTCAGAGAGTATGGGTACATGTGCCATGGAAGAGAGTAGAAGTTTTTGCCCTTAAACAGTCTTTACCTGATCCCCGTAAGAATCCAGCTGGCTATTACAAAGAATTGTCCCAGACAGTTGACGCATGCATCATGAATTTAGCCGACATAGATATGCTGTTGGGTAACGTAGTACCTCAACCTCTATGGGCAAAGATTCGTCATGAGGATCATGCGGTTGAATTAGGTGACTCATGGCTCAATATTGCTGCTGCGGACGCCAGACAAGTTGGTGGTTCTAAGCCTGAGGCTCTAGTGGCGGATCTACCTGGTAGAATTATAAATCTTATGAAAACGATGATGCCAGCGTTACGAGTAAATTGGGACAATTTAGCAGCATGTAAGCAGAAGAAGGATGAAACTGTATCTGATTTCTTCACTAGGTTTGAAGAGACATTTATAGATCATAGTGGTCAAGATATGAGTACGGAGGGTGAACAAAGATTATTCGTAGATAAGTTTGTCTTTAACTTACTTCCTGAACTGTGTAATAAGTTGAAAGATTCTGAGAGTTCTTGGGCTGTTTCCTCGTCGGCCCAGATATTGGCGACTGCACAGTACTATGAGAATAGGGATAAGGACGAGAAAGACAGGGTAGAGAAAAAGACAAAAGACTTAAAGACAAAGGTTCTTTTGCAGCAGGCGTATCTGCCTCGCTCAAATCAGCAAGAGTTACAGCAACGCCCACAGTTTCAGCAACCTCCATCGTTTCAGAAACCGTCACAGAAGGCTGGGTATTTTCCTCCAAGACCACCTTTGGGTCTGAATCATTGTGCGTATTGTAGGGAGGAAGGTCATTATAAAAATGAGTGTCCTGTTTTGCGACAGCGCTGTGAAAAAGGCAGGGCCGATGTCGACCAAGAACTTTCAGTGTTTGCCCGGCGATAGTCGCCTCTCATACCATTCAATATTACCAAACAAAGAGGCAGGCGCTGGAGACAGGAAGGCAGGAAACAGGAGTTTATTCCGACGGAGCAGAACACGTCAAATCAGACAACAGGGTATCTTCTCGAGGTGCTCTAACCGCATCTCTGAGGCCTGGCCTCTTATACACAGGTTTATGGCTTTATTACATACATTGCACCCGTAATGTTTCTTTGAAGGCCAGGAAAGACATCCTCGGAATCCCCGGTCCAGGCCCGTTCCCACACACATCTACAGTAGAGTTCCCACCCCGACCTCAGCATGTGGTGGTTATCGCGCAGCTGGACATTCCGCTGGGAACGGGAAAGTGGGCAATCGGTCGGATCTGGAGGTGTGAGGGTGTTGATTAACCACCGCTCCTTTGATGTGAGGCGAGGTCCTACTGTAGGGGGCAATAAACTGCATCTGTCGGGCTAGGTGATGGCCTGGGATCGGGCCAGACAATCGGGCAGGGAGGAAGAGGTTATCAAAAGGGCCTGTTCTATGAATGGGATGAAAGAGCGAGGGGGTTCAGCACGGGATGTGGCTCGGAGACAGGGTCGCGTTAGAGGTGCGTTTATGGCCCCGGCAGGAGAGATCGGGGGTTATCAGAGCGCGGGGGAATGCTTGCGAGGCCGGGGAGTGAGGGGGAGAGATGCGCAGGCTATTGGCAGTGGGCAGAGAGGTCATGACACACAAAATGGCTGCCACCTACGTGCATGATGGGGCCTAAAAGGGACAAGATGGCGTGGCCACTGTTTCGCGATTTTCACTCTACTGTCAACAGTGGCTGTGGTGCACATAAATGAACGCCGCTTATGTATACCTAATTTTAGTCATTTTCCACAGTCCCCAGTTTTTATCATAAGTTAGTTCATTCCTGTTCATGTCATAGGTGAGGATGTACAAGCTGACATTAGTTATATAATTCGCTTTGGTAGCCCGTATGCATTACAGGCAGGTGGAAATAATTCTGCTATCAATGTAGACAGACTCGTACATAACCATATGTAGTCAATGTGATGGGCGGGGAGGCAGTACATACAAAATTACATTAGTTTTGTCATACATTAGACCTGGAGATGGGGACATTACTTAGATGATGTAGGGGATTTCGTTCGAATACAAACATGATGTCATACAAAAATGTTCTGGCTGAATAAGGGCTATTAAGTACATTTCTTGTGGTCTGGACTCCGTGAGGATCAAAACTAGACAGCATGTTCATGTGTATGACTGGTGTTCTATAATCATCATGATACAGAGTTAACGCTTTCTTAGTTACCCATGTACAGTTGAAAGTGACCGATGTAAGGTTTCGAGAGTTCAATTGGGAGATAATCAATACAAAGTGGTTGGGAGAGGAATCCAACTTAATACAAGGGACAGTCAAGGGGTGGCAATGTTCAAAAAGGGTTCGTTTTCCCAGTGTCTTATTTACAGCGAGCCATCACTGGTAGGCTCTCATCGTTCTTCCTCTTTCGTTGGCACTGTTGAGCACCGGCGGTGGAGCTATGCGTCCAGCTCTACTTCAGATCTCGCGTTGCAGGGTGTGGCCATTCTTTGCTCTCGGACCACAGTCCTGTGTTTGTCCTGTTCCCTAACTAATCTATCATAGGTACCTTAGGCGGTGTACCCGCATTCCGTTCTTCCTTCGTGACAAACCCTATTCTATTTTTTGTGCTGTGTTTCTTCTCCAAGTCAAGTTAAAAAAAACTCCATAAAAAAGGGGGTGATGGGGGCGTGCTTTGGGAGGCCGAGGGAAGAGAGGGTGGAGTGGGATCAGATCTGAGACGGACCAAGGAGGGAGAAATTTCAAGCAAGTGGGCCCATCAGTGGGGCACAATGGGCTGGGACTTTCGGCACGAGCTCGTCAACATGCAGGGCTTCTGGACAGCCCTTCTTTCCTTCACTTTCCACGTTGAGAATGGTGCCTTGTCCCGCAACTCTTTGCTCTGTGGCTCCACCTTAGTCGAGGTCATAGATATTCCCCGATCTGCAGCCAGGCTGTGCGTCACGTCCGGCCCCTCTCCTCCGACGACTGCACGTTATCTTTAAATGAGTACAAAAAAAACAAGTCTTAGAGAACTGGCAGGGGAAGACGTTTACACACTTTAATTTCTCTCCCAACCCCAAGTAGTTGGGGAAACGTTTATTGGTCACGATAGGGTGGATGCTTTGTAATCCTTACATCGGTGTATGCTGTTAACTCATGCATCAATGCTGTAGGGCATGTCGGCAAGCATTTTTCTATTTTCAAACATCATGTCTGTCTGGTGTTCTACTTCTGTTATATTTGCGAACATGGCAAGAAGTCTGATATCTAAAATTTACATGGTTTATCGAATTCAAACCGGCTCCTCCAGTAGAGACTCGTGTTTGTCTAAAACAAATCCTGTTGAGCTATATGTTTCTTCAAGGTCTGCTAATTTATAAAAAGTGTGAAGTGCTATTATCATGGGTTTACAGCTACAGTCTTTAAGATTTTCTGGGACGGCTGGTACAGAACTGGGACCATTCTGGAAAAACGGGGACGTTTCGGACATTCTACTTTTGTGAAATGGGCGGTGGTAATCCGAATGATGAGGGTGGTGTTACTAAAGCACTAAAACAAAAGCCACTGACATATAGTTCCCTTTTAAGGGTCAGATTAGGGGACATCAGTCGTCTTACCTGTCCTTTCTTTCTTAGCCAATTAAGTTCCATCATTTTACAGAAAGGAGAGGTAGTAATATGGCAAAAATACGATCGTTTTGTTTCTGTCAATTTGTTCAAACACTGTCATGTCTAAAGCCAATTATACCTGTACCGGCGAGGTACAGTGTCGTCATTTATTCAAGAGGGAGCAAGGGAGCCCTCAGAGGGAGAGAGCGTCGTGCGCACCAAATAGGCTATTAGTACACGTACAACATAAAGAGAGAGAGAGAGAGGAAAAGCGTGTATAATCATAGGCTATTCAGTGCACACACATATAGAACGGTTCGGGTCAGTTTTACGTGTAAAAACACAAGCTGAGGGAAAACATTAATTCCTAGTTTACGTACACATGGATATCAGATAGGGCGCGACAGTACATACATCAAGTACGAAAACCTAAGACAAAACATAGAGCTATTTTTGGGCAAAAGGACTTTTTTTTTATGCGTGTTGCGTATTCTCAGTATTCCAATTAATTCATTTGGGGGTCGAGCTCTTTGTTCACCTTCCTTCCTAATAGTAGACAATTTATGTTGGTAACCTCGTTTCAAAAATACTTTTACTCCTTTTAATTGGTCGGACACCAGTCCAGTCGTGCTTATACTCACGGTGGGGTCTTCCAACATCTAGCAAATGATGATCCAAGCTGAGGTAAAGGAGGGGTGTCAGTCGGACGTGCGATGGTACAATTCTGACTTTTCTATGAGGGTGGAAGAAGAAGGGGTAAATCTAAAAAATAACAATATCCCTAATAGCTGGGCTGAGGGGGATTTTGGATGGACCCCAACCCGGGGTACTCTTAGCTTTTCTTATTTTGTCAGCACATAAATCGACTCACTGGTGCGCGTCATTTTGGGTGTACATTTGGGATATCGGTTGGGGTTGGGTTCGTCGTATTGAAATAAGCCTTCAAGTTTCTGGCGTAGGCCACTCTCCCATTCGCTAGCTCCAGAGAGAGTCGTTCCTAAGTAAGGAAAGTGCTATATTTTTATTCGTTTTTCACATGCAGGTACCATGTTCGGGCTTAATTTTCCTATCCCATTGACCGTTCGATCAACACCTCAGTCATACAAAAAGCATTCTTTCGTCAACCCAGACGTGCGCCACACATAAGCATTCATACGACACAAATCAGGGCCCATGCGCACATTCATACCATACAATTTTTCATGCTCCCAGAGATAGCTCCTACATATAATGTACCGTCTCACAGAGCTAGCCTATTTTCCTTGCGCAGGACACGGTGCGGTTTTAGGTCTTCTCCATACTTCAGCTGAAATTCCGATGTAACCTGCAGAAAAGAAAAGAGGGGGGGGGGGTGACAGCGTTCAAAGCACATCAGCGCGCATAAACACGAAAATGTTTTTACCTACCACGTACCTGACTTATCTTCTTTGGGATGCAGTACCTTGCATCTCGGCATTGAAGCCCAGAGGAACTGGTCTACTGTCCTATTCATAGATATATCTAAATATCAGGATCTTTACTTATTGCTTATGCTGCAGGAATGTAAAATACGACAGATCCTGACTATTCTTTTCGCATTATTTCTATGTACCACGTCTTTCTAATTTTTCATAACCAAAATTGCTTCATCTTACTTGCCCTTTATTTATTTGAGAATAGTAGCCTTTATTCGAGAACCTACCAATCTAAGTGACTGTTATGAGGCTGGTTCCACATATTTAAAAAAACTTTATTTGTGAAGATATCAGCATTCAAATACGGGCCTCCGACCATGTAGGCTGGTCACGGAGCAGGCGGGAAACGCATGGGGTAAGGAGACATTACACTGTAGTATAGAAGTAAGTAAAGGACGAGTTATTTAATTGAAAAACTAAACGCGACTAACGGTTGCAGGACCAGTGAAGGTTTATTTTATAGTTGGAAGCATAACTGGATTAGTTACAATAAAATCGTCCATACGTACACCATGGGCGAGTATCATCAATAACATTACTTCGAAGCTATAATAATACAATAATCAAAAATGACAAAAAAACACATCAATAGGGTTGTCCGCAGGCTCAGTCAGTACCCTTCCCCGCCCCCCGTGTGCACAAAGACCGCATACATATCCCATAACATCAATGTTTAAGCAACTAGAACGTCATAAGGAGTTGCAAGCCCCGCCTATACTGGCGCCATTTTGGTCGAGGCCGGGCGGGTTCAGAGTATAGTCCAAATGCCTCCAATAACAAGTGGTCGGACCAGAACCCCTTTCGGCAGTTCAAAAATTCCGTTAACGCCAGCAGAAGGGGCAGGCGGCATGAACCGCGACTTAAAGGTGAGGAAGGCAAAATCTTCCCTACCGGGTCACGCTGAGGTTCCACCGGAGCTGATCGAGTTGGCAGTCTACAGTGTCTCTTAGTAATTCGGACAAAAGCTGGCGTCAGCATGAGAGCACCACCATCTTGTGGCAACGTTGTGGCCACTCCAGAGAGCGGGACAGCAGGTGTGTCCCTCCACCGATGCGCCGAATCAGCATCTCCCACGGCACCAGTTGTGGACAAGGCGGCGGTCACCCGGTGCAGCGGCATATCCATGGGGGGGATAGTCGAGCAACAGTGGCGGTTGCCCCCACCGGAAGCCCGCGGGAGTCGAGGGCCAGGGAGCCGGCCGCCATCTTGTGAGTCCCGCAGCAGCCGCCTTTCACCACGGCCACCGGAGCGGGTCCCCCGGCCAGTCAACCGCGGGGGCCCGTTGAGTGGAACGCTAATGGCAATCTTAGTGTTGGAGAGGAACCTCTACCTGGAGGGGGAGGGGGGCCGTCTGCGCCACCTCTCCGCGGGTGCCCCACGCCATCTCCTGGCGTAGATATACAAAATGGCCGGACCCACGACCCTGAGTTTAAGAGTCTCATGCTCGATCGATTGAGCTAGCCGGGCCCGGCAACAGAAGAGGGTGCGGGGGGGGGAGGAGAGCCATCAGCAAGGCATCCCCCGCACGCAACTTGCTGGACACCACCTCTGGACGTCCTGGGGACGGGCCTTGGCGCGTGGTGTCACCTCCGGGATATTCGCACAAGGCCGCCACCGATGCTACCTCGCCGGCTGATGGCTTTTGTAGACTTTCTAAAGCCCAAAACCTACTAAAAAGCTGCCCAAAGTAGCCCAACATTGCTACTTTTAAGGAAGGAGGGACAGGAACCGAGTCAAGCAGACGGCGAATGTATTGGGATTGATGTTGCAGCTGGCTGCCATGTAAATAGTTGTATAATAAAACGTTTTAACATGTTACTTTGCTGGAGTGTTGTATATATTTATAATATTTGCATAGGGTTTGTCGTTATTTGGGCGGGGTGGGCGGCGGAGCCGAGCTGTCTTGCGGCCATCATGGCGTCGAGTTCGGCTCTTCTCACTAGTTTCATATTTCTCATGAGGGGTTGTTCCTAATGTTTCTATTTTAGCGAGGTCAAAAAGATCCCATCAGTGGCCTACTGATTTTGCTCGATTCCTTTTGTTTTTCCTAACGATTTTTATGTCATAGTTCGTTGCAACGATACAGCGGCTAATCCGCATTTTATATACATGTCCTTTTTATTAGGCGTGCCCTCCGGTGGAGCCGGATGATCTACCTCTAATAAACGGTCCGGGCTGAACCAACTACCAACAAACGGGGCAAAGATAGGCATGACGGGTTACAAAGGGGACAAACGTCTGCACTACCTATCCTTCACTATCCGCAAAGACTAAACAGAATATTGTGACTCTGTGCTTATTTGTGAATAGAGAATAACCCAAAGAGAACCAATTCCGAACGATCAATGTTCGGTCAAACAATCAATCAAATGAGGGATAAAAATAGGCACGACGGATTACAACGGGGGCAAAAGCCTGCGTTACCTATCCTTCACTATCTGCAAAGACTAAACAGAGTATTGCGACTCTGTGCTTGTTTGCAAATAGAGAATGATCCAAAGAGAACCAATTCCAAAACAGTAAATGCTTGGATAACAATCAATCAAATGGAGAGGGAAGCAGGCACGACGGATTACAACGGGGGCAAAGGCCTGCGTTACCTACCCTTCACTATCTGCAAAGAGAGAATACTCCTATTCTTCCCTGTTTGCAGACAGAGAATCTCTCAGAAACAAAGAAACAATCAAATGAGTAATACTAGTATTTTCAAACAATCAAACAATCAATTCGCAATTCGTCGTGTTACACGACCTTACCCGGACCGCATGAACAGTTTCTCGTCTTCCGCTTCCCGCGCCTGATCGTCCTCTATTCTTCGTAATTGCTGTGGCACTCCTGATGGTTCCAAGTCAGGACCGTAGATCACTCGAGAGAGGTCTGTTCAGAACCGGTGAAGTTCGGTTGATCGGCTGCCAGACGAGGGTCTATCAGGCAGGTGCACTTCCCGATCGTTGCAGTCGTTCACTCTGTCGTTGGGACCTCTCCCACTGGATCCACGTGTCACTGATGGGCCCCACGTTTGGGACGCTAATTGTAAAAAAGGCAGGGCCGATGTCGACCAAGAACTTTCAGTGTTTGCCCGGCGATAGTCGCCTCTCATACCATTCAATATTACCAAACAAAGAGGCAGGCGCTGGAGACAGGAAGGCAGGAAACAGGAGTTTATTCCGACGGAGCAGAACACGTCAAATCAGACAACAGGGTATCTTCTCGAGGTGCTCTAACCGCATCTCTGAGGCCTGGCCTCTTATACACAGGTTTATGGCTTTATTACATACATTGCACCCGTAATGTTTCTTTGAAGGCCAGGAAAGACATCCTCGGAATCCCCGGTCCAGGCCCGTTCCCACACACATCTACAGTAGAGTTCCCACCCCGACCTCAGCATGTGGTGGTTATCGCGCAGCTGGACATTCCGCTGGGAACGGGAAAGTGGGCAATCGGTCAGATCTGGAGGTGTGAGGGTGTTGATTAACCACCGCTCCTTTGATGTGAGGCGAGGTCCTACTGTAGGGGGCAATAAACTGCATCTGTCGGGCTAGGTGATGGCCTGGGATCGGGCCAGACAATCGGGCAGGGAGGAAGAGGTTATCAAAAGGGCCTGTTCTATGAATGGGATGAAAGAGCGAGGGGGTTCAGCACGGGATGTGGCTCGGAGACAGGGTTGCGTTAGAGGTGCGTTTATGGCCCCGGCAGGAGAGATCGGGGGTTATCAGAGCGCGGGAGAATGCTTGCGAGGCCGGGGAGTGAGGGGAGAGATGCGCAGGCTATTGGCAGTGGGCAGAGAGGTCATGACACACAAAATGGCTGCCACCTACGTGCATGATGGGGCCTAAAAGGGACAAGATGGCGTGGCCACTGTTTCGCGATTTTCACTCTACTGTCAACAGTGGCTGTGGTGCACATAAATGAACGCCGCTTATGTATACCTAATTTTAGTCATTTTCCACAGCGCGCTAGTGGTATACCGGCCCGAGAGGTCGTGGTGGTTTCCAGCAAGTGTCATGGGGTAGAGGACGTGGTGCGTTTCCTCAGAACGAACGTTCCTTTCCCCCGCAGAATTCTATGAATTGTTTTGATCAACAGAACATTGCGTCTGGTCAGTCGACTCAGTACTATGCTGATGACTATTATGTCGAGAGTGAGGGTGCTGACTATAATGATTGCTAGGACAGCCACGGACAAAGAGAGGGAGTAGTGTCGGTTCCAGTAGATCAGAGTGGGCCTTATGTTGCAGTAGTTACATCAGGTGAGGTAGCACCTTTTCTTGTGGATACCGGTGCAGTGAGGAGTTCTATCATGCACTCTACACTCCCTGGCGCACCTTTGTCTGGCTTAACGAATGTTTTGGTAGGATTCTCTGGCGCCCCAGTTCGTAATCCAGTTTCTAGTCCCTTGTCTCTTTCTATAGGGCCTTGTGAGTTGGAAGCACCACTCATTTTAACGACAGGTTGTGGTGAGAATTTGTTGGGTTTGGATTTGTTGAAAAGGTTGAATGCAACATTACATTGTTCTCCTTCGGGAGTACAGCTTACATTGGGTAAGAAAGTGATCTCTCCGATGTATTTGTCTAAAGATCGGCTTCCACCGGAATTGCGTTCTCTCCCTGATACTCTTTGGGCTACTGGTCCTAATGATGTGGGTCTTTTGGAGATTCCACCTTATGTTGTAACGCTTAAAGCAAATGTTAAATTGCCACGTCTTCCCCAATATAGGATTTCTAGCGATGGTGAAAGAGCGCTTTTAGCAATCATTTATGATTTGATTGAGAAAGGTGTGATTGAAGAAACGAGAGGTAATGTGTGTAACAGTCCCGTTTTGCCTGTCCTGAAGCGCACTGACTCTTCTCAGCCACCTGTCTACAGGTTTGTGATCGATCTTCGAGAGGTTAAGAAGATTGTGGTGCCACAGTTTCCTGTTGTTCCGGACATTACTGAGAGAGAGAGAAAAACTCTGTTTATTTAGACCTTAATCTTTAAAACCAAATCGAGTAAAATTCAGGGTATTATACATAATTAATTATTAGTAAAGCAATGTACAACTTTTGTTAAAATCTTTAAAAAGTATAAAACATACAGTACGTCTTCTTAAAAACTAAATCGTCGTGGACATTTAAAATTAAGGCTAATCATTATCTTCAGCAGACCACCATTGCTGTAAGGGGATTAAAAGATATTAAAACCCAACGCACTTGTCCCGCCCAGGTTACTCTTCTTCTTTTATTGTATACAGACTAGCTGGGGTTTCTCATTACACTTCTTTGAGCTTTCCCCTGACCGTTTGATTTATTTCTTTCAGGTAGTAACCCAGGGCTATGGCTATATCTAAATATTCAATTTTTAGCACTAAATTGATTGCTTGGGCTCTCATTCTTGTATCATATTTTCTGAAAATGGGTCGCAGAATCCGTTTTCTCATTTCAACATACATGAAACAATCAAGGAGAATGTGCATTATCTCACACTTAGTCCCCAAACCGCACTTGCATAAACCATCAGGGTACACCATTTCTGCCGTGACTTTTTCCTCCACACGCCAGGGGATGATGCCAATTCTCATTTTTAAAATATCCCACCTAAAACCATAGTTCGGGAGTGCATCTAGGTATGGGTATCCTGTATCGGTTTCCCATATTTCTATCATGTTTTTTACCGATTTTTTGTTTCTTAGATAACCTAAGTCCTGCAACCTCGAGTGTTCCCTTCCTTGTGCTCTAAGTGTCGCTTTTGTAAAAACTGCTTCTAAGGGGTTTTGGGTTGTACCCACGTCTAGGCAACAAATTGTCTCTTTTATCTTCTTTTTTGCCTCAGCTGCCCATCTTAGATTGCTATGTAGTATTTCCTTACTACACCAATGTGACACCTTTTGAGTTTCCTCTAGAGATTGACGTTTCCAAAATCTCGCCACCGCCATTCTGGACTGGGTATTCCACCCTATCAATCCTGTTTCCAGTCTAATTGCCTGAAGCATGGCTGACTTTGGCAATGACAGTAGCGTTTTTACAGCTTTACCTTCCTCCCGATTCCAATCCCCTTTACCGCTAAAGAATAGGACCTCTGCCCCATATAAAACTTGTGGGGGGACCATGGCTGAAAAGGCTTTTAACATAGTTTTATGTGACATATCTCCATAGATGTTATTACATTTTTTCAAACCATAAATAGAAGAAGAAGCTTTTGCATTTTGGTTTCTACTTGTTTGTTCCATTTTAAGGATGATTCGAACCATAGGCCCAGATATTTATATTCTTTTACTATTTCTAATTTAGTTTTATCTAGATACCAGCAGAAGCTCTTTGGCTTTTTACCAAGACACATAACCTTTGTTTTATCCATATTTACTATTAGCAGTTTACTCTTGCAGTATTCGTTAAAGGCATTTACAGCCTGATTCATCAAGCTAAATTGCACTCGCAAAGGGCAAGATTCTCAGAATCTTGCCTTTTGCGAGTGCAATTTTTGCATTTGGGATTCATCATCCCAAATGCAAAAATCGCTATTTAAGAATTCGCATATTTGCGAGGAATTGGATTTAAGGAATCTCTAATAGAGATTCCTTAAATGCAATTCATCAACCAAATAGAAATAGCGAAATCGCAATATTTGGTCTCAATTTACCACCAGGTCTGACTTGGTGGTAAATTGCGTAAATAGTGTAAAAAGCATTTTAGTGCATTTTTTTCTTTTGCATGTTACACACACACATGTCCTTTGGACATGTGTGTGCGCAACACCTGTTCAAATGTGCATTTTAGGGGTGCTACAGGGTGTCCTTTGGACACCCCTGGCACCCTTAAAATCGCTATCTGATTTGCGAGTAGCAAATTGCTATTCGCACATGAGGGATACTCCCTATTCATTCCTATGGGCCTTTTGGCCCGTAGGAATGAATGGGGAGTTATTCCTTTTTTTGCGAGTAGCAAATTGCTACTCGCAAATAGAGAACATGTAGGAATCGCTATTTATTTAGCAATTCCTACATGAATACCGTTTTGCGTGTCCTCAATAGCGAGTCGCTATGATTCGCTATTAGGGCCACGCAAAACGGCCCCTTGATGAATCAGGCTGTTAATTTCCTCTGTAGCCCCAACTCTGTCTGGTCTGTAATGACGAGATCGTCTGCATACAATAAGCAGGATACTTTCTTACCACTCATTCTGGGGCTAGCACTCTTCTCCACCTCCAATACTACTGGCAAATCTGCATGGAAGATTGAAAATAGTAGGGGAGCTAACACGCAGCCCTGTCGGAGACCATTGTCTATAGCTATTTTCCTTGTGAGTGCCCCCTGTGTATCTTTTACTACTTGGGCCCAGTTTCCTCTATGTAGTTCTTTTAATATCACTAGTAGGTCAGTTGGGATATCATATTTAATCAGGGACTCCCAAAGTTTCCCGCGATCCACTGAATCGAAGGCTGCCCGGAAGTCGACAAAGCAACAGAACAAGTTTCCCCTTTGTACTGCTTTGCTGACTATGATTCCTGCTTCAGCTGCCTGGTTTTCGGTTATAGATCTGAAGAATGCGTTTTTCAGCATTCCAATTGCTGAGGACAGTAGAGATATTTTTGTCTTCTCTTTAGGAGGCCGCAGCTTCCGGTTTAAACGCGCTCCTCAAGGCTATTGCGAAAGTCCTTCCATTTACAGCCAGGCCTTGAAAACTCATCTTGATACTCTTGTGTTGCCTGCTGGTACTGCTCTTATTCAGTATGTTGACGATTTATTAGTGACTGCTGATGATGAGGAAACTTGTAAAGAAGCTACTCTTTCTTTGTTACGACATTTGTCTGACTTGCATCATAAAGTGTCACCTTAAAAGTTGCAGTATTGTCGCCAAGAGGTGACCTACTTAGGTCATCTCTTGTCGAAGGAGGGAAGAAGGTTGACCCCAGAACGAATTCAAGCGATTGCTCAAATGACTGTGCCACGTCCGCAGAGAGAGGTACGTGCTTTTCTGGGTATCACGTCGTATTGTAGACAATGGATTCCGAATTTTTCTTTGTTGGCAAAACCTCTGTTGGCATTAACTTGTAAGGATATACCGAACCCTCTTCCTTGGTCTGACGATTGTCAGAAAAGTTTTTCTTAGTTGCGTGATGTGCTGTGTTCTGCTCCAGTGATGGGTACTCCTGACTACAGTAAGCCTTTTACACTCTATGTCCACGAGAGAGAGGGTTGTGCCTTGTCAGTTTTGACTCAACAATTCTGTGATAAGCAGCGTCCATGTGCGTATTTCTCGTCGACTTTAGATCCGGTAGCTAGAGCGTTGCCAAGTTGCTTGAGAGCTACAGCGGCAGCGGCTGTTTCTATCCGACAGTCTGCTGGATTGGTGATGGATAATACGTTGGTTGTGATGGTTCCACATGTAGTGGATACTTTATTAAATCGAACCAAGACTCAGCACCTTACTAGTGCGAGGTTGTCGGGTTATGAGTTGACACTTTTGGCTAGTCATGTGCACATCAAGCGGTGTAATGTATTGAATCCAGCAACATTGTTGCCGATTTCTGTGGATACAGATGGTCAGGAACAGCATGATTGTTTTTTGAGGACGGAAGAGGAAACGAAGGGTAGAGTCGATCTGAAAGACACTCCTCTTTCGGATCCTGATGGTACGCTATGGGTTGATGGATCCTGCTACAAGCTTCCAAATGGTGATACAACTGCAGCATATGCCGTGATGACATTATGTACGATTGTTGAAACTGCACGAGTGAGCTATAATTCGGCGCAGGCAGCAGAATTGATTGCATTAACGAGAGCGTGTATTTTATCTGAGGGAAAGAGAGTGAATGTGTATACCGATAGTCAGTACGCGTTTGGTGTGGCACTGTCGGGATTGAAAGCAGCGCAAGAACACGCAAGCGCCACTAACCTGACACTGATGCCCGCAGAGACGATAGATGATAGTCCTCCCCACTCCGTACTGCACAAAACCCAACAATGGAATAACTCCACTATTTGAATATGTACAGAAAGGGGCCGGGAGGTGGTGTAGCAGCAGGGGTCTGGCACTTCTGGTATCGTCTGGATGATAACCCACGAGGTCACTGGTATTAGAACTCTGCAGACAGAGGAGAGGACAGAGAATAATTATCACTACCACACCCGTTGCTGTCTGCACTGATGTTTCCCCCCTAGATTCTGCAACTCACCAGCTTCTCCCCCCATGTATCCAAAACAGGAATCCATAAAGATACTCTGCACGTTTGCAGATATGTTGCCAGAAATACGGAGAAGTTAACTTCACTTCTCGACTTACACACACTACTAAGGTGTAGGTGAAAGATATGAGGGCTGATGACATTCGGCGTTAATTGACACGCTTTTTGTAAACCATAATGCTCCTTATGTAAAGTTTTAGCCCAATATATAGATAGCGTCGATAGACGCTGACAGTACTTTGTAACCCCAATAGTATTGAAACAATAATGAAAAATGCTCCGGAACTGAGCCAAACTATATCAATGCTTAACAAGGCAAACAATAGTAGGAGGCGAGCCCGCTCTCCTTCGGTATACTTGCGAGACAAAACACGGCTTGCAACGATGCTTCCTCTGGAACTCTGACCGCGCTGGCTCTTCGTCGGCGCTGACTTCAGGAAGGTAAACTGACCACGCTGGCTCTTCGTCGGCGCTGTCTTCAGGAAGGTAAACTGACCACGCTGGCTCTTCGTCGGCGCTGACTTCAGGAAGGTAAACTGACCACGCTGGCTCTTCGTCGGCGCTGACTTCAGGCATACAACTTCCGGAAGAACAAAGTATCAGCTACTGCGAGAATCCGGATCAAGATTGACAAGCCCCGTTATGTTCAGGAGGTGGAGCTTATATAAGGTCCTCCCATTGACTCAACCCCCAGCGCCGGATGGCCTTCTGGGACTTGTAGTTTTTCCCTACGGGGCGTTTCGCATGGAAACTGGTGCATGCGGCTGTGTGGGCGGTGGCGATCGTTACAGAACCCCCTCTCGAGGACCGCCGTCCCGGCGGTCGGCCGGGTTTACCGGGAAACAGCTTATGGAACCGTACCACCAAGTCGGGACAATGTAGATTGGCCACAGGCTCCCAGGTCCTGTCCTCAGGGCCAAAACCTTTCCAATCCACCAGGTACTGAATCCTGCCGCGTACCAAGCGTGAATCCAGGATGGACTGCACCTCATACTCTTCATGTCCTTCAACCTCCACAGGCCGGGGACGTTCAGGCAATCTCACGCTCGTAAGACAAGGACGTAAGAGCGACACATGGAACACAGGATGGACTGTCCACGAAACAGGCAACAAGAGTTTCATGGCCACTGTATTTATGACCTCACAAATCCCATAAGGACCCACATATTTAGGCTTCAATTTCGTAAGACCTTTCAGATGCAGATTGCGCGTTGAAAGCCAGACTTTGTCCCCTACCTTATACTCAGGTTCCGGGGAACGCCTTCTATCAGCAAAACACTTCTGGGCTATCTGGGCCTCTTTCAGATTGTTTCGAGCCTCGATCAATATTGCCCTAAAATGAGCATGGTGTTCATGGATTGCAGGCACCAAGGATTCCGCCGGCCACTCAAATGGAAGCATGTTCGGGTGAAAGCCGTAGAGGCAAAAGAACGGAGAACATCCCAGAGTGGAATGTACCGCGTTGTTATAGGCGAATTCCGCTAACCACAAAAGGACGGTCCAATCAGAAGTGTTTTGCAACGAAAAACAACAAATTTATTGTTCAAGGGTCTGATTCAGACGTTCCGTTTTACCGTCCGATTGCGGATGATAACTAGACGAAAGACGAGCATCTATCTGCAGGATGGTACATAGGGCCTTCCAAAAACGAGAAGTGAATTGTGTTCCCCGATCTGTGATTGACACACTCGGTAATCCATGTGGTCTCACTATGTGTTGCAGGAAGACTCTTGCTAATTCACTGGATGAAGGCAGACCTGGTAAAGAGATGAAATGTCCCATTTTTGTGAGATGATCTACCACCACCAGAATGACTGTCTGTTTCTCACAAGGGGGCATCTCCACTATAAAATCCATAGACAAAGTATGCCATGGTTTGGGAGGAATCGGTAATGGCTGCAACAGTCCTGGTGGTTTGATATGACTGGCCTTTCCCTGGGCACAGATCGCACAGTTCTTGACATACTCCTTAGTATCCGCTCGGACGCTAGGCCACCAAAAGGATCGTTCCACAGTAGCGGTGGTCTTGTGAATGCCCATGTGTCCCCCTAACACAGAATCGTGTGCCCATTCCAAAACTTTGCGTTGCAACACAGTTTGGGGTATATACAAGGCATGATGATGATACGCTAACTGATCTTTCTCGCACCGGTTAGCACGCTCTTCTTGTACCCAAGATGTAATGTCCAAGTCTGTTAGGGAGACACGGACGTCTTCTAAAAAGTCATCGGAGGTGACTAAGGCAATAGAATTGTCTGAATGTACAGTCCCCTTAAGAATGGAAGGGGGTTCAGAGGGAACAGCTATTTCCTCATCATCCAGCCTGGATAGCGCATCCGCTTTCCCGTTGCGGGTCCCGGGTCTATACTTGATCACAAAGTCAAAGTCTGAGAAAAAGAGGGTCCACCTCAGTTGACGAGGCGTCAAGGCCTTTGCTGTTTTTAAGAACAGCAGATTACGATGATCTGTGAAGATCTCCACGGTATGTAGTGCCCCTAGGAGGTAATGTCTCCATTCTTCACATGCTCTCTTGATGGCTAGGAGCTCTTTGTCGGTGATGGTATAATTTACTTCACAAGCTGTGGGTTTCTTGGAATAGTACGCCACGGGGTGAAGCTGACCGGTGGTAGGGTGCCGTTGTGACAGGATTCCACTGAGGGCGTACTGGGATGCGTCCGTTTCTAACACGAAAGGCATCTTCGGGTCGGGATGCCGAAGAATGGGAGCCTGGGTAAACCTCTCTTTAAGGAGTTGGAATGAGTTCTCGGCTTCCTCTCCCCATGTGAAAGGGACATTTTTTCTCAAAAGGGCACTGATAGGATGTATGATCTTTGAGAAATCTTGAATGAATCGTCGATAGTAGTTGGCAAAACCAAGAAAACTCTGTACCGACTTAACATTCCGTGGCGTTTTCCAAGTTAGGATAGCATTGACCTTACTCATGTCCATACGAAACCCCTGAGCATCGATTACGTATCCCAAAAAGGCAACTTGTTGAACATGAAACAGGCATTTCTCCAACTTGGCACACAGAGAGTTTTGTTGTAGCCGTTCCAATACAGTTCTCACATGTGTGATGTGGTCTGACAGAGACGTAGAATATATCAATATATCGTCAATGTAAACCACACAAAAGGACTCCAAACACCCCCTTAACACTTCGTCCATAAAGAACTGGAAGGCGGCAGGGGCGTTGCAGAGGCCAAAGGGCATTACCCGATATTCGTAAAGGCCAAACTTAGTTCTGAATGCAGTCTTCCACTCGTCCCCCTTCTTCACACGGACTAGATGGTAAGCCCCGCGGAGATCAAGTTTGGTGAAGTAGCGTGCTCCTTTCAACTGATCCATCAAAACAGGAATCAGGGGCAGAGGGTAACGGTTCTTGATGGTTACTCTGTTTATGGCTCGATAGTCGATGCAAGGCCGCAACTCATCGCAATCCTTCTTGGGTATAAAGAATATGGGCGAAGAAGCAGGAGAAGTGGAGTGTCTTATAAACCCGGACGCCAGATTGTCCTCTATGTAGGTCTTTAGATGTTGTGTCTCTTTTTCCGTCAGGGCATACACCCGGCTGCAAGGGATATCCGCACCCGGAATGAGATCTATCCGGCAGTCGTAGGTGCGATGAGGGGACAATTGGGTGGCCTTTTGTTTGTCAAACAAGGCGTGGAATTCACGGTACTCTTTAGGTAAGACCGTAGCACAGCAAAAGGAATCAACGGAACATGCACCAGATAAATAAGCAGCGGGTGAAGGAGTAAGTGGGACTTCATGTGTTATTCCTTCATGACAATGTTCCTTACAATATTCTAAAGTCATATTGACTGTCTGAGATGACCAGCTTACCATAGGGTCATGCAGCGTGAGCCAGGGCATACCCAGAATGAGACGGAACTGCGGGGCGTCTATGAGGTCAAACTGGATGTACTCACAATGATCCTCTCCTATTCTCATTAATAAAGCAAGCGTATGGTACGTTACAGGACCTGATGAAAGTACAGTACCATCCACTGCTTTAACAGTTTCAGGAGTACGTTTCTTTTCACAAGGGATACCCATGCGAAAGGCATATTCTTGGTCGATATAGTTCCCCGTAGCCCCCGAGTCTAACAAGGCATCCACTCTTAAGGTGTCCTGATTAGCTACCAATAAAGAAACCCTCATGTTCATATGAGCTACTGCAGGGTGAAGGGTATTAGCCACATAAGGGGAGACCATGTTCGGTGGTCGTCTCAAATCAGAGGTCTCGATCTGATCCGAGACCTTCAGTTTTCCGTCGGCTCACTTGAGTTAAGAGCAGCCTGTACTCGGGGAAGGGAATTCCTCCCCGGAACATAATTCCTGGCTCTACAGTCATTGATGAAATGCCCACCTTTGCCACAATACAGGCAAAGTTTGAGTCTCCGACGCCTGTCCCTTTCTTCCCGGGTGAGAGGACCACGGATTCCCCCGATTTGCATGGGTTCCGGTCCTTCTGGTGTCTTTACTTTTTCATCATTCCCCTGCCGGGGTTTAACCAAGGGATAGGAGTATCTATAGTCTCCCCTGTTTCTATCCCCTTTCCTTTCCAGCAACCGGTGATCCAGTTGGACGGTCAGGTCTATTAATTCCTCACACGTAGAGGGCAATTACACTACTTGTGCTAATACGTCCTTCAATTCTCCCCGTAAGCCTTGGTAAAAGAAAGAAATCCGTTTCTGAGCCGGCCAGTCTGTTTCTACGATAAGGCGGTTAAACGTAGTTATATATGACAACAGATCCTGGGATCCTTGTCTTAAGGTCATCAATTCACGATCTAGGGACAACATATGAGACTTCTTGTCAAATAATTTACGTAGTTCCAGGCAGAAGTCGGAGAAATCATGCAAAACAGGGTCATTTTTTTCCAGTAAGGGGATGGTCCAACTGGACGCATTCCCTCCCATGTAGGACATCATGAAGGCGGTTTTGGAAGCCTCATCCTGAAAAACCGCAGGCTTACACAGGAAATGAAGACGACATTGATTCAAAAATGTCTCAAATTTTCGAGGGTCTCCATAAAACCTTTCGGGAGGAGCTAGAGGTATTCCCTGATTCTGGATTATATGGACCGTAGGATTTGTGTCTGTGGAAGTGGAAGTGGGAGGGGCCGCAAACGAACCCCCTGGTTGGAAGGAAGACGGCGGTTGCAAGGTCGCTGGCCTAATCAACGGTTTTGCAACCGGTTCCTTATGCGCAAGATCAGACATCTCTCTACGTAAGTCGGAGACCTCTTTGTATAAGGCCTGGTTCTCTGCATGAGAGGTTTGAACTTCTTGTTGTAGTTCAGTAAAGCTCTCCAACAAGGAAGTAAGAATGGTATTGGTATCCATCGTCTAGGCTGGGCCGTATTCTTGGGCTTGTCAATCTGTCGGGATTGAAAGCAGCGCAAGAACACGCAAGCGCCACTAACCTGACACTGATGCCCGCAGAGACGATAGATGATAGTCCTCCCCACTCCGTACTGCACAAAACCCAACAATGGAATAACTCCACTATTTGAATATGTACAGAAAGGGGCCGGGAGGTGGTGTAGCAGCAGGGGTCTGGCACTTCTGGTATCGTCTGGATGATAACCCACGAGGTCACTGGTATTAGAACTCTGCAGACAGAGGAGAGGACAGAGAATAATTATCACTACCACACCCGTTGCTGTCTGCACTGATGTTTCCCCCCTAGATTCTGCAACTCACCAGCTTCTCCCCCCATGTATCCAAAACAGGAATCCATAAAGATACTCTGCACGTTTGCAGATATGTTGCCAGAAATACGGAGAAGTTAACTTCACTTCTCGACTTACACACACTACTAAGGTGTAGGTGAAAGATATGAGGGCTGATGACATTCGGCGTTAATTGACACGCTTCTTGTAAACCATAATGCTCCTTATGTAAAGTTTTAGCCCAATGTATAGATAGCGTCGATAGACGCTGACAGTACTTTGTAACCCCAATAGTATTGAAACAATAATGAAAAATGCTCCGGAACTGAGCCAAACTATATCAATGCTTAACAAGGCAAACAATAGTAGGAGGCGAGCCCGCTCTCCTTCGGTATACTTGCGAGACAAAACACGGCTTGCAACGATGCTTCCTCTGGAACTCTGACCGCGCTGGCTCTTCGTCGGCGCTGACTTCAGGAAGGTAAACTGACCACGCTGGCTCTTCGTCGGCGCTGTCTTCAGGAAGGTAAACTGACCACGCTGGCTCTTCGTCGGCGCTGACTTCAGGAAGGTAAACTGACCACGCTGGCTCTTCGTTGGCGCTGACTTCAGGCATACAACTTCCGGAAGAACAAAGTATCAGCTACTGCGAGAATACGGATCAAGATTGACAAGCCCCGTTATGTTCAGGAGGTGGAGCTTATATAAGGTCCTCCCATTGACTCAACCCCCAGCGCTGGATGGCCTTCTGGGACTTGTAGTTTTTCCCTACGGGGCGTTTCGCATGGAAACTGGTGCATGCGGCTGTGTGGGCGGTGGCGATCGTTACAGGCACACAGTTTTGGACGCTTGTGGAAAGAAAGAGGATTTCTCACATCGCATGGGACTAAGATCCAACATGGACAGTTGGTGAATGAGCTTCTTGAGTCACTTACTTTGCCGAAGCAAGTTGCGATTGTGAAGTGTTGTGCTCACCGGAAGGTTACGGATGATGTTGGTCGTGGTAATGCGTTTGCGGATGAAGTTGCGAAAGAAACAGCGAGAAATGTGATGAGTCGAATGTATGTTGCAGGCCCTGCGAGATGGATTGGTGCAGCTGGAATGTGTGAAGATACGATTGAGAGTGTGAAATCAATCCAGGCTGAAGCTACTGAAAAAGAAAAGAGCGTGTGGAGAGAAACTACGGGTAGATTGGATTCGACTGGTTGTTGGGTTGAGTTATCAGAACACCAAAGATGGATGTTGCCGGATGCATATGTGCTTGCGGTGGTTACGATGGCACATGGGTTGTCTCACATTAGTGCAAAAGGAATTTGTAAGTTGTTGGCTCCAGTGTGGGAGAATGGTGGGATTCCCAAATGTGCGGAGAATGTGGTCAAGAATTGTATGGTGTGTCTGATGTTTAATCCTGGTAAGGGAACTCCAACTCCAGCTGGTCACTTTGCGCCTCCTCCGACGTATCCCTTCGAGGTTCTGCAATTGGATTTTATCCACATGGAAAGATGCAACAACCTGAAATACGTCCTTGTAGTTGTTTGTGCCTTTTCTAGATGGGTAGAGGCATACCCCCTAAAAGATAATACTGCCTCGCCCACAGCTAAAGTCTTGCTCAAAGAATATTTCCCTAGGTTTGGGTTGCCAAGGATGGCGTGGAGTGATAACGGAAGTGAGTTTGTGGGGAAGATCATGAAGAGAGTGTGTGAGGGTTTGGGCATAAAGCAAAAATTCCATGCTGCAAATCATCCCCAATCAGCTGGATTAGGGGAATGTTACAATGGCACTTTGAAGCTAAAGATAGCCAAAATTCAGGCGAGTTCTGGTCTCCAATGGCCCGATGCTTTGCCGTTGGCACTATTGTCAACTAGAACTACAGTGCATTCCCGAATCGGACTTAGTCCATATGAGATTGTTTTTGGTCGACCGGCAAATGTGTGGGGAGTGCCGAGACCAACAACATTTAGTGATATTGACTATCCTGTGTTGGTGGACTATTTGTATGACCTAACGGCTAAATTGCGTGTCTTGCATCAACAGGTTCACAATAACCTGCCACCAGCCTCTGTGGACCCAGGTCACACCATCAATCCTGGTGACTGGGTCCTCATGAAGAATTTTCAACGGACCAAGAACGACCAGCCACGCTGGACAGGCCCTCACCAAGTGTTGTTGTCCACAAGAATGTCCGTCAAAGTTTTTGGGAAGAAGAATTGGATCCACGGCGTATACTGTAAGAGGGTACCTTTACCCCTGCCGTACGACCAGTGGGTCCTCGAAGGTATTGCAGACACCGAGACTGAAAGGCTGCCGAAGTTCACCCCGTTCAGCGACGCTGAGTCGGTATGGAGAGGGTCTGAGAAAGAAGATGATGATGTCTTACAAGCAGCTGTGCCTTCATCTTTGAGATTGGACACCACCGAGCCTGAACTGTAGTTTCAAAACCAGACAGAGCCTGGCAAAAACCGCTATAATTTACGACCTAGAAATGAGGGACAAATAAAGAGCAAATAATTCCTTTTTGGTTTTTAGAACTGCACTCTCTCAGCCAAGAAACTGTTTTGATCTTTTTTTCTTTTCGCAACCGCCATCCGGGTTCAGCTGTAGGGTCGCGGTGTAAAGACTTGGGATTGCAGCCGTGTAGACACAAGGTCGACGGTTCTGGTCGGTCTTAGGGCGTTCCCTGGACTGACAGAAGCACTCCTAAGCAGAAGAAAACCAACCGCCGCGAACAGCCCAGTTAGAGGATGGAGTTTTTTGAGACCGAGAGAGCTGCTGAGAAAATGAACTTTAAGATGAAACTATGTAGAGTAATGTATAGCAAATGTTTACTGATTGCATGTATTCTGATGTTCTTTAGCATGACGTTAACGTTGGTGGGTTGGATTGTTTTTTCTACTCAATTGACTTCTGCACCAATTTCCCAACCTACGACCTTTCCTACTACTACTTCTTTGCATTCTTTTCATATCTTACCTGAACACGAGCAGATTAGAAGGTCAGAATTTGTACATAACACATTCGTACAGTTACTGCATCAACATCAGTTGGTGGTGAACACTACTAATTGTTGGGTGTGTGGTCTGATGCCACATACTACAGATAGAGTTGTCCCCTATCTGATCTTACCGTTTAGTCAGAATGGGTCGTTATGGGCTTTCCAGACAATGTTCATTTATGCCCTGGAAGTCTAACCTCTGCATTCCATGAGAGATAACTTGAGAAATCAAGCCTTGGTGAAGGGAGTTATGAATATGAGAAGAGATATCAATACATACAGGACTATTCCCAAGGAAGAGTAATCGGCTTATGTTGGATGGAACACGACCGGATACAGTGTTAGTCTGAGTGAAAAGCAGAAACGAAAGAGGTCACCTCCGATTTGGGTCGTACCCCACCGAGGTCATTTTTGTCTGCAAGGTAATGGCAAAAATCCGAAAGCTCAGCTGGGGAAGAGTGTTTGTACTCAGACGTATGTTTTTACGTCTCAATCTTCCCCGCCGTTTTTGGCAGCTAAGGGCACGTATTTTGTTTGTTACAACCGAGCATATACATGGTTGCCCCCTGATATTTCAGGAACGTGTTATGTTGGATACTTGTTGCCTCCTACGTACACTGCTGCCGCAGATTACCACAAGACAAGAGTTGTTAGAGGTGTCTTCGGTCGGGAAGATACCGCTGGACAGGAAGTGGGAGACTTCTTTAAGGGTTTCTTACCGTTTTGGGGACCTATGGCTAACAGTAGAGGCTTACGACAATTAACGAGAGTGGTTGAATCCACCATAAACGAAACTGCCGGTGCCCTTAGTAATCTGACAGCTGAGCTTCAAGCGGATCGCCTTATGATGTTACAGAATCGTATGGTTTTAGACGTCATACTCGCAGATCGAGGTGGAGTATGTAAAGTGATCCAATCGAGTTGCTGCATTTTTATCCCAGATAATGCTCCGACGGTATACGAGGCCATTTCCAGGTTACATAAGATCTCCGAGTCTATACATGTGGACGAAGGAGATTGGTCGTTAACTGGATGGTTTTGGGGACTGTTATCCATTTGGGGAAGGAAGATTCTGATGATCATTGGTGCGGCTCTAGCGGTTCTTTTCTCATGTTGTCTATGTGTGCAGTGCGGTCCTGCCATATGTGGCCTTTGTGCTACTACGTGTGTTAGGAGACCGCCTGTCTCGAGAGATGCACAGAGAAACAAGATAATGGTTCAACAGCACCTTGGTGATCTAATGAGAATTGACATCGATTCAGATATAGACTAAGTAATTGCCTATGTAAGGGCAAAAGGAGGGTCTGAGTTTCCGTGAATTCTGAACCCGTGTTTTAAATGTCATGGTTCCGTTACGATTTTGGTAACAATGAACCGTAACTAATGAGTTCGGCAAGTACGAGTGTTTTCGCCATGTTACACGCAAGGATTCACAGTGTATTTGAAGATTCCGTTCTGAACAATGGTTTCCATTTTGTGCAAGGCAGCCATTTTGTGGTTGCCCTCACATAGGCCGATGACTACAGTTGAATGAGTCTTTAAGACCCGTGCCCTTTTGCTGGGGTTTGCGCTGACTTTTGCATGACCCAAAGGTGAACTGACCTCGTTGCCTGAAGCCGACCCTGCTGAGCCAGTTCTTGCCCGCTAGCTGATCAAAACTAAGATCAGAGCACAGGACATCGTAAAGTTTTACTACACACAAATATGCCTTATCCTACTCTCACCTGTTTCTGTTTCTTTCTTTATGGTCTATTTATGATATGGGTTGTGGCCTTTTTATTATGGGTTCGTTCGACCTGTCTAAAGAAGAATGTTGGGTTTGTCCACTGATTGATCATGGGCCGGGCAATTGAAAAGTGGGTTTTACCGTCATTCGATACCTTTGGTGTGAATACATGTGATTGGACAGTTCGTAAATGTTAGGTATTTGTCTGGAATGTGATTTTTGGCATAAAAAGGGATGACTTGCTTTGTAAAATTGAGCAGTCTCCTGAGAACTCATACCGTGATGATTTCTAGGACTTCTGTTACTGGCTGCAGTCAATAAATTCGATCTTTGACGTCACCAAGAAGAGTCCCGTGTCTCTGTATTCTAAGACAGGTGAACCCGAAGACTTTGGGCGTGCCCCTGGCGCCGCCGGGTCCTAAATAACCCGGTTCTTCACAGCTAAAATTATAAAAGTTGTAAAACACCTTCACAATAGATAGATTGAAGTAGGGATAAACATGTAATACAGTGTATACGTCCCACATTGTTTTAAAAGGTGCATAACATAGCTTGACTAGTAATTGCTGTACATTTAAGAATTTCCTATAGGGACTTTCTTTAGAATAGCTCTACGAATGTACCTCATGGAGTATAAAAACCACGAGATGGAGATTACGATAGGTATGCCGGTATTATACTTAAAAAGCCTAAACACCTCTGAACAATGTCTAGACCCCATATTCCTACACAATTGTAGCAGCCACTGAGACCTTCACTACCCATAGGCGGGGTAGAAAAAGAGTACATGCATTTCAGTTTCCTCAGCTAGGTCACACCGTGGGCAATCTAGAATATGGGCGCCATGCCACTTGTTAGTAAATGTTCGAAGCGGGAGCACCCCATGTCTAACTTGGAGAAAAAGCTTCTTTGCTAGAAACGTTTGCATATAATCTAGCGCCGGTTCTAGTCTATATTGCTGTTTTACTTCTGAGAACCTAGAAGTTAGGCTACCAAGCTTGGTACCCCGCCATAGTTGGGCCTGTTTAAATTCTCTACAGGTCTCGAGGAGTGCCTTTCTAGGGCTCTCAGGACAGATTTCTCCAGCAGGTGTCCACATGTTTACCCTCCCCAGAGCCTGGCAAGTGTTCCTAATATATGCTAGCCAAGGGGAGTTTCCACGCACCTTGTAGCATCATAACGTATTTCAACTCCTCTTTGTATTCGGCTTGTTCAGGGGTACTCCAAAGGCATCGCCAGTATAGGAGAGGTCTAGAAGAGGCTACATCTGCTATAGGGTTAATCCCTTGTCCATCCTGAGGGGTGTTAATGGAGCGCTGGTGGGAAGACCCAGCAATTGCCTGAGAAATGAATTCTCTGTCAATGATAAAGAGGTGGGTGGACAGTGGCCCCATAACCCTACCCCATACAGGGCCGCGCCCCTTGCCTGTGTCTTATACATTTCTACTACAGGGCCTATCACTTTATGCATTCAGCTCTTGTAAACTTTCATGATACCTTTGTCTGAGTGTTGGAAGTGACTCGGCGGATCATCCCTATCTAGAGTTAAACCACACTTCCCCGTTTCAGCAAGCGGGCACAAGCTAGTATTAAAGTCCCCGCCCCAGATAGGAATAATCTTAGAGTCATTGTTTAAATTTGAACTATTAAGATCCCTACTTAGCTTCTCTAGGAGAGCTCCCAACTGACCTTTTTCCACGTTATTATAAAAATTGATTAACACCAGTGTGCTGCTAGAGTCCGTATGTATTAGGACAGTTTGGTAATAAATTTCGGAGCTAACCATTTCAATATTATGCGCCGCCTGCAAGTTCGAAATGTAAACACATAGTCCCCCTTTTGGCCTTCCACTGGATGTTTGTATTGCAGGAGTGTGGTATGTTTTAAACCCATTTATGTGTACATTGTCAATGGCCCAGGTCTCTTGCAAGAATAACACATCATATTTACTGATACAATTTTGCCAGGCCAGGTCATTCACTTTACTCTTTAATCCTGCAACGTTCCAAAAAAGGATTTTGCATGCCCCTAACTGTTGGTCACTGGTTTTTGGCTGACCTCCCTCGAGAACCTTAGTACTGTTTAAATTACTTTCCCCTCCGTCCTCTCGCTCATCCAGGATCAGACCCTTCAGGATAAAAGCATTTGAGTTTTCAGCACTAACGGTATTCTTATCTCCAGGGTGAAACCTACTGGTTAGTTGTCAGTCCTTCTCATCCAAAGAAGCTAGGGGTCCGAATCTATTTGACACAGCTAGGTTATAACGGGGGCCATCCTGTGGCCAAATATGAATTCCTTGGTTTACTGGGGTGTTTGTAATTATTGGTTGATAAAAGAAGCCCAGTGGGAGAACTTGGATACCATTATTAGGTGGGTTTAACTTGTGCGTTCTCTATAGAATTTCTCTGACCAATGCTGGTGACTCTAACGAGAGAACTATGCAGTCTCCTTCATAGGGTTTACTGGTGTTATCCACCCAATCGATTTGCCTCACCATCTTGAATTCCCTAAAGAGGGTGTTTGTTAAACCTGTCCTATTTTCCAGCCAATTTAAAGTTTTGTTTCTGAGGGCTTGCCAAGGTTCCCTTTTTGCTGGTGGAAGCTGGGGGACATTGGCTAAGATGATGGTATATGTGTGGCTGGTGGTGGGAGGTTAAGCATTTGTGTCACTTTAGTGGTAGCAAAATGTATGCTGCAGTCCACTAGTAACCTTTAACCTACGGGCGGTGATTATACTTTTGTACTATATGCTAGGGACTTATAAGTAAGTTAAATACAGCAGTCAGGAGTGTAGCTAATTTTGACACGTTTTAGGGGTCAGAACCCATGCAATGGGCACTGGACATCAGTGTCTCAGTTGGCAGAGTCCAAAAACTAACAATAAAATATAGCAAACAAATGGGTGTGAACACACAAAAAGGAGCACAAATATCATTTTCCTAAACAGGCCCCCTTAAGCTAAAAGACAAGGAGCAACAGTCATTCCGTTGGTAGTTCTTGATATTTTAACAGAGAGGATGTGGAAAAGTGTGCTGCCTTGGTGAGGTCAGTTACAGCCTCTCATCCTCCTGCCAAGTCCACTTCCTATGGGAAGGTGGACCATGTTAACAATTTTAGGCCTTGCCTTAAATTCCGCCTTTGACAGTACTGCTACTCTGTCAAGCTCAGCCCCAGTCACTATCCTGGTCAATGGCAAACCTTCTCATCTGCAGACCCACCCGGGATAAGGCTAACCTTGCTCTACCCACATAAGTAACCCAGCAGTTGAACAGCACCACCATGGCCAACAAGGTGATTTAGTTAGGGCAAGTGATGTCTGAAAGGCAAGTAACCAGCAGACACCCCTTAAAGCTGTTAGTGTCAAGAACCAGGGCCCTAGCCATTCACAGACTGGTGGAAGTTCCAATGTGGTGCCTGGGACAGGCTTCAAACCCAGCCTTGAGGCTGATAAGGATTTAGCCACTTGCTCTTGATATCCCTTTTGCCTCTTAGGGTTTTCAGAGTCGGGCTATAATCTCAGGTTGAGGGTACCCTCTTGCCACTCTCACTACTGACTTTACATGTCTGTACCCTGAGAATGAGCAGGTGCCTGAAAATACAGGACTTCTAGGGGGACTCACAGTCCCCCTCAAGGGTGACACGTTTTGTGGCATCTTGAGGGGGATCTGCCTGCTCAGGGCACCCTGTCTTCTGTTGCTGTGACAGTGCAGGCAGAACTTCTAGGTCAGCAGCCGCTCTCAGGCCCTCTCACTAAGTGTGGCCTCCTCCTCTTAACCTTTCCTTGTCTTCAGGGCTTCTATACCCTTCGCCTAGAGACAATACTACCAGATCTGGCTGAGTTATCTGTGGCTCAGGCCTCCAGTACTGGAGAGGAGCTGGGAACTAGCGTATGAACTTGTATCACCTCCACAGGAAACTAGGCTTGTGATTGACACTGAGCAAGACAATTCCTCTTACGGTCGCATAGTCTGTAACCAAAGATTGGGCTACATGGACTGAATAACCACCAGCTCTCATCGCTAAATAATGGTTGAATATTCCTTCTTCAGAGTCTCTTCTGTCTTCTTATCTACAATGTCAGAAGGAGAAGAATCCTCCGGACTCACCTAAGTCTTCTCTGACAATGTTGCCATTATGGCATTAATGTTGATAGCGTGAGGTAATGCCATCTCTGCTTCTTCCATCAAATAGCCCCTGTGCATTAACCTTGGAATTGCCAAATGGTCCAAGTCCTTTCATACCCTTAGAATCACAATTTTAACGTCCCATGCAAAGGAAGTGCTGCCCTAGGCTGCTTATCACACAGAGGAAATAGATTAACAGTATGTTGATCCTCCTACTTAACTAGAGGAAAGTCTAAATTATTTCTAAAATAGGCCAGAATTTCCTTCACTGCTTCTCCCCAACATATTTGCCCTTAACAGAAGTACCCGCTTTTGGGGAAGAAAAGCAAGAAAAGGAATCGTTCTCTATACTGCTTTTGTATTTCTTTCACTTAGCTCTCTCAGCTGCCAGAGCTTTCTCAACGGCTTCCTGAACCATCCTTTCAACATCAAGTTTACTGTATTCTTTGGTTGCATGTGCAAAAAGAATGGGTCTCCTGCTAGAACATTTTCTGGATCTGCTACTACAGTCTTCTTCATTAGAAGAAGATATGGCCACATATTTGCTTTTCTCGACTCACTTCCCTTCCATCTCTTCAATGAGCCAAGAAAAGATAGCATTCCTAGTAATACATCCCTGGTAGATCACTTGACCAACTTGAAATGACATGCTGTAATTCAGTGGTTCCCAAACTTTTGACTCTTGAGGACCCCCACTGAGTCACCGCTGGAAGCCGGGGACCCCCAAGCAATTTCTATGATTTAAATTTCAAACATTAAAACAGTAATTTAGAAAAAATAAACACGTGTGCACACAAAACAAATACTTGAATTACTAAGGATTTTAGGGGCATATTTAGAAGCCCCGATCTCCATGGGAACATCACTTTTTGCAATGTTCCCATGGCAATAGAGGCTTTGCCTTATTTACAAGGCAGCGTTAAGCCACTTAACATGGCTTAACGCTGCCTTGTAAATAAGGTCCCCTGTCACACAATGCCTAGCGTGAAAGGGGTGGGCAGTGGGTGTTGCGGTGAGCGTTCCACCGCAACACCCATTGATTTTGACGCTGCCCCCTATTTACAAGGGCAGCATAAATAGGAGGTAGTGCCAACATTAAGCCAGGGAAAACCAGGTCTTAACTTGGGAAACCAAGGAGAAATCCTCAATTTCAAGATTGAAGCGGGACCTTCCTGCACATATACAATCTTCCACTGCATACACACACCCTTGTGCAAGGGTTCCTCGTTGGCGCTACACTGCTAAGTGTAGCACCAGCACAGGGGGAAACAAAGACTGCACCATATTCTTGTAAATATGGTGCAGCCCGCTGTTTCCGAAGTGGCGGAGCGTGTCGTTAAGACAAGGAGGCTAACGACACTCTCTGCCACTTCTGTTGTAAATATCCCCCTTAGTATTTTATATTCAAAGAATTTGCAAAAAACAAAACATTTTAATGGGAAAGTTGGTGCTGCATCTCCGTGACTAACTTTTAAATGGTTGGTTTTATTTCGCAGTACAAGGCTCCTGCTACGGCCAGACTGGAAACCCAAAGCAGCCCTGGCAAATGTTTTCAGACCAGTCGCCATACGGTGCACACCAAGTGCAGTGAGTGAGCCTGACCACTACAAAGGGGGCTTTGGGAGGCTCTCCCTCCAAGAAATTTAGGAAACATTGGCGCAGTCTAAAACACATATATATTTATATATTAAATTGTATTGGCTTTTAACGAATAGTAAATGAAGACCTTACTATACACCAGGATACGACAATCTTTGTTGGGGTTCTTCAATGATTCCCTTATTATCATCCTTCAGCAGTGCCTCTCATCTCTCCATAGCCCCTCTGTCACATGTATTTCATTTGTTTTATAGCATCTCTCATACCATTGCAGGATGTCGGAGCACTTTACATCACATACATATAGAGACAATGAATCATACGTGTAAATCAGTGAATAGAAAATGTTACATAAGGCAAAGGGTACTACAATGTGTAGGATTCACATGTCATTCATACTAGTAGGCAGGAGTGCTTGATCCGGAGATGCGCAAACTTGGGATTCAGAACATCAGCTAGTGGTTAGCATTGACTTTAAAAAATAAAAATGTATTTCCGCCCATATAAACCTTTTTAGCAGCATCAGGATAATGAAAGACTTGGAAAAAACATAAGTTCCTAACTTGTACCATGCAGTTTGCAAGCAGTTCTTTGATGACGGTTTATAGGTCACAGTGCTAGATTACAATAGTCAACTATGAACTGCAGGGTAAAAAAAATATCTGTGACAAAAGCAGCAACCCAATGACCAATGCCTATAAAAAACACGTGGTTTTTTTCAAATGCATGGTACACGTTCTTTGCACCCTCTGTTCTGCGCTACATTAGATATCTCAAAGCTGCACTGGACAAAACTCTCATCTCTCTAGCAGGTGCATTAATCACTGGCGTTATTTTGACACTTTTATTGTTGCTCTAAAACTGCTAATTAGACAGGGAACTTTGCATTTCTTTTAAAACTGCCTCTTGCGGACCCCCTGGGAATGTGTCACGGACCCCTGGGGGTCCGCGGACCACAGTTTGGGAAACGCTGCTCTAATTGAGTCACACTATCCAATACAAAAACGTCACTCCTTTACACACTGTACCTTTTTAAAAGATTATTCCATTGGTCAACCACAGGTGGAATTCTAATATAAATACAGTAAAGTGGGTCCATGCGCCACTCACTAACAACCTCACCTCGCCTTGGCTACCTGGTATTAGGTTCATCGTGCCCTCCAAGTCTTTCCTTCCTCCTGTCAGATACGAAATAAACTAGAACTGTGTCCTACCCAGTTGGTTCCATGGGACCTATTCTTCTTGGCTGAAACCTCTTGTGACTCCCTTCAAGTAAGTGTGAGGTGAAAAAAAACCTGCACCACAGTGCTGGTTCGCCTCATAGATGCCCTACATCTCTACGGAACCACAACCGCAAGAAGAGATAGAAACAATTAGGAGGGGTCCCTGAGTACCACAAATGAACACCTCCAATTTTCCTTGACTTACAAACACAAAATTAACAGAAAAATGAACCATAAACAAAATAAAATAGACACATAAAGTTCTCTAAGTACTACTTTCATAGTCTACCAGAAAGACTAACTAAAAACCGGATTTCTAGGAAAGGAGGGGCTCTTTGAACAGAGGAGTTAATCTTCTTTAAAGTCAAAATAAAGGTAGGTGTGGGTGTGGTCCGTCAGAGTAAATGGGTTCTTTGATATTCCTTGCTCTCTGGCTTTTGGTATAGTAGGTTTGGCTTTTCAAGTCATGTTTTGGCGTTCACATGAAACTATGTATTCTGAAAATCAAAGATGAAAGTGTGATTTTGATCAGAGAAGCGTGGCAAGCAGGTTTTCCTATTCCAAAAAAGAACTATTGCAAGTTTTTTTGTCTTCATTTACAGAGTTTTCTAAAATTCCATATTTACATCATTCTTGATTTGAAACGTGTTCTTTTAAAAAAAAAAATTTTTATTGATTGAGAGTTCATACCAGTAAATTACAAATTAAAAAAAAAATAGATACATACAAAGGAACAATAAACAAGTTAAACAGCTCCAATACCAATGAGTCTTTCATTTTACACTCTTGCTGCCCTCCAGGCAGCAACTGGGGCCCAAAGTCGCACACCCATTTCCCTTATCTTTGCTCCCTTTAATTCATATAGTGCTTCCTCGATATTGTGAATTCCCAACATTCTACACATCCACATTTGAAACGTAGGTGCTTCTTTATCCTTCCATGCTGCACTAATTAAAATCCTAAGGATTGCTACAGCGATAAAAACTAATGCTTCGGCTTCAGTGCTCATATTTAATTTCACATCGCATCCAGTTATTATCAGGATTGGGGATAGATTAATTTTGACATCAAGCAGCCCCTCTAAAAACCGCTCTATTTCAGTTTTAATGTTTTTTAGTTTTTCACAGCCATAAAATATGTGTATGATATCAGCTGAGCCATTTCCACATCTTGGGCAATTGCTATCTGCCGCCTTCCCCCAAGAGAATAATTTTTCCGGTGTATAGTATAGATTGAACAGGGTTTTATAATGTTGGGCCCTAAGATTTGAGGAACGCAGAAATCTTTTATCCATAGCTAGAGCTTTATCAAGATCTACTTCCGGATCCCCCAATTTTTTGGACCATGCAGCTTCCATTTTGCCCATATCATCAATTGATGCTTCACTAAATATTTGTATATATCCCTAATTTTGTGACCCCCCGACTTCAGATATTCCAATAATTCATATCTCCTTGTCAGATTAATACGTGGCCTAATTGATTTAATTCTATTGACAAGCTGCAAGTATTTAAACTCTTGATAACCTTGCAATGAATACTGTTGCGTAAGTTCTTCAAGTGTTCTACATTGATCTCCAATCATTATTTGCCCCAGCTTTACAATACCCTGACTCTCCCAATGACGCCACGATCCATCCCTGCTAAGGTTTGGAAAAAGTGTTGAATTCCAAAGTGGTGTGCCTTGATGAAAAGTAGGTATATCTAGTTTTTTTTTAACAGTTTTCCACATATACCAGACATCTTCAAGCGACCTATACCCAAATTTCTTGTAATAACTTCTCTGTGTTCTCCGCAGTAAAACCCCTGCTGCTTCACTTCCCAACAGTAACTGAAAGATTGATGGTATCACTGCCTGCCTAAGGGTTGGGCCCCCTGGATGAAATAGGATTGCCATATCTGTAAGGAGACAGGCAAAATGATAGCTCCCTTATATCTGGCAATCCCAGCCCTCCTCTTTCTTGAGGTAATGACATATATCTATTTGATCGCCTTGTTTTGCCATATTGCCACAGGAATTTCATGAATATATCCTCGATCTTCTTAATAATCTTCTCTTCCATTTTAAATGGGATTGACCTTAATTTATAAAGAACCTTAGGAAACATTGTCATTTTTATAACGTTAGCCCTCCCAATTAACGACAGCTGTAATGCATCCATTCTTTTTAAATCTGTTTCCATCGAATGCAAGAGCGGTGTGTAATTATCATTAATTATTTTACCAGATTCTGCATTTATTATTATACCCAGGTAAACCACCGAATCCACATATCTAACATCCAACTTGACTATTTTTTTAGAGCATAGTACTTCTGTTTTATCTACATTTAGTCGGTACCCCGACACATCTCCAAACCAATCGGTTATATTAACTACTTCCCTCATAGCTGACTCTGGGTCTTTGGTGATTACTGCTAAATCATCCGCATATGCGAGAAGTTTGGTCTGATACCCATTAGTGAGTACCGGTTTAATGAACACATTGTTCATTATTTGTGTAATTAAGGGGTCTATATAGAGCGCAAAAAGGATTGGTGAACACGGACAACCTTGTCTTGTACCCCTTGTTATGTTGGTTTTACCCGATCTTACACCCATTAATTGGATTCTTGCCATAGGTGATGAATACATAGCCTGAATGGCTTGACAGAATCTTGGACCAAACCCCCTTGCCTCCAGGACCTTCCAGAGAAAGCCCCATCTGACGCAATCAAATGCCTTCTCTGCATCGAGGAGGATCATTGCGACCCCCTCCCCCCTAGCAGCGCCGATGTCAAATAGGGTGATAGCTCTCCTAATGTGGTCGATAGTACCCCATCCTGGGATGAACCCATGCTGCCAGGGGGAAACCAAGGTCGCAATGATCCTCCCCATACGTGCGGCCATAATTTTTGCATATAGCTTGTTATCGCTGTTAATCAAAGATATTGGTCTGTAAGAACCAGGGTTAGTCTTTGGTTTGCCTTTTTTGTGAAAGATCACTATATTGGTTTCTTGCCAGGATTCTGGTATTATACCTGTATTCATGACTCCTTTAAATAAATCTAAAAGCAACGGTATTGTTTCCTCACTTAAGCTTTTATACAGCTCTAGCGGTATAGCATCCGGGCCCGCAGCCTTTCCATTTGCCAGATCCTGTAGGGCTTCCAATAACTCTGACATAGTGATATCTTGTTCCAAAGATTCTTTGTGGGCCTGTTTTAGCTTGCTGCCCATGTCTAGCCAACTTATATTAGGAACCTCTTCACCCGCCTCCTCCTGATATAATTCTTGAAAAAATTTCCTAAAAGCCTCCAAAATTTCCCCTGATTTGTCATATGTTTGGCCCTGATATTCAATTTGTGTCACTATGTTCTTAGTGGCCACCTGCCTTATTCGAAGTGCAAGTGCTTTGCCTGCTTGTTCCCCAGTTTCGTAGAGGCGTGATCTATGTGACTGATAGTTGGCTGCCGCCTTTATAGCTAGTTGTTTCTGGATCTCTGCTTTTAGGGAGTTTACTCTCTGTAGACTCTCGACAGATTGAGCCCCTAAAATTGTATCCTTTCTGTGTTGTGTCTCTGCCTCGCTCAACTTTCCCATCAACACTTCCCTTTCCCTATTGATCTTTTTCCACACCGAGTATTATAGCTTATGGTCTCTCCTCTTAGTCTTGCCTTGAAGGTGTCCCAAACCACTCCCCTTGATGCACTGTACCTGTTAGCATCAAAAAAGGCCTGGGACCATATTTTCATATGTTTAACATAATCCATATCTGATAGTAATTTTTTATCAAATGTCCAAGGCCTAGGAACCTTGTATGGTTTGTTGATGTCCGTGATCAAGACCAGTGGATGGTGATCTGACAAAATTTTAGGAAGCTTGTTTATCTGGACATTCTTTAACTGAGTGTTCGAAATCATGAAATAATCCAGTTTCGAGTATTTATTGAAGGGGTGAGAGAAGTAAGTAAACCCTGGGTCACCCGTCACTAGATTTCCCCACACATCCACTAGGCCGTGTGAATGCATCATTGATGTTATCGCCCTAAACACCCTCGGCTTCCTACCGGTGTATGGGCTACCATCCGAGAAATTAGCTGAGATGTTAAAATCCCCACATAATACTATGGGGGTGTGCCAGTCCGTTAGTTCGTTTTCGATGCGACTAAAGACCTCAGACTCATCAGTGTTAGACCCATATACAGAGCAGATAGTAATTCCTAAATTCATTTCACATATGGCCCATCTGCCTAGTGAGTCTGCCTTACACCTTTTGGCCCCCACTAGCCCAACTTTGCCAATTATGGCCACTCCTCTTATCATGGAGGTCTGGGATGTGCATGACAACAGTTCGTAACCTTTAAAGTTTAACCAATGTTTTTTCATCCAAGGTAAGTGGGTCTCTTGTAGACATATTATGTCTAGATTCATCATATTTAAATATTGTTCAAACTTGCCCCTCTTTTTCCAATCATTTAATCCTCCTATATTGAGAGATCCAATCTTTAGCTTAGGCATACCAAGTTTTCAAATATTGCCATTTCTTCATCCTATCCAAATAGCAAGTACATGCATAATAGGAGCATATCCTTAATTTCCAATTTGTTCTTACATTTATGATCATATTACCAGTACAAACTCTCTTCAATTTTTTTTTGTTTTCTCCTCCCTCACCCGCCGCCCACACCTCCCTCCCCCCTCCCTGCCCCCCCCCCCCTCTCCCCCCCCTTCCTGCCACCCTTTGAGGCAACCTGGGTTTGGACTCACCCAGTTGTTGGTGGCCGTGTGGTCTGAACGCCTGAGCTAGCACCCTGACCTAATAATATTTCATTCTAGAAAATGTCAACCATATAACAAATAGTAATAAAAGTTTGTCAGCACTAGATTTCCTCATCTATTTATTTGCCATTATTTTCCGTTATTTTGTTTCGCTTTCTCTTCAACCTCTTTAAGATATGTCTCCACCTGAATTTCACTTATGAAGCTCCTCGTTGAGCCCTTGTAGAATATTTTGAGGCGCGCCGGATTTTGCAGATAAACCGTTGCTCCTAGCTTTTCAAAAGGGGCGAATAGTTGTCGCATTCGCCATCGTCTTTCTATTGTTGCATGCGCGAAATCTGGTCTTACAAAAAACTTAAAATCCTTATATTCTCTTTTGGCCGTTGGTCTAGCCAAGTCATATATAGTGTCACGTACCAGAAAATTTCCAAAATTGACAAGAAAAGCTCTAGGGTATTGGGGAGATTTATCTGAATGTTTAGGTAATGATAGAGGAAAACGATGTGCTCGGCAGACTTCTCTATCCATTTCCCAGGAGTTAAGTTCCGGGAAAGAAGATTTTAGCAGATTGATCATGAAGCTTCTAGGATCATTTCCTTCCGAGCCCTCGGGAATCCCAAGGAATCGAAGATTATTTCTTCTTGCTCGATTTTCTTGCTCTTCAACCTTTATCATTAGATCCTTAATTATTCCTTCATGCTCCTTTGCTTGAAGTTGTAGCTTACCGACGTCTGATTCCAGGTTTTCCGCCCGGACTTCTACCGAACACATTCTATCCGAGATCTCCAAACATGTACTACCAACTTTATTGATAGCACCGTCCAATTTTTGGATAGCGACATGGTTCCTTTGGCTATCTTTTTTTACATCTAGGTGAAAAGTTTTTATTGATTCGAAAACTTCGCTTAGTGAGGGCTCTCTATGCTTCATCTGCTCATCTTCATCCGGGATGTCAGTGATGTTCTTGTTTCTTTCAGATTCAAAATTTGATTTTCGGTGGGGGCTTTTGCGTGTGTTTTTAGTTCTCGCCGTGGTATATTCTGGGTTACTACCGGGATCTGTGGTTTCGTCATAAAGTATTTTTGAGTGCCTCTTATGTCTGTTTCTTTTTTTCCCCAATTTTTTTATTGATGTGTTGTCGTATATTGGAGTATTTGTATCTGTTGGAGAGGGTACTTTCTTGACCTGTTCCTCTTGTATGAGATCCTTGCCAGGATCACTCTCTTCGCTGGATTCACTGGGTTCGCTGGAAATTGATACTCCAGTCTCATAGATCTCTGACTCAGATCCGTCCGAGACTTCTGCTAAAGCACGCCCTTCAGTTGCTGGGCTTATATTCAAAACTTCTATTGAGGCATGTCCTTCCATCACTGGGCTTAAATTCGAAGCTGAGTCTATGTTGGGGCCGGATCTGCTTTCTTCCCTCATATTGGCCCGTTCTGGATGCTCTACTGGAGGTGCTGCTTGAACTGCACCTGTGACAGCGGTGGCCTTATTTTGCAAGCCTTGTTGATCCATAGTAATTGATACAGTTTCGTTAGGGGAGCAACTCTGTGATCTATCTTTGCTTGCTGGGCTAAATATATTTGAGATTCTGGGCTGAGAGCCTGTTGAATAACCAGTAGTTTTAGCTGCAGCTTTTAAGTTCTTAATCGTTTGAAGTCTTTTTGCTTTTTTTTCCAAAAGGTCAAGATTCTCTCTGCTTGCAGGTTCCTTTTCCGTCTCTTTCGCTCTTTCTTTCTCCTTTACTTTCTTTTTTGATTTCTCGGTTTCTTTGTGAAGTTTCTGTTCATTTTCATTGATCCTATCTCTCCCGTCAGGCTTATCAGCTCTTATTTTGCCGTTATTTTCATCATTATTTTCCATTGCCTTGTAACCCCTGGTTTCAGGCCGCCTCTGTGTTTCTTTTATTTTTTGGGATCCTTGTAAATTGTAGGTCTCTTTAGTGTTTCCTCTGCCATCTGAATTCTCTATCCTCTCTTGTCTTTCTTGTTTCTCTTGTTTCTCTTGATCACTCTGACCTCCCTGAGCCAGGGTCTTTACTTTTGGGTCAGTCTTTATCTGAGTCTCTGTTTGTTTTTGGTTTTGTTTTTGGTTTTGGCTTTGGGCTTGGTGAGCTCCAGGAGAGATTGATGCATCTTGATTATCTCTTCCTTTGTCTTTCTCCATGATCGTATCGAACCGTGAGATCAAGGTCTCTACAGCAATTTCAGATGCTGTAATTATTACTAACGAAATAGCACTGGCAGTGCTAGTTCTAATTTCGACCCGGGCTTTGGTTTCACCACCTCTACCACCTCTACCACCTCTATCACCTCTACCAGCTCTACCAAATCGGAGCCAACTTGAGGCTCTACCTCCTCCAGCCGCTCTGACAGCTCTGAGTAGACTTGAGGCACCAATATACACTTTTTTTTCCCCAGAGGTCTTAGCGCTTGTACATATATTTTTTCCCACATGTGTGACTGAGTAGGCTATATAGTCCTTTTGATTAGCTACCAGATGGCCCATATATGTGTTAATTATTCCAATTTCCTTGAGATCTCCTTGAGTAATTACCTCTCAGTCTCTTAGTCTTTTTATCTTTTTATCTTTTTGTGCAGCGCGTCTCTTTTTTTTTCAAACAAACTCCTCTCTTTTTTTTTTTTTAGTTCCGTCCCGTTTATACCGTCAACGTCGTTTCCCCTGGCAACACGTGCAACACGTACTCTCTTAGCTATTTGTGCTTGCCCGCTGTGTTTGCAGATGACAAGAGAGCAGGGAGCAGAGCATGGGACATGGAGGCAAGAAGCAAGCGGACACCGTGGCAGAGCGAAGCGTAAATGAAAGCCCGGTAAGAGGTCTTTAATGTCTCCTCCGCCTATTCTGTTATTTTCTCCCCTTGTGCCGCTTGAATCGCTAGAGCCGCTTAAAATCGTTTGTATCACTTGGAAACACTGAAAACACTAGAAGCGCTCGGAAAGCTTGAAACGCTTATTGCTTGCCGCTTTAGAGTCGATTTGTTGATTTGATTTGTCGCTTACCTCCTCCTCTCTCTCGCCTTTTTCCACCTCCTTACTGACACCTTTGCCGGCACCAAAATTCACCAAGATTCAGCTGCCAGAGTCAAAGTTTTTTTGACCGGATCAGGACTTTTCAGCACTCTCCAGCGCTTTGAGGGACTCTGAAGGGCTGCATAGGGGCCGCTTAGAACTGCAAAGAGCAGCGCGAACCCCCACAGGTCGAAATCCGTAAAGTGGGCTTATATCTGGCAATTACCCCCCAGGAGTAGCGAACATCGAGCAATCTCCATCCGCCATCCACCGTCTGGTTGAGTTTTTTTGCACTGCTTTATACGCCTTATATGCTCCTTATTTTATCAGTCCTTTAGAACGCCTTTAGAACGCCTTCCATAGCGACTTAGACATCCCATCAATAGATAGTTGTGGATAGTAGATGTCAGGTCACTAGCCGCGGAGCCATATCAATAAGGTCATATCCATATCCATGTGCATATCCGATTCTTGGCCCCCAAAGAAAGGGCACGCCTGGGGCCGCTTCACTGAGGTTGGGACAGCCTGGGACAGCCTGTAACGTCTATAGCATCTGCACCGCTTCACTTAGATCAAAGCATGCTGACAAACGAAGGGTTTGTAGGTTATAGTTGGCTGTAGGTTGGCTGTAGGTTGGCAATATTATCAGAGACATACTCAGGTCCAGGAGCTAGCACTGCTGCGACCTCTCACACCGACGCCATCTTGCCTTCAATACTCCGTGTTCTTTATGTAGTTATTTGTTGGGGGGACTGTTCAATGAACCTATCTGTAAACTCTTAAATGCCATTTTTTACAAACATTTTATTTGTGCAATTTGCAAATACATTTGCGCCCCTTTTTGGTATATTTAAATATTCTTAATCAGGTCTTGTTATCTCTATATTAACAGGAATACATCATCAAGTGACAGAGACTTCCCCCTTTATGGAGCTATGTGGCACACTCCACTTGGTGGTTGCCATTTTTTTAATTTTCTACCCACTGCAATTTAACAAAACCCTATACCTCTATCTCCTTTTCTGATGCTGTTATCTATCTCTTTTAATTCTAATAAAAAAATGCAACACTGCATGTACCTTGTCTTCAATTGTACCTTGCATTCAGATTTTGACTTAAGTCATCTACTAAAGGGGTTATCTTGTTTATAATTGCAATTTGTATCAGGGGTCCGAACCCAAGTTCAAGTAGAGGACCCTACTCTATTGTCCACATACTCTGTAATGTAGGACCGCAAATATAGATAACATTTGCCTTAAAATGGCTTGTATCCACACCTGCACCTCCCCTTCACCACTCCATACCAACACACACACACACCCATTCCCCGTCCTGCCCCCCACACACACAACTTTTTTTCTTCAAGTACATGTTTTCAGAG
This sequence comes from Lissotriton helveticus, assembly GCF_964261635.1. Classification (NCBI taxonomy): domain Eukaryota; kingdom Metazoa; phylum Chordata; class Amphibia; order Caudata; family Salamandridae; genus Lissotriton; species Lissotriton helveticus. Next base: position 1,026,265,298 of record NC_136065.1, read on the forward strand.
GGCTCGGTTCAAGCTCCGGGCCAGGATATATGGGGCAATTTACAAGAAACAAACGCATATGCACAGATGCGTCAGTTTCCCTGCGCCTTCATACAAAACCCTTGCACCACGATGGATGGACTATTTCTACAATATGGCGCACCATGGAGCAAGGATTGACAGATGCGTCTTCTGACACATCAGTTGACCCAAAAGTGACGCATTGCTTGAGTTGCTCATAAAAGTGTCGTACCTCCAGCAATGCGCCACAACAGATAGGTGAGCCCCCTTTAAAAAGCAGTGTGCCATTCCTTATGCCTGGTCTTAGCAGGCATAGGGATTTTGGCGCGGTGAAGGCGTAAAGTGACGCAGTGAAATGTTATACGTTTCGCTGTATCAGTTCTACATTTTTTTTGCGCGGGAACTCCCACCCTGCATACATCATACCTGACACAGGTATAATGTGATGCAGGGCTTTACAATGTGACACATCTTGCTAGATGCGTCATGTTGTAAATGGGCAGCAATGTGGCTCATTGTTTACACCACCACTGCGTCACAAAAAGTGACGCAACGGCAGCGCAAAATTGTTGCAAGGGGCTTGTATATCTGCCCCTTAGTGCCAATGAAACAACTGAAGGTTCTAAAACGTGTCAACATTTATTCGTATTTTGATGGGTCCGAAGAAGACATACTATGAAGTTCTTTGCATTTTGAGATGTGGAAAGTCCACCTCCCGGCTGGAAATGAGAGCACGCGCCTCCAGCTGGCAGTTCCTATCTGTCACACCATCGATTTCTGACAGCAGCCGCCCCTGGGTAACAGGGAGCCCAAAATAACAATGAGCGCAAAGGAGAGTCCGTCGCGCGCGATATCCACGTAGGCCATTCCCGTATTCTTCTGTGGAGGCCTCCAACGTTTATAGAGAGGGGGTGGAAGGTCACGGACACAGCTGTCACATTTTTAACGGGCAGTTCGATAAAGGTTTGTTTGGTACCTTTGCAAGTCGTTTCCTTTCTCTGCCCCTCAGTGACCTGCCTACCCTGATGCGACCTATTTAGGCCGACTATATTTTCACTGCGCCCCTCCCCCACCCCTCTGGGTGGGCAGTAAAAGGGTTAATGCTAATGCCCCAAACATGTTGCAAAAGAGATCAGCTAATCTGATAATTACTGCCAACAAAAGCCATTTAGACAAACCCTGACCTGACCCCGGGGCTCTGGAATGAAAACATTTACTATCCTGTCAGAGCGCAGCACTCTCCCTCATCCAGGCACTAACAGCATCTGCCAGCGCTCCGAGGAGCGCGGAAACACATCGAGGCACAGCAGCGAAAAACGGCCAGTCCCACACCAGCAAGACCTGGACTCGCCCCACCGTCCGAGGCCGTTAATCAACACGCCCTGCTCTCTGAAGCTAGTCTCTCTCTGCCTGAAAAATTTCAGTGCAGACTTTTTTCATGCAGACTCCAACGCAATCTTACTTGCGGATGCACGATGGGGTTTAAACAGTTTATGCTGACTGGGTCCAGCTGCTTGGATGTCGTTTTTTTTCAACTTCTACTGAACTGCTGTGGAAAATCTTGTTAAATCCTACTATATTTTAGGAACATTGTAAATGAGTTTTCCAGTTTCTGTGGGCATGTTTAAGCGATGGAATTTTCTTTTCTGATAACATGCAAAGCAAACACTCTTTGATATGTCTCAACTGGGCCCATCCATCATACAACATGTGTAGCTGGTAAACTGGAGGTTCTCCTGGGGCGGGGTTGCGGCAGCAGGGTTCAGCAGGACGCACGCAATGCGAGCCTCGTTAACTGTGACTTGACGGGTTAATGGCTGCATTGTAAAGACAAGGGCCACTCAAATCAGTGTTTGTACGGATGCATTAAATTCACGAGCAGCACATCATCTAGTCCTGGGTGGCACAGCACAGGGCACGGAATTTATGGATCCTGACAACCAAGGGACAGATGAACGATCTTTCAAGAAGATACAATTAAAAAGGAATCTTTGCAAATATATCACAATAATTAAGCATTGACAATGCCAACAGGTTTAATGTTTGCGGACATGCCCATCTTCTCCATGAAGGTAAAACCTCTTGACTTTGTCAATGCCTTCCCGATAGCATTGCAGAACAAGTGGGACAAAAGCGTCTAATGAACCTGCATTGGCAAAGCCAACAGGACTCACCTGTGCAAGAGCTATTGGCCTTGCCAATGTGTTGGGCACCACCGTTGCTGCTGTTCAGCATGGCTAAAAGTTAGTGGTGTAGAGGAGAGAGGCATAGAGTAGAGTGTCATAGAGTGGCAAAGTGTGGAGTAGTGGCGAAGAGTGGAACGGAGTGTCATGGACTGGTGTGGTGTATAGTAGCATAGAAGAGGTGTGGCGCCGCGGCCAGGGCGACTGACGCTGGAATCTGGGGACCACGGTTCGATCCCGGCTCCGGCGGCAGGTCAGCCCAGCACCATGTGACTCTGGGCAATAGCTCGCTTAATCTTCCCGACGGCCCCCCAGCGCCTAGAGACCCTTACGGGTGATTGTGCGCTTTACAAATGTGGACTTTACTTTACTTACTTTACTTACTATAGAGTGTATACAGTGTCATACAGTGGAGTGGCATAGAGTGTTATAGAGTGTAGAGTGGAGTAAAGTAGAGTGGCATAGAGTAGAGGGGCTTCAAGTGGAGTTAATATGAATCAGCAGAGTAAAGGGGCGTAGAGTGGAGTGGAATAAAGTGTCACATAGTGGAGGGGGATAGCATGGAGTGACGTAGAGTGGAGTAAAGTATCATGGCGTGGCGTGGAGTAGAGTGGTCTCGAGTGAAGTGGCATAGAGTGGCATAGAGAAGAGTAAAGAGGGAGTTGAGTGGCATAGAGTAGAGTAGTGCTGCTTAGAGTGGACGGGCAGACAGTGGAGTAGTGTTGTAGAGTGGAGTGGTGTAGTGTGGAGTGGCGTAGTGTGGAGTATGCATGAGTGTGGGAGCGCACTGCCATTACAACACATTTTCAACTGAAATGACCATTACATTTGCACATACAGTTTAATTGCTGAAACTATACAGTTCACAAATGATAATGCGTGGAATAGCATTGCCTAGTGTACTGATTTATTTTGATTGAATTAAAATATTTGTTTCCACCACACCTGCAAATTTAGACTTTCCTAATTCTGGTATATTCTGAAATGTTTGCACTGTTCATTTACTGACATTTAGATTTTGTTGTGAGCTAGAAAAAACCTTTTCTTTCCCAGGACCCCACAACATTGTCACATAAATACTCTCACATTGAAGTCAGAGAAGAAAAGTAAACATGAAGCTCCCTCAGAAGACAGAGTCTGACATTTGATCCCTGTGTCTTTGAATGCACAGCAAATGCTACAAGATAAGAGCAATATTTAAACCCTGCTCACAGAAAGGAAGACTTGTAGAAGAATGCAAGGAACATTGTATTTAAAACTATGTGCCTGACTCACCGCATTGCCCAAGCAAAAGGACCAATATTTCTCCAAAAATTACTGACCAAGTATCAACCCAAACGCCATTTAAGATCTCTAGGCTGTATGCTCTTTCAAGTGCCCAGAATTTACCGGGCGCGTATGGGCGGTCGATCTTTTAAATACCTGGCCAGTAAACAATGGAACTCTCTACCCATTGAACTCAGGATGGAGTCATCAGAGAAGATCTTTTGTCAAAAACTAAAAACCTATCTGTTCCCGAAGCTATGAGCCCCCCTCTTTCTTTTCTATTCTCCCGGTAGCTGTCCAGTCCTTGTTCATAAAGCGCGGGGACACACTGTTTCCTAGTGTAACCAGGCGCTATATAAAATGTTTTTATTATTAATATTATTATTATTATTATTAATGGGAAACAACCGTTTCCCATGAAATTTAAAGATAGTTTGATTCTGACCATCTTTAGAGAGTAAAGCTTTCTAATGCTTTGGAACCATAGAAGAGATTTATGGAATTATATAATTTTGTGTTGTATGAAAACTGGCTGGAGTTTTGTAGGGCTGATCCACAGGCAACCAGTAAAGTCCTCTAAGATGATAAGAAATAGGACAATGTGGGGAAGGCTTTAAAGGAGCCTCTCTACCAGATGTTGATCCGATTTTAAACGTTGTATGAGTCAGTAAGGTGATGAGCTGCACCCCGCTTAGAAGGCCAAAAAGAGGAGAACCAAATAAGAATGGCCATGCCAAATAGGAGCAGCTCAGTTTTTCACTTCTCAGTTTGAGAGTTATTGTTTATCCAGAGAGCCAAAGCTGGCAAACATATATACAAAATATCTGGCACAGTTGGAAGACTGGACAGCGAAGTATGCAACAATCTTTGTATTGTCTGCATAAGACATGAGACAAAACAAAAATCACAAATAGGGTCAGACAGAGGAGTAAGGTAGATATGAACAAGAATCAGGCTCAGTGAGGAACCTTGCAGAGAACAGAATGGAGTCTGCAGACTGACTGGGATCGATGATCCAGGAAAGGAGAAAGACCAGCGAATGAGGTACAGCTAGTTTATATTGGTGACTGATGTTTTTCTCTCTACCACCTCTTCTATTAAGGTTTGGAATTTTGCTTACTTTCCAAAGGTACTCCCTAATGAGTTAATCATTGGACTACTTCCTTCTTTTCCTATGCTGGTATGTTTGACATATGGTAGTTTGTTCTTATTGCTTCTCTTGATCATCTTAATGTACCTGGTTATTGTTATCTGTAATTTACTAATTTACCCTTGAGGTGAGGGCGACACTATATAAATATTAAAAGTAAATAATGCCTAAGTGAGTAATGCTGTTGCACCATAAAAAGAGACTGATCATTTCTTTATAAAAGTTACATGACTTTACTGGAAGACCTGCAACCTAGAAGGCAGCCAAACTCAAAAAACATAACCAGGTTGAGAGAGGTGACTCCCTCATCATCTGAAGCTGAAACTCTGAGAGCAGTACTCCTTTCATGTTTGAAGAGGCAGACAATACTACGAAACAAAAAGGGTCCCTGAATAACACGCATTCCTGGTCATAAAAACACTCTTTATGCTTAGTATTGACGAACTTAAATACACTTCCATGATGAATAATTGTTGTTTACTTTATTCTGTGAATGCCTTTTGCTCTGTATGTTAATTGTTTACTTGTTTTTGTATTGTCCCAGTCTTAGGATATTTCGTGAATGTTGTTATTTGCACTGAGAAAAATTATGTGTCATGTATGTACGTGTTTAATTATAGTATTGTTTTGAGTGCTTCTCTAGAAAATACACATAAATATTTTAATGTATGTATTTGTTTTTCTGTATAAAGAATATTGATACATATATACAACATATAAAAAAGGGAAAAAGAATCATTGAATATATATTCTTGTATTTTAGATAAATAAACTTTAAAAAACACTGGTCTGGTGCGGGACAGTTTATATATCACTGACATATTGTAATCTATTATATGAAATTGTTTTTTGAGAAGTTTCTGTTCCTCTTTACTTTGAAGAGGCAGACAAGACAGTATATTCACAGGAATATCTGAGCCGGAGATAAGCGAGGCATCTGGCTTGGCCCTTATCATCAAAGCATAAGCGAAGCCATACAATTTTCATGTGAAAATGTGACAAGGCCTTATTTAAAATTCAAAAATGATTATATCTTTTTAACATTTTGTAAGTGCTTCAATTCAGTGCATTAGATTATATCACTGTATGAGTGACATATTACAAGTATTTGTCTTAACTTAGAAACATTCAAGTACCTCTCAAATGGCACTAAAATAAGTGAACCAAGCAACAATTCAGTTTGTCATGTTCACTGCATATATTACCAATATGTCTGGTGTTTAATCGCTTTTATTTAAATAACAAGATGAACAGAAAAGATTAACATTAAGGTAATTTATAATATTGTTACAATGGAGAGGAGAATTCAGTGAAACTATTAAAGTCTTTTTAAACATTTAGGAGGGAAGGAGGTGGAGAGGAAGAGGAGAGGGGGAAGGGAAATAATAAGGAGAAACAATGCACATGAAAACATGTAAATATAAGAATTGTCCTCGTAATTTTAAACCTGAAATAAAAACTCTAGCGAGGTTACAAAAAAAAACATTATAACAAGTATACAATATTAACCTTTAGCTTGGAAGTATAAAGAACATCCAAGAGAGAAAATGTATGGTAGTTGGAAGTTCTCCGATAATATACAAGTAGTATGTGACCTGTAATGAACAGTATTATTTAGAAATGTAGTCAGGGCTAGCCATAACAATTGGGTATTAGCAGAATTGGTAATCTGGGACATATAAATAGTATCTCATTTATGATGGGAAAAACTTCAATCTTACCAAATCTTATATGATTAATTTAGGTGAGCATTTCTAATTAAAAGCAATTTTTTGAAAGGCAATTGTTAGGAAAATGTCCAGTAATTAACAACCCGAAAATTTAAGTGAAAACTCATTGGTTAAGGGTCCTAAAAAACGATGTAGGCTGTTAAAGGGACGTTTTAAGTTGAATATTGTTTTATTTGTGCCCCAACTTTATCCCAAAAGGATAGAGTGTTAGGACACCAAGATAATATGTGCATTAATACACTTTTAGGGAATTCGTAAGACCAACGTTGAACTGAAGGGTTTGTGGAACATTTTGAATAGTGTATGGAGTATAGTAAAGCCTATTGTAAATAAAAAATAGGGTTTGAGTAATATTAGCTGTTCTGGAAACTTTGTAGATATGTGACCATATTATATTCCAAAAACCAATGCCAGTCTCTCCAAGATCTTTTCCTTAAAGCAGTTCAGTTTTCTATTTGGCTCAGTATGACTTTGAGGATAAAAGAATTTTGTAAATAACAGAAGCTTTAGGGTGGGATATAAGGAGATTGGTTAGATAAGATTTTAGAGGTAAAATGAGAGAAGTGTCCTGTAGGGAGAATAGAGTAAATTGCGTTAATAAGCAAGAGAAATGAGTTTGAAAAGTTTGGGGACATTTAAATATATGTCAAAATTGAGGAAAAGAGAGAGGGACATCATTTTCAGATAACTGCAAAATCCACACAATTACTTTTTTTGTCCAAGCACGCCAAAAGAGCGGTCTATTATTGATTTTAACAATTGTATTATGCCAAAAAAGCTTCTGTAGGGGAAAAGGGATGAAAGGTTGCTTTTTCTATGTCATATCATAAAGGGAACAAAGGTGAGGTAGATTCAGAGAGCCAAAAGAAAGACTGATGCAAAACAAATGCTTTATGATACATAATAACATTTGGAAAATGTATAACACCATCAAGTTTTGATTTGTGTAGAAGACATAAGGGGACCATTGCTTTTTTGTTAATACATAAAAATTTAGAAAGCATAGACTTCAGTTTTTTAAAAGTGGCTTTGGGAATATATACTGGTAAGATAGATATAGTATAAAGCAAAAGAGGAGAAATCAGCATTTTTATGGAATCTAGAAGACTCCTCCAAGACAAATGTAAAGGATTCCATGAGGAGAGTAACTTATCAATTTTTGTTAAGAGTTCTTTAAAATAAATATATACCAAGTCATGTATGGAATTAGTAAATTAGATGCCTAAGTATTTGATCTTAGATGAAGATGCCCACTGGAAACCAGACTCAATTATGGATTTTTTAAGTGCTTTTATTTAATGGAAGAACTTCAGTTTTGTCTTTATTGATTTTATACACTGAAACCATAAAAAAGGGTTATTTCATTAGGTTATGTAGGTAAGGATTTTTCGGGAGACGAAAGAAAAAGAACATCATCTGCAAGCTTTAGCTGGTGGTTGCCATAGGAGAAACCAGAAATGGATGAGTTGAGGATAACATGGGAACGGAAGGGCTCAAGAGAAAGTAAGAATAATAATGGAGAAAGTGGACACTCCTGATGAACACCACGTTGAAGAGTAAAGTATGAACACTCTGTCCCACTCACCAGCACAGATGCATGTGGAGATTGCTATAATAAGGAGGGTCAAAACCATACCAAGCTAAAGATTTCAAAATAAAATTCCAGTTAATCCTATCAAATGCTTTCTCTGCATCTGTTGTTATTGCTGCAAGTGATGTTTTAAGAAGAGGCGCTTTACTAAGAACATTAAGCAATAATCCAGTATTGTCAGACACTAACCTAGCTTTTATAAACGCTGACTGTTCATTTCCAATAAGACGTGGAAGAAAAGTCTCTAAACGAGTTGCTAACATTTTTGCTAAAATCTTATAATCTATGTTTACTAGCGAGACAGGATGGTAATTTTTGCATAATGTGGGGTCTTCTCCTTCTTTATGTAATATTGTGACTTCTTGAAAAGTACCAGAATTAGAGTTTGAGTCAATGAAATAATTAAACAATTGTAATAAGTGGGGAATTAAAATGTTAGAGAAGTGTAGAAAGAAATCTACAGTGACAGTGTTTTCCCATTTTTGAGTAAATTTAGAGCCTAGTAAGTCTCATTTGAAGTAAGATCTTCCTCTGCAGAAATAAAATCTATTTGAGAAGAAATAGATTTTTGGGTTTGATGTAAATATTTGTCAATATTAGAGTTCTGTGCTGGAGCTTCATGAGTATATAAGGGCCTAGATGTATCAAGCCTTTTGCTATTCGTTCGGCCTTAACGAATCGCAAACGGACATTTTGCATCTTTTGAAATGTATGTGAAATTAGCAAAATAAGGAATCGCAAAAAATTGCGATTCCTTATTTTGCTTAAGCATTTAAGGAATCGCAATTTTGCGATTCCTTAAATGCCATGTATGAAGCTTTTTTAAATTGCGAATTCAGGTTAAGGAATCGCAAATTAACACCAACTTGAGGTTCGTGTTAATTTGCTAAATCCTTTCAAAAACCAAAATTTGGCAATTTTGAGGGTGGCATGTGACACACATACATGCCCATAGGGCATGTATGTGCGCCATATGCAGTTACATGTAAGTTTCAGGGATGCAGCAGGGTGTCCATGAGACACCCCTGCACCCTTGAAATAATTCTCAAATTGCGATTAGCAAATTGCGAATTCGCAATTTGAGAATTACTTCACAATCATTCCTATGGGCCTCCTGGCCCATAGGAATGCATGGGAAATTATTCCTTATTTGCGAATTCGCAACATGCGAATTCGCAAATAAAGAATAATAAGGAATCGCTAAAAAAAAAGCGATTTTTTACATACATTCCATTTTGTGAATTCTAAATAGCGATTCGCTAAATATCGCTATTTAAGATTCGCAAAATGGAATCTTGATACATCTAGGCCAAGGGTTTGTAATAGTTAACTTAAAATATTCTTAAGTTTAGTTAAGGGAGTGCTATGTAAATAAATTAGAAAATCTATCTTGGACCTCTCTTCGTCAGCTTTAGATAATTAACCAGCAATTTACTAACTTTATTTCCCCACTGTAATAAGGAGCATTACTTCTCAATAAAATAGATGTGTCCTTAATGGAAAGAGTATTACCATTTAATTTTTTAATTTAGCCTGTAGTACATTTTAAAGGTCAGTATTTAACTTAGAAGAGAAATATTTTTGTTTCATGGTTTTAATGGAGGATAATAGAAATTTGTATTTTGTATTTTGAATTTTCTTTTTCTTGGATGCGTAGTTTATGATAAAACCACACACAGCCGCTTTAGAAGAGTCCAAAACAAAAGCAGGGGAAATGGAAGGAGAGTCATTAATTAAGAAAAATTCAGTAGTAAATGAGGTAGTAAATTAGATATCTTTTACCAATGAGTTGGTGATTCTCCGGCTATGAAGGGTAGATTGAGGAGAAACCAAATCTACATCTGAATCTACAATGGCATGATCTGAAAGTACTATGGGACTAATGAAGGATTCTATTAAATGTTGTTCCAAAGGCTTAGAAATACAAACATGGTCCAGTCTTGTAAGGTTGTCAGGTGTAGCAGAATAAAAAGTGTATTCTTGGGAAGTGGGATTAGAAAGTCTACATGAATCAATGAATGAATTATTGGAAATAGTAGAATGAAACTGCTTATGCATTTAATCCTGGGAGAATTGGACCGATGATTGTCTGACTAAGAGCGGGTGTATGACTTGGTTACAATCTCCACCTAGAATGAAGTAGGTGTCATTACACTGTAAGCATTTTGTTTAGCAATCTCAGGCCAAAAAAAATGATAATACTATCAGGTTGTGTTGGGGCATAGATGTTGAAAACCGTTAGGGGAATATTATTAATCAATGTTTTAGAATAATCAATTTGCCTTAATCATCTTCGTCCTAGGATAGTGCAACAAGATTTAAGGTTTTTTACTCAAAATTCGAACACAAATTTTTTTAGTAATAGTAGGGGATACAAATACATGACCTACCCAACCACGTTTGAGTGCTTCAGACTCAGTTAACTGATTTTCTTGGAGTAAAACTACATCCGGTTCAGATTTTGCTAAGTGGGATATTACTCTCTGTCTTTATATAGGACTAACAAAACCTTTTTCGTTTCATGAGAGTACTCTGAATTTTAGAACAGTAAGTGAAAAGGTAAACCATGTAAACTCTTATACAACTAACAAATGTGGAATGGGAATATAGTAATCTAAATAGAGAGAAGGAGCTATGTGAAGGAATATATAAAATAATAAAGAGGATACAGGAGGAAATGAAACAAGAAGGGGAAAGGAAGAGAAGAATTGAAGGAAAAACCAAGAAGCAACAGTACGTGTCAGAAATTGACAACTGCTAATACATACCTGAATAAATAGCAAGAGGAAAACTAGGGTGGTGACAACACAGAAGAAGATGGCACATCCGATAGGGGACCACTCACCACAACGACGAAATGGAACATATGATGAGGGTACAATAGGACAACAAATTTGGATCTGTAAGGGAGCAAAAAAGTAATGTTATCATATACATTATAGCGTTTGATGTAGTATAACAGTGTAGGTTGATTAGACAAAGAAACGTGAGCCTAATATATATATATGTATATATGTTAGCGTGTAGAAGGACCAGCAGTATCCATGTTATCCATCAACTGAGAGTTGATACATTTCTTAAGATCAGCTGGATGCTCATATGATTTTTTTTATTTTGTTAGATGACCATAAAATGACACAGATGGAAAAGACTACATTGAAAACCCAGAGTTCATAGTGCAGGACGAAGATTGAGACACTCCTTTCTTCTGTTGGCCATGGCATTAGAAACAGCTTGAGAACTGAAAATCTTTTTGACTGACCAAGTGATATGCCTTTTATTTATTTTTTTGTAAAATTTTTATTTTCGTTTTTTCCAGAAGAGAATAAAGAAAAACAATACAATAAGCGACACCCCTGTAGCGCAAGTACTCAATGGCAAAATAACACAAGAGGCAAGCAGCTAGTAGATCAAAATAGTCTCGAAAGAAAGTGCTGCATAAAAACTCCAAAATCAACTTCATAACCCGTGCCATGAGAGGCAGCCAGATCAGAAACAGGCCATCCCGTGTCCAAATGTCTGAGCCCATCCAAATGTGCCAGGGGTGTCTCATAACAGATCAAAAAACAAAACCACCAGATGTGGCGGAAATCCCCCAGGAAACCACAACCCCTCCAGCAGCGGTCCGAAGAGGACGGAAAGATGCGATGCAATTTGGACGGGTACAAGTACCAGTCCATGAGCGTTTTGAGATGGGCTTCCCGTAGCGCCACAGAGCGGTTGTGCGCCGCCATGTCCCGCCAGAGGCCCGCCCAGTCTGCATCGGCGATGTCTCTACCGAGTAGTTCCTCCCAATGTCCCATATAACGTGGGCGAGGGGAAGCCGCCGTTTGGAGAAGCAGCTTATACAGGGAGGAGATGGCCCCTTTCATGGTGGTAGTGCGTAGGAGGAAGGCCTCGAAAGCGGACGGCGGCCTTGTGGCCGCGTCCCCCACCCCGGCGGAGGTAGCCCAGTGGAGGAGCTGGAGATGGTGATACCGCTCTGATGGAGGAACCCCATAGTCTCTCATGCAGTTAGCGAAGGTAAGCGGGACGGCACCGTGGAATAGATGAGTAAGTGCTCTACAGACCCCTTCTCGCCACAGGCGGAAGGGACCCTCCTGCATCGCCGGGGGGAAGGCCGGATTGAAATGAATGGGGGTGAAGAGCGATGGGAACGTCGTCCATCGATCATCGCTAGAGACTGTGTCCCACACTTTCAATACCGTGCTAGTGGGGGTACTGATATAGGCGTTCCTCGGCCTATCTCCCTTGGGCTTCCAAGCCAGGTCCCATACGGACCGACCCGCGACACTCCTGTCCATATGCAGCCAGTGTTTTTCTGAGAGTTGCTGGGACCACTCCACAAGAATTCGCAGTTGAGCAGCCTTGTAATACAAGTGCATATCGGGAAGACCCACTCCGCCCTCCGACCGTAATCGGCGCAGCGTAAAAAAGGAAAACCGGGCTCGCCCGTCTTGCCAGATGAAGCGGAGCATCAAAGTCTTAAGGTGCCTAAAAAAGTCTAGATCCAATGGAATGGGCAGGGCCTGAAAGAGGTAAAGAAATTTGGGGAGGAGGACCATCTTGATAGCATGTATTCTGCCTAACCACGAGATGTATTTGGGCTTCCAGCGGGCTAAATCGGCTCGTATGGACATCAGCAGTGGGGGGAAGTTTGCAGAGAACAGGCCCCCTATGGTATGCGTCAAGTGGACCCCCAAATACAAGAGGGAGCCGGTCGCCCAGGACAGGGGGGTCAAGAGCCGCACACGCTCCAGTTCAGCAGGCGGAAGTGTTAGGTTCAGGATATACGACTTGCCAAAGTTAACCTTAAATCCGGCTACCTCCTCATACTCGGACAGGGTCGTCTGGATATGTGGGAGCGAGCGGGCTGGTTCCCCAACGGACAGTAGAACGTCATCCGCGAAGAGTGAAATCTTATGTTGTTCCCCAGTGAAGGGAAGACCCCGAATCCCCTCGTGCTCCCTCACCACCAACGCCAGTGGCTCAATGCTCAGCGCAAAGAGGAGAGGGGACAGCCCTGCCTGGTACCGCGGGAGTGGAGGGAAAAGGGGGACAAGTGGCCGTTAACCGTCACCCTGGAGCGGAGAGTACTGTAGTTCGCTCGGATCATCCGGATAAATTTATCCGAGAACCTGAAGGCAGCCAGGGTACGGAACTAAAACCCCCAGTCCAAACGATCGAAAGCCTTCTCCGCGTCCAGTCCCACCAGTACTGCCGGGAGGCGGAATCTGTTGGCCTTTTCAATCAAATGAATCACAAGACGCAAGTTATCGTGAGTCTGCCTTCCAGTGATAAAGCCCGACTGATCAGGGTGGATGAGGACCGGCATTAGGTCCTAGAGGCGCCGTGCAATGATAGCTGAGTATAATTTCGCATCGATATTTAGGAGAGCAATCGGTCGGTAGGAGGAGCAACTAGAGGGGTCCTTCCCGGGTTTAGGAATGACAGATATCACCGCCTCGGCCATAGAGCCAGAGATGCTTCCCGTTTCGGCCATCGCGTTGAAGAGATCAACCAGGTAGTCACAAATCTCGGTGGAGAAGATCTGATAAAAAAGGGCGGTGTACCCATCCGGCCCCGGCGCCTTGTGAGGCTTCAGGGCCTTGATGGCGTCCAGTACCTCCTCCCGGGAGAAGGGGACCGTTAGGAGGTCGTTCCGGTCAGCAGACACTTGAGGCAGTGTCAAGTCCGCCAGATATCTCCTCTGTGCCCCAGGATCGAGATCATCGCTCTTATAGAGGGCAGCATAAAAACAGCCAAACAAGGCCGCCTTCTCCGCATCCAGGTGAAGTAGGTCACCCGTCTCGTCCCGCATGCCCCCGATGTATTCTCTTTCCCGTTTATCTCGCAGCTGCCGGGCCAAGTGTCTCCCAACCTTGTCCCCCTGCGCGTATGAAACATGCCGCAGCCGCAGTAGGGTAAATTCTGCCCTATTGTTGTAATGGGCCCTCAGTTTACTCCGGACCGCCGTGAGGGCGCGAAGGGTGAGCCGGTTCAACTTATGTGCTGACTCCAGGGAGGCAAGCTCCACCTCCAGGCTCTCCCGCTCCGCCCTCCGCAATTTGTTGAGATTAGCATTGAGGGCGAGGCACGTGCCCCTCAGGGAAGCCTTGCAGGCATCCCAAGTATTGAAGATGGACGTGTCCGACACGGGGTTAAGAGTCCGGAAGTCCCGGATAGCCGCCCGCAGTGCCTTGCACAAAGTGTCATCTCGGGTTAAGGCAGCTGGGAAATACCATTTGCGTAGGCCGTCCCCCCTCGCCGCCCAGTGCAACCCAAGGACCAGCAGACTGTGGTCTGAGACCAAGAGTGGAAATATGCTGGAGTCGCGGACATCGCCCCGAAGGGCCTGGCTCAGAAAGATATGGTCTAGACGAGAATAAGAGCGATGGACAGAAGAAAAGAAAGTGTAGTTTCGGGAGTGAGGGTGCAGCGCACGTCAGCCATCAATCAGACCCATTCCACCCATCCTACGCTGTGTGGTTGCGGAGAATGAGCCGGCGTCAGCTCTAAGAGTGCCGGAACTATCCAGGGATTTGTCCCACACCAAGTTAAAATCTCCCATGAAAATCAAATAACCCTCAACAAAGTTCTCAACTCTACGCAGCAGGACCTGGAGAAAACTATTTTGCCCTGAATTAGGAGCATATACCACCACAAACGTACAGAGACTTTCATGCAACAACCGCTTGACCAGCAGCCATCGGCCCTCCTTGTCACCCTGCACCCCCAGTGGTTGAAAATGAAGGGCTGCCCGGAACATAAGGGCCACCCCCCTATGTTTGGTGGAGGCCGAGGACCGATATATAAAGGGGAAGTGCCTATGCTTAAGACGGAGCTCATCCTTACGCGCCAAGTGGGTTTCCTGGAGGCCCACCACATCCAGCTGATGATCAATCAAGTATTTCCAAACCTTCTGGCGCTTCTGCGGAGAGTTCAGGCCCTTCACATTACAAGTAGCAATATTAAGTGGCATTGAAACAGAGCAAATTCACTCGCATTGCAGTCCACTCGGCACTCCCCACCACCCAGTATTCCAACCCGCTCCCCCCAGCCCCTCCAGGACTCAGCGCCCCTCCCGCCCTCGCGTTCCCCCCTCCCCTCCTGCATCAGCCAACTCCACTCCCCATCCTTCCTCCCGGGGTTCATCAAGAGCCACCCTGAATCGGGGCCAGCAGGATCAGGAAACGGTTTACAACCCCCGTAGAACCCCAATCTCTCGGGACAAGAAAAGAGCCCCCAAGCAAAGGCATCAGGCACGGCAATCCACGCATTCCTGTCATCACCACCCCCCTAAACATCCCCCCGTTCAACCCAACACCCAACTCCACCCTCTCCCCAATAACCCCCCCCATCTAACTCCCCCCCACGCCAAGGAAAACCCTCCCAAGTGGTCAGACAAACCATCAAGATTCCACGCAAGGTAAACGTAATTGTCTCTCTCGTGGGGGAAGGGCCCAGGATTGGGTCCTCTTGTGGCCGGTCTGTGGTGTCTTCCCAAAAAGTATAAATTACCCACAGTACCTGAAGGCGGATGGCCCCCACCGGCGCCAACAATCGAAGACCAAAGTTCAGGCTGCCCCAGAGCTACCTTGCGACGAAGGCACCGCCACAGAGGCGACGGAGGCCACCACCGCCCCCCGCTCCTGCAAGCTGGTCGTAGGATCGGGCCGACCCAAGTTTCTATCTCGTCCCACTCTCTGCCAAGATGATGATCGGCGTCTCCGCCTCGACGGTGCATCTCCGTCCACGGACTCCGGATTCGTGTCTTCAATGCCCAGGACGTCCTTGGCTTCCTGAAGGGATTTCACCTGCACCAGTCTGTTCTGCCATCGAAAGATGAGACGGAAGGGGTGGCCCCAGGAATAGGATATGGATTGCTCCCGGAGGTGAGAAGTGATAGGCCGAAACTCCCGCCGCTTCTGGAGAGTGGATGCTGCCAAATCCTGATACAACTGGGGTCGATGATCACGGAGCTGTATAGAAGGGAGATCCCGGGCCTTCCGGAGGATGCGTTCCTTTAGCTGAAAGTCGTGAACGCATACCAGAATGTCGGGGGGCGGCCCCCCTCCTCGCCTGGGCAGGCCAACCCTATGGACTCTGTCCATTCTGACGGCGGTAACGTCCGCCTCATCAAGAACTTGCAGGAAGAGCGCCTCCACATACCCTCGCAGGTCCCCAGCCTCTCCGTCCCATGGCACCGCACGGATGCGGATGTTATTCCGGCGGGAGCGGTTCTCCAAGTCCTCGGTGTGGGCCTGGAGATCCAGGTTCTGTTCAGTGAGGCGAAGAACTTCCTGCTGCAGATGGTGTAGGTCAGTAGCCGTGCCGAGGTCGTGATCTTCCAGGGTGGCCACCCTCTCCCCAATGCTGTCGACATCCCGTCTCACCTCGCGGAGGTCAGAGGCTAACTGGGAGCGAAGTTCTGAGATGTCGTCTTTGATGGCGGTAAAGAGTTCCTTCATAAAGGCCTTGGTGGCAGGAGCCTCATCGTCAGAGTGTCCGGAGGACGCACTAGTCTCAGGGGACGCTGGCTGTTGAGCCCCTCTCTGCGGCACATCTTTGCCGGCCTTCCCCTTATGTTGGGACGCGGACATTATGGCCCCAGTGAGCTGCCCCCTCTCCTGAGTCAGCGGTGGACCCGAAGCAATGCAAGGTGTGGTGCAGGCCGCCTTGGGAATTTGCGCCAGAGACAGGAGGGTAGCCGGCCGGGACTAGATACCACACGCGGTACCACCACTCTCCGGGTGTGCCAACGCCGCTAGCCGCTGCTCTCTTAAGGCCCCACAGGCCACGAGACCTCTCGGGACCGGGAACCGCCGGCCCACGCTGCGCCGGGCCTGCACCCCTCGCTAGTAGGCCGGGAGCCAGCTCCGTCCTCCTCTCCACTCGCCTCGATGTCGTGGCAGCTTCCGTGGGGACCCCCGGTCACCAGGCCACCAGAGGCAAGGACAGGCCAGGCAAGACAGTCCAAGTCGGGGCGCAGGGGAGCCAGCCGCTCTCCCCCGTCGAGGGATCCCAGTCGGGGTTTCTCTCCACCACTCCCGCTCCAGACAGGCCCGCAGGGCCGGTTCGCAAATGGCGGCGCCTCCCGCCGGGTCGGGCCGTGCAGGCGAAGCACACGGAGGTAGGGCTCCCGGGGTGCGCTCCTCACACGAGACGCCCCACCGCCAAGCTCCGCTGTGGGGCCGCCTCACACCAGGGGAAAGCAGGAATGGAGCACGGGGGAGCACGGCCGCCACCACTCTCGTCGCCGTTCTCCGCCGCCAGCACCCGTCTCCCAAGCGCAGCAGCGGTCCCGGGTAGTGCAACAAAGCAGCCCCCCACGGGGTCAAAGGCAGTACCTCCAGTCGGGGGGGTCCGCCAGGCAGGAGCTCCGGGGAGTCGTGTGCTCGCGGCCCGCGGCCGTCGCTGCTCGCCCCTGAAGTGATGCAAAGGGTCCGCCCGCCTCTCACCTCTAGGCCGGGGATCACAGGGCCTCAGAGCTCCGGGCGGCCGTTCGTCGCCTCCAGGTGCTCGGCGGTCAAGCGCGCTTCACCGGACCTCACTCTGCCTCCTCAGGCCGCCCAGCAGGCAGTAGGGGTGTTGCGCGGGCGGCGCTCCAGGTGCAGGGCAAAGCTAAGCGGAGGTCGGCGCCGGAGGGACTCTCAAAGACGTCTTACTCCGTCGCCATCTTGGCCACGCCCCCCGTGATATGTCTTTTTGTTTTGGCTGTATTGAGGACTTAAAGAAGATCTGTACAGTCCAAAAAGAAGAGGATCACTCCTCTTAGATTAGAATATGATATAGAATTAAATAGGCATATAGATGGTTAAGGCACAGGTCTGCATGATTATCAGGCATATATGGGGCTGTGTACTAAATAACTTATTAGAGTCTCACATGAAGGGAAAATTGCCTAAGAAAAGTACAGTGTTACAATTGATATTAAGATGCTGAATGACAAAAGGAAAAACAGGTGTTTTCTGATGTATTCGCCCTCAGCGGTAATTGAACATTCTATAGAAACTCATATGACTTTGAGGTACTCTGAAGAAGTAAGATGGAAGTCGTAGGTAAACAAATGCAGGGCCAACGTGTAGAAAAGTCAATGAAAGGCTACACCCAAAACGGTATGCAGACAAAATATCAAAATTTTAATATCGATATACATTAATATCGAAGTTTTAATATCGAATGGACAAAATATAGAAGGTAAGTAATATCGACGTATTTAATATCGGTATTAGTAATATCGAAGTTAAAAATATCGATGGAAGTAATATCGATGTTAATAATTTCGATGTTACTAATATCGAGTTTTTTAAACATTTTTGTGTATATTATTATGTATTTATTATGTTTTTAATTTAATTTTATGTAATTTAATTACATTTTGTATTTTAGTACTGTAGCGGGTTGTGGGTTTATAGGGGAATAGGGTGGGAAGTAATTTAATTATGTTATTTTAATTATTAATTAGTAGGAATAATAAATTAATATTTATTGATTGGTAATTAATTGTAATTAATTGGTAATTCATTTTAATTCATTGATTAATTGATAATTATGTTCTGTAGTGGGTTGTGGGTTTATAGGGGAATAGGGTGGGAAGTAATTTAATTATGTTAAATTATTTATTAATTAGTAGGAATTATAAATTAATATTTATTATTTGGTAATTAATTTTAATTAATTGGTAATTAATTTTAATTAATTTATTAATTGATAATTATGTTCTGTAGTGGGTTGTGGGTTTATAGGGGAATAGGGTGGGAAGTAATTTAAATGTAATTAAGTAATGTTCTTTAATTAATTGTTTTGTTAATTATCTAATTGTTAATTAATTAGTAATTGTTAAATAAATATTATTAAATGGTCTTTTTATTAATTTTTTAAATTACATATATTTTGCTCATCATGTTTTTAATAATTATGTATTGGTATTTGTAAATGGTTTATATCTACTTAATAGTTAATATTTTTATTATTTTAAATAAAACATTTATTTATAAGTATGTTATTTTTACTCCTACGTAATAGTAATGTATACCCCTTCGCTATCAAACACTTTCCCTACTGTTGAACTCTCTGGAGTTGGAATAGTAATTGTTACCCCTACGCTATCCAACACTTTCCCTACTGTTGCACTCTCTGGAGTGGGAATAGTAATTTTTACCCCTACGCTATCCAACACTTTCCCTACTGTTGCACTCTCTGGAGTGGGAATAGTAATTGTTACCACTACGCTATCCAACACTTTCCCTACTGTTGCACTCTCTGGAGTGGGAATAGTAATTTTTACCCCTACGCTATCCAACACTTTCCCTACTGTTGCGCTCTTTGGAGTTGGAATATTAATTATTACCTCTATGCTATCCAACACTTTCCCTACTGTTGCACTCTCTGGAGTGGGAATAGTAATTTATACCCCTACGCTATCCAACACTTTCCCTACTGTTGCAATCTCTGGAGGTGGAATAGTAATTTATATCCCTACGCTATCCAACACTTTCCCTACTGTTGCACTCTATGGAGTGGGAATAGTAATGTATATTCCTACGCTATCCAACACTTTCCCTACTGTTGCACTCTATGGAGTGGGAATAGTATAATTTATACCCCTACACTATCCAACACTTTCCCTACTGTTGCACTCTATGGAGTTGGAATAGTAATTGTTACCCCTACGCTATCCAACACTTTCCCTACTGTTGAGCTCTCTGGAGTGGGAATAGTAATTTTTACCCCTACGCTATCCAACACTTTCCCTACTGATGCACTCTCTGGAGTGGGAATAGTCATTTTTACCCCTATGCTATCCAACACTTTCCCTACTGTTGCACTCTCTGGAGTGGGAATAGTAAATATTACCCCTACGCTATCCAACACTTTCCCTACTGTTGCACTCTTTGGAGTGGGAATAGTAATTTTTATCCCTGCGCTATCCAACACTTTCCCTACTATTGCACTCTATGTTAAATTATGTATTAATTAGTAGGAATTATAAATTAATATTTATTATTGGGTAATTAATTTTAATTAATTGGTAATTAATTTTAATTAATTTATTAATTGATAATTATGTTCTGTAGTGGGTTGTGGGTTTATAGGGGAATAGGGTGGGAAGTAATTTAAATGTAATTAAGTAATGTTCTTTAATTAATTCTTTTGTTAATTATCTAATTGTTAATTAATTAGTAATTGTTAATTAAATATTATTAAATGGTCTTTTTAATAATTTTTTAAATTACATATATTTTGCTTATCATGTTTTTAATAATTATGTATTGGTATTTGTAAATGGTTTATATCTATTTAATAGTTAATATATTTAGTATTTTAAATAAAACATTTATTTATAAGTATGTTATTTTTACCCCTTCGCTATCCAACACTTTCCCTACTGTTGAACTCTCTGGAGTTGGAATAGTAATTGTTACCCCTACGCTATCCAACACTTTCCCTACTGTTCCACTCTCTGGAGTGGGAATAGTAATTTTTACCCCTACGCTATCCAACACTTTCCCTACTGTTGCACTCTCTGGAGTGGGAATAGTAATTTTTACCCCTACGCTATCCAAGACTTTCCCTACTGTTACGCTCTTTGGAGTTGGAATAGTAATTATTACACCTACGCTATCCAACACTTTCCCTACTGTTGCACTCTCTGGAGTGGGAATAGTAATTTGAACCCCTACGCTATCCAACACTTTCCCTACTGTTGCACTCTCTGGAGTTGGAATAGTAATTTATATCCCTACGCTATCCAACACTTTCCCTACTGTTGCACTCTATGGAGTGGGAATAGTAATTTATATCCCTACGCTATCCAACACTTTTCCTACTGTTGCACTCTATGGAGTGGGAATAGTAATTTTTACCCCTACACTATCCAACACTTTCCCTACTGTTGCACTCTCTGCAGTGGGAATAGTAAATATTACCCCTACGCTATCCAACACTTTCCCTACTGTTGCACTCTCTGGAGTGGGAATAGTGATTTTTATCCCTACGCTATCCAACACTTTCCCTACTGTTGCACTCTATGGAGTGGGAATAGTAATTTATACCCCTACGCTATCCAACACTTTCCCTACTGTTGCGTTCTCTGGAGTTGGAATAGTAATTTATATCCCTACGCTATCCAACACTTTCCCTACTGTTGCACTCTATGGAGTGGGAAAAGTAATTTATATCCCTACGCTATCCAACACTTTTCCTACTGTTGCACTCTATGGAGTGGGAATAGTAATTTTTACCCCTACACTATCCAACACTTTCCCTACTGTTGCACTCTCTGCAGTGGGAATAGTAAATATTACCCCTACGCTATCCAACACTTTCCCTACTGTTGCACTCTCTGGAGTGGGAATAGTAATTTTTATCCCTACGCTATCCAACACTTTCCCTACTGTTGCACTCTATGGAGTGGGAATAGTAATTTATACCCCTATGCTATCCAACACTTTCCCTACTGTTGCACTCTCTGGAGTTGGAATAGTATTTGTTACCCGTACGCTATCCAACACTTTCCCTACTGTTGTGCTCTCTGGAGTGTGAATAGTAATTTTTACCCCTACGCTATCCAACACTTTCCCTACTGTTGCACTGTCTGGAGTGGGAATAGTAATTGTTACCCCTACGCTATCCAACACTTTCCCTACTGTTGCACTCTCTGGAGTGGGAATAGTAATTTTTACCCCTACGCTATCCAACACTTTCCCTACTGTTGCACTCTCTGGAGTGGGAATAGTAATTTTTACCCCTACGCTATCCAACACTTTCCCTACTGTTACGCTCTTTGGAGTTGGAATAGTAATTATTACACCTACGCTATCCAACACTTTCCCTACTGTTGCACTCTCTGGAGTGGGAATAGTAATTTGAACCCCTACGCTATCCAACACTTTCCCTACTGTTGCACTCTCTGGAGTTGGAATAGTAATTTATATCCCTACGCTATCCAACACTTTCCCTACTGTTGTACTCTATGGAGTGGGAATAGTAATTTATATCCCTACGCTATCCAACACTTACTGTTGCACTCTATGGAGTGGGAATAGTAATTTTTACCCCTACACTATCCAACACTTTCCCTACTGTTGCACTCTCTGCAGTGGGAATAGTAAATATTACCCCTACGCTATCCAACACTTTCCCTACTGTTGCACTCTCTGGAGTGGGAATAGTGATTTTTATCCCTACGCTATCCAACACTTTCCCTACTGTTGCACTCTATGGAGTGGGAATAGTAATTTATACCCCTACGCTATCCAACACTTTCCCTACTGTTGCGCTCTCTGGAGTTGGAATAGTAATTTATATCCCTACGCTATCCAACACTTTCCCTACTGTTGCACTCTATGGAGTGGGAAAAGTAATTTATATCCCTACGCTATCCAACACTTTTCCTACTGTTGCACTCTATGGAGTGGGAATAGTAATTTTTACCCCTACACTATCCAACACTTTCCCTACTGTTGCACTCTCTGCAGTGGGAATAGTAAATATTACCCCTACGCTATCCAACACTTTCCCTACTGTTGCACTCTCTGGAGTGGGAATAGTAATTTTTATCCCTACGCTATCCAACACTTTCCCTACTGTTGCACTCTATGGAGTGGGAATAGTAATTTATACCCCTATGCTATCCAACACTTTCCCTACTGTTGCACTCTCTGGAATTGGAATAGTATTTGTTACCCCTACGCTACCCAACACTTTCCCTACTGTTGTGCTCTCTGGAGTGTGAATAGTAATTTTTACCCCTACGCTATCCAACACTTTCCCTACTGTTGCACTTTCTGGAGTGGGAATAATAATTGTTACCCCTACGCTATCCAACACTTTCCCTACTGTTGCACTCTCTGGAGTGGGAATAGTAATTTTTATCCCTATGCTATCCAACACTTTCCCTACTGTTGCACTCTCTGGAGTGGGAATAGTCCTTTTTAGCCGTAAGCTATCCAATTTTTTTTTTTAATTAGTTTTACATTGTTATTAATTGTTATTTATATTATTATTTTATGTATATAAATTTATTTGTAATTTATTATATTTTCATTTATTTATAATTTATTTAAATAATTATTTCAGAGTTAATATTAATTAAGTATATACTATGTATTATATTGGTATTATTAATATTGTTTATTACATTATTTATTAATTTGAAATATTATAATATATTTTTTACTATGTTTATTATATTTATATTATTTTGTTATTATTACATTTTTTATTAATAAAAAAACCGATATTTTCTAAAAAACGATATTTTTGACATCAATATATTTTTTTCGATATTTTAGTACTTACCTAGTTAGAGATAGGATCCCGATATTGTTGTCATCGATATTTTTGTTGTGATATTTTTGTACCTCGATATTTTTGTAGTTGATATTTTGTCATAGATTCAGCCAAAACATCTAAATGCTTTAAAACTGTTACAGTCTCTGAAACAATATCTGGGAAATTCAACAATACAGGCCAAATTTCCCTTGTAGAAGCATTATTTCAGCTTTTGGTGAGGTGTGCTGAAAAACAAGATGGTGGTTGCAAGTGATGCTCATAAAAATGGACATGAAGAGAATACAGGGAAAGCTTTACTCATTCAAGTGGTATGTTCAAACAATGCTTCTTGCAAACCATAGCAGGGGAATTCAATGTGCCATTCCAAAGATACTGTGACTCGCAAAAGTGCGAGGAAGGCTCCAACAAGTGCCAGAGCTTCTTATCAAGCGCCCATCTTCGGCGAAGTTCAAGCCACGTCCCAATTGCCAATATTTCTACAGTACAGGAGACAACATAATAGTCTATTTTATGTATGTATTGGTTTTTAAATAGCACAAACATAGCTAGAAAGCAACAAAGTGTTGCACATTACTTGGAGGAATAAGAAACAATCTATGATCTGTAGATCAGGTACATCAAGGACGATTACATGAATATAATTCACACATTCCATTCCACATTTTTAGGACCAGGTACATTAAGTGATTTGCTCAGACTCAGACAAAGTTAAATCAAGAGCCAAAGCCAGGATTTGAAACTATGTATATGTTTTATTTGTATAACACACATCCTAAACTCAATTATTTCAAAAATCTTTCTCAAGTTTAGTATCAAACAATAGTGCTTTTTTAAATTTATGTTTGAAATGTCATCAATTAAAGCAGACAGAGGTGTATACATGATAGATGGCATACCATATGAAAAGAGATAGCTGTAGCCACGCGATTATTGCAGACAAGCCTTATATACAGTGGGACTGTCCAACATTAACAGTCACTGCTTCCCACGTTCCCCCAGCAAAGAACCATGGTATTTATCAGTACCTGAGTCCCATGGTCACAGTGCAGGGCCATATTACATGTTAGTTGTTATGTATTTTTTATAGTTCATGGTTTATGAATTCATTTTACACTTTAAAAAGATTTGTAGCGGGGGGGGCGTGGCCAGGCGCCGACTGTAATGGCCGCCTAACTCGGAGCTCCCGCCGGGACCGTAACTGTCCCCTAAATCCGTCCAACATATCCTCGCTGGGGCGTGCTGCCACTGAAGCCCCAGCTCCCTCAGGTCAGAGTCGACGAAATTGCCTTTACAGCGGAGTCCCGGGTCCCCCGGGGGAAGGCACCGCTGCGGCCGGAGCTCCCGCGGCACGGCCCTGAGAGGGTGTGGAGCCTGGATGCCGGCGATTGCCAAACTCGAGGGCCCGGTCTGGGGCCTGTCCGGAGAAATGGCCGGCGCGAAACACCGCAATCGGTGCTGAGCCGGAGTGGCTGACCATCCGCGTGGAGCGCCTCGTACACGACGCTGCAGAGGAGCTGCAGGCACCCGACGGGTCCACGGAGGAAGTCGGGACCGGACCAGCCGCCATTGAGGTGGCCAGTACCACGGCCTACATCCGGAAGCGGGACTGACGGGCAGCGGAGCCACTTGAGAGGCACTCCTGAGCCAGGTGATCGCAGGGGGGCCCATTGACTACCACGTGGGCTGCAGGCTGGCAGGCACTGAGATAGGGGAAGGGCTGCGACATTGCACCAGTACAAGGGGTGGACCTTACCGAGTGCAGGTAGGACACGGCTGAGCCACATCATTGGTAGCTCCCACACACAGTGAGCTGATCGGAGAAACCCCTTGCGGCCATAAGACACACACTGAGGGCGGCTGCACCCGGACGGGTCTCCAGGCTGGAGGTGGCGGGGGGACCGTGAGCCGAAGGCCTGAATAGCGGTGCAGGGCGGCCAGCTGGGCACCGGCCCTGGAAGTAGGGAGGGCCTTGCTCATTCCCGCGTTGCTGCCATCCGAGCGGGGAGAGACGGCCGGCCTGAGCGGCCTGCAGCCTGCCTGTACAACGCGGCCGCTGAGTGTCACACGGCGGCGCCCACTAGAGGCAGGGCACACATCCACGGCTGTGGTGGCGGATTTACCACTGCTACACCTCCCTGCTGCTGGAACAGAGGTGCATGGTTACAGGTCCAAAAGCTGAGAAACGCGGCGAGGGAGTTGCGGAGGACGCCCCATACCACAGGCCCCACGCTGCGCTGTCTCTTTGGAGGGGGCCCCAGGTGCTGGCTGCTGTCTGGCGGCGGAGGGAAGCAGACCGGAGCTGGTGCTGTCCCGCACAACGGTGGGTGCAGGATCAACCGATCCCATGGGCACCAGAACAAATACGCGGCCCAAAGGGGGTCCTGCGACCCAAACCAACAAACTTGACCAATACACTGTACCTAAACCACCGACGCAGCCCGTAGGGGCCACAAAGGAGAGTGCGGGACAGGAGGAACCCTCCCTGACGTCCATAATGGCGGCAATCCAGACCCTCGGTACAAGCCTTGAAACGAAGATGGACAAGATCACTATCGAAGTAAACCTGCTCCGAACAGACCTGGGGAAAACCACAGACCGCTCAAAAACCAACGAGGTGGACATTAAAGCATTGCAGGAATCGGAGAGGAAGCTCGAACGCAGGGTCAGCGAGCTTGTCCACCATCACCGGCAATTGGCACTGCGGCTCGATGATCAGGAAGGTAGGGCTCGAAGGAGCAACATACGCGTCGTGGGTGTGGCGGAGGACCTTGAGGGTGATAGTACGGAGCTCTTTCTTGAAGATTTAATACTCCGCCAGCTGAAACCCAAGAGACTATCCAAGATCTTCACCGTGGAGCGGGCCCACCGGGCCCCGATTCCTAAGCCCAAACCGGGAGCCCCACCACGAACAATCATAGCCAAAATACTTAACTACCGAGACCGGGATGCGATCCTCCAGGCTGCCAGACAACATGGAGACCTACAGTACGAGGGATCCACAGTTCGCTTCTTCCCGGACTTTACGCTGCAGGTGTAACAGGAGAGGCGCTCATTCCAAGGGGTCAAGGCAGCACTACGAGATCACGGAATTCGATACATGATGTTCTTCCCTGCTAAACTGAAGATTATACACGGCGGCCGGTCCCACTTCTTCACCTCGCCTGCGGCAGTACAGGAATGGATAGACACGTCGTTGGCGGTGGCCCACCCTCTGCAGGACGGCGGACAGTGGCGAGACACAGGACACTCCTCTCCGGGGTCAGCGGCGGGGGGAGCGGAGAATGCTGAGCAGAGTCAACGATCCTGGCGTTCGAGGTCTAATAGTCCCCGCTGGGACACACCCAGGGACAACGCGGCAAGATGAGGCAGTACGCACTGAACTGAGAAGAAGCCAGACAGTAATGTATGAAGTGTGTTTTTTGATACGCCCTGGGCACTCCTGGGGAACAACGTGGTGCCTGCTCAGGGTTTCTGGGATGGGCTCCTTAATTGTACTGTTACACTCATGGCCTGAGGGACCTACTGACCTGGGGCACCGCGGGAGGGAGGCCGGGACGGAGCGGGCCACATTCACCCCGAGTTAAAGTTCCTCGGTGTTTCACCGGGATAGGGTCGGGCGACAGGCGCTCTGCTAATTGGGGTGGTGGGTAGTTCGGAACCCACGGAGCAGGGGGCAGGGAGGGGGGTTTTTGTTTTTTCAGAGGAGGGAGGGATGTGGGGGTCAGACACAGGGATGGGAAGATGGGGTCCATCTTATGCTGTACCTATTAATGTTTGCAATGACCACTTCTTCGGGGGGGGAACCAGGTTGGGGAACGGAGATGGAGATTCTCTCCGCTGGGGGGGACATGGGGAAGGCTGGGGAGTTGGGGGTTTGTTATGGTCGTACACAGTAAATGTTCATGATGTCCTTATTGGTTCAGAGGTGCTAAGTGGGGGAGGCTTCCAATGCAATGGCTATGGTTAGTAAATGGGAAAAGAGCTTAAAAATCATGAGCTGGAATGTCAATGGACTTGGGGACAGACTAAAGCGCACTATAGTCCTGCAACTCATTAAACGACACCAACCGGATGTAGTAATGCTGCAAGAAACTCATCTATTAGGTAACACATGCCATGCCCTCAACAGGTGGGGATACACACTTGCTTCGCACTCTGGCTTCACCTCAGGTTCAAGGGGGGTGGGGATCCTGATACGCCGCTCATTGCCCTTCCATATTGACAGCACTGAATCAGACCCGCAGGGCCGCTTCACGGTGGTCACAGGAAGATGGGAGGGATACACGCTGAACCTGCTCTCGGCATACGTACCGCCGGGTTTGCAGGCCCTAGCTTTTGCAGACCTGGGCAAATTGCTGCTCTCTCTTCCCGAAGGTCAGTTAGTCTTGGGCGGAGACTTCAACTCAGTAGTGTCAGGCACCCTGGATAGACAGCCCCCCAGAGACTTACCCCAAGGGCAACACTGGTTAACTGACTTTATTGAGGCCTTCGGTCTCACTGACGTTTGGCGCCACCTTCATCCCACGAATAGCCAATTCACCTTCTTCTCTGGGCCGCATCACTCCTTTTCGTGCATTGACTACATCCTCACCATTCTGCAGCACCACACTATTGTACGAGAAGCCACACTCTTAACTCGGGGCATTTCGGACCACTCGCCAGTGACTTCGCATATTACGTTTGGATCCAGGAGGGAGGGTTGTGTAGCGCCGATAAACCCCTGGCACCTAAAAAACGAAGATACGCGGGAGAAACTTGACACCTCTATTGCCCACTATTTTGAAGAGAACTTGGGATCAGTAGACTCCCCTGTCCCGGTATGGGAGGCATTCAAAACGGTGATAAGGGGGGAGGCGCTGTCAGCCATCTCAGGTAAAAGACGAGAACAGCGCAGTCAGGTCACTGCAGTTGAAGCTGACCTTGCAGAACTGGAGGCAGAGGCGCTCAAAAAGGGGGCCAGGATGGTGAGGCATAAGTGGCAGATCAAGTTGGCAGAGTATAGATCGCTGGTATCACAGGAAGCCCAGACGGTGGCCAGACATAGGATGGGTAGGTTGTACGACCAGGGCGACAAAGCCGGGAAGCTCATCGCCTGGCTAGATAAAAAGCAGCAGACCAGGAAGATAGTCCCGTTAATTCATACGCAGTCCGGAGCGATTCTCACAGAGCCTCGAGATATAGTGGACGAGTTTGCCAGACACTACAAGCAGGTCTATACGAAGGTATCGGACCGTCCGGAGGACGACTCCATAGCCCTCCTCGCTGATATCCGACTGCCGTGTCTTTCTGAGGATGAGCGGGAGACCATGGACAGCCCGCTCACGGAGGCCGAAATACAGCGCGCGATAATGGAACTCCGACCAGGGAAAGCATTGGGTCCCAACGGACTCCCGATAGAACTCTACAAGATTAAACCTGATACTATTAGTAGGCATCTTAAAGCCATGTTTGAGACCAGCAGAAAGGAAGGAATACTGCCACGTGACCAGCGCATTGCTACCATAGTGGCAATACCAAAGGAGGGGAAACCTGTTGAGTCTTGTGCCTCCTACAGGCCAATTTCCCTCCTCAACGCTGAGCCAAAGATACTGGCTAAAGCACTCGCCAATAGACTTAAACCAGTGCTGAGTACGTTGGTGCATCCTGACCAGTCAGGCTTCATGACACACCGAAATACGGCCCTCAATATCCGACGCGTACACGGGGTGCTTGGGCAAAGCCATAGACTGAAGGAGGACGCGGTTGTGGTCTCCCTGGACGCCACCATGGCGTTTGACACCCTAGAATGGCCATACATGTTCGCTGTCCTTAGTAAATTGGGCTTCGGGCCCCAGTTTACGGCGTGGGTTCGTCTCCTTTATTCGGAACCGCTGGCACAGGTCCTAGTGAACAACAGGGTGTCGGAGGTCTTCACTTTAGAGCGAGGAACTAGACAGGGCTGCCCCCTTTCCCCCCTCCTGTTTGCCCTCTCCCTCGAACCTCTTGCTGCTTGGATCAGACAGGACGTGTACCTGCGAGGGATAGAGTGGGCGGGGGGATGGGAAGATAAAATATCCCTCTCTGCAGACGATATTCTCCTATACCTCTCCAAGCCCCGACGGTCGATCCTTGCTGCACTAGACATCTTCGCGAGCTTTGGTCGGAATTCCGGCTTCAGAGTCAACTGGAGCAAATCATACCTCTACGTTCTCAGTGGGAGTCCCCCGAAGCTTCCCGACGCGTGTCCCATCACAGTCGCTGAGGAAGGTTTCAAATACCTGGGAGTGTTCATCTCCAAGGACAAGGCCCTAACTTACGAACGCAATCTTCAACCTCCCCTGCGGCGTCTCCAAAGAGAGGCCAAGTCATGGCAAAACCTGCCTCTGTCCTTACTAGGCCGAGCTGCCTTATTCAAAATGATGGCGCTGCCTAGATTCCTCTACGCCCTCCAAAATTACCCGGACCTGGTGCCTAACGCCTACTTCGCAGCAATTGAGGCGGCTCAGCGTACCCTCTTATGGGCGGGCGCCCCTCGTATTGCCTTGTCGAAACTCACACTGGGGTGGTATGACGGTGGCATAGCCCTCCCCGACATCCGTAAATATTACTGGGCGGCCCATCTCTCGGCGATTAATCAGGGGACCTATGGGGATAGCAATGATCCGGCCTATGGGATGGACAGATGGTAACTTCCTGGAGGGAACTATGAAATTGCGCTATACTCTAAAATGGGCAAACATCACTTCACTGGACCCACACAACACTCGGTACAGATATGGCACATAGCTCAGAAAAAACTAGGCTGGTCAGGGGTCCTCACTATGGCTACACCACTCTGGGCTTCCGAAACTTTAGGAAACCTGGGTCGTACTAAAGGGTTCAGGAACTGGGACCTGATCGGAATCTCCCAAATAAAAGACATCTGGGGCCCTAAAGGTGTTCACACATTCGCTCACATGCAGGCTACGTACGAATTGGCACACACCGAATACTTCAGGTACCTACAGGTGCGACATTCCCTTCAGACAAACATTCCACCTGACACCACACTGCCCCGAGCTCCCCCCTTGAAGACAGACTATTAGATGGCCCTATGCCAGAACATGCTATATCTCTCACGTATATGAAACTACTCAATAACTCCCCCGACTTACTCCTTCCCTTGAAAGAGAAATGGACAGCGGACGGGTTGGAAATTGATGAGGAGGAATGGACATATGCTCTTGCTTCTCCCCGTGAGGTGGCGATATCAGCCCGACTGCGCCTAATTCAACTGAAAATACTACACAGAATCTACATTTCATGTACGAGGTTGCAGTTGATGGGAAGGGGTGGGGACGGTCTCTGCAGGAGGAGATGTGGTGCAGAGGGTACCTTCTTGCATATCATATGGGGATGCCAAAAAGTGCAAATGTACTGGGGGAGGGTGGTGCGTTGCATGCAGGAGGTGTGGGAGGTAGAAATTCGACTGGAGGCCAAAAGATGTCTGCTCAACATTTGGGAACCTACTGACTTGTCACACAAAGGGAGGCTTTGGGTAACGCTTGGGCTGATGGTGGCTAAAAGGAACATAGCGAGGCTGTGGGGTGATCCGAACCCGCCGAAACTGAGAGACTGGCAATGCGACATGGACTGGTGCATGCTGCAGGAAAAGGCAGTGTATGTCACAAGAGGCTGTCCTCGAAAATGGGTAGAAATATGGTCCAGGTGGAACGAGTACAGGGGGAATATATGTGAGCCTCCTCGAATCACACAATCTAGCACATTGGAAATATAAGAAAGACCATTGCTACCTGGCTCCAAGTACTTACTGCGTTTTAGGCACCACACATGCACCACAACTGCTCTGAACCTTACAGTAATGTAACCTTTCGACCAAGTTAAGGGGGGGTTTGTTTACTGTTGGTTTTCTTTCTTGATAAAATATAGACACTTTGACCTTATTATGCGTGCTAAAATGTAAAATGTGACCTTCCAAATCCCTCATGATCCTTCGGGGTCCCATATATTTACATTCTGCAACGCCGCCGTACCCCCGGGTTGACGGCACTGGGCTGTGTCTTTTGTTATATGAAACCTACGACGCTTTTTACTGTTTGCCGGCCCGAGGGGTTGTAGGCAAGGGATGTTTGATGTGATCCACCAAATAAAGGTCTTTAAAAAAATAAAAAAAAAGATTTGTAGCATCTTAGGCCTAGATGTATCAAGCCTTTTGTGAATCGCAAAGGCCGAAATTCGCAGAATATATACGGTCTATTTGCATGTTTTGGCATGCATCAAAAATGCGCAATTTAAGGAATAGCAAAAATTTGCGATTCCTTATTTTGCCATAGCATTTAAGGAATCGCAATTTTGCGATTCCTTAAATGCTATGTATGTAGAATTTTTGATTTGCAAATTTGGGTTAAGAAATCGCAAATTACCACCAACTTGTAGTTGATGGTAATTTGCGAATTCTTTGTAAAATGCACTATGTGGCATTTTTGAAGGTGGCATGTGATGCACACACATGCCCATAGGGCATGTATGTGCGCCATATGCACACACATGTACATTTCAGGGGTGCAGCAGTCCTTGAGACACCCCTGCACCTTTGAAATTATTCCCAATTTGCGATTAGCTAATTGCGAATCGCAAAATGAGATTAATTTCACAATCATTCCTATGGGCCTCCTGGCCCATAGGAATGAATGGGAAATTATTCCTTAATTGCGAATTCGCAAATAAGGAAGATTAAGAAATCGCTAAAAAATAGCGATTTTTTACATACATCCCATTTTGCGATTTCTAAATAGCGATTCCTTAAAAAACGCTATTTAGAAATCGCAAATGGTTATGTTGATACATCTGCCCCTTAGTATCATTTGTTTAGGATTCATTGTTGGCCTGAGACTGCAGATATGACTGTCAATTGTTTGAGAAATGTGAATTTTGTTATGGATAATGTGCTAATACTTAAAAAGTGTTTTATGGAACAATGTGTATTATAAGTCAAATGTTATTTTCAAACCACAATGTAAGGACACTAAAACAGCTATTCTAAAATGCCTTTTTCTTTTGTAGTACATTGACACTATACAGTAGGGTTAACAAGAGATACAAAAAGAAAGAAAATAAAGTGCTAAGCAGACAGTGCTACTTTCTACTGACATTCCTCTACATGTACAATGTTTATTTTCACAGACTGT
Organism: Lissotriton helveticus; assembly: GCF_964261635.1. Lineage (NCBI taxonomy): Eukaryota > Metazoa > Chordata > Amphibia > Caudata > Salamandridae > Lissotriton > Lissotriton helveticus. The sequence continues at coordinate 1,026,297,685 of NC_136065.1, forward strand.
AGAGGAATAATTGGTAGATGTTTGCATCAAAGATATGCCTGCAAGGGTGAGCATGTCAGGTGGTTAATGCCCTAAACAGCACTACCATTGTGCAGTATTTTATAGGTAGCACTGAAAGAAAGACAAAATGTTGTGTTAACCATCCATTATTTTTACTTGTTAGGAAGCCTAAATATCCCATAAATTAATTCAGCACTGTGGATTATGATAAATAATTCAGTTAATACCTCTTTTCTGTGAAACATGAGCTGTGAAACATCTGCCAAACATTCATTAAGAATGCTTAGACCCGTTATATGGTGTTTTTAGTCAAAATGAAGAGAGATATTACAATTGTCAGGCTTTAATCAGCAGATTTGGCTGTGAATTCTGACTAAGAAATCAGTACCACAACTGGTTTAAGAGACCTTCAAGGTCCAGATAGCAGACGCAATCTGTAGGGTACTGCGATAATACAGGCTGCGGCTTTAGGCAGCAAAATTGTATATTGTACTAATATTATCATAAAAAATGCTAATGATATGGGTCATAAAACTTTTCCACATGACTCTTGAAATACGGGCTGTAGCAGCAAGTAAATGCAGTATGGCACCAAGGAATTTATGTTACAGCCTCTGCAAAACATGCCCTCGAGTCAGTGAGGATCAGCAATGAGATATTCATTTTTAAACTTTCCACTTCCTATGCTGTTCCCAAACATCAGCCTGGCCACAATATACCAGGGGTGACCACTGTGCACCAGTCATGGGCTGTATTATACATAGGACACACTGTGCCTGTTTTTGCCACGGCACATGTTTAACTAGGTGACAGGTAACAAACAGGGATAGTGCCCTGGTGACAGTGCATTAGTTAAAGGTGTTTCCGTTCTTTGAAGCAGCCGCAACCTGACCTGCTTTACAAAGGGGGCAGAGTTCCACCTTCAGACAGGTGCAGAGAGTGACTGCATCCTCCTGAAGGGGGATGTCTGAGTGGTTCATGGGTCCCTTGTCACCCCCCTTTCACCTCTATGTGGCACACACTAAGTGCAAAACTTGACAGTCTTTTTGCCTCTGCGTCTGTGTCCATAATATTACAACGCAGGTGCAGAGGCAAAGTCATTTCCTCATGACCATGGGGCCACACCCTGATAGCATGGGACCACACCCCCATGCAACCCAGAAAAAACTTTGTATTATGGACTCAGGCGCAGAGGTAAAGAGACCGCCATGCAAACCGGTGACTGTGCGCACGAAAGTGGTGGCACACAGTTGGTGCAGTCCCCTGAAGCAGCCTCTGAAATTGGCGAAAGGAGATCCCATGGATCCCCAGGTATCCATCTGCAGATGGTGCAGCCAATCCTTCAACAAGCATTTGCAATGCAATAGTTCTCACATTTGCGAGAGTTTAAGCTATTGGAATGCCTTTTATATATCTGTTTTGATAATTAACACATAAATAAAAGGCAGTATCATCTACAATGCTAATATCTCAAACTCTTGTGAATGTGAGACCTATTTCATTTCAAAGAAGCGGCCGGCATTTCCTGGGCTGCTTGAAGAGTGAAAGCGCACATGGCACACAGGGAAGCATGTCCTGCCTGCAGTAGGAGAAACTTATTAACCCCTTCCATGCTTATGACGAGCCCAGCTCATCATGAGGCACAGTGGAGCTGTAACGGTTGCGGTCCGCCCACTCGCAATTGATTCCCCCCCTGTGCAGGAGAATCAATCAGTGGGCGGAGTCGTGACGAGAACAGCTCGTCATGAGCACAGCTCCTGCTGTGCCTCATGACGAGGTGGGCTCGTCATGAGCACCGCGGTGCCTCCCCCTCCCCCCGCACCGTGGGGGAATTACCCCCACGGCGAAGGGGTTAAAGAAAATAGTGCTTACAAACTAAGACACACCGTAACAAAAGAAGCAAATGGCCCAGTCCTCCTGGGAGGTTACAAATGAAGATAAGGCAGCACTAAGGAGGGAATAAAAACCATATTAATGAATCAGAAGCCAGCGATTATGAAGGGCAACGACACAGGCCAATGAAAAATATGAGTGGAGAGGGGGGGCTTCAAGTTCATGTTCCAATACCGCATGCCTTTCACAGGCTCGTCCTAAAAACAGGCCTGGTGCCGCTGCACTGTGAAAGATGGATTGGCTGAATCAAACAGCCAGTCTTCCTTTCACCAATGCGTTGCCCCCAAGGGAAAGCAGAAGTCTGAAACTGCCCGGGGAGGTAATGATGTCTCTGTTTGCCACCCGTTTTTGCTGCTACCCGTTACTGATCGTGTAGCGATGGAAGACCACATCGCTATGTGGATCAGAAAAAAGATCCTTTAGCCGCTGGACCAACGCGCTAATTGATCCATCCATGCCTCCTCTATCTCTCTAAACGTCCTTGCCATTGATGCGAGATGCTGCGAGAACTACATCTCCCACGATGCACCGCGCTGTGCGCGGGGATAAATACAATTAGTCACGCCCCCTTCAGCCACTAACGGTTGGTGAATTCGGAGTTGGGTGCCTATTTTCCATGTTCCTGAACCACGAGAGAGAAGTAAGTTCATACACAATGTTATTCGTACTCCCTCAGACTAGAAAGAAAGGGAATCGGAACGTTTTACTAAAACGCTCGTTCTTTATCTTAACAGCGCACGAGTGCAGGCGGCAGCCGCCGCTTTTTCGAGCGCTTATGGAGGGACTCATGCCCGTTATTTGAAGGTATGGCTTGATTTAATATGAACCTTCTTCACTATATCGTAACTGATGCGGTTCACTGACAGGAACTCCTCGCTTTTTCAGCTCTTTCTGACCGCGGAATTGTGTATAATTCACGTGTGCCGGCACCCTTCCCAGTGACCTCTTTAGGCGCATCACTAAGGTATGTTTTGGATGCAGCAGACCACCCGCTTAATATAGAGACACTGTTGAGGCATGATTTTAATGCAGATCTATACCTTATTTTGATTGCAGGGAATTGTTCCAACCGCCCAGTCACTAAGGTACCCCAACATTTTTTTATATGTGTGAGTCTCTGCGAGAAGTACTTCTGGATCAGTCTTTCTCTGATACAATGTTTGTAATTATTTTGTAGGGACAACGACCCCCCAATCCATGTCCTGATGAGAACCCCTTAAACACACTCGGGTTCGAAACGCGTCGACGTTTTTTCCTGCAAGATACCAATGTCGGAAGGCGCAATAGGAATGAAATTATGCATGTTAAATCGTGAATTGGCTTCCATGTTATTCCTATTGCTCTAGCACTTGATGTAGAAATGCACTTGGTTTTTTCTTGCAGATGCTAAACAAGTAGGCCAGTGTTCCATACTGCTAGACCACTTGTTTGTATTATATCTAGGATTGGTGCCTCATAGACTACTTACTTGTAGGCATATTACAGTTGTCCGTCCAAGAAATGTTGTTTTTTGGATCTCATTGACTGATAATTTCATTTATTTGTGTGTATTTATGTAATGTATTGTTGATGTAATTTGTTGAATGTTTTGCTGTGTCTTTTGACGCTTAAAAAAGTTTTTTTTTCAAAAACCTTTTTATAAAATAAAAAAGTAATTCCAGACACAAGTCTGTTCCCCTTGGTAATTCATGGTACCAGGTCGTGTATCGATATTTCCACATAGGCTGTCCGGCCATTTTGTTTGTTTACTCAATTAAGAGCGGTCCAGGCCGGATGGTGACAGGACCCAAGCCTCCTCAGTCCCTTTTGCTAAAGAACGGGTCGCTACCCGTAAGGATTCTAGTCAAGTTACATTGTTAGAAAGTACCCACACTAGTAGGATCCAGTTTACTGGATAAATAATATGGCTGAAAAAGACACATTGTCATTCAGTGAAGAGCATATCGAAAAGCTTCTCGCAGACTCAACTTTATTCACATCGCTCACACTGAGCGGTACGGCAAAGCAGCAAAACGTGGCAGACAAACTTCTAAGGTTACAAAAAAAGCACATCAGAACAGAATTGCACGGTCAATTTCTACTTGCAAATTTAAGAGCTGGAACAATCCCATGGGGTCTGCAGGTAAAAAACGTGCCCGTCATTTTCACTGACGATCCAGTGTATAAGAAGGGTTTCAGCTACATCAGCACCAAATGTAGCAGGGACCTCATGGTCCACACAGTGGAGACGGCGCATAGAATCTGTCAGAAAGAGATAAAAGAAATCGAGGCGCAATTGCAGAATATAAAAGATAACCACACTGAATCGGAAGCGAAACTTCTCCTAGAAAAAATAGAGAAGGAAATAACAACATTCAAGGACAACACTATCAATTTCAAGACAACAAAATTTGAAAAGGACAAAAAAACCTTCAATTTGGAAACGGTTTATCCTTATCTGAAAGAAGATTTTTATACCCGCTCCGACTCCACTCGGTATCTCAATACCTTCCAAGGTAGATCCAAAAAAAGATTTCTTACTTTTTCTGAAACCTCTTCTTCAGGGACATCTACTGAATCAGACTCAGGGGAAGGAACATCAAATAGAAACCAACAGAAACGTCCTTTTTTAGGGCAAGGTCAACAACAACAGCGGGCAAAATTCAAACAACCAGAATGGGAAATGTCCACGCGGAAGCGAAACTACAAGTCGTAAAAAAAGATTCCTCGATTATCAACATCTCGACTAAAATTTTGACCAAAGCGGAGGAAGAACTGCTTCAATTGGGCCTTTCATTCGTGCCAGACACACGGATTGACTTCACTAAAGTGAAATTGGAAATAATTGAATTCTTTAAAAAGATCCGGCTTAGATGGTTCTTTAGAGACTCTACCGACCAACCACAGATGGAAGCTTCCGGCCTGCGGAACAAATCATCCTTTTGTCCCCCAAACAACAACATGGCTAAAAACATCATCATCTTCGAACAAAAGGTGCTTTCGTCTCTGAATGTCTTGGAAAAGAAGAGACAATTCATTCCGAGAAACTTATCAAATGACCAAAGACAAGCCATTGCCGCACTGAGAAGTCAACCAGAGGCGGTGATCCGACCGGCGGACAAAGGAGGGGCGGTGGTCCTATGGTCCAAAGATATGTACAGGGCCGAAGGAAGAAGCCATGTGTACAACACAAACTGGTATCGGCGTATCACACAGGATCCAACGTCGGAAATCACCCATGAAATTTCACGATTGGTGAAAGAGGCAAGAGAGAGTGGAATTTTAGGTCCAAAAGAAGCTGAATACCTAGTCAAACGATTCCCTCGAACTCCACATCTGTACTTCCTTCCAAAAGTGCACAAAGATCCCAACATACCCCGAGGACGACCTATAGTATCTGGGTGTGACTCAGTGCTGGAGCCTATCTCCAAGTTTGTAGATGTGTTTCTGAAAGAATTCGTCACTGAGGTGAAATCGTATCTACGTGATACAATGGACTTCATAAATAAGACAGAAGGATTGCAATTTGACCCGAATATACAACTGTTAGCCACAATGGACGTCTCGTCGCTCTATACCCAAATTCCACAGCAAGATGGGGTCGACGTGATTGAAATGTATCTGGAATCCAGACCCCGTCCACATAGAGTCCCGACCGATTTGATTGTGAAGTTGGCAGCTCTGGCTTTAAAAAAGAACTTTTTCGTATTTGAAGATGAGATGTTTCTACAAATCAAGGGATCGGCGATGGGCTGTCCCTTTGCACCAGAAATGGCCATACTGTTTATGGCCCAGTACGAGGAAAAGTACGTGTTTAACAACAATCCGTACAGAGCCCACATTGGGCAATGGCTGAGGTATATAGATGACGTGTGGTGCATCTGGAATGGTACACCACAATCACTGGAAGAATTCCATGGCTGGCTAAACGATCGAAGTCCAGATATCAAATTCAGCTTGTCGTATGATTGTAAAACCATGCCATTCTTGGATGTCGAGATCAAATCCACGCCCGAAGGTCTCAAGTCAACGTTGTTCAAGAAAAAAACGGACAAAAACAATTGCCTCCACTACAACAGTTATCATCCAAAAAGTCTGCGAAACAACTTACCCTATGGGCAGTACCTAAGGGTCAGAAGGAACTGTTCTTCTACAGAAGACTTTATGATACACGGTGAGGCCTTGACGACTAAGCTGAAGGAGAGAGGATACCCAGCCAAATTGCTCAAACACTCGATGAAAAGAGCTAGATGGACTCCTCGAGAACAGCTGCTGCAGAAGAGGGCCAAACCAAACCTGGACAGGATGGTTTGTGTTTCCACGTTTGGACCACACACCAATCCTGTACAAAAGATCATACGGAGCAATTGGCACCTCGTCGAGGAAATCATCCCTGAGATTGGCAAACCGCTGTTTGCGTTGAAGAAAAACAGGAGTATTGGTCAACAAATTGCTCCTACTCGAAGCATTCCGAAAAAGGAAACACAGAGCACACTCTTCAACATGGGACCAGTGAAAGGACACCATAAGTGTGGTACATGTTCAGTATGTAGCCTCACGATTGAAGGCAGCCACTTCACGGATGGAAAAAAGCATTGGCGACACGAAGACTTTACGAATTGTAAGACCAAGTATGCAGTCTATGCCATCACATGCCCCTGCGCCAAGGTCTACATTGGCAAAACTACCCAGGAAGTGCGTCAGCGCATAATTCAACATAGGTCGCGAATAAATAACAAAGTAATGACAGCCCCACTGGTGTCCCATTTTCTGAAGAAGGCACACTCGGTCAATGACCTGAAATGGACTATTCTTGCAAGCATAAAAAATATCCCAGGAGCGGGTGGCGACCCTGATGTACGGCTGGCACAAAAGGAGGCATACCTTATCCTGAAGTTTAACACTGCTATGGAGGGATTAAATGACTTGAACGAATTCAGTAACCTATAATGATGTCTCTGTTTGCCACCCGTTTTTGCTGCTACCCGTTACTGATCGTGTAGCGATGGAAGACCACATCGCTATGTGGATCAGAAAAAAGATCCTTTAGCCGCTGGACCAACGCGCTAATTGATCCATCCATGCCTCCTCTATCTCTCTAAACGTCCTTGCCATTGATGCGAGATGCTGCGAGAACTACATCTCCCACGATGCACCGCGCTGTGCGCGGGGATAAATACAATTAGTCACGCCCCCTTCAGCCACTAACGGTTGGTGAATTCGGAGTTGGGTGCCTATTTTCCATGTTCCTGAACCACGAGAGAGAAGTAAGTTCATACACAATGTTATTCGTACTCCCTCAGACTAGAAAGAAAGGGAATCGGAACGTTTTACTAAAACGCTCGTTCTTTATCTTAACAGCGCACGAGTGCAGGCGGCAGCCGCCGCTTTTTCGAGCGCTTATGGAGGGACTCATGCCCGTTATTTGAAGGTATGGCTTGATTTAATATGAACCTTCTTCACTATATCGTAACTGATGCGGTTCACTGACAGGAACTCCTCGCTTTTTCAGCTCTTTCTGACCGCGGAATTGTGTATAATTCACGTGTGCCGGCACCCTTCCCAGTGACCTCTTTAGGCGCATCACTAAGGTATGTTTTGGATGCAGCAGTCCACCCGCTTAATATAGAGACACTGTTGAGGCATGATTTTAATGCAGATCTATACCTTATTTTGATTGCAGGGAATTGTTCCAACCGCCCAGTCACTAAGGTACCCCAAAATTTTTTTATATGTGTGAGTCTCTGCGAGAAGTACTTCTGGATCAGTCTTTCTCTGATACAATGTTTGTAATTATTTTGTAGGGACAACGACCCCCCAATCCATGTCCTGATGAGAACCCCTTAAACACACTCGGGTTCGAAACGCGTCGACGTTTTTTCCTGCAAGATACCAATGTCGGAAGGCGCAATAGGAATGAAATTATGCATGTTAAATCGTGAATTGGCTTCCATGTTATTCCTATTGCTCTAGCACTTGATGTAGAAATGCACTTGGTTTTTTCTTGCAGATGCTAAACAAGTAGGCCAGTGTTCCATACTGCTAGACCACTTGTTTGTATTATATCTAGGATTGGTGCCTCATAGACTACTTACTTGTAGGCATATTACAGTTGTCCGTCCAAGAAATGTTGTTTTTTGGATCTCATTGACTGATAATTTCATTTATTTGTGTGTATTTATGTAATGTATTGTTGATGTAATTTGTTGAATGTTTTGCTGTGTCTTTTGACGCTTAAAAATTTTTTTTTTCAAAAACCTTTTTATAAAATAAAAAAGTAATTCCAGACACAAGTCTGTTCCCCTTGGTAATTCATGGTACCAGGTCGTGTATCGATATTTCCACATAGGCTGTCCGGCCATTTTGTTTGTTTACTCAATTAAGAGCGGTCCAGGCCGGATGGTGACAGGACCCAAGCCTCCTCAGTCCCTTCAGCTCATCATGAGGCACAGTGGAGCTGTAACGGTTGCGGTCCGCCCACTCGCAATTGATTCCCCCCCTGTGCAGGAGAATCAATCAGTGGGCGGAGTCGTGACGAGAACAGCTCGTCATGAGCACAGCTCCTGCTGTGCCTCATGACGAGGTGGGCTCGTCATGAGCACCGCGGTGCCTCCCCCTCCCCCCGCACCGTGGGGGAATTACCCCCACGGCGAAGGGGTTAAAGAAAATAGTGCTTACAAACTAAGACACACCGTGTAACAAAAGAAGCAAATGGCCCAGTCCTCCTGGGAGGTTACAAATGAAGATAAGGCAGCACTAAGGAGGGACTAAAAACCATATTAATGAATCAGAAGCCAGCGATTATGAAGGGCAACGACACAGGCCAATGAAAAATATGAGTGGAGAGGGGGGGCTTCAAGTTCATGTTCCAATACCGCATGCCTTTCACAGGCTCGTCCTAAAAACAGGCCTGGTGCCGCTGCACTGTGAAAGATGGATTGGCTGAATCAAACAGCCAGTCTTCCTTTCACCAATGCGTTGCCCCCAAGGGAAAGCAGAAGTCTGAAACTGCCCGGGGAGGGGGGGGGGGGGGGCAGCACATCATCTGTAAGAGTGTACTCTGTACTGCACCTATGTGCAGCAGGCGCACCTGGTTAAAGTTGCGTCATGGCTCACACGGGGGCAGCATGCCCTATGAATATTATGGCCCCTGGTAACCATTTTAAGTAAACATGATTCAAGTTAAGAGTTTTTTTTCATCAAACTGGAGTTTGGAATGTTGCTATTTTTATATTTGGACATTACTTCTGTAGTCACGAATGAACCAGGGCAAATTCTGATAGGAAGCCTTCATTGCGTCTACGATTTGCATTCCAATCCTTATGTTTATGCTGACCTTTGAACAAGAAGAATATGTCAGGCTTTACATTTTTTTATAGATAGTTTGTCGTGTTACCAAAGAGAAAATCCAAATAAAAAAACCTTGACTTTGAACAATGAGTAATCTTTGAATATGTTGTTTGACTTCATATTTGAATGTACATCTTTAATGTGTAGCTCAGCTCGAGAACACGCTTATGGGAGTGTAACTCTGTGGGAATATAATGCGAATTACCACATTGCTGACTTGTGGCAACATCATTGGAACATATTCAATATCTTCCCGTCGAAAACATTACTAAGCAAGCAGAAAGGGCAATGGCACCACCTGCTGGAAATGTTAAGTACTACCCTTACCTCTGGCGATTAAGGCTGCAGTTGCCTTGATGATTTGGGCATTTGAGCGGTAAATGCACTTTCATAATAATGGCGACTGTCAATGCAGCTTTCACCAAGAATGCTGTTAAGTAGTCGTAGACGTCAGAGCCTTAGTCCAGTATGAAGGTGAACTAATCTTCCTGTTAGCACTTTGACAAAACCAAAATGCGTCCTTTCTGTGGTAGTATTCGACCAGATCATTAAAGATGGGAAATACAAATAAAAAAATTCAAAAAAATATGTAAATAGTGGGATGACGAACTAAGAAAATGACATAATAAGTATGAATCTGGTAAGAATAAAAAAAGACTTAACATTGGAAGGGAAAATAAAAAAATACGTCCAGTTTTGTAAAAAAAAAGCAAACATTTGAATTCAAACGTGAATTGAAGCTAAAGAGCATATGTTTTTAAGTCCTAAAATGTCTTGAGCTCAGTTCTTAACTATTGATGATAACGTAACATTGAATAGCACTTCGTTCAGCTGTTCTGAGTGTGTGGAACCCGGTACTAGGGTTGCTGCTGTCCAGAATACATGGCCTTCAATGCCACACTCACCACATAAAAACCTTAAGTCAAATCATAACATCCGAATATTGGTTGGTTGAGCAACATCTTTAGGTTGTCCCTTGCAGGCCTCTGTAGTACACACGGCCTGTTAGAGTGTGGCTGGCTTATTGCCCGCCTCAGATTTCTGGAGAGAAATTACTGGAAAACTGCACAAATACGAGGCTAATTCTTTTGTAACTGTGTAATCAGAAGTGGAGTAGACGGCGTTTGTAAAATACTAAAGTTTTGCACGACAGTAACACATGGTGCAAACTTACTTCACTATATTTTTACTGAGTTTGCACACTAAGGTCCCGATTACGATGCGGTTAGGAAGGCCTCCTACCAGCATTTGCTCCTTCCGAATCGGATCAGGAACGTGTCTTCCCGACCGAGTGCCAGATTACGATGCGATTAGGAACATAGGCACCCATAGAGGTCAATGGGAGTCCAACAAAATCATATCTGGAAGCATCCGGATGCATCATACCCGGTCGGTTGGACTCTCCCGATCCGAGTCGGTCAGAAACCATTTCCAAACCGATTCCTTTGGGAAGATTTCCTAACCGCATCATAGTTGGGCCCCAAGAAGGGCTGGCTATACATTTTCTCCGTTTTTCAAATGTGATACATGAAACTTTTCCTAAAGGAGGAATCACAGGATCTATTCATTTGACCATGTGTTTTAATAATAGGTGAAAATCAATGTTCTCTCTATACTTTAAAGAGCGTTAGTCAAGAATTTTATTTCTGTGTTTAAATCTTTATAACACATATAAATTATGTATAGGCAAAAGATGTATTACCCATTCAATACCTAACTCATTTTTTTGCTGGTACAAAATATTTATGCAATATGGACTGGAGCAAAATTTGTTTGCTCCATTTCCCGATTGCACATGTGGTCAAATAAAGTGCAATTCAATGCTGTGCTTTGTGGCGCAGTGCAAAGTTTCTGCGTTTTAGAACTTAGGTTTGAGGGATACTTAAGTGACTGCTTCTTGATAGCTAAAGGCCGAGAGAATATATTTTAGAATATTGTTTCAATTAATTTACTGCTTCTTGAATTTTTGCATGAGAAAAAGTTTTTCTTGAACTGAAGGGTAGTCTGTCTATTTCCTGATTATTATTAATTCAAAGTCCAGTACCTCTCAAGGATATTTCCTCCAGGCCTACACACCACGCCTAATATCACTGCACTGCTCACCTTTTTTAATTTATCATCATACCATTTGTTGTTTTGATCAAAGTTTTGTTCCCCTGGATCTTCCCAGGGCCATCGTATCCATAAATTATTTAATGATGGTCTTTATTTATTTATTTTTATTTGTTTATTTATTTTATCCTTTAGAGGGTTACACTACTAGAAGCTATCCGCACGCTGTATATCATAATTAGAATTTCTTACAATAGACAATTAAATTAATGCTATCTTGCTGCATGAGAATGTACTCCAGGGTCCAGAAACCTGTGCACATGATTGAAGTAGGTGGGAGCATTGAGTGGCTCAATCCTACAAAGTGCATTTGACCCACCCATTGAAAGGACGCATGTGGGGCGTGCCTGGGGTTTTTCCTGATGAAGACCAAGTCAAGATGGGCCTATCTGTGCCTGTCAGAGGTTGGACTGGGCCACCCCTCTTGGTTTTCTTGCTTAGAACGAAAAGAAAATCTGCTACTTATTATGGGGAAGAAGATAGCCAACACCACACAGTGTGGAAAGGAAAAGCTAAGGTTCTCAACAAACACTACTGCCACGTATCTTACAAGTGCCATGAGAGCAATTAAAAATAAAACGGGACTGGTGGAAGAGAGACGCGCTGCAGCACAGTGCGAGGCTATCCATGCCCCTAATGATATGATTGTAACTGCACAATCATTTGGGAGTTCGGGCACTGCAAGAGAGTCCGCAAACAGCCCCATCGCCACGGCAGGGGAACAATCAATCTCTAACCCCTGCCTTTTTTAACAACTGCGTAAGCAGCCGCGAAATAAAACGACTTTCCTTGCACACACTGCATCGCATTTGGTGATGCAGTGTGTGCAACGAAATTCGTTTTATTTATTTTTATGTTTACTTACCTTTTAAAGTCCGTAATCCATACATTACAACCCCCCACCCTGCCCCTCCCCCTCCCCACGTCACCGCACGGCCGGTACTCCCACTACCGGCCGCGTCTGTTCTTAAGTAGTTCCTCAGTGGCGGTGGTAGCATCACTGCATTCTCCTCCCCCCAAAAACGAGACCATACGGCCAAACTGAAAGAGTTTGGCATTGGGCTTAACTGATAACATTGGGACCATTCATGCTACGACCCTCTCTAAGGATAACAGAGTAAGCCACATTAGTGATAAATCGGATGAATTAAAAAAACTTGTGTAAAATCAAATGAATCATTTCTCTAACTGTCTGTAAATGGTGAAGGAATCATTTAGAGGTTTCTGTAAATCGGTTTTAGACAAACTAAAAGGACTAGAACCGAAATTGTCAAAGTACCCCAGTGTGGATGGTTGAGCAAAATCAGTCCCCGAAAGATGATGACCACACTCTTGAAGAGTCCAGCAGAGAATATGATACAAGAAAGAGAGATTCTGATCAAGTAAATCATGGAAGATCTAAGAAATATCACATTTTCAGGGCACAAATTGGATCCCAGCTACGAATAATAAGGGGGTGAAAGTGATAAACACCCCTAACACTGCTAAACATCGTACTAGCCTACTATAAGGTCACCGGAAAAGCGTACAGTCCACCTTCAGTTGCCACCTGTGTGTACCCCATATGTAAATGTTCTAGAGAATGGTGCGTTATACCTAAGTTTGAAACTGAAGAATGGCATGACTTAAGAAACAAAGTTGCCAGTTTTCTTAGAAACATTCAGGAGGGGCATATGATCTATGTGAGGAAACATTAATTGTGAGAAAGATCTTGTGGATTGACAATAGATGTAAAAGATTACAACATGGGGATACCCCAGACAGGGGGACGAAGTTTTGTCTCCAAGGCTATTTTTACAGACCAGTAAATAGCCACAAACAACTATTTGTGGGTGCATGTTGCCACCAGAGATGCATTTAAACCTCTCCAGGCACTAGATCAAAATGACCATCCGTTGCCACTTGGAGCAACACATGCCATGACCACGATGCAGAGTAGACGACATAAGGTTCAGATAAGGAACACCTGAAATTGTTATTCTAAGCAAGAGAGAGTCCCAACTAGCACTGGGCCTCTGAAATAACGAAAATCAAGTTAGTATCATGAAACATCAAAGGATTATGAAGCAAACTGGAAACTCAAGACTGGACGTCCTTTATTAATAACTATGAAATAATATCTTGCCAAGAGACCTGGCCAGGAGAGGCATTTCACATTAATGTTTTTTTTACCCTTTGCAATCCTGTGATTCAATCCAATGCGAGTAGAGCCACAGGTTGGGGGGAGTTGGCTATCCTTATTCCATTAAATCTTACCACCATCACTGCGAGGACGGTAAGTAATTTCCTATATTACCAAATCTTGCTTCTGAAAAGGGTGGGTTTTAAAAACGTATTTTGACCAATTTCTATCGAATCTTTTTTTAATTAATTAATAAAACGAATTTGGTAGTGCGCCTTGCATCGCAAAATGCGATGCATTGCGCGCTACGAAATTCGTTTTATTAATTAAATTGTTTACTTACCTGCAATTATCCATATGCCGGTTTTTAGCACCCTCCACCCTGCCCCTCCCCCCTCCCCGCCTCCCTGCCCCACCGTAACTCCCTCCACGGCCCGCGGCTGCCCTCCTTATGATGGCCATGTTGTCATTTGTATCCTTCCATGGCTACTGGCCCCTATTACTTCGATTTTTGAACCGTATATTTTATTTAGACTGTGAGCACTATTTTCTTACCATGCCTCCTCCCCCTCGCGCAGACCATCATGCCTTACCACCTGGGGAGAGCCGCAGACTCATTTCATCTCTCCTAGAACCACATCAACCCAGTGGCGCGTCAGGCAAGCCTACTACCCCACTGTACCAATGCTTATGATTCTGGGGTTGGGGAGTGACTCTCCCTCCCATGAGTGAGTGCTGCTTATGATACAGCGTTTCCAGGAGCTGAAAGACTTCTGGGAACTTTAGGAGTGGATGTAGCGCTGGCGAAAAATGGCAGATTGAGGGGTGTGGAAATGGAAATTCGCAACACTGTTGTTGGACCCGGCCTCGTGGCGTGGTCCTACCCCTCCCGCATGGCGGGCCCTGGACGACATCGGCCCTCCATCCAGCCCGGGTCGGCCTCGGGCACACCTCTGCACGCCCTCCAAACCACCAGATCCGCCACCCGGCGGCCCACAACCACTGACACGACACACTCGGGCCGCCCCAGCATTACCGGTCCGGTGCCCACCCCGGACCCACATTCCAGGCCTGACGCCATCTTGGGCCCATCACGTCACAGACACGTGGTCCCGGACCAGCCGCGGCCACGGCCCCCAGCGAGCCCGCCATCGAGGCACCAAGAACCCTCCGGGTGGTAGAGTGGCCACTCAACCAGAGACAAGGAGAGGGGAGTTTCGATGGCTCTCCAACCATCCCCGGATGCCTGGTTTCGATCGACCTCCGGCCTCCCTGAGCGCTGGTCCCAACCCCTGCTGGGTGTCTGGACACCATCATCCCGGCCCCTCTGACCCCCAGGCGAGAGGGTCCGGACATCAAAGGACTCCAGACCTATATCTGGGCCAGCCCCGGAGTAGGACGGCAGTTGTATCCCGGAGTCGAGAAGCCCTGCTGACGCTGACGCGGCTGACCCTGAGACGAACTCCCCTTGCTGCTCTACCTGGAACCTGCTGGCGCTGCCGCGGTCCATCTTCGCTGTAACCACCTTGGAGCCTGCTGGCGCTGCCGCGGTCCATCTTTGCTGTAACCATCTTGGAGCCTGCTGGCGCTGCCGCGGTCCACACTCGCTGAACCATCTCGGAACCTGCTGGCGCTGCCACGGTCCACACTCGCTGAACCATCTCGGAACCTGCTGGCGCTGCCGCGGTCCACACTCGCTGAATCATCTTGGAACCTGCTGGCGCTGCCGCGGTCCACACTCGCTGAATCATCTTGGAACCTGCTGGCGCTGCCGCGGTCCACAATCGCTGAACCATCTTGGAACCTGCTGGCGCTGCCGCGGTCCACACTCGCTGAATCATCTTGGAACCTGCTGGCGCTGCCGCGGTCCACACTCGCTGAACCATCTTGGGACTTGCCGGCGCTGCCGCGGTCCACACTCGCTGAACCATCTTGGAGCCTGCTGGCGCTGCCGCGGCCCAACCTTCCGGAACCCCCCAGCTCGAGGATTGAGAGCTGTGCGTAGGGTCTCCTTGCAACCGACCATCTATAAGACTGTCCCGCTACCTTGCCCCTGGCCACGAGACTTTCCAGATCTCGGGATCTGCTGTATATATTGAAACGATACCTATTGCCCGATAAAGATTGAAAACTCTATCTACGTGTGGTGTATATTTGTAGTGGTGTGAGTTTTATGAGTTTTTTTGAGTTTTATTTATTTATTGTTCAGTTAATTAAAACCTTAACAAAAAAAATGTCCATTATAGGTCTTAAGCATATTTAAAATGTAATCATTGAATAAAGTCAGATACAACACATTTCCATTATCATCTCAGCTTAAATTAAAATTTTGATCATTGAGTTTAGTCATCTCTTTAAAACCTAATACTTGTAATTAAACGAATAACTGAAAATTTGTAAAAAAAAAATAAAACAAAATCTTAGTTTTTACATTGCGTTCACAAGTTTTTCAAAGATCTGCAAGAACTTTACGATCTTGCAATTAGTTTGTGGTGACGTTGCGTCCAGACAGCCAATTACTGCAGACCTACAAGTTCGTAGTTTCCTTGCCAGGAATGTTCCTTAGAAAGCGCCTTCGCTCTGTTGTCAATGGTTTGCAGATACATATTATATGAATAAGATCTTCTTTTACATGCCCACAGAGGCGGCAAGAGACGGATTCTGTATGTTTCCAGGCTGGCTCGTCGGCCAATGTTGGAAATTTGCCGAACCTCAATGCCATCAGCTTTCTTTTGATAAAGACAGAGTATGTTGCGTCCAGATAAGCCGCTGGGGTTAAGGATCTGTAACTATTGATCAAGGTCCAAGAGTGTGAGCGATGTGAGAAAATGCCTTTGTCCATAATCAGAGAGTGAAGTTTTGCGGCCTTATTTAGTGCCTGTTTGAATGATGAAAATGGCAAGTTTTTGTCCCAAAGATTAGCGGTGCATGTTATCTCCAATGCACTTGTCAGATATTTGTTTGCTTCTGATTTTTTTTGAGATTCTAATTCCTGCCATAGATATTTGTTCAAATTGTTAGCTGCGGCTTTCTTTTTGATCCGATACCACTCCTTTAGGCATGAGTAAAGCCGTCCCAAGCATTCATTTTTTAGTCCAAACTCTAAGCGAATTTGTGCTGGTGAAGCAGAGTTCGGCAGTTGTAGTACCTGTTTGTAAGTTTTGGTAATTAAACTGTTTAGGAGAACGGAGTCCTTGCCATTCATTGCTACACTAGCATAGGCTAGGGTTGGAAGAGCTTTGTTGGCAATCACCGTAAGTAAAGGTTTTAAGGAAGGACCTTCCAGCTTTTTCGATAGAGTACTAAGTGCAAATGTTAAAGCTCTTGATCTATATGTTACATAAGTTTTCTGGGCCTTTAAAGTGAGCTTGTCGTCGATGTAATATCCCAAATATTTGTAACTTGTCACCCTTTCCAGCTGTTGTCCTTCTAGCCAAACATTGTGTGATGTTATATGCCGATTGGTAATTAGCATTGTTTTAGATTTTGAGAAATTCAGAGCCAAATTATTTGCAGACAGAAAAGCTGATAGAACCGATAGCTGTCTTGATAAGCCAACCTTTGTCTGACTCATGAGGACGATATCGTCGGCGTAAGCCAGATGTGTCAATTGTAGGTCGCCTAATTTTGGCGGGTGGGCGTTACATCCGTTTAGCATTGCTGAGAGATCCGAAATGAATAGATTAAACAGATGCGGAGCCAGGACGCATCCCTGTTTTAAGCCAGATGTTGTACGTACTTTTTTTGATAGTCGTGACCCATCTCCTAGCCTTACTTGCGTCCAGGTGTCAGAGTAAAATAGCAGCAGACCCCTTAGTAAGTTTTCAGGAATCATCCAGGCTCTTAATTTCGCCCATAATAGGTTCCTGTCCACACTATCGAAGGCTGCTTGGAGGTCAATGAAGCACAAATTCAGATCCTGTTTGATGCGCTTACATTTTTCCGCGATCATGGAGATGGATAAAATATTTGTTATAGTTCCGATCCCTTCTCTGAATCCTGTTTGGTTAAGTGGGATCAAGTCCCTCCCTCCTGACCACTTTACCAGATCAACTAATAATAGCGATGCAAAGTATTTGGCTTCCACGTCCTGCAGGGCGATTAATCTGTAGTTACCAGGGTTTGATCTCTCCCCGCCCTTATATATTGGCATTGTGATGGAACCGTGCCAGCTCTCAGGCACTAGGTTGTATGTTTGAATGTCTGCAAAAAGTTTCTCAAGCAATGGGCTCCAGTATTCCGGTGCATGTTTAAAAGCAGCTTGCGGTATGCCGTTTGGCCCAGGGGCCCCGTTACTTTTGCCCCTCTTGATTATTTTCATTATCTCCTCAACTGATTTTTTTCCGTATAATACGACAGAAGTTGGGTATTTAGGCTGGTTAGTAATTGGTGATTGACTGGTGTAGGCTTCTTCCAGTGTCCTTATTTGTTGATACGATGATAGCTCTGTATTCCCGATGGCTATTGCTCGGTGAGCTTTAAACTTGGAGGAGAGAAAGGTGACCCAATCGGATTCCTGGACATTTGAGGTCAATACATTGCGCGGTCTTGTTAATTCGTTTACAATTTTCCAGAATTTGTTCGAATTCGAAAGCTTTGAGCTAAACAGCAAATTAGTCCAGAAATTGTCGTTAGCCTTCCTTTTGTGTTCCCAGACCATCTTTTTATATAGTCGTTTTTGCGCGTAAAAAGTGTCCCAATGCTGCGCATCTTTATCCTGGATCTGTAGCTTCTTTTGAGTTCTTCGCAAGGTCCTCTTTAGTTCTAGTAGTGTTTTCGGTAGTTTATTGTTGAGCCTTACTGTTTTGGCCTGTTTACCCGGTAATTTCATTTTTGTCATCAATTTATCCAGAAAAAGATTCCATGCCTGGATATTATTCTTTGGCTCGTCACCCACATCTTTCATTGTGGCCTTTATTGTTGAAAACCAGACCGTTTTGTTTGCTTCCGACCAATTAATGCGCTTTTGGTTAATTGTGCTTAGGTGGCCCTCCAGTATATATGATGGTTGGAATCTTTCCGTACGGAGGTTAAATTTAATGTGCTGCATCGCATGGTCACTCAAGGGCGTGTATTCAATATAGAAGGATTCTACTAAATGAATTAATGGTAGGCTTACAACTGTGTAATCCAACGTTGAATGAGAATGTGGACCGTAGTAAGTTTTTTTCGGAGGACGATCTTCGTTGGTCCTGCCATTCAAAACGCGCATACCTAGATACTCTAGTTCTGTCACAAGGTGTAAGCCGAGCAGATCCTTACGAGGTCTCGACACGCTGCATGATTGCTGTGGAACGCTCCAGTACATGTTGTCTGCAGATAGTATTTTGTCTTCCTCAGTGGAGTATATTAAATTCGAATTGAAATCGCCAGTTAATATTATATTCCACGAGGGCTCAGTGGAGCGAAGTCCCGTTATTGCGTTGCACAGCTCTACATTTTTTTTCTTTTTGACTTTTGAGTTCGGTTGAGTGTAATAATTAATCAGGATTGTTGTCTTGTTGTCGGTTGCCTTTTGACCTGATAATTTAATTATTTGAATGCTTGGGTCCGAAGAATGAAGCTGCTCAGAATTGATATTTAAGGCGGTTGACACGTAAACTGCTAAGCCTCCAATGGCTCTTCCATGGGTTTTGGATTTTTCAGCAGCTACAGTGTAATGGATGAAACCTACCAATGCGATATCTTCTTGCAACCAGGTTTCTTGTAAAGCGATGATATCGCAGTTTGCCCACTCATCTAATGCTTGTCCTTCCTCCAACAGTCTTTTTGCTCCAGCGATGTTCCATGATATTACGTGTATTCCCCCGTGTGCTTGTTGATTCGGCGTTTCTTTATTTGGTCAATACCTCCGCTTGTCGTTTAGCATACTGGGAAGCCACTTCCAATGATCCATTGAGTGTTGAAATTTCTCGACTTTTTCCTCTTCTGTTACTCCCTGAGTAAACATTAGGTTGCTTCTACCTTGGGCGTTGTGTAATATTGAATAGACTGGTTTCTGGATTGCAAGGTCTGTAAATTTCCTGGTAAACCGTGTACGATTTTCTTTTTTTAACGGCAGCGGATAACGCGGGGCAGTGGGTTGTGATAGTTGTATGCCCCATGATAGAAACCGGTCTGAGCACCCTAATATTAATTGGACAATCCCTGGGGTTTTCCAAGTGGTCAATGTTTGCTCGTTACTTATATCTTTTGACTCTCTCTGAAATTGTACCAGTTCCAGGTCTGTGGATTTTATGTTACTTAGTTCTTTAATTTCTGCCATGAGTTTCAAGATGTTACTCCTATTTAGTGTATCATGCCTGCCCTGTGTCTTATATTCGGGAGTAAAAATTAGTTGACAGTAAACATCTGCAGGCTCGTTTGGATCTTTCCTTGTGTTCTTACTCATTTCTCCATTTATATGTTTATTGTCCTTGTTTGTTATACTTATACTTAGTTTGCCTTGGTGTGGTTACTCTGCTGTACGATTCTAGGAGAGGGCCCTCCCGTCGGAGGCCTCTCGACATCGCTCGGCCCCTTCTCTGAAGGAGGGGTAGACCTAGGGGTGGTCAGTCAGACATCTTCTGCCTCCCCCGGGTTCGCCTTTCTAACAACTGTGAATTCCGTGAAATTCGCGTACTGCAGAACAGTGTACCTTTAACCTGCTCAACAACTTCCGAGCTTTTTTGCAGACAGGCAATTCTCACAGGTTGTCATGACTACCATGCCGACCTCAGGAACCGTTATTTGCTCGGCAGTGGAGAGGCACAAAATAAGCAGGCCCTGACCCAAAATATGTTGCGAGGCGTCTCAGATCTCCAAAAAACAGGCTATATCTCCTTAGATATAGGTGCTTGCCTACTCCAATAGTTTAAATAAAAGCGTGGTTCTGATTTTTGTCAGATTCTGCGGCCTCGATGTTAATGACAATGTAAGGGCGGGATTTTCCTTCTAGAGTTTGCTTACCATTCTCCGGAAATCCCATTACAGGTCGACTGGACCTTTTTACCTGTCATAGAATGAATTAGGCAATCTATCCACTATTAGTCAATAAATTCAACGATTCCCATTGTTTCCCCCAAAGAACCACCAACTAAGGACTGAATTTGAAGATTTATTACAAAGCCAAAAACAACTGAAGGTATGAACACCTCAGCAAAAGATTCAAAAGATAAACAGGCACTAATACAAACATAATTCTACGGGAAAGTCTCAATCGGCTTAAGAATAACACAAGAATCAATTCAAGAATTATCAGGCTAACAAGAATTGCTATAACCTGAGTTTTAGTACGCATTGAAGTTAAAATTTCAGGTTAATCTGTCCCTACACTATACTAAGTGACATCCCTACTCAACAATATCCCAACCCAATAAAGGTGTCAGCAGTGGTGACTTCCAAAGAAGTTCACTCACTTTCTCTCTGTTAGTTTAGAGTCTCCTCAGTCATAGCTAAGCTCTCCGACCACCAACCGCTCTCTCTCGACCCTCTGCTCATCTGCTCTGACCTCCACCCTCGGGTGCTGTCCCTAATACCAAACCCCACAATACGGACGACACGCCCTCAGGTACGCCCTCTCGAAGGTGTTGGTTTCCAAAATGTTCCATTATGGCACCTCTCCATCCTTGTCCGTTAAAACGTCCTTGGGTCCCAGGCCTTTCTTCGCTTCAAGTTGCTTTCTTAAATTCCTCGGCTACTCCTTCACGTCTGAGTCTAGTATCCTAACACTCTTACACAATGGGCCCTTCTACTCAACTATCTACTTGGTTCTGCACCTGCAAAAGAATACATGTGAATAGGCTCACGATTTCTTAATGTTGCAATTGACTTTAGCTAAAGACAGCTTTCTTCAAAACATTTCTACGATTTAAATGCTAAGCAAGGCATTTTCCATCAGGCCTACACGATTTTCATGAACTGGGCCTCTGCACGGTTATAGGCCCAACAGCCTAACATGTATAATATCTTTCGTTCTTTAGGCCTCCATCTCAAAAGCAAAATACATTTTCTATCACAAGCAATGTTATCACGTTTAAAGGTACAACTATGAATTTTTAATAAGCAGATCTAGACACAATAACAATCTATTACAACACATCTCTTATTAGTGAAAGACTTCACATCAGACAACATCTCTATGTTATAAAGGCATTATTGATTTTCAAACTCGTAACGTTAACTCTCCATGTAATTCTAATACCACGTACATTAGTTCTCAGCCCTACATTGCATTTAAACACGGTTGGAAAATCCTCTATATATGCAGGTGTGGACTACTTGTACATATGATACACCCCTACAAAAAAAAAATGTTCTTCTGTTTGGCGCTCTCTCAGTTCCCCCCTTTGATGACCTGTGTCATCACCTTTACACCATCCCTGAAGGTAAGAACTGAGTTAAACAGAGCCCGCCGCCACTTTCCCTCGCTTGAGCATCTTTAACGCTCTCAAGCTCCGATATTGACTGTCCTGCAGCCTCTCCATTCTTTGCTCTTGCACTCTCATCGACCTCGCCAATCTAGTTGACCTATACCACTTGTACACTCTTACCAAACCCCACAACCCAATCACACATGCCACAACTATGATGAGGGGTTTCAGTACAAACCCAAGGAAACTCCGTCCCAGATTTGCAAACCAGTTTCCAACATTTCCAAATCCCTTGCCAACCTTCTCCCACACATTCTCTTGCGTCAAGTCCTCAATTTCATAATGAATTTCAGTAATGTTACTTATATATTTCTCCAGATCCTTAGAATTGTCTGGAATATATGTGCAACATTCCTGGACCTTCAAAAGTTTACAGACTCCTCCCTCTTTTGCTAGAAGGACATCTAAAGCAAGACGGTTCTGTAAAACCATCGTCCTTATCGACAACATCTCACCCTCAACCAACACTAATGACTTAGCTGTACTCATTGACAGTTCATCCACCACAGTTGCCAACCGCCGTATCTTCACGTCGTTCAAAATCACTCCCAACATGGGTATCACTGCTCCAAACACATCTTCAACTATTGCACCAGCACTTTCACCTCGCTTTACCCTCTTTTGCTTTCCTCCCTCCAAGAGAGAAAAATCCTCAGTATGGTAAATCTTAGGAAAAATTATCGCTAGATAACACGTTCCATACCATTTTTCCGGCAATCTTACATACGCATTCCTTCCGCAGACAAAATAAACAGTAGGAATCACCTGCACCACGCTCTGCAAGAAATCCTCCGTGTAATACTCCATTGTGAAAGTGTGTTCACAGGTAGTCTGACCCACATATACATTTTCATAATACGTCTGTGGTCTGTGAATGCATAACTTCCCTTTCTGCACTTCGTCTAGAGCTATCGGACCATAACTCCCTCTTGACTTGTGCTGCTTCTCCTCATACGTCCAATCAACGTTACCTTGCCCTGACTCTCGCAACTGTTTCTGCTTTTTGTACCTGTCCTCCACTTGTTCTATGAACTTTTTCTACGTCTCTGATAGCAAGCATGTCAAATTGTGTCGGTGAGCATATGAGGTGTCTAACTCTTGTGTTGGAATGAAGAAATATCCAAGTCTATCCTCTGACTTATAATAATCAAACTTATTCAGGTGTTTATAAGCAGGGACTTCTGGAAGCACAGCATCGTAATTCGAAAAGAAATACTCAAAATGGTTTCGCCCATAAAATATGCTAAGCAGCAGACTACATGAAATTCCATATGTCAATGGAAGGTGATGGTATCTAATACCTTCATCTACTGAAGCTGGCAATTGCATGCACACATATCAGTCTTTCGCACCCATCGCATCAATGTATTCATACAACAATTTTGCATACGCATTCTGTTTAAAATTGCCCTTGGACAGATCTGCATGTAACCTACGACTCTCTTCTGCTAGCAAAGCCTTCTCTGCTCCTCCTTTGACCTCCTTCTTGCTAGGAGTGGTAGGTGTCGGTGTTCCCTCAACCTTCACTGCCTGCTCTTGTGGTGCCAAATAGGAAACTATAACTACTACAAAAATAAGGAGCATCACTCCTCCTACCAGGGTGCCTACAATGCACTTAGCCCTACGAGTCGGGTTTCCAGCCTCCATGGTCTCGGGACAATGTAGCTCATTCTCAACAACAACCCAAAGTCTCTCTCTTTGTTATTTGAGTCTTTCGAACCACACCTCTGTAAGCAGAAATCCCCGTTTTAGTTCTCCTTTTGCATCAACAACGGACAACCCTAACCCTTCTCCGTCCTCTGTAGAAAGTCCCTAAATCTCTTCTTCTTCCACTCGGCTCTAGGTTAGTTCAAAAGTCTTTAATAATCAATGATAATGTTTGCTCCAATGGCACGTATTCCAGAAGTTCCATGCGGAGCACAATCGATTCATGAGATGGTATTTCTGGACCAAATGTAGGAAAAATCAATCTGTTCAGCATTAAATCACGTGTCTTGCTTAGGTAAGGGGGATTAGGATCGGTGAGTGTCAGTACGCCTTCGATCTCAAGTCCTGGTACCAACAGCACCACCTCCAACTTAACATTGGGACTCGTACTGGTCACTGTCACCGCCCTCACCCTCCCGGATCTCAGTACACCGGGCATCAGTCACAGGATAGGTCCACTCAGGAGTGGCGTATCTTCGACAAGGTACTCTCACCCTCCGTGACCTTCGCGGGCCTCTTTGCTCTGTTTCTTGTTCTCCTTCTTCCGGGTCTGATTCTTCAGATACAGGGGCAAGATCTCTTTCGGAAGCCAGTCGTACGTTCAACCGCCTCCGCCTCTCAGGCCAATGAGCCTCTGCACTTCTCACTCTTCTGTTTCTCGTTTGCACACCCTGCTCATCACCACTTTCAGCTTGCTCTGTGCTCAAATCGCCTTCACAGCCACTTCCCCATTCAGAGGCAGACTCAGTGTCACTGTTGTCGTGATTTTCTTCAGCTTGATCAGATGAGTTACCGGCATCTTCAGACACCCCCACAGCTTGACTTGTCCCCTCAAGTGGATTTTCTTCCACGTCCGGATTTTCGTCTACGAGAGGAGCTGCTTCTTCCAGGGGTGCTGGAACTCGTCGGGTGTGAGAAGCATGGACCCAATTTGGCAATCCTCCGCACTTCACAGCAGTGTTCATCACCAAGATAACTTGAAACTGTCCTCTCCAGCGCACATCCAGGCAGCTTTTCCTGACGTGTTTCCGCACCAGGACCCAGTCACCCGGACACAGGTTGTGACAAAGGTCTCTAGAAGCCGGAATTTCAGCAGCCTGCACTTCGTGAGGTGAGAGACCTGTCCTCCTGTCTGGTGTACTACGCATGCTCATTAGCACCAACGGTAATGCATCTGGCCATTTCAGGGACGTAGATGAGTACACTTTCGCCATTCGGGCCTTGAGGGTTCCATTTATCTGCTCCACTATGCCAGAAGCCTCTGGTCGATAGCTAAAATGCAGTCTCTGATCAATGTTCAGTGGAGAGCAGAGCATTTTCACAATTTCGCTAATAAAATGCGTCCCTCTGTCCGATTCCAACGAGGTCGGAACCCTGAATCGTGGTACCAGCTCCCTCAACAATAACTTTGCTACTGTGAGTGTATCGCACCTACGAGTTGGGTATGCCTCAACCCACCTGGAAAACACACACACAATCACCAAAACATACCTGAGGCGATTACACCTCGGCATCTCAATGAAATCCAGTTGCATCCTATTGAAAGGTCCGGCGGACCTCCCAATGTGACTCAATGAGACTGGTGTTCTTTTCCCCACGTTCAGTTGTTGACATGTAACACACCTCTGACATACTGCTTCCGCAGCCGTTCGGAATTTCGGGTTGTACCAAGTTTGCCTGAACACACGCATCATTGCGTCTCTTCCCAGATGCACAGGACCATGTATCTGTCGTGCCATCGGACTCACCAGTTCATTCGGCAACACTGCTCTCCCATCAGCCGAAACCCACAAGTCCAACTCTCCCTTGACACAACCAGCTATCCCCCACACTCTTTTCTCATAGCCTGACGCCTGTTCTTGCATGTTCTTCAACTCTTCCCAGGTATCAGCCACCTCAAGCATCATGCTTAACTCAGTTCTTTCCTGCGCCCCTTCAACAGTTTGTTCAGTAAAAGAGTATCCCTGCTCGGCACAGTAACGTGCAACTTCATCAGCATAACGATTACCCAGGGACACAAAGTCAGTACTCTTGCTATGTGCAGTACATTTCACAACGGCTATCTCTGCTGGACCTTGCAAAGCCTCCAGCAGTAATCTGATAAATTCACCATTCCTGATAGGGGAACCTGATGATGTCATGTAACCCCTTTGAGACCACAACTGACCGAAGTCATGAACCACACCGAACCCATATTGGCTGTCAGTATATATGGTGATCCGAATCTTTTTGGCTGCGAAACAGGCACGCGTCAACGCAATTATCTCAGCCACCTGAGCGGAGTGTACTCCTTCCAGGCAGGCCGCTTCAACTATTCCAGAAATGGTGCAAACAGCAAAAGACGCTCTCAACTGACCAGTATTGTCCCTTACACATGAGCCATCAACAAAGAAAATTTCATCAGGGTCAACCAGTGGCTCATCAACAATATCCGGTCTGGGTTTGGTGCACAGTTCAGTCACATCAAGGCAATCATGGTCTTCACAATCATCGTCTAAGGCATTTGGTAATGGCATCAAGGTAGCAGGATTCAAGACCGAACACCTCCTAAGGGTTACATTCTCCGTAGCAAATATAACCTGCTCGTAGTGTTTGAGCCTATTATTTGTCAAGTGCTGCGTCTTGGTCCTGGTCATCAACAATTCCACTGAGTGTGGAACATGTATAATCAGTGTATGCCCCATCACAATGCTTTCACACCTTTCAATGCTGACACCTGTTGCGGCAACGGATTTAAGACATCCGGGCAATGCTGCGGCTACTGGGTCTAAGGTAGCCGAGAAGTAAGCAACTGGTCTACGGACTCCTCCATGATCTTGTGTTAAAACTGCCAAAGCACAACCCTCTCTCTCACAACAGAACAGTGAAAATGGTTTGGTGTAATCGGGCATTCCCAGAGCCGGAGCGCGACACAAGTCCTCTCGCAGCTCAAGGAAAGCCATCATACAATCTTTGTCCCATGGTACCGGATCACTTACATCCTTGTGCGTCAGTTTCTGCAATGGTTTCGCCTTCAGGGAAAAATTGGCAATCCACTGGCGACAGTAGCCAACCATACCCAGGAACATCCTAACCTCTCTCTGTGTCGAAGGCACCATCATTTTCATGATCGCCTCAATCCTATCAGGTGACACTTTCCTCTTTCCCTTCTCTATCCTGTGACCCAGATACTGTACTTCAGACAAACAGTACTGTAACTTGTTGGGGGATACCTTGTGTCCATTCTCTGCCAAATGGTTCAACAAAGTAATGGTGTCAATTCTGCAAGCATCTTCTGTCTCTGACGCAACAAGGAGGTCGTCTATGTACTGTACGAGAACGGAGTTCTGCGGCAGTACCAGACCCTCAAGATTCTTTTTCAGCAATTGATTAAAGATCGATGGGCTCTCCATATACCCCTGAGGGATACAACACCACGTTAGGACGCGATTCTCCAGCTTGAACGCGAAAAGAAATTGGCTCTCCTCATGTAATGGAATCGAAAAGAAAGCCTGACACAGATCAATCACAGTAAACCATTCAGCTTGGAACGGTATCTGGAACAGTATCACTGATGGATTCGGTACCACTGGACAGCATGGAACAACTATGTTGTTCACCTTTCGCAAGTCCTAGACAATCCTGAACTTCCCGCTAGGCTTCTGCAAACCCATGATCGGGGAGTTGCATGGACTGCCCATGACTTCCTTCAGAATTCCCTGTCTAATCATGGATTCGATCACAGGTTTTATTCCTGCAATAGTTTCCGGAGTCAACTTGTATTGGGGTGTTCTTGGGAACTCAGCATTCGGTCTTACTTGAATCTTAACTGGCTCTACTCCTTTAATCAAACCGATCTCCTCTCCTGTAAAGTCCCATACTTCCTGTGAGACTGTATCCCTCAAATCCCAAGGGAGTTCCTCCACCGTTAAAGCAGGATACAATTCTATGCACACACGCTCATTTGTAACCTTAAAGGCAGCATCATCATCATTTGTCTGCAACTCCACTCCCCTGGGTGTACAGTAGATGGTACAATTGAGTTTACACAGGAGATCTCTCCCTAACAGACAAACAGGACTGGAATCACACACTACGAATTGGTGTTTGTCCATGAAACTTCCGATCTTCACTGAGATTGGCTCAGTCAGTGGGTTTGTCATTCTTCTGTTTGCAACGCCTACAACTTGTATAGTCTGTCCTGAAAGGGGTAAGTTGGGGACTACTGCCGACCGTACAGTAGAACGGGTAGCACCAGTATCAACCAAAAAGGTGGTGGGATGTCCATCTACATCAGCCTCTACGAATGGTCCCCTCTGGTCTACCTCCAAAACTGCCCCAAGGGTACAGTCCTCCTCCCCGCTCAGGTACCGTCCTGTCACTGGGTCAAAGTAATAGTACCCCTCCCCTTCGACTATGAAAGGCATCTGCTTGTAAACCTTGTTCCCTGTCGAAATCTTCGGTGGCTGGGGAACCGGAGCCCTAGGGGCTGACATCCCTCCCTTAGCCGGCTTGAACTTGGTTACTGTTACTTTCTGCACCGGAGGAGCTTGAACCTCCTCCTCCTCTTCTTCCTGTCCTTGATTTTCTGGGTTATGGGGACACTCGCGTCTCCAATGTCCGACCTCATGACATTGATGACACTTGGTCGTCTTTTTCAGAGTCGCCAGATCTATCCTGGGTCTTGGGCCTTCCTCGTTGTACCTCTTCTGTCCCCCCTTTCTCCCCAATGTTCCATTTCCTGACTGACCCTGTCCTCCCGACTGCATCTGGACCAACATCAGTTTATCCTTAAGCTTCTTTGTCTTAGAGTCTATCTCTTCACTGCAGTACCTTGCGTACCTCAAGATCTCGTCCAGAGGCTTGTTCTGCCAACAAATTAAATGTTGTTGTCTCATGAGGCAGATATCAGGTCTTAGTCCTAGAACAAACTTAGACACAAACTGTCCCATGTCCTTTGGATCCATCACATCCAATCCACTGTACTGCTTAAAAATCTGCAATAATCGCTCATAATA
This sequence comes from Lissotriton helveticus, assembly GCF_964261635.1. Classification (NCBI taxonomy): domain Eukaryota; kingdom Metazoa; phylum Chordata; class Amphibia; order Caudata; family Salamandridae; genus Lissotriton; species Lissotriton helveticus. The sequence goes on from NC_136065.1 coordinate 1,026,326,256, forward strand.
CTCGTGAACTGTCTCCTTCGGTTCCTGCCTAATCCGATCTATCTTCACCCAGTCAATGTCCTGTGGTGTACCTTAGTCTTCAACCACGTGATCACCTGTTCATACTTTATCATCACCCTGGGTGAGGGTCCATTCGTGGCAGCATCTCGGTCTGGCTCCACTGTGGGCCATTCAACACTGACCTTACATGCTATCCACAGGTCTCCTGGAACCACAATGTCAAACAGTGTGTTTAGATCAATCCACAGTACCTTTGAGATCTTAACAAACCTCTCTACCTGTTTGTACCATTCCACTGGACTCTCACGCAGTTTCGGAAACGAGTTCGTAAAGGAAGCCAAATCTCCCCTACTCCAGGGTACATGTACATATCCAACGTGAGCCACCTTCCGCAAGGGGTACGCCTCCATGTTCATCAACCCCCCTCCCGGAGATGTCTCAATGGCGCTTCGCCTAACACTCTTTTTCTTTGACCACCTTTCCTCCCATTTGTCCAATTGGACCCATGTTCGGAGTCCCACAACCAATTCTCTAATGTGAGTTTTTAATCCGATCACCCTCTTCTCTTCTAGATCTTGGTCTGAGTACTGTAACCTATGGCCACCCTGTAATGCTTTCGTCCTCGACAAATCCACAGCATACTTATTCGCTAATTCAGCCAATTTCTCATGAGCTGTCCTGGCCCTTCGAGTGACATCCTTCGCCACAAACAACAGTTCATCTGGTTCATAGAGTTCGATTCTCTCTAGTGGCAATGTACCTTCCACTATTTCCTCCACTTCTGATTTGAGTCTCAACACATCAATCCTCCTTGCCTTTATTGCCGCCCTCAATGTACCTTGGCTAGAAGTTCCATTAGAATCCCTCCCGCCACAGTCCTGACTCCCTTGTCTGTCTTCTTCAGTTGTGTTGTGGGGAACCCTTTGGTTTTCCCAACTTTTGCGGTCCCACTCCTGTCTATGATCGCTAGGCGCGTGATGAGACACCCCCCTACTTTCCACACTCCCACGATCCCATTCCTGCCTGCTTTCGCTAGGCGCACAGTGAGACACCCCCCTATTTTCCTGGTTTCCATGGTCAAAATCATTCCTCGACCTGTTGATCTGGGTATCTACAATCGTATCCCAAGTTCTCAAATCAGGCCTTAATTCTCTAAGCGACCTTGTTCGTGGTCCTCTCAAGTCCATCGGTCCTCTCAAATCCCCCTGCTCTCCAGATGAGTCTGCCGATGCTGCCAAAGGGGTGCTCCTTTCTACAGGCCTTGGCCATTGGCTCCATCCGTCCGCCCCATTACTCCTTCCTTCACTGACACTTCTCTCTCTCTCTGTTTGTGGTGGACCCTCGCTCGGTGTCTGTTCTGGATTGTACACTGATACTATGGGACCTATGGTAACAGGTACCGTAAGAGCGTCTGGCAGTCTCTGAGAATCAACACCTTCTTCGATTTGTACTTTTTGTTCCGTAAATCTTCCCACTACTCTCGTCTTTGGAGAAATCTGAGGTGCCTTTTCTCTCTCCACCGAGCCGAGCTTGTCTCCTAAGGAGCTCAAGCCGCTCTCCGTTGGGACGCCACCGTCCACGACAGAGGCCTCCCTGTCCATTGCTGATGTTTGCCCTCCCTCCACCTCAGGGTTATATAGGGGTGGCCTCTCCGACAGCAGTCTCTCTATCAGGCTGTCGTCTGTCTCACTGTCCTCGTCCTCAGTACTCCTTCTCTGCGCGTCCCCCGTATTGACCAATAACGGGTACAACCTGTCCCCTTCGATGGTCTGCACCCTCCACCTCTTGGCTAGTGCATCCCATCTCACATCTTGAACCGCCCTAACTGATCTATTCACTCTTTCTTGTCTCCTATCTCTGTTCTTTTCATGGGCTGCCCTGATCCACGCATTTAGTGCTTCAAATTGTGTTGGTCTGGGCAAAGGTCGCAACGCAGCCATAATCACTTTTAACTGATACAGCACCTCCAATCTAAATGTTCCGTATTTAGGAAAAGTCAATTCCTCATTTCCGTCAGTCATCTTACACCAATTCTCAAGCCACAATATGGTATGCAACCCAACATTCGTAGCCATATAATGGGCTGGCGTATCCTCGGGTGGGGCCTCTTCCCCACCCCAAGGTTCTAACTTCTTTTCTCCTTTGAAACAATTTCGCAACACTTTTAAGCATTTCATGATGAAAACTACAACGTTTCCTTGTTTACAGCGCTCTTTTACTTCCCGATGACAATCCACACTAACCGTCCTATCCCAGCGCGGCTCTTTCTGACGTCACTCGCCTCTGTTTCGCAGCAGTTTCCCTCCTCTCTCCGCTCGTCTCCCGGTCACGCATGCGTCCCAATCATACACTGGAAATGATCACTTCCGACCAAGCAACCACTTCCTTGACTGTACGGCGATAGTCTAACTGTAATTGTCACCGAACTGGCAAATGTCTGTCCACGAACGACCGGACAATCGCCTCACTGATAGGTTACAAACTCACGGCAACTTCCGACCAGCGTCCGTTACCCACGCACTCACACATTCGTTCCCCCTATCTCGGTCCTGCGGGCGATCAATGGTACCTCATGACCCCCTTAACGATGGTCGACAATTACTATGGGTGTTCGATACACCCGAACCACTTAAACTCCCCTTGAGTCTAAGATTTTCACTGGTTGCGCGCGCTCACAACCTGATCTCCTTTCACACTACAGGCACTCAACTCCGCAAGACAATACAACACAACAATACAAACGTAACACCGCAATCTAACAACGCATGACCCTTTTCATACTCACTCTCTTACGACCTGCTGCTTTCTGCCGCACCGTCACTCTTCGTCAGTTTCCATGGGACGCCATCCTCCGTCCGCGACTCTCTGGACTTTCGTAATTGGTTCTCTATGGGCCTTGGGGAAATCTCAACCTACTCTAGATTACCCTCACTCCAGAAGATAAACCATCCTACTCTGCTACCAACTGTAAGGGCGGGATTTTCCTTCTAGAGTTTGCTTACCATTCTCCGGAAATCCCGTTACAGGTCGACTGGACCTTTTTACCTGTCATAGAATGAATTAGGCAATCTATCCACTATTAGTCAATAAATTCAACGATTCCCATTGTTTCCCCCAAAGAACCACCAACTAAGGACTGAATTTGAAGATTTATTACAAAGCCAAAAACAACTGAAGGTATGAACACCTCAGCAAAAGATTCAAAAGATAAACAGGCACTAATACAAACATAATTCTACGGGAAAGTCTCAATCGGCTTAAGAATAACACAAGAATCAATTCAAGAATCATCAGGCTAACAAGAATTGCTATAACCTGAGTTTTAGCACGCATTGAAGTTAAAATTTCAGGTTAATCTGTCCCTACACTATACTAAGTGACATCCCTACTCAACAATATCCCAACCCAATAAAGGTGTCAGCAGTGGTGACTTCCAAAGAAGTTCACTCACTTTCTCTCTGTTAGTTTAGAGTCTCCTCAGTCATAGCTAAGCTCTCCGACCACCAACCGCTCTCTCTCGACCCTCTGCTCATCTGCTCTGACCTCCACCCTCGGGGTGCTGTCCCTAATACCAAACCCCACAATACGGACGACACGCCCTCAGGTACGCCCTCTCGAAGGTGTTGGTTTCCAAAATTTTCCATTATGGCACCTCTCCATCCTTGTCCGTTAAAACGTACTTGGGTCCCAGGCCTTTCTTCGCTTCAAGTTGCTTTCTTAAATTCCTCGGCTACTCCTCCACGTCTGAGTCTAGTATCCTAACACTCTTACACAATGGGCCCTTCTACTCAACTATCTACTTGGTTCTGCACCTCCAAAAGAATACATGTGAATAGGCTCACGATTTCTTAATGTTGCAATTGACTTTAGCTAAAGACAGCTTTCTTCAAAACATTTCTACGATTTAAATGCTAAGCAAGGCATTTTCCATCAGGCCTACACGATTTTCATGAACTGGGCCTCTGCACGGTTATAGGCCCAACAGCCTAACATGTATAATATCTTTCGTTCTTTAGGCCTCCATCTCAAAAGCAAAATACATTTTCTATCACAAGCAATGTTATCACGTTTAAAGGTACAACTATGAATTTTTAATAAGCAGATCTAAAGACACAATAACAATCTATTACAACACATCTCTTATTAGTGAAAGACTTCACATCAGACGACATCTCTATGTTATAAAAGCATTATTGATTTTCAAACTCGTAACGTTAACTCTCCATCTAATTCTAATACCACGTACATTAGTTCTCAGCCCTACATTGCATTTAAACACGGTTGGAAAATCCTCTATATATGCGGGTGTGGACTACTTGTACATATGATACACCCCTACAAAAAAAAAATGTTCTTCTGTTTGGCGCTCTCTCAGTTCCCCCCTTTGATGACCTGTGTCATCACCTTTACACCATCCCTGAGGTAAGAACTGAGTTAAACAGAGCCCGCCGCCACTTTCCCTCGCTTGAGCATCTTCAACGCTCTCAAGCTCCGATATTGACTGTCCTGCAGCCTCTCCATTCTTTGCTCTTGCACTCTCATCGACCTCGCCAATCTAGTTGACCTATACCACTTGTACACTCTTACCAAACCCCACAACCCAATCACACATGCCACAACTATGATGAGGGGTTTCAGTACAAACCCAAGGAAACTCCGTCCCAGATTTGCAAACCAGTTGTTAAAATCTGGATTGTGGCGTAAACATTATCGGCGCCATCTTGTCCTTTTCAGATCCCTACGTGCGCGTAAGCAGCAACCATTTTGATTGCCATGGCCTCTCTGCCCACTCCCGATAGCCAGCGTCTCTCTCTCCCCCTCACTCCCCAGCCTCGCAAGCATCCCCGACAGCCCCCGGTCTCTCCTGCTTGGGTCATAAACGCACCTCCAGCGCGACCCTGCCTCCGAGCCACATCCCGTGCTGAACCCCCCTCACTCTTTCATCTCATTCATAGAACAGGCCCTTTTGATAACCTCTTCCTCCCTGCCCGATTGTCCGGCCTGACCCCAGGCCATCACTTAGCTCAACAGATGCAGTTTATTGCCCCCTACAGTAGGACCTCGCCCCACATCAAAGGAGCGGGGATTAATCAATGCCTTCACACCCCTAGATCCGACCGATCGCCCACATTCCTGTTCCCAGCGGAATGTCCAGCTGCGCGATAGCCATCATGCTGAGATTTGGGTGGGGACCTCTACTGTAGATATGTGTGGGAACGGGCCTGAACCGGGGATTCCAAAGATGCCTTTTTGAACTTCAAAGCAATACCACGGATGTCATAAATGTAATAAAGCCATAAACCTGTGTATAAGAGGCCAGGCCTCAGAGATGCGGTTAGAGCACCTCGAGAAGGTACCCTGTTGTCTGATTTGACGTGTTCTGCTCCGTCGGAATAAAACTTCTGTTTCCTGCCTTCCAGTCTCCAGCGCCTGCCTCTTTATTTGGTAACCGTGAGTTGGGTGAGAGGCGGCTAACGCCGAGCAAACCTTGAAAAGGTGTAATCGACCTGATCTGCCTGACCCTTTTTCCTCAATTGGCGTCCCAAACGTGGGGCCCATCAGCGACACGTGGATCCAGTGGGAGAGGTCCTGACGACGGAGTGAACGACTGCAACGATCGGGAAGTGCACCTGCCCGATAGACCCTCGTCTGGCAGCCGATCATCCGAACTTCACTGGTTCCAAGCAGACCTCTCTCGAGTGATCTACGGTCCTGACTGGGAACCATCAGGAGTGCCACGACAGAAGATAGAGGACGATCGGGCGCTGGAATCGGAAGACAGGAAACTGTCCATGCGGTCCGGGTAAGGTCGTGTAACACGACAAACTGTGAAATATTTGATTGATTGATTGGAAAATACTAGTATTACTCTCCGAATTGTTGGTTCTCTTGGAGATTCTCTGTCTGCAAACGGAGAGGAATAGAAAGTATTCTCTCTTCCTTTGCAGGTAGTGAAGGGTGGGTAACGCAGGCTTTTGCCCCCGTTGTAATCCGACGTGCCTATCTTTCTCCCCCACTGATTGATTGTTTGCCCGAACATTGTTTGTTCGAGGATTGTTTTCTCGAGAATTCTCTGTCTACAAACGGGGAAGGATAAAAGTATTCTGTCCTCCTTTGCAGATAGTGAAGAATAGGTAACGCAGGCCTTTGCCCCCGTTGTAACCCGTCGTGCCTATTTCTTTCTCGCCACTGATTGTTTGATTGAACGGACATTAATTGTTCGATATTGGTTCTTTGGAGGTATTCTCTGCTTACAAATAACGTGGAATAGAGATATTCTGTCTAGTCTTTGTAAGCAGTGAAAGGATAGGTAGTGCAGACTTTTGTCCCCATTGTAACCCGTCATGCCTATCTTCTCCCCACAGTTCAGTAGTTGGTTCAGCCCGGACCGCTTATTAGAGGTGGATCATCCGGCTCCTCTGGAGGGCACCCCTAATAAGGATATGTTTTTAAAGTATGGACTAGTCGCCGTAGCTTATAGTAAGTTATGGCATAAATATACTAAAAAGGATCAGGAAAGTCAGTGGCCACTGATAGGATCCTTCGATGACGCAAAAATAAGCGTGCTGGAAACAGCCATTTGTAACAATAAAACAACGCCCACTATGCTTGATAGTTTCGGCATGTGGCGCAAGGAGACGGAACAACGAAAGAAAAGAAACGAAGTCAGACTAGAGAAAGAATTGCGAAAAGCAGCTCATTTAGCCGCGAGCAAGTTGAAAGAAGAGATAAAGGAAAGAGAGGGAGCTAGACTGAAGCAAGAATCCGAGACATCGAGCCAATGTCCCGTTAGAACACCCTCTGCGCTTTACCCTGAGCTACCTTCGAAGCAGCGAACGAACAATGATCTACTGCTAGGTCCCCCGATCATCTACATGCCCCCTCCATACGCCCCTTCCCAACCTCTAGTGCAACGCACGCAACCCCCTAGCACAGATGAGAGCAGTGCAGAGCCTCGGTCCTCACGGCCTCCGCGCCGGCCGAGCCCCTTGTACTCAGCGCAGCGCAAGCAGCAACATTAGATGAGCCCGAAACTGAGAAGAAAGACTCTGCTAGGCTCCACCGATTGAGTAAGGATGAACGAGCAGGGATTGATAAGATCGCAAAGACGCTAGTAGAACGGAAAGAAAACGAAGATTACGTGACAGATATATGCAATACATATGCTGATAACCACAAACGACAATTTGTTGCACGTTTCTGTTACCACACCCTTAACGCCTATGAAGACTGGTATCGTAACAAAGGTCCTGAAAGCCTAACGACTCTGTATAGAAAAGTCGACATTGGAGAGCAAGGCGAGGGTGATGTGGCGGACCTCTTCTCGCGCACGCTTGAAGTCTTCCGCCACCTCACTGAACAGAGATTAGAGGCCGACACCACGCCCCCTGTAGCGACTGAACCTCAAACCGAGAGAACTGACACCATGATGCCAATAAGAGAAGCGGCACCTTATTGGGTCCCCTCACGAGGACAGGGAACACACGACGATATTAACCACCAAGATGCGAAAGGGAGGGTAGTGTACAACTGGGTCTACCAAACCTGGGATCGGCAAGACATCCTGACTTTCCGAAAGTCCTTGCCCGATCTACGAAAGAACCCCACTGCCTTCTACACAGAATTAGGTACCGCCTTGGGTTCGACGATTATGACCCTAGCGGACATCGACTTGTTTTTCGGGCTATGTCTGCCAGCTGATGTGTGGAAGCAAATCCGGAAAGTCGACCACCTTGAGCTGTTCGGACATACCTGGTCACAACTCGATGGCATAGACAAACAGCAAGAGCCCGGACAGAAACCCTTGAAATCGATTCTAGACCTGCCAGACAAAATAGTACTAAAACTGAAAACCATAGTACCAGAAAAGAAGGTGGACTGGTCGATAGTAACGGCTTGCTGCCAGAAACCACAGGAAGACGCCTCAGACTATTTCTCCCGGTTCGAAACGGTGTTCTCCGATTACAGTGGCCAGGACATGACCTCTGCGACCGGACATCACTTGTTCGTCCAGAACTTTGTAAAAGGCCTGACACCAGAAGTCTCGCAAAAACTGCAGACTAGTGAAAGTAGTTGGGCTGCCTCCAAACCCGCGGCTATCCTTCAGATGGCTCAATACTACGAACGGCAAAAGAACGAGAACGATAGGGCGACTGAGAAAAAGAAAAAGGACTTGAAAGAACGAGTGATGATTGCTCAATTGCAAGGAGTGACGACAGGAAGGGAACAGTATAGAGGAAACTACCAGTCGAATGATCCTAGAAATCCACCCCCTAGAGACCGCACACCCGCACCCGGCGCTCCACGAACAGACCTCGATGAGAACCAGTGTGCGTTTTGCAAAGGATATGGGCATTGGAAGTCCCAGTGCCCGGTCCTGCTAGAAATGTACAAAAATAGGGACGCAAAAGACGTAGCGGGTGGGCCAAAAAATAGAGCACAGGGACGAGGGCACGCAAACGACGCCAGCAATAACAGATCAGGCAGACCGAACACTTTTGACCACCCCCGACAGAACCAATGCCAGCAGACTGACTGTGACGATGCCCGCAACTTTGCATAGGACTGCCTAGGACAAGGGAGGGATCCAGTCGAGCTCTATGTTGACCAGCAAGGTCCTTATGTCACCGCTAAGGTCCTAGGCACAAAGTCTCCATTTCTGGTAGACACTGGCGCGACACGTAGTGCGTTATCTAAATGACTGATTCCAAGGGCACCCTTGTCTGGCTCACGCATAACATCAATAGGCTTTGATGGAACGCCCTCCACTAACCCCTTATCCTCACCGGTTTCCTTCGACTTGGACAGTAACCCCACTGACACGACGTTTCTGCTTTCCTCCAACACCCCCGATGCCATTATGGGACTTGACTTACTGAAGCATTTCCGAGCTACTATCAGGTGTTTACAGGACGGAGTTCGAGTCATTCTGTACGATAACCCAACTTTGCTCAGACCTCATCCCGCACGACACATGTTCTCCATCTCTGACGCTGATGCATCCTTACTTGACTCTCTACCTCTGTATCTGTGGGCAAAAACTGACGCTGATGTAGGACGAATGATGATCGACCCCGTGCACATAACTGTTCGCCAAGATGCGATACTCCCAAAACTCCCACAGTATCGGATATCGCCCGAAGGTGAGAAGGCATTGGTAATGATAATCCAGTCCCTGGTAGAGGCAGGAGTGGTAGAGGAAGTAGTCAGCAATATTTGCAACAGCCCTATCCTACCCATTGTAAAGCAGCAGGGCGAGGGAGATGAGAAAGCGTACCGCTTCATCATCAACCTTCGAGAGGTCAACAAGGTAGTTGTACCTCAGTACCCCGTAGTCTCAGATATCGCCACCATTCTGACCCTGATTCCTTCCACAGCCACCACCTTCACTGTAATAGACCTCAAGAACGCTTTCTTCTCCATCCCCATCCACCCAGACAGCCGCTACCTTTTCGGCTTCACTTTAAAATCCCGCTCATATAGATTTTGTAGAGCTCCCCAAGGTTACACAGAAAGTCCCAGCATCTATAGCCAGGCCCTCAAGAGACAGCTGGACGCCGTTCAGCTACGGGAGGGAGTGGTGTTGATACAGTACGTCGATGACATCCTTTTGGCGGCCGACACCACTCCACTTGCAGTCACAGCCACCATCCAACTCTTGCACTTCCTTGCGGAAAATGGCCACAAGGTCTCCAAGAGAAAGTTGCAATTCTGCCAACCCCAGGTCACCTACCTAGGCCACCTCTTGTCCAAAGATGGGAGAAAGCTTACACCCGATCGAATTCAGGCCATTCTAGAAACCCCTGTCCCAAAGACCCAGAAACAAGTCCGCTCCCTGGTAGGCCTCACCTCCTTCTGCCGGCAGTGGTTGCCAAATTTCAGCCTCATTGTAAAGCCGCTACTTTCCCTACTAGCCAAAGATGTCCCCTTCCCACTCCCTTGGACCCCCGAATGCCAATCTTCCTTCAAAGAACTTCGAGACGCGCTTTGTTCTGCACCAGTCCTAGGAACCCCCGATTACACCAAGCCCTTCTCTCTCTACACTCACGAAAGGGAGGGGTGCGCTTTGTCTGTCCTGACTCAAACTATTGGCCCCAAGCAACGACCATGTGCCTATTTCTCTGCCACCCTTGACCCCGTAGCGAGAGCCTTGCCTGCCTGCCTTCGAGCCGTAGCTGCCGCTGCTGTCTCTATCCGACAAAGTGAGGGGATCGTACTATCGAATTCCCTCACGGTATTAGTGCCCCATGCTGTTGACACCCTCCTGAACCAGACTAAGACGCAACACCTGACTAGCGCACGACTGACTGGATACGAACTGACTCTGCTTGCACCCCACATCACGCTGAAAAGATGCACCACACTGAACCCAGCCACCTTGTTGCCACTGCCCGAAAACGACCCAAATGTCCCCCCTATACATGACTGTGTGACCCTCACAGACGAACAGACTAGGAGTAGAGTTGACCTCCGAGACACCGCCTTCACAGACCCTGACGGAGAGCTATGGGTAGACGGCTCTTGCATCAAACTCTCCGACGGCACCACCTCAGCTGCCTATGCAGTAACGACAGCCCAAACAGTAATTGAGACAGCCCGCATCACACAACGATCCGCACAGGCGGCAGAACTGATTGCCCTCACACGAGCATGTATTATAGCGACAGGGACCACGGCAAACATTTACACGGACAGCCAGTACGCCTTCGGAGTGGTTCACCATTTTGGACTCTTGTGGAGAGAAAGGGGATTCCTGACGTCCCACGGCACGCCCATCCTCCACGGAAGATCTAATCTCCGCCCTGATTGAAGCAGTTCTCCTCCCCAAACGATTAGCCGTAATCAAATGCCAGGCACACAGGAAGGTGACAGACTTAGTCGGACAGGGAAACGCACTGGCCGACATCACTGCCCGAACCACAGCTGAGAATAGGACGACGACACGCATGTATGTGACCAGGTCACATGCAGAAAAATGGACTGACGCTAGGGAAACGATTAGGGACATCCAGTCGGCCAGCACACCTCACGAACTGACTGAGTGGGCACGGGTAGGATTGAAAGACGATGAAGACTGCTGGCGGACAAAAGACACAAACAAATGGTTGCTGCCTGACTCGTACCTGATTCCCATACTGACTATGGCACACTCCCCCGCACACATAGGATCCGCCCCCATGATCGAACTCATCTCCAAGGTCTGGCACAACGACAAAATCCCCGACTCAGCCAGACGCCTGGTCCAGCAATGCCTTATCTGCCTGCAACACAACCCTGGGAAAGGAACTGTGGTACCCCGGGGAGGGTTTGGGGTCCCCGACCATCCCTTTGAGGTCCTCCAGATAGACTACATCCAACTAGAAAGATGGCAAAGCCTGAAGTATGTATTAGTCATTGTGTGTGCCTTCAGCAAATGGGTAGAAGCCTATCCAACCCGTGATAACACTGCCATGACCACTGCCAAGGTACTACTGAAAGAGTTTTTCCCTCGCTACGGTCTTTGTCGAATTCTATGGAGCGACAACGGCCCCCACTTCATAGCTGAAGTTATCCAACTAATCTTGAAAGGGTTGGGTGTAAAACAGAGGTTTCATGCAGTCTTTCACCCCCAATCTGCTGGCTTAGTTGAGCGACACAACGCCACACTGAAACTAAAACTGTCGAAGATAGTGGCCACCACAGGACTTAAATGGCCAGATGCACTCCCACTGGCATTGCTCTCGATGCGCTCCACTCCCACTAAGCACCATTTGACCCCCTACGAGGTTGTATTTGGGCGACCGATGAACCTCTGGACCGCCCCTAAACCGACCTCCATTCACGACGTCCCGGATGTCCTACTGTCTGATTACTTGTGCAAATTGACTAAAACGTTGTCTGTCATTCATCAGCAGGTGCAGCAGGCCATCCCCGATGCTTCCAGGGGTCCGGGTCACGATATCCAACCGGGGGATTATGTGCTGATCCGAAATTTCCAACGGGCAAAGAGTCTGGAACCCCGGTGGACGGGCCCCTGGCAAGTACTGATCACCACCCGGACGGCTCTTCGAGTGGAGGGGAAACAACACTGGCTGCACGCACACCACTGTAAGAAGGTCTCTTCGACCCTGGTCACGACAGAAAACGTCAGCACCCAAGAAGAGCTCCTGAACAAAGACCGGCCATCACTGAACTGTTATCCTGATACCGAGGCACTCGAACTTGCAAAATTCTCTGATCCCACTGTGCCATCCAGGGAAGGGTATTTCCTGCGTCGAAAGGAGGGAGCTTTGGCTAAGTAGACCACGGACTAAGTTGAATCTCAGAACGGTAGCCTAAACACAACCAAGGGTTACCCGGAGAGAAGCTAAACGAAGTCTGCGGTTCTGCCCACTACCGAGCACCTCGAAGATGATGGAATCGCCAGATAAGAAGATGATGGAAGCGCCAGATAAGAAGATGATGGAAGCAACCGGAAATACCCACTACAGGAACCCAAAGACTGACAGTATGCACAAATCAAAGACAATTGCCCTTTTCATTGTCCTCCTCTTTTGCCTCCTCCTCATGACTTCCTTCTGGATCGTGGAAGAGAGCGCACCCGCTCATCAGATATTGCTGACCACTGCACAGCCAACCACTATGAAAGAGCATCACCTGATCTCCCTTTCGCCTCAACTCCGAGAAAGGCGTAAGGAGTTCTGGAACAATTCCTTTGTGCAACTGTTGCACCAACACAACCTTGCCGCCAACGCCACAAACTGCTGGATCTGCGGGTTGCTCCCGCATGCCACCGGACACTCCATCCCTTTCATCCCTTCCCCTTTCTCAGTTCATGGCTCCTGCCTTGCCTGGTTGATCCTCTTGCAAGAGAGCTACAAGGACAACGCCACTTCTGGTCAAACAGTGTCACACTTCTACCATGGGTTCTGGCTGAACAAAACCAGGAGGACATCTGCTCCCTTTTGTCCTTTGACCTCTGGTTCCTCCTTCCATATGGACATCCCTGCCAAGGAACGAGTTGAAATGCAGGTGTTCCATAATCCAGTCCCTAAGGTTTAAAAAGCAAGTGTAAGTGCGGGTTTTAAATAATCACCGTACTCAATAGTGGTCAACATGTTTCTGCATTGTATTGAACATAGTTTCGAAATGCATTCTTCAGGACCGGAAATATAAAAACACTGCTACTTAGATTAAAGAAATTAAGAACAAAATCACCTGACCTTCAGGTACATACTCAACCGTATACCAAATATGATGGTTGAGAGGCTTCACCCCACCTGGCTACAGCGCAGGTATGAGGAGCACCGCTCTGTCCGTCGATGTCTCCTGGCAGTCAACTGTACTGTCTGTACAGTTGACTGCCAGGAGACATCGACGGACAGAGCGGTGCTCCTCATACCTGCGCTGTAGCCAGGTGGGGTGAAGCCTCTCAACCATCATATTTGGTATACGGTTGAGTATGTACCTGAAGGTCAGGTGATTTTGTTCTTAATTTCTTTAATCTAAGTAGCAGTGTTTTTATATTTCCGGTCCTGAAGAATGCATTTCGAAACTATGTTCAATACAATGCAGAAACATGTTGACCACTATTGAGTACGGTGATTATTTAAAACCCGCACTTACACTTGCTTTTTAAACCTTAGGGATTGGGAGACACTAATAAATGTTGTTTGTCCACCTGATCACCTAATTTTATATTTTTCCCTCACTTAACACTCTTACCACTTTAACACTGCCTTCATAGTAGCCACGTTAAAAAATTTTTGTACTATATACACCACCCCTTATCTCACACATATCGGTTACGGTAACATCTGACCGGCCATTCTGTCTCCTGGGTGAGGAGAATCCAAATGATGAGAAAGAGGGCGGTACAGTGTGGCTTCTGATGGGAACTATTTCTCCATATGCTCTTGAGCCTCAACTTGGCCTGCATTTCATTAACACGGATGATGTCCTCACTGGTGTCTTTTGTGTAGCATTGGTGTTGTGATCCACTCTGTTTTGACTCTTTTTTGTGACCCCCAGGTGTATTTTGTTGTGATAATACTGTATTTTGGGGCATGTACCTGGTTGGTCGGTAAACTCGCCCTCAGACCCTACTCTCATTGTTTGTTGTGTGCGTTCCATAATCCAGCCAGAACCACCTTCTCCTACCTACGGAAACGAACTGCTGCCACTCTGACTGTGGCTCTGTCTGTTATCAATGTCACGGGCCTCGTATGCCTCGAAGGCCTGGGAACACAGCTGGTGGGTCGCAGTTCCTGCCACATCACCAGAACATTGGACTCAATTGATCCCCCCTCCTTTGTTGCTTCTCCGAATATGTACTTTGTTTGTGGCACCAAAGCTTACACTTGGCTTCCAAAAAGTTGGGGGGGTACTTGCTACATCGCCTTCGTTCTCCCTCCAACGTACATGGCCCCAGCAAACCATCACCGGCAGAAGCGCGCAAGAGACATTGAACAAGCCGACTCCACCGGAGCACAGTTCCTGGATGCAGTGAAGGGACTTGTTCCTCTGTGGGGCCCAATGGCAAACAGCCGCGCCATCCGACACTTGACCCAGGCAGTAGAAACGACCATGAACATCACGGCTGGCATCCTCACTAACAATACAGCCGAGCATCAGGCAGTCCGCCTGGTGGCTCTTCAGAACCGCCTTGTTCTAGATGTGGTTCTAGCTGACCGTGGAGGAGCATGCCGCATCATCGGATCCAGCTGTTGCACCTACGTGCCAGATAACTCGCCCTCAGTCTACAAAGCAATCGAGCACCTCCACAGACTTTCCTCAGAGGTTCACCAGGAGCAAGAAGGATGGTCGCTTGGGAGCTGGTTTTGGGGTACTCTGAAGGACTGGGGATGGAGGTTGTTTACATTTATATTGATACCGGTCGTGGAACTGTGTGGGTGTTGCTTAGGTATTCAATGCTTGCCACCTTTGTGTTCACTCATTGCTAACTGCATGTGCCCTAAGACTCCGAATTTCGAAGCTGAACGTATGAAAGCTTTGTATGATATCGAAATACGTAATATAATGGGGATAGACATAAATTGACAAGCTGGCTAGATATGTTGAAAAGGGAGGACTGTTAAAATCTGCATTGTGGTGTAAACATTATCGGCGCCATCTTGTCCTTTTCAGATCCCTACGTGCGCGTAAGCAGCAACCATTTTGATTGCCATGGCCTCTCTGCCCACTCCCGATAGCCAGCGTCTCTCTCTCCCCCTCACTCCCCAGCCTCGCAAGCATCCCCGACAGCCCCCGGTCTCTCCTGCTTGGGTCATAAACGCACCTCCAGCGCGACCCTGCCTCCGAGCCACATCCCGTGCTGAACCCCCCTCACTCTTTCATCTCATTCATAGAACAGGCCTTTTGATAACATCTTCCTCCCTGCCCGATTGTCCGGCCTGACCCCAGGCCATCACTTAGCTCAACAGATGCAGTTTATTGCCCCCTGCAGTAGGACCTCGCCCCACATCAAAGGAGCGGGGATTAATCAATGCCTTCACACCCCTAGATCCGACCGATCGCCCACATTCCTGTTCCCAGCGGAATGTCCAGCTGCGCGATAGCCATCATGCTGAGATTTGGGTGGGGACCTCTACTGTAGATATGTGTGGGAAAGGGCCTGAACCGGGGATTCCAAAGATGCCTTTTTGAACTTCAAAGCAATACCACGGATGTCATAAATGTAATAAAGCCATAAACCTGTGTATAAGAGGCCAGGCCTCAGAGATGCGGTTAGAGCACCTTGAGAAGATTCCCTGTTGTCTGATTTGACGTGTTCTGCTCCGTCGGAATAAAACTTCCGTTTCCTGCCTTCCAGTCTCCAGCGCCTGCCTCTTTATTTGGTAACCGTGAGTTGGGTGAGAGGCGGCTAACGCCGGGCAAACCTTGAAAAGGGGTAATCGACCTGATCTGCCTGACCCTTTTTCCTCACAGTTTCCAACATTTCCAAATCCCTTGCCAACCTTCTCCCACACATTCTCTTGCGTCAAGTCCTCAATTTAATAATGAATTGCAGTAATGTTACTTATATATTTCTCCAGATCCTTAGAATTGTCTGGAATATATGTGCAACATTCCTGGAAATTCAAAAGTTTACAGACTCCTCCCTCTTTTGCTAGAAGGACATCTAAAGCAAGACGGTTCTGTAAAACCATCGTCCTTATCGACAACATCTCACCCTCAACCAACACTAATGACTTAGCTGTACTCATTGACAGTTCATCCACCACAGTTGCCAACCGCCGTATCTTCACGTCGTTCAAAATCACTCCCAACATGGGTATCACTGCTCCAAACACATCTCCAACTATTGCACCAGCACTTTCCCCTCGCTTTCCCCTCTTTTGCTTTCCTCCCTCCAAGAGAGCAAAATCCTCAGTATGGTAAATCTTAGGAAAAATTATCGCTAGATAACACGTTCCATACCATTTTTCCGGCAATCTTACATACGCATTCCTTCCGCAGACAAAATAAACAGTAGGAATCACCTGCAACACGCTCTGCAAGAAATCCTTCGTGTAATACTCCAATGTGAAAGTGTGTTCACAGGTAGTCTGACCCACATATACATTTTCATAATACGTCTGTGGTCTGTGAATGCATAACTTCCCCTTCAGCACTTCATCTAGAGCTATCGGACCATAACTCCCTCTTGACTTGTGCTGCTTCTCCTCATCCATCCAATCAACTTTACCTTGCCCTGAATCTCACAACTGTTTCTGCCTTTTGTACCTGTCCTCCACTTGTTCTATGAACTTTTTCTCCGTCTCTGATAGCAAGCATGTCAAATTGTGTCGGTGAGCATATGAGTTGTCTAACTCTTGTGTTGGAATGAAGAAATATCCAAGTCTATCCTCTGACTTATAATAATCAAACTTATTCAGGTGTTTATAAGCAGGGACTTCTGGAAGCACAGCATCGTAATTCGAAAAGAAATACTCAAAATGGTTTCGCCCATAAAATATGCTAAGCAGCAGACTACATGAAATTCCATATGTCAATGGAAGGTGATGGTATCTAATACCTTCATCTACTGAAGCTGGCAATCGCATGCACACATAGCAGTCTTTCGCACCCATCGTATCAATGTATTCATACAACAATTTTTCATACGCATTCTGTTTAAAATTGCCCTTGGACAGATCTGCATGTAACCTACGACTCTCTTCTGCTAGCAAAGCCTTCTCTGCTCCTACTTTGACCTCCTTCTTGCTAGGAGTGATAGGTGTCGGTGTTCCCTCAACCTTCACTGCCTGCTCTTGTGGTGCCAAATAGGAAACTATAACTACTACAAAAATAAGGAGTATCACTCCTCCTACCAGGGTGCCTACAATGCACTTAGCCCTACGAGTCGGGTTTCCAGCCTCCATGGTCTCGGGACAATGTAGCTCGTTCTCAACAACAATCCAAAGTCTCTCTCTTTGTTATTTGAGTCTCTTGAACCACACCTCTGAAAGCAGAAATCCCCGTTTTAGTTCTCCTTTTGCATCAACAACGGACAACCATAACCCTTCTCCGTCCTCTGTGGAAAGTCCCTAAATTTCTTCTTCTTCCACTCGGCTCTAGGTTAGTTCAAAAGTCTTTAATAATCAATGATAATGTTTGCTCCAACTGCACTTAGCACGTATTCCAGAACTTCCATGCGGAGCACAATCGATTCATGAGATGGTATTTCTGGACCAAATGTAGGAAAAATCAATCTGTTCAGCATTACATCACGTATCTTGCTTAGGTAAGGGGGATTAGGAATGGTGAGTGTCAGTACGCCTTCAATCTCAAGTCCTGGTACCAACAGCACCACCTCCAACTTAACATTGGGACTCGTACTGGACACTGTCACCGCCCTCACCCTCCCGGATCTCAGTACACCGGGCATCAGTCACAGGATAGGTCCACTCAGGAGTGGCGTATCTTCGACAAGGTACTCTCACCCTCCGTGACCTTCGTGGGCCTCTTTGCTCTGTTTCTTGTTCTCCTTCTTCCGGGTCTGATTCTTCAGATACAGGGGCAAGATCTCTTTCGGAAGCCAGTCGTACGTTCAACCGCCTCCGCCTCTCAGGCCAATGAGCCTCTGCACTTCTCACTCTTCTGTTTCTCGTTGGCACACCCTGCTCATCACCACTTTCAGCTTGCTCTGCGCTCAAATCGCCTTCACAGCCACTTCCCCATTCAGAGGCAGACTCAGTGTCACTGTTGTCGTGATTTTCTTCAGCTTGATCAGATGAGTTACCGGCTTCTTCAGACACCCCCACAGCTTGACTTGTCCCCTCTAGTGGATTTTCTTCCACGTCCGGATTTTCGTCTACTAGAGGAGCTGCTTCTTCAAGGGGTGCTGGAACTCGTCGGGTGTGAGAAGCATGGACCCAATTTGGCAATCCTCCGCACTTCACAGCAGTGTTCGTCACCAAGATAACTTGAAATGGTCCTCTCCAGCGCACATCCAGGCAGCTTTTCCTGACGTGTTTCCGCACCAGGACCCAGTCACCCGGACACAGGTCGTGACAAAGGTCTCTAGAAGCCGGAATTTCAGCAGCCTGCACTTCGTGAGGTGAGAGACCTGTCCTCCTGTCTGGTGTACTACGCATGCTCATTAGCACCAACGGTAATGCATCTGGCCATTTCAGGGACGTAGATGAGCACACTTTCGCCATTCGGGCCTTGAGGGTTCCATTTATCTGCTCCACTATGCCAGAAGCCTCTGGTCGATAGCTACAATGCAGTCTCTGATCAATGTTCAGTGGAGAGCAGAGCATTTTCACAATTTCGCTATTAAAATGCGTCCCTCTGTCCGATTCCAAAGAGGTCGGAACCCCGAATCGTGGTACCAGCTCCCTCAACAATAACTTTGCTACTGTGAGTGTATCGCACCTACGAGTTGGGTATGCCTCAACCCACCTGGAAAACACACACACAATCACCAAAACATACCTGAGGCGATTACACCTCGGCATCTCAATGAAATCCAGTTGCATCCTATTGAAAGGTCCGGCGGACCTCCCAATGTGACTCAATGAGACTGGTGTTCTTTTCCCCACATTCATTTGTTGACATGTAACACACCTCTGACATACTGCTTCCGCAGCCGTTCGGAATTCCGGGTTGTACCAAGTTTGCCTGAACACACGCATCATCGCGTCTCTTCCCAGATGCACAGGACCATGTATCTGTCGTGCCATCTGACTCACCAGTTCATTCGGCAACACTGCTCTCCCATCAGCCGAAACCCACAAGTCCAACTCTCCCTTGACACAACCAGCTATCCCCCACACTCTTTTCTCATAGTCTGACGCCTGTTCTTGCATGTTCTTCAACTCTTCCCAGGTATCAGCCACCTCAAGCATCATGCTTAACTCAGTTCTTTGTTGGCCCCTTCAACAGTTTGTTCAGTAAAAGAGTATCCCTGCTCGGCACAGTAACGTGCAACTTCATCAGCATAACGATTACCCAGGGACACAAAGTCAGTACTCTTGCTATGTGCAGTACATTTCACAACGGCTATCTCTCAACAATTAATGCCCCCTGAATCAGTGCTCGCTGGGATAATTCTGAACGAGCAGACCCAGCTGCCTACTGACGCTCCACATACAGTGCAGTGGCCAGTCCTCTGGCTGATGGAGAAATGCAGATTCCACCGTTATCCGCCGGAAGCCGCAGGGTAGTGCCTGTTTGAACCTGGGTGAGTGATGGGCAGGTTGGTGGTTCGAACGTGAAACACATAGAAAGTAATCAGAAGCATTTTAGGACTGATTCACAGCAGTGCAGTTCTAGACACATAAACAACACAGGAAGTTATGCGTGTGCGTATGTGTAGTCCACAACATCTTACGTATTTATCTTGTGTGACTCACGCACGAATACACGTGTCCCAATGCTTGTCAGCACATCTTTGCTTTTTATATACATGGGTGGTTTGCACGTTTTCCCAATCTCAGCCGTGCGTGTTGTATTCCACAGGATCATTACATAAAGCATATTGTAGAAAAACACACATTAAGCATACTTAAACTATTACTTGCTTAATTTTAAATGGCTTGCACACCGCCTCCATTCTCGCACATATCTTGTAAATATAATTTAAACTGGTAGACTCCGAAGCCTGTTCGGTTTTACTTAACGCAAATCGAGATTAGTGTGGCAAGGTATGCGGAACTACTGCATGTTCTAACCAATGCCTATGCCTAGAAAAAATATATTGGCAGGTTGTTCTAATTTGCATTCAATTTTACAACATGGATACCTTCAAATAAATACAATAAAAATGCACCACTTGCCAGATTTTTTGGGGATTTTCATCAATTAATAAATCAAAAGATGGCACATATTAAGGTACGAGATTACAAAACAATTATTGTAATTAGAAACTTGATTCAAATAAATAAATAAAATAAAATAAAAAGTTGAAAACATTGTTATTTTCAACTCCAACAGCTCTAACTTTAACAAATGCGTGACCGATTGCATTGCAAATGCTTGTTGTCATTGTGCCCCAAATTTTTTGCTGGTCTGGATTAGCTGGCTTTTTAACTCGGTGCCATTTAACAATACTAATCAATATTAATGTGCCGGTAATTCCCCTCTAAATGTGTTGTACACAGGATTTTCTTTTTGAAAAATTAAAGACAATGCTCTCCTTTCCGTGAGAGTCCTTTGCCATGGCAAGAGGAGTATTTAGCATTTTTTAGTGGGATGTTAATGGCAGTGAACAGACAGTGAAAACTGATCTCTAAATGCACCCATTTAAATCTGGTGGGCGGAATTACAGGTCTGCCTCCGATGGCCCTAACTCCACAGGACCATCAGAGGGATTTAATCAGGGCAGGGACGGAGTATTCTCTGCCCTGATTTAACCTGTGGACCACCTGAATCTAAGTCTGGCAGTTGGACCATTTTCTTGGCTGTTTAGATACTACATCAACGTTGCAACGGAGTATCTATACCGCCAAGATGTAATTCACCCCCTAAGTCAGAAGGCCAAATCTTTGACATGGATGACCATCTTGGTGTATCTGGCCTTTGCTCCATCTGGATGCATTATTGATATTGAAGTGCTAACTACTGGTAAGTTCAGAAGGCAATTTGTGATTTTGTTTTGTTCGCAGTAAAGAGAACTTCTTTCTGCAGAAATTATTTTTTAAATCTGTTTATAGGCTTAAAATGGTATATATTGGTAAACGTCTTTGATATTATCACTACTGCAGTCTGAGGCCTGTGCATTTAAGATTGATGCTACCTGTCTGCCTTCTTATGCTGCCAGTCCTCTGTAAATACAGAAAATCATTGTTGGATGAGCAAGTAAGATTTGTTTAGCTTCACTCTCTTCGGACTGTGATTGTTGGATTTGTATAACGTTTTATTTTTCTATTCTGCCTCTTTCAGGTAGATTTTTAGTCATAAATATACTTAAAAGTGTCAGGTTGGAAAATGAAAGTAGGTGGAATGCGAAAGTGATGAAAGATGTTGTATAGATTTTGAAAATGTATAGGCATTAAACCACTTTTTAAGGACATTGTGCAGATAGATTCACTGTTGTACCTCAATGTATTGTTTTGCCCCAGGGCCGAAGTTGGCTGGTACATAGCTAAGGTACTGGAATATTTAATTAGTGCCTCTTCAGAAAATCTGGATGGCTTGTTAGGCAAATATATGTGGAAATTGTGCTGCAGAATCCACCATTTGTTTTTCACGTCTTTCAAAAATGTATTGAGATGAACACACGTGCACTTGCACACAAATGCACACACAAACCCACACATCGGTATCCAAGACTATTTCTCAAACATTTTGTTCAATCTGGCTTCAGCTCTGGCTTCCATCTGTTGTTTCCCTCCAACGGCATTGTACACCCAGTACATCAGTACACACACATACACACTGTGATTGACAGGAGATGGCCGGTAGCACAGCTGAGCAACATGTGGCTTCAGGCACCAGCACTTTGGCAGAGCTTCAGGGCATCTACGTGCAAAAAAAAGAAAAATTAGGAATGGATGTCACGCAAAAACAACCACCACTGGCCTATCACACTTGCACACTTGGGCCTTTTAAATACTGTGCAATGCTGGCCATCAAAGGGAAATGTAAAGACTCAAATGGCCACTGTCCATATTCAAACATGGACCAGTCAACACTGCTGTAACAGTGCCGAACAACAGTTCCAGGATAGAGGGATGCTGGGCCTAGGACTGAGGAAAGGCGAGGTCCCATAGACAGTGAAGAAGGGAAAGTGTGACAGAGAGGCGTAATAGTGCTGGACACAGAACTAAAAGCATCACTTTAAAATGGGTTATTATCAACTTACATTGATGGAACAACAATGGGAAGTTAATGTGATTTAACAACAGAGTGGCCTCCCACAAACCGGAAACAAAGGGTTATTCATTTGAGAGGTGCAACTTTCAATCACCCCTTGATATTCAGGGCGATCTAAGATCTCCCAGACCTGTTTTTTAGCTTGTTGCTTTATAGGATACTGCCTTTGTGCAGTTGGAGTGTTTTTTTAGTGGAATAATGTGGTGGGTTGAATCCTCATCCCATCCAACATGGTTTTTGTATAATGCTGGAGCCTGGGCTACCGACCACTCCAGCACATATGTATATTTTAAATGTTTGGGAAAGTGGTTGGAAATGCTGGTAAAATTACCGTTTCTCCCCGAGGGCAATCGATGAAGCCATGCTGTCAGCCAATCTTGTTCAGCTAACAAAATGTCATAGCCAAACGTCAGGTTCTCCCAAAAGAGACCTCTAACTGTCCTACATTTGTCCCCCTCCTTCTGGAGTGCTATTTCATACAATTTATGGGGGACACTTACCCTAGTATCAGGTGTTTCCACCATGATATAATCATTCAAGTACGCGGTCACCAGAAATTCCATCAGGTTCTGGGGAGCTATTGTTACTTCTGCCGTACTGACTAGCATCATCAGAGCCCATTCCCCGTTCAGTAGTCGAATCCTCAGAATTCTGGGCATGTCTGATCTTTTAGACCTGTAACCTTCTTTTTGAACTCTTCTTGGTTGTCTGACTGTCCTTCCCTCTCAGAGTTTTTCGATGAACCCAGAAAGGAACGAGAGGAAGGTGTATCAGTATCCTTATACCTGTCAGGTTTCCTAATGTTATCCCTGTTTCTAAGGTTATACCTCCTTTCGGAGGGCTCCTATGGAGATCTACCTCTGGACTGAGATCTGTTTTCTTTAACATTTTGTTTTTTGTTATTGTCCCATTTCTTTTGAGAAGAAGTAGGTGTCTGCTTCAAAGTCTCTTTTTCCGGACTACCCATCAGTTGTGGTTTTAATGCTTTTCCACCCAAACGGTCCCTGCCTAACTCTGCATACGCAGTTTCAATTATTTTGGGCAGTTTGTGCTCCTGTTCTAAAGGACTGAACTCCCTTAGGAGTTGGCGGATGGCAACTGATGCTGCCTCCCCTTTAATATTTGCTAATATTATAACTGATACCTGGGCATAGTTACCTAGTAACTTCATCCCTAAGTTTAGAGCAAGCTTTGCTCCGTACTCAATTTGTATTTGTCCTAATACATCTGGTATTACTGCTAATGAAGGTATACCATGAGTTCTGGTATATATGGCAGCGAAAACTGTACCCCACAGGTACAATCCTCTATCTGTGGTGTTATCCCCATGGGTAAGCAGATTGTCAGCATTCTGTGTTTTTCATAAGCACTAGTATTCGGGGATACTGCTTCTAGCTGTGTTATTTTCTGTGCTATCCAGAATGGCATTTGTTCACGTTTTGCGGGCATTTTACCAAGTACTGCATGTAACGTTTGTGGTATAATTTTAGTCACTTTGTTTTGAGCGTGAGATGTATTTGTTGTTACCATTGCTGGCTGGACAGTGAATGTCCTTATGGCGTATTGCGTCATGTTTCTGTGTAAAGCTTTATTAATTCGTTGTGAAATATGAATAAGTCTGGTCCTGGCATTGTTTCAATGTCAGAATGTGGTGTATAAGTTGCCAATATGGGCAATGTCGCTCCTATTCTTTCTAAGCGGACCGAGTCTTAATCTTCTTGGGGTAGGGCACCTTTAATCCAGTTTAAGTGTTCCTTGTACTAAGCGGAAACTCTATGTCCTCAAACTGACAATATTTCACAGGTGCATCACCTTCTGTGTAGAAGTAGAAGCAAAATGTTTTTGTTCTTGAATTTACTGCTGGGAATGTAACCTATGAATAAAATACCTCTGTTCCTTTAGATTTGTGTGCCTCACTCTTAAAAGCTTGTGTGCCACCCCTGGCTGTTATAACATGTGTAAGCAGTTTCAAGGTGAGTGTGTTTCTAAAATTCCCTGCAATCAGAATTGCATTTGCATTGTCTTTGTCACAACTTCTCCAGCATTATCCTCGTCTTCAGTCATTGTTTTAGAGACGAAGAACTATTCCAGGAAGTTTAAGAGAAGGTGTTTGCACAATTTTAGGAACTTTGTGTCCTTCAAGCTTGATTAACCTACAGCCAAATAAATAGGATGTTTGCCTACTCAGCTGTGGCGGAATTTAGCCTACCCACTCCAGAAGTCTCTGGTGTTTTGTGAATAGGGACTTCTGGGAATAGCACGACTGTACTACTCAGATTCTACTGTTAAATAAGTACCCAACCAACGTTGGTGGCGCCATGTTGTGTAGTTACTATAAAAAATATACAGGATATGCACATTTAGACAACATACACTGTAGGATTAGTGTCAGACGAACTCTGATCACCCCCACCAGGTATGTTGGCCTTTCTGTATCAGCTAGTTCACAGTGCCACTATAATCTGCTCTTACCAAGGAGAGAATAGTTTCTGGCAACCTCAGAACATGACAACCCTGGTCCCTCAGGACCGTGGAAACAATGTACTATCTTTCGCTCAGCTCATCGTGCTTACTTAGTCTGTCTCAGAGAGATACATAGAATGAAACAAGCTGAGCGTTTCCATTAATCATTTATTGAACAGTTGTTATTCTGGTCTAGAATAGGTGTGTTACAACAACTGTTAGACAGTATAAGATATACATGATTAACAGTACTATGAAAGTGTATGGATGGTATAGTTCTACCATCTTACTAAAATCATGAATACATTTGAGTATATAAAACACATGATAAAAGATGTGTAATCCTATGATGCTTCCCTATCTAGATGTACCTAAATGTACCTAGCATTGGTGTAGGTGTTAAGCCAAGAATTCTTCTAGGATCTAGTCAACCCCATTACCTTAAGTGAGATTGTGGGACCCCGTCATGGTCTCGAGTTGGACACCCTGCGAGGGATGTTACACCACTGCAAGCTGGAGCGTCTGCATGCAGGAACCTCAGTGTTTCTGGTCTGTGTGTCGGCCGGGAAGTCTCAGTCTCCTCTATCTATCTTAGCAAGATATGATGTATATATACCCATAAGTCTCCCCAGGGATAAAGAGTCAGAATATCGAGTTGGAAATGTCGAGATACATAAATATCGACTGCAAGAATATAGTGGTCAAAAATATCGAGTTTAAGGTAAGAAATATTGTTTTCTAAAATATCGAAGTCATTAATATCATTTGCAAAAATATAGTTGTAAAAAATATAATTTTTTTTAGTTAGTGTTATGTATTTTAGTATGTATTTTAAATGTATGTGCTCTATTTTTTGTCTAAGTATACATTTGTTTTTTAATATCTGTGTTAAAAGTTTTAGAAGTTAATAATTTTATTTCAATCAAATTTTGCGTTTTAGTTCGGTAGCGGGTTGGGGGTTGATAGGGAAATAGGGTGGGAAGTAATTTAAGCATAATACATTGAATATACATTTTTATTTATTAGTATTTATTTGTGATTTTATAGTGTTAATTGTAAGAATTAATTTATTATTAAGTAATAATTGGCTGTTAATTTTTATTGATTAATTGGTAAATATGTTAATTGTGTCATTTTTTTAGGAATGGGTTGTAGGGTTCTAGGGGAATAGAGTGGGAAGTAATTAAATTATAATTAATTTATTAATACGTTTTTTATTAATTAATATTTATTTATTTAATATTTTATATGGTTAATTGTGGGACTTGATGTATTATTAATTATGTATTAATTGGTTGTTAATTATTATTAATTAATTGGTAAATATGTTAATTGTGTCATTTTTTTGGGAGCGGGATAGGGAAGTAGGGTGGAAAGTAATTTAATTATAATTAATGTATTCATATTTTTTTATTAATTCATATTTATGTATTCTATTTTTTACATTGTTAATTGTAGGAATTAATTTATTAATAATGATTTATTATTTGTTTTTTAATTATTGTTAACTAATTGGTAATTATGTTAATTGTGTTATTTTTTTAGGAGCGGCTTGTCAGTTGATATGGAAGTAGGGTGAGAAGTAATTTCATTTTAATGCATTTAATAATATTCTATGATAGAATATTTAATTACTTTTATTTTATAGTGTTAATTGTGTGAATTAATTTATTAATAATTATTTATATTTTCCTTTGTAATTGCTATTAATTAATTGGTAATTAATTATGTTACTTGTGCATTGTTTTACAAAATTGGTGGTGGCATTTATAGGGGAATATGGTGGGAGGGAATTTATTTATAATGAATGAATTATTTGGCAATTAATGCTAATTAATTCATTAACATGTAAATATGCCAATTGTGTAATAATTTTGATGTGTGAGTTGCGGGGTTTATAGTGGTAAATGTTGGGAAGTAATTTTCCTAAAATTAATTAATAATTTGTTGTTAATTGATATTAATTTATTAATGTAAAGTTAGTTATGGAAATTGTGTAAATATTTCTAGGTGTCTGTTTTGGTGTTTATTGGGGTAGAAGGTGGGTGGAAAGTAATTTAGTTTAAATTAATTAATCATTACTTAATCATTAATATTAATTTATTAATTGATAAATATTTTTGGTAATTGTTTGATTTTTATTTAGTTTGGGGCTTTAGGTTCAATAGCTGTAATGTTTGGTTAGCACATTCGCTTTTACATTTTAAAATTTGTTTTTTAATTATTAATATTTGTTTAATTGGTAATTAATTGTGTTAATTTTGGAGGTACACTTTTTTGTTTAATTTAGATGTGTGTTGTAAATTGTGTGGTGTTATAGGGAAGGAAAATAAATATTACATTTATGTATGTCAATTTTAGATTTTTGAAAGATTATAATATTTTTCTATGTTTTGTAAATTTTTATACATGTTTTGTTTTTGGTTCTTTTATTACATTTTGTATTGTAGTTGATATTTTGTTTGTTTTTAGATTTTAATTTTGTTCTGTGGGAATAGTAATTTTTACCCCTCCGCTATCCAACACTTGCCCTACTGCTGCATTCGCAGGAGTGGGAATAATAATTTATACCCCTATGCTATCCAACACTTTCCCTACTGATGCACTTGCTGCGAGTGGGAAAAGTAATTTTTACCCCTCACCTATCCAACACGTTCCCTACTGTTGCATTCACAGGAGTGGGAATAGTAAATTATACTTCTCCGCTATCCACAACTTTCCCTACTGTTGCACTCACTGGAGTGGGACTAGTAAATTATTCCCCTCCGCTGTCCAACACTTGCCCTATTGTTGGTTGCACTAAATGTAGTGTAAAATGTAGGTTTCAATAATTTTACATATATTAATATTTTTATGTATATTATAATTTTTAAAGATTTTTTAATACATTTCTAACATTTTATAATTAATTAAAAATATTAATTATTAATTATTTTTAAGTAAATATATATATATATTCCTGTTTATAAATGTGTTTAATTTATTTTTAAATCACATGTATTACTTATAATTGTTAAAATTTACAAATGTAAATATTTGTTTAAGTTAAATGTATTATTTAATTTATTTTATGGTATTTTTTATACATATAAAAAAATTATCTTTGGTACTTTGATAATTTTAACAACAATATTTTTTTCTATATTTTTGTACTTACCATTATGAAGATAGGAGGTCGATATTTTTTACAATGATATTTATGTCCTAATATTTCTGTGGTTCGATATTAGTGTTGTCGATATTCTGCCAGTGATCCTCCCCATAGGTCCTACCTTGCTGTGTTACTGTGTCGGCCTAAGGATGACGTCGGGATGAACTTTATACATAGATTTTGGATCCAATCCTGGTTTGGCTTTGAAAGAACAGGCACCGACTCCATGGATTGGAAATCAAGGGTTTTTAATAAAAAAAAACAACCAAATGCGTTTCGGCGGACAAGTCCGCCTTGTTCACTACATCTGTCATCACCATGATATTGAGCTTATTCATAGTGGTGCAGAGTAACTCGTTTTGGGTCGGGTGAGGGACTCTGGTAACATGTGATATACAATAGACTAACCCTGGGCGCAAGACTACGCTCCGCCCACGGAGTGTACGTAGTGTTGCCTACTTTGCATTTTGCAAAGTAGGCGTAGTAGGCAACACTACGCATGCTCCGTGGACGGAGCGAAGTTGCCCGCCACCCACCTCCCTCCCACCCTCTTCTACATACATAATTTTAAGTAACGAGTACAATAAAAGTACATAAAAGCACTTACCTGGTCTGCGGCGTCCTGGGGCTCCCTCTTCTATTTTGCGCCGACTTCTCCCATCGAAATGCGCATGCGCGGCCGCCCGCGCATGCGTATTTCACCTGGAAAAGTGGTATCTTAAGGCATGTTTGTTCTGACCCTTTACTGCTTGGATGTTTTCCGTTCCACTACGTGCAGTAATTGACATAGAAGAGTGATTTTGGAAGGCCATTCTAACAGGTGAGCTCTTTCTAAAGTACCTGCTGTGTAATTCATCCTGTTTTCTTTCACTTGTTGGTTGCCGTTCCCCTTGTTAATTAGACAGTTTCTATGCTGGCCAGTCAGGTGAATTATTCGAACTTGCTTGGTAGCGGGGGATATGTGTTATGTTTGTTGGGGCAAAGGCGCGCTGCTTGGTGTCCGTGCAGACATTGGTGAATTGAATGGATGAGTTGGGATTCAGCATCTGTTTGGAAAAGAGCCAATCATCGCTGTGGGCCTGTATTATGATGTGTTATGCATGTTTACGGTGTTGTGGCCCCGATGTTGATGCTGGCAAACAGTACCATGGTTTGAGAGAATTGTTCCTCAGTGCGTTGAGTGTGTTTGCTTAATTGGCAAAGCAGTCAAAAAGGGTAGTGAAAGCTGGGATCTGGCCCCTGATTTTATACAGGAGATGGCAGTCCTGCTGTGCTTCCAAGAACCCTCATGCATAATGTATGAGATTTCGAACTAGGGAAAACCCGCGTTCTGAATGCAGTGTAATATCTAGGTAAAAGGTCAGTCCCTGTAAACCGTGACAAGTGTAATGTAGGGAGAGAATATAGGTGAAGGGTAACATGTATATAGAAGCCTATATTATAGTACCTATATGGAATATAACAGCACCAGTGCAACACCACCTCACTACCAGCGTAGTACTACCTCAGCATCAGTGCAGCATCACCACCTCAGCATCAGGGCAGATCCAGCACAGCATCACTCAGCACTACCACAGAATCACTCAGCACCACCTCAGCATTACTAAGAATCACCTAAGCACCAGTGCAGCACCACCAGTGCAGCACCAAATCCGCACCAGAGCAACCCCACCACACCATTAGCACAGCACCACCTCCGCACCAGCACAGCACCATCTCAGAAACAATTTAGCACCAACACAGCACCCTTTTCAGCACTAGTGCATCACCTCAGCATAAGTGTAGCACCAACTCTACATCACCCAGAACCACCTGAGCACCAGCACAGCATTACCTGAGCACCTCCAAAGCACCACTCAGCACCACCTCAGCATCACTCAGCACCACCTCAGTATCACTCAGCACCACCTCAGCATCAGGACAGCACCAGCACAGCATCAGTATAGTACCACCTCAGCATCAACGCAGCACCACCTCAGCATTGGCAAAGCATTACCTGAGTACCACCACAGCACCATCTCTTCATCCGCCCAGAACATCTTCCTCATCAGTGCACCGCCATCACTGCAGCACCAACTCAGCATCAGCACAGCACCACCTCTACACCAGCACAACACAGCATCACCGCAACATCAGCAGAGTATCATCTCAGCTCAGCATAGCACCACCTCCGCATCAGTACAGCACAGACCCACTTCAACACCAGCACAGCACCAACTCAGCACCAACACAGCACAAGCACACCTCTGCACCAGTGCAACACCCCCTCACTACCAGAGTGTCACTACCTCAGCATTAGTTCAGTGTCAACACCTCAGCATCAGTGCAGATCCTGCACAGAATCACTCAGTGCCACCAAAGCATCGCTCAACACCACCTCAACATCACTGAGCATCACCTCAGCATCACTCAGCATCACTTGAGCACCAGTGCAGCATCTCCTGTGCAGATCCTGCACATCCTGCACAGCATCACTCAGTGCCACCAAAGCTTCGCTCAGCACCACCTCAACATCACTGAGCATCACCTCAGCATCACTCAGCATCACCTGAGCACCAGTGCAGCATCTCCTCAGTATTACTCAATACCACCACAGCACCACCTCACGTTCAGCACACCAACACATTTGCATCAGTGCACCACCCCAGCAAAGCACCAACTTAGCACCAGCGCACCCCCACCACAGCATCAGTGCGGCACCACCTCAGTACCACCACAGCACCTCCTCAGCAGCAACTTAGCACTAATGAAGCACTACTTCAGCACCGGCACAGCACCAACTCTGCATCACTCAGCACCATCTGAGCACAGCACAGCATTACCTGAGCATCACCAAATCCTCACACAGCATCACCTCAGCATCTTCTCAGTATCACTCAACACCTCCATACAAGCACACCACCACCTCAGTATCACTCAGCACCAGTGCAGCACCACCTCAGCACCAGCACAGCATCAGCGCAGCACTACTTCAGCATTAGTAAAGCACCACCACAGCACCATTTCAGCATGAGCACAGCACCACTTCAACATCAGCACAGTACCATGTTAGCATCAAACCAGCACCACCTTCACATCAGTACACCACCAATAGTGCAGCCCACCTCAGCACCGGTGCAGCCCCACCTCAAAAGCAACTCAGCACCAATGCAGCACCACTTCAGGCATCAGCGCAGCTCTACCTCAGCATCAGCGCAGCATCACCTCAGCACAGGACCAACTCAGTACCACCTGAGCACCAGCACAGCACCACCTCCTTATGAGTGCACCACCATCCTTTCAGCACCAACTCGGCATCAGCGCAGCACCAACTCAGCATCAGCAACAGCACCACCACAGCACCAGCAAAGCACCACCTTAGCACGAGTGAAGCACCTCCTTAACATCAGCACAGGACCATCTCAGCATCAGCACCATATCCGCATCAGTGCACCAGCACAGCCCCATCGCAGTACCACCTCAGCATCAGCACAGCACCACCTCAGCACCATCACAGCACCATATTACCATCAGCACAGCACCACCTTTGCATCAGTGCACCACCATCAGCGCAGCCCCAACTCATTAACAGCACAGCCCCATCTCAACACCAGTCCAACCTCAGCAGCAATTCAGCACCAATGCAGCACCACTTCAGCATCAGCTCAGCACCATCCCAGCATCAGCACAGCATCTCAGCACAACACCAATTCAGCATCACTCTGCATCACCTGAGCACCACCACAGCACCACCTCAGCATCAGTTATGTCACCTCAGCACCAGCACAGCACCACCTACTCATCAGTGTCCCACCACCAGCACAGCACCAAATCAGCATCAGCGTAGCACTATCTCAGCACCAGCGCAGCCCCACCTATTGACCAGCACAGCCCCACCTCAGCAGCAATTCAGCACAAATGTAGCACCACTTCCGCATCAGCACTGCACCACCTTGGCATCAGCATCAGCTAAGTACAGTACCAACTCAGCATCACTCAGCACCACCTGAGCACCAGCTCAACACCACCTGAGCACCAGCTCAGCACCACCTGAGCACCATCTCGGCACCTCAGCACGACTCAACACCACATCAGCATGACTCAGCATTACCTAAGTATCACTCAGCATCACCTGAGCACCATCACAGCACCACCTCACATAAGTTATGCTATTTAACTATATATTATGTTATGTCACCTCAGCATCAGTGCAGCATCACCTCAGCACAGCACCAGCTCAGCATCACTCAGCACCACCATAGCACAATTGCAGTCCTACCACTTCAGCATGACTCAGCGCCACAGAATCATTCAGCATCACCTCAGCATCACCTGACCTGAGCATCACCTCCGCACCAGCACACCACCTCCTCAGCACTCCCTCAGCATCACTCAGCACCACCTCAGTCATCCCTCGGAATCTGGCATCAGCTGATTCTCCCCTAGTGTCCTTCCACTGCTCATGTTGTAATTCAGTTACTGTTTACCAAACTCCACTCTTCCGTTGTTTATGTCACCAAACCCCAATAAAAAAAAAAAAGCTATACCAAACAAGCATTAGAACAGGCAGGAAGAAGTTGCCAGCATTGCAAGAACAAAAAAACTAGAAGACATTTTTCAAGCGAATTCTTTTTTAATAGGGTCGTTCAGTTGTACATAATGTCTTCTTGGTTATATATAAAGTAACAAAAATGCTTATAACACCTTTTTGCTAGAACGTTTCAACATGCTGCACAGCAACCACAATGCTCTACAACATAGCTTAACCCGTTGACCGGGGCGCGAATTTCGCCGCGGTGCAGGCAATTTAATCAGTGGGCGGGGTTTGGACGGCCCCTGGCCGTCCTCCTCCAATGCCCACCATCACAAGGGACGGCCAGGGGCCTTCCGCAGCACCAAACGGGTTAAAGACACTGGCAAAGCCAATAGCTCTGGCTAAACACTTATAAGGTCCAAAAGAAGAGACCTATTTGCTATGCCAATGCTTGTTTAACGTGAGGTTGTCTTCAGACCAGACCTAACAAACGACTTCCGAGCTGATACTTCTGTTAGTTCTGCGTAGGGCGTAGGAACATTTTTTTTTGTCGTGAAGTTAAGTTATTCGCTCTTCGGGCCATAAGTATCAATTGGCCGGAGTCCAGATGGGCACAGGCTTTCATAAAATTGGGAAACACTGCCATCTAGTGGTCATTAGAGATTATTGCAGTCTTTGCGTTTTTTTATGTTGTGCTAACAGTAGAGTCGCTGGAATGGGCACGCAGAGCAGGTAACCTTGAGGTAGATAAGTTGGAAAATAGTCAATTTGTAGATATTGCGATGTGTTGTTTTTGCGCGTAGGTTTGCACTGTGTTCAGGCGAAGACTGTCAAATGGCACGTGATTTGAAAAACGAGTACAAATTTATATAGGAATAAAATCTGGGTTTCTTCCCTGGCTGCAGCGTGATGGCATTCTGCAGTTTGGATACTCTGACCCGGGCACCAAAATAAAAGCGGGCACCTTCGGCGATAGCTACAAAAGTAGTAATATCAGGGAAATCAACTGTACAAACCAGCCTACCTGGCCATAAAACTGGCCTACACACTGACCTCTCAGACCAGCCCATTCGCCACTAGGCCAGTCTGAATTGGAAGGAGGAGAGCTCTGAGTTAATGTGATTGTTATCAGTCACATCTCAGACCGAGTCCAAGAGTTATTCCCAATAGAGTTCTCAGTGTCTCTTGATTTACTATTACAGCAGAGGTCTGAGTTAGTCTCGCTATTAAGAAGAGCAAACCCCGGCGTGACTTTCTGTTCTGTATATGTTTGAAAAGCCCATCAGATGCCAAATGTGTAGGACCTTGTGAAAAATGACGAGTGTAGTGGAACCTATATGCAAGAGGTTACCTGCTGTGATTTTTTACCAAAGACGATTTCAAACAGATAATTAAGGAACACGCACTTTAATTTGGAAGATATATTTGCATGTACTTAATCATTTGCTGGCCACTATCTGGATTCTCAGCCTATGAAAAGGCCTTTTACAACAGCAGCACATTTGACAGTCAAGTCATCTGAGCGTTTTCATCAGCAGAGAGGCACACCCACAGTTCCAACTTGCAACTGTTTCAAGAGTTCACCACCAGGCTTTTCTTAGAGTAGCACACGAGGTCAAAAGAGCAAACAGGCTGTTACTGTTTTACAGAAGGTATCATTAGAAAAGCAACCTAAAAAGCCCGAGATCTGACTCTGTTTACTGGATTAACGTTTAGCCAATGGAAAGAAATCATTCTGGATCTGGCAAACATATGGTGAGGGGATCACAGGCAGGTGTGGAGTGAGAGTCAGATAGTTACACGTATTGATGGGTTTATTAAGAACTTAAACAACACATAAGATGCTCTAAAATGTACAGCTTTCCATGCTAATGAGTAACAGGGCCAACAACACACCCCCCTGCCAGGGATGTATGATGTTACAACGCATACTTTTACAACGCCTACCTTTACATCGCAAGTTTTACAACGCATACCTTTACAACGCATAATGCTTTTGGGCGCTGGATAGTGAATAGTTTAATTTACTATTCCAACTCCAGTCCCCGTGGATAGTAGGGAAGGTGTTGGATAGTACATTAAACCTATTCCCTATCCTAGAGCACCCCCCAGCGCTATGCGTTGTAATGGTTTGCATTGTAAAAGTTGCGTTGTAATGGTAGTTCGTTATAAAAGTTTCGTTGTAAATGCTGTATACCCCTGCCAGACCCCAGCTTTCCTAAAGCTCAGTCCATCGCGCTGATACTGGGCCAGTCAGCCCCGCCCTAGACTTCTCATATGCTTAGGAATCTCTAGGGCTTCTCAATGTCAGCATCATACTAACTACTACCTGTAACTGTGGTGTTTCCTCTGGGGCTGCTGACCTTGTGTCCAGGCCTGAGGAACATCTTTAGTACCCCAAGGATTGCTGCTCAGTTCCTCCATGACCCTTTTCTCATTGTGAATTAGTGCTCTGGTGTAGGTGGGCTTTTCTGTCCATTTGGGTTTGTGCGGTCTTGTTGTAGGACAGTCTTAAGCTGGATCAGCCAATAACCAAAGTCGACACCACTGAAATGGTGTGGAGTTTAACTGGGTTACTAAGGTATCGGTCTCATCTACACAGTGCAACACCATCAGGAATCCTCCCTGCCTTTGAGGGAGGCAGTTATCTGGAATTGCATAGTTCTCACTGCTTTTGGGACTGCGTGCCCTGAAGGAGGGACTATGGAGTGAGAGATCTGTGCCACTAATTCGTTGGTGCTTTTGCATATTGATTCTCCCACCATTTATGCAAAAGCCAATAGGAAGAGGGTATATGTGGTGCAACACTACCACAAATACAGTAGGAAAAGTCTGGGCATTATTAACTTGGGGTAAGCCCTGTAGGCATGAGTTCTGCTTTGTATACACTGGAAGGGGCTATACAGTGTTTAAACCAGTAATTATATTGTTACACAAAGCTTTAGTTCTAGAGTAACTAGAGAGATCTCATTTTTTATGACTTTTATGTATGCATTAATATATGGGCTGTGTTTAGCTATGTGTGAATTAATGTACATTTTATTTTTTACTGATAAAAGAATATAAGCTATAGGTCAATCAAGGTAAATTATATTATATGTTTCTGTCCTACTCAAAAGGTCTTTCACAGTTTGTCTCTAAGCAAACCTATGGAGTTCATGGATCCGAAACATTAATTTCACAGAAAAAACAGCAGTCCTTCCATCAAGAGCACAGAAGGGTACACAGTAGAGGAGCCAGAGCTACCAACATAACAAATACACATGGAGTTTGCTTGTAAAGTAAAAACTAGCACACAGGGTTGATGAGATTCCACCCACCTACCAACCATCACACTGACACCTGGACTGCAAGTAGGAACCCCTGGAAATAAGTCTTTCCATACACATCGTCCAGTGTTGGCTCCAGCACCAAGTCAAGAATGATGCTCAATGTCACTTGAAGATACTCACTACCATATCTGGAAAGTCAGCAGTGTCCAAGCACTTGGCCTCTGTACCAGTTTTATAGCAAAGACATCGAACCAGGACAGGCAGAGACCACAAGCTTTTGTAAACCTGGGATGCCGCATCTTAACCTAATTCCATCATCATCACTTCCTGTCCCCTATGCAGTGCTCGTTGCGCATAAACTAATAGCTAAAAATCCTAACCAAATATAGGTGGTACACAACACAAAGAGGGATTATACCAGCTTTAATTTTACACCTATGCCTTGCCAAGCAATCTCATTTCTAAACACACCTGCAAACCGGATTCAAAGCCACTCAGATCCACAACTGCCACCAAGTAAGAGCAAAGAGTTCAGAACATCTACACGGCTGCACGTTATATGACAATATGTCAAGTGGATTCCACATACTAAGGCACCTGTGTCACGGAGAGTAGCTTGAAGCACAGAGTTATAAAAAAATCTCCAGGAGCTGGTGACTTCCAGCACCCACAATGACTTCAACTGCAAGCAGCAGTTCCAGACATCCGAAGGACCCACTAACTGAATTCCGCCTTCTAGTGCTACACATACGGTGCAAGCCACTACTGCCTGTCACAACGGCTGAAGAAACTTAGGAGGCATCCACAACTGCCGGAGACTACACCACCAGCAGCACCACAACATACACTGTGTGTGTGATGGGTGCACCAGGAAAATTACAAAAAGGAGCTAGGCTGAAGCTAACGAGATGCTCAGTGTCAGATAAGATGGAATGCTCAACCTTGCACATGAGATATGATCCCATGTGAAGTTGCTGTGGCATTCAGACCAAAAAGTCAGATGACATGCTATTTGCCCAAGGGCACCTACTACAAAGTGGGCTTGGGCTGTAAAATCCTTTCCACTCGTGGAATTTGGGTAAATTCACGTTCCGCAGAAAAGGCAAATTGCCCAAAAATTTCCCAATCCGCAGCTTTGCAGAATTTTTTGCATGTTTGGGCTTTGAAAATGCGTGTTCGCAAGATATTTCTCCCCAATCACGCACACAGCATTAGCGAACAGGAAAAAAGCATCGCGGACAGGCGGAACAAGCAATTCCCTATGTTTACTGAACTTTTGCATGCTTGCAGAGATTTTTTACAGTTTTGTGGAGCTTTGCGTAGCGCTGCTACTCAAATTCCGCCCACCCCTACTACAAAAACAGAACAGGACAATGGCCACAGTGACTACTTCACAGAAACCCAGCAACATAGCGGGGTAGACACCATGCTATTCACAGTTAGGAGTGAACACATTAGCTGAATTGCTATCGATGCAAGTACTAAGAAAGATGGACTGGTACACCTTCTAGACAATATTTTCTTACAGTAAAGGCTATTCCACCATCCCTCACACATAGGCACACCCCAAAATAACTATTCTATGTGAGTGAGTACTGTGGGCCGCACCCTTTATCAGCTTACTATCCCTTACTTCATAGGTATTGCGGGCTAGGATGCTTTCTCTCAAAGTTAGTGCCAGCTCATTGCTTGTATACTTGGCCGCAAGGTGGGCAAGCAAGAAATACAAGGGATGAGCACAGCTAGCAAGCAGAACTCTGTTTACACCTATTTGAAGCATAGAGACACACACATGTCTTTGTTACAAGAGGCACACATAACGAGTCAGGAAGCCCTCTGCATGCAGAGATGGAGGGTGTAGGTCAGTTCTGCAGGATACTCAGCCTATACCAAGGGAAAGCTCACTTGAATCAGTTATTAGCTTCAGCAATCGACAAGGAGTGCATATGAGCTACAGCACGGGTTCTTCGACAGGCCCCTCCTGGTTCTTGGTTGCTTATATGCTCTGAACGCTGAACAGACCACCTTCTAGGCTTTGCTGTCATTACAGATTGTACAATGGGTACTTTTTCCCTGAATACTGGGGGAGGGTCGGGGGGGGAGTTTTTTGACACAACACTTGACAGGTTTTTTTCCTCCCACAAATGTCCACTGCTCGCAACGTTATAAGCCCCTCGCATTGGGTCAATTACTGGAGCATTTTAGACATCTAGTGGCACCACAACCCAACCCTTAGGGTTCATTCATTCTATTCCCCTCCTCGTGGGCTGTATGTGGGCCTGGACAGAATCTTATTTTCCTCCATATTAGGTCCCCTGGTTGAAAATTAAGATGATCTAAAAAAAACTATATCTGAACACAATTCCTTGCAGGTGCAACCAGCTGGGGCTAACCATGTTCACCAAATGCTACCTGGCACATGCAACTGGAGGTACTTAAGGGTGCGGCTTTCTGCGCCTAGCTCAGAAGATTGGCTATAGAATTCTTTGACATAAACTAAGGTACCGCATCATCTATGCCACTTTAATGGGATGCATTCAAGGTAACAATTAGAGGGCACTGCTTTGGTGTGGCAGTAGGAGCATGTTGCAAGCATGAGCAGTAACACCTAACTGTAGAAAACTCCCTTATCTATCCCCCTAGAACCTTTTGAACAGTTGTGCAGGGTCATCCTTAAGGCATACATAGCATGTACACACACTGAGGCAGACAGCCAAGGCACTCTCTTGGCCTGACGGGTACGGGACCAGGCCCCTTGCCCTATCACCTCTATCAGAACAGGCCTGGACACATTGCTCCTCATGCAGCATGAAATTTAAGACGCATTTACCATGCATTATTTAACACTATATAGCACAACCAACCCCATAACATCCCAAACTGCTTCTGCGTACCTAGATACTATCCCCCCTGCCCGAAATTACTCCTGAGCAATGTTGAGACCTAGGCGCACCTTCACTGCTGCAGAGATTACAGAAGCTATTCCATCTTTGGCTACGAGCATATCCCTGGGCCCAGATGGGCTCCCTTTGGAGTTTTACCTAGCTTTTGCTGATATCCTTGCACTGCGCCTAGAAACCTTGTACGGTGTTGCACTTGTGGAGCTGATCCTCCCTGTGGAAGGCATTATTAATCTCTATACCAAAGCCAGGAAGGAACAATGAGAATCAAGCCTCAAATCCACTGTTAGATAAGTTACGTTTAAATAAATGATGGGATTTATCATTTCACAGAGGGCTAATCCCCTCTTGTTCACCCTGTTCAATAGGTTGACACCCTTGGATGTTGAGGTTGAGAAGGTCAGAAGCGAATCATCACATACTTTATCAATCCCCTTTACTATCGTAAGTTCAGTCAATAATGTGCATTTAAGTATTTTAAGGGTTTTAGTAATCAAAGTTAAGTAAATCATATTTATTCAGAATCATAAGTTTTATTCTTATTAGTTTCAATATAATCAATGTTTTACAGAATTGATAAATAAATAAGGGTTAATTCAATCAAAATTCAATGCATTAAGCGTTTCTCATAAAGGAAAGAATCCCTTTTCCAAGAATGGGCCAACAAAGGGTGTCAGTAGGAACCCATAAAGAGTTCAAGTCCAAAAGAGATTGAAATCAAGCACAAAGCTAAAAAATATTCAAAGGTCAAGTAAATCAAAACAGAACTTACCATAAAGAGAGGTTCAGGAAAACTCTGCAGAGTCTCAAAGCAATAAGGAATAAGGCAGGATAAATATGCAGTAGCAACTATAATCAGCAAAAAGGTCTGGAAAGTGGTAGGGAAAAGAGCCTGTGTCTACTATAAGAACATGCATTATTATAAACCGTCAAAGTAAATGTTACAGTCCATATTGCATCTTCTCCTCTTCTCATCCAATCAGCTTTTCTCCTGGGAACAGGATTACTCCTTCACGTCTCAAACGAAATACAATAGACTACACAAAATAGTGTGCAACTTTGTTGTATTAGGTTAGACTACACTTGAGCCCATTACAATTCAAACCTATATTCCCATGAATATGACGTTGGGCCAGATTACGACTTTGGTTGTCTTGGAGCGGTCTGCCACGCCAATGTCCATCTCCAAGACCATCAAAGTTGTTCGGAATTACCTGCCTGATTATGACTTAAAATCCTGCGGCAGTCCTGTGATGGCAGTCCCACTGCAGTGCCTTTGTAAGGTTCAAAGCAGAGCCTTAGAAATGCACTGCAGAGGGACCACCAAAGTGCGTTCCTGCATGGCATGGACTGAGAAGTCCCTGCCATGCAGGGACAGGGGGCAAACCATGTGCACCCCTGCATGCACCCCCGTGTACAGAGCCACCAGGTGGCCTTGTAAAACCCCCTAAGTTTCCTCACCAACACACTTTTCATGGAGGGCTCACCGCCATGAAAACTGTGGCAGTGAGGAAACTCGTAATCTGCTCGGCGGTGCGAGTGCGGCACCACCAGCATATTGCGGGCCTCAGACTGCTGCAAGACTGCCAGGGATCACAGATCCCTGGTGGTAGCTGCGGTCCTATTGCAGTCTGGCTGCCCAACTTGTAACTGCTAAAGGGGGGGTGGCCTGAAAAATTAGGGGCATGGCCTAAATTGAACTGCGTGCTGTACAAAAACCCCTCGGGGCAGATTTACAATAACTGGCGAATCCCTGCATATCTGCAGGGATGCGCCAGTTATTGTGCGCCGTGCCTCCGCCACCATGGATGCGCCGCATTTATAATGCGGCGCACCATGGGGCAAAAACGGAAAAGATGCGTGACGCATCTGTGCCGTAAAAGCAGCGCATTGCTGGAGTTGGGTCGCCAGCGCGACGCAGCTCCAGCAATGCCCGGGGGGGCCCTATCTTGTTAATGCTGCGTCAATCCTTACACCTGCTTCAAGCAGGCTCAGGGTTTTGACGCAGCATGGGCCCAAAATTGACTGAGTGAAATCTTGTAGATTTCACTCAGCCACTTTTAGGAGGCGTTCCTGCGCCGGAACGCCCCCGCTTGCGCAGGAACACCTCCACCTGCGCATGAACACCTCCTTCTGGCGCAGGGCTTTACAACGGGACGCATCTCCCAGATGCGTCACGTTGTAAGTACCCTGCATCATGGCACATCTTTTGCGCCACCGCTGCGTCACAAAAGTGACGCAACGGCAGCGTAAAAGGGGCGCAAAGGGCTTGTAAATCTGCCCCCTTGTCTTTATTTAAATAGCCTATAATATTTTTCCATGTGTAATAACTGAGGCCAAAAATATAGGCTATCCTGATTTGGGTTAACTAATAAAATTTTCAACAGAGCGCACTTGTCAGTTTGTCAGTGCATGTTTAAAAACTTTCGTTTAATAAACTTCCCACAATACAGTGATATAAAATGATACACTCAAGTAAAATGCTACTCCGTGTTTAGGAAACACACTTTTTTAATTTTGAAGACACTTTATCAAATTTAAGCATGATGTATGTTGCACAATTTAGGTTTACATTCTAATCCTGACCACATCAGGCACTGAGTACACATTGTCCCCGTAGGGCATAAGTATATGCAGGCAGAAGGCAAGGGTGATCCCTGGGGAAGCTTATCCAGCTGTAGTGCTTTAAATCGTGATATCTGCTTATTATATTGTGTAATTGTTATAAATAGCACATGCTGTGTTGGAGGCACGCCTCCATCTCATTGATGAGTGTGCAGTGGGGCATATTACACACTCCAAGCTTACATGTCCACCTTTGAGGAGTGGCAGTGCCAGTCAATGAATGAACGAACCGGACACATTGACAATGAATGCCTAAAGACGTGTCTCCCCTCAATGCCACATACATTAATATATGACATAAGCAAAACTTGCTGAATCCAGGTTTATGCCTTGAATAACTTGTAAAACTGGTGCAGTTTGACATTCACATCAGCACAGGGGGCTATACATGAGTTTGGAGGCTAACCCACTACCACATTTATTTACTGACTTGTTAGACCCCGAAATTGGTCACATCCAGCCACAAGACAGATAAATGCATCCATCCTGGAATCCTGCATCAGAACCTCTAAAGGTGATCCGGCAATATCAGGCGGTGGGAGGCAATGCTGCAATACAGCATTTTGATTGGCTCCCCCTAAGCCAATCACAACGCTGCAATGCAGCACTGTGATTGGTCTGAGTGCTGTGGATTGGCACTCAGATGGAAACTGGGGGCCTTTGCGTGTTCCCCACCAGGCTGTGTTATGCAGCCTGGTGGGAAACATACAAAATGCACAGGACTGTTTGTCCGGGCCTAGACGGCATGCCAAACAGTCATGCACACTTGGAGTGTGTAAACCACTCCTCCCCCTGTGCCTCCAGCCCCGCCCCGCCCTAACCCAGCCCCGAACCTGAGAAAAATAAACAATAATAACTACATTATCGTTTTATTTTTCCTGCTCAAAGTGCAGTGGAGCGACGATTCTCCATATTAGCGGAGAAGCCACCCTTGTGTGTGGCAACCCTGAAATAAACTGTATGCACCGTGGCAGTAAAGATGCTTAGCGCTCTGTAACTCTAAGAAAATGTAAGCAGCACCGACACACTCCACTGTTCAATTAAAGACACTGTCTAGCTTCTTGGGTAACCAGCTGGGACTGGTACATCATGGAACCCACAGGCCTGTGGAACTGGACGACGAGAAGGTTGACCTAAAATCATCTTACCTTTAGCCAAACCAGCCGCACAGAGTCGTCTGATCCGTGATGGACGGCAACAGTGCAGTTGCAAACATGTCAATAGCCCATCCTGGTTCATTCCATTAATGCCATGGCCATAAAAGGAGCCATATGATATTAGGGTCTTTCTTGAGCCCCACAATGTGCATCTACATCTATGTGTTTCATATGCACCCACCAGCAACATGCATCTCAGAGCAGAATAAATGAGCATGCTGCGGAAGGCACTAAATGACAATTCACAGAGTGAAGGGTAATAGGCATGGAACGAATAGAACGTTGGCTGATCAATCAAAAGTCTGAAGAAATATGTGAAGTTACGCAGCGGTTGATTGGCCGTGCATGATCACAAGGAGCAGAGATATGTATGATACTATTTGTTTTTGGGAGATGTCCATTAGATATTTTTGGTGACAGCATGGGTATTGGGCAGTCATTTGTGGGTCTGTTTTATTCCACTCTGAGACTGTTGGCGATAGTGTCTCCAGCACTCAGCCTCAGCACGGTGTGCAAGCTTGGTTGTAAGCAACACCCAAATCTTCTTGGCGTCTGCTGTAATTGTCGATTCTATTTGGTCTGAACAGTGCTGCGTCCACCACACTTACCCTGGCATCTGTTCTTCGACCCATTTACAAGACCCAGTGAGTTTTACTGAGTGCATTGACGTGGCTAAAGAGTCTGTGGGAACAAGCAAATGCATGGTAATATGTGTTACACCAGTACCCAAGAGACACTGGAGAAAATGTGGTACTCACTGTGTTCTCAATGGTCAATGTGTGGCCATGTGCGGTCCATACGCATTTATGTGTCAGCAATGCCAACCCCAGACCAGAACCACCCTCCTCTATCTAGCAGTATTTGTGGAAACTGCCAGAGCAGAGGATAGTCTGACCATCCAATGCCTGAGCAGTTGTAACAGGGGTTCACCTCGATCATCCAGGAGGGATAGCCATCTGTTGGTAACTTTGTTGGGTGCTTAAGGAAGACCTGCAGCAAGTACCCGGCCTTCAGTGGCTGGATCCGAACATGTACTCATGTAAATCCTGTGTTCCCTTGGTGTTGACTGAGGTGTGACATTTCTAACTGTGTTTTCAAGGGTTAGCCCTGATCACTTTGACTCCTCAAGCATTACACAGCGACTGTAGTAGGGTCACTACCCTTGGGCAAAACATCTGTGGCATCCTTGTGAAGGCACCCAGGAAGCAGTGAGAGTCTGCATTGAAACATGTGTGTGCGTCCATACTAAGAGGGCATTGAGGCTGGTGCATCATTTGCATTTGTAGTAGTTGGATGGTTATGCTTTTTAATCAATTACAAGCTATGTACTGTTAATGCCTCTTATGCAGAAGGTCATGCTACAGATGTCATACATGTCCCTTTGTGCTTTTTTTATTTGTTTGCCACTCCTGGGTGTGAGTCTCTGACTTGCCATTGCAGACAGATTTTTGTGATGTGTTAAAGTTGTCTCGAGAGAATCCTGTGCTGAACCAGTGGTATAGTATTACAGTGTGTCTAGCATCTTCATCTCAGCTAAAATGTTTCAGGGGATAAATATAGTGTGACCTTAGGAATAGAAACTTGTAGACTTGACGGTCACTCAGTATCTCTGAACCCATTCCTGGTCACAGGCTGTTTTCATTTAAACGAACCTTCCTTTCTTTAGGGCTCTTCTCTTTCTCCTCATGTCCTGTCTATATTAGCATGTTAGAGTTGCATGTCAAGGATATTGAGTTATTCTCACCATTTCTTTTTTATGATGAACAGCATCAACAAAAAGAAAAATTGTCATTGTTGAAAAAGAAGAGCATTAAAAAAATTGCAACATGTTCTGTCTCAGTGTGATGATGTATCAGAGGCGTAGCTTGGTCAGTGAGATTGTGGGGGACAGTAACCATCAGATTTTCCAACAATCATGCAGGCACATAATGTTAAAATGTAACAAACGACAAGCAGGGCTCATGAGAGGGGCTTAAGGGGCAGTAAAAAAAGAGAGGAATGCAGATTG
This sequence comes from Lissotriton helveticus, assembly GCF_964261635.1. Lineage (NCBI taxonomy): Eukaryota > Metazoa > Chordata > Amphibia > Caudata > Salamandridae > Lissotriton > Lissotriton helveticus. The sequence goes on from NC_136065.1 coordinate 1,026,370,647, forward strand.
GTATGGGTACTAAGTGAGGGAAAACACGATATTTTACAAACTAACCCAAAAAATGTAAGACTTTCAAACCAGAGAGAGGGAAACAGTGTGCGCTTTTGTCTGTGTGTCTGTCAAAATTCCTATTGAAATCTGACAGACACATCACCATACCCAACTGAAAAACACCTGAACCCAACTATTTACCAGACATTAGATTTATTTGGGGGGTGATTGTAACACCATAAACACACCCTCTGAAGCTACGCCCCTGTGATGTATGCATATATTCGTTACCATGCATGCACACATACATATGTGTCATGATGTTGGGGTGGTCATTTTTGTTTACTTCTAATTTACTGTGTCAAGTTGGCGGATGCCCAGCATGGAGTTGCAAATTCAATAATACAAATAGCGGGTGGGCATTAATTGTGGGATTAATTATTAACATTGTGCTCAAATTATACTGCTCTGCAGGACAGGATATATATTATTGTGCAGTGCAGCATCTATTCCTGTGTAGTACACAAAGAAAACTCAAATAAATATGTATGCACAGGCATTGGTACACAGAATCTCACGTTCCAAAGGACCAAACTAAGCGAAAAGCAACCCTTGTTAGACAAGATGTCCTGGCTTTGTTCCCAAGAGCAGGTTGCTTTCTGGTACATTTTATTTATTTATTTATTTTATTTTGAAAGTTTTATAGAGCGCAAACAAGATCCTGACGGATATCAGAGCGATATACAACCATTAAAAGTTACTTATACATGAAAATATAACATATCCACACATATTTACAAAGCATATTGTAAAAACGGCATAGTAAGTTGTAACATCCAAAAATGTTTTGTAGTTGAGGGCGTGTTTGCATCTCGTCACAGGGTTTCAAAAGACCATACTCATGTGAATTTGGCCATGAGGATGGATTTTACTTCCTTTTTAAAAGAGGTAGTGGACGGGTTCAGTCTGGTTTCTGGGGGTAAGGCATTCCATATTCTAGGCGCCATCCCAGAGAAGCATCTGTTATAAGTTTTTTCTTATGAAATATTTGTGGTTTCAGTAGTAATTTTTCCGCATTTCTTGAGGATCTGGATCCACCTGAGATCATCAGTTTCTGTGCCAGGTAGCTGGGTGTCTTGTGATGCATGGCTCTGTGCGTCATGCACACAATTTTCAATTGAATTCTAGCCTCCAGAGGTAGCCAGTTCAGGGATTGTAGGTTCGGGGAGATGTGGGAGCTGCATTTAGACTGGGTTATGAGTCTTGCTGCGGCGTTGATAGACGCCCTTAGTGGTGCAGTTGAAGCTTTGGGTAGGCCACAGAGAGAGATACATCCGTATTCCACTCTAAGAATAACCAGGGCCTGTACAGCTTGCTTGAAGTCATTGTGTGGTAGGAAGGGTTTCAGTTTCCTCAGTGTGTTTATCTGGAAGTTTGCTCCCTTTGTGGCACTGCTGATATGTTTTTGCATGTTGAGGTTACTGTCTAAGGTTATTCCTAATGACTTAGCTGAGTCCACGATGGTGGGTTGAACATTTAACGCCGTAATATGTTTGATCCAATCTTGCATTATTGCATGCAGTCTCTGCCTTATAATGGGAAGTGTCTGAAGCCCAAAGTAGCCTAGGGTTTCATTATCATGTGGGGCCATTTGGCAACTTTGTGCATGGTGTCACAGATAGGGCAGGTAACTAATTCCAGATGGCAAAGTCCTGTTGGCTAGAAAGCTATCTCAGGCTGACGGTGTTGCGCGTGAGGCCCCATGGCATTTATGCCATCTATACAGTAACACTCTAACTCAAGCTAGGAAGTGCCAGAAGTCAATTTAAATCGCTGGTTGGAACACCCCCACCTAAAAATAAACAACATTCTTATTTAAATAAAATGTGAAAATAAACTGCTCTTTCACAAGAGAAAGCGCCAGACGTGAATGCATTCTTAGGTAACGAGAAAATCATTTGCCTTGTTTTGCTGTTTGCAATGTGTAATAGTCCAGATCCTTAAGGAATGGAATACTACTGTTAAAACAGCCCGGGGCAAGGGATCCGCCATGTTACAAGAAAGTCAAATGCTGCTTGGTTGCTAGTAAGAAGAATAGCAAGGGTCAGTCACATGGTTGTTTGTTATTATACAGCATGATGCTGTTTATCTGACCATCGGAAAGCTTGAACATATTGGACTAGCTGTTTATCAGAATGATAATAACATGATTGCATGCATTGCCCAGTGCTACAGTGTTTTGTCCTTTCTAAGCGCTGCAAAGACTAGGTGTTCCAATGAAGAATTTGGGTGCTGCAGGGCAGCTTATCAAGAGAAAGCGCAATGCACTGGGATGCTTCCAGTGTGACAGAAGTCTAGCGTCTACTGGTGCTTTCAGTGAGAAAATGCAGTTTCAGGTCTCTGTCAGATGAATTGAGCCCACTGGGCTATTTAATGTCAGATTAGTACATTGCCACGAGGCTGCCTGTTAGGCACTGTAAGGAGGTTTGGAGGAGGAAGGACAATGTTTCAGTGTGGTTTGTATGGAGTGTTTAACCCCTCCCCTGCTGGTGACGGAACCGCTCCATCATCAGACACGGCCGCGCTGTGCTGATGACGGAGCGGTTCCGTCACGGCCCGCTCGGAGCGCCTGCGCGGCAGCGATTTCGCGCCTGCGCTGAGCGTTCTATTGAGCGGGCGGGGCCGTGACGAAACCGCTCCGTCATGAGCACAGCGCAACCGCGTCTCGTGACGGAGCGGCTCCGTCACAAGCGCCGGAGTGCCGTGCGGCCCCCCACCCCCTTAGCGCTGCGGCGGAATTGCCGCCGCAGCGAAGGGGTTAACTATGTATGTATTGATGGTGTGCTTATAGACAGTGCTGGCTGAGCATTAAGTGTGCATTTATTTCATCCCATCACCTACTGTTGTCACCATCACCTGTTGCATAGTGCAAACTAGGGAAAAATGCATTTTGTAGTGAGTGCTGGACACATTTTTCTGTGTTTCAGAATATAACAACCTTCAATTCTCATGAAAAATTTAAAATGCCCCTCGCCCAGAATCAATGCAGCTAGCAGTTGGTATAATAGACAAGCAGGGACAGTGTTGCCGCTGCAACATCCTGTGATTCTGGGCAAGTCACATCTCTCCGTGCCTAAAAAAAGTCCTTCATATACATGTTACATCATGTGCTATTAAGAGTTATGTTACAGCCTTGTAAATGGAGCATAGAAGGAGCACGAGCGGGATCCATGGGGAAAACAATTTGGAGCCCCTTTTCTGTAAATGCCCTTACTTTGAAGTCAGCCGAAAGCATAATAAACGCCAGGCTCCCTCGAAGACACAGCTTAACATTTGATCTCGGTCTTTGAATGCTCAGCAAATGTTATGAGATAAGAACACGATTTAAAGGCCTGTTTAATACAGAAAGTGAGTTAGCAGAAGAATACAGTAAACACGGCTTTGCCTTAGGGAGGAACTAACTGAACCTGGACAGCCTAAAGCAAATAAAGCCAGCTAATGGAAAGCAAGCAAACAAGAGTTACAAACCGCAAATCCAATGGTAAGCAACGAGTGGGATGTATTCCCAGGTCAACTTTCATAATTTCCTCAAGATGTCTTTAGCAGAGCAAGATAGCTGAGCTGTCTGGCAGGCTGTGACTTAAAAAGATGAAGTAAAATATATGAAATGCAAAAAAGACTGCATCACCGAAATGGATAACATTTGGTGTTTGAAAGGGCTTCTGAAGGTGTTAAGTGCATCTAAATAATGCACTTCACACCAGCAGGGAAGCAGACAGCACTGCAAACCGTCGCCTGCTCCAGAAGTCACACTTTCCCGCTTCCAGCAGTCACCATCAAAGCTGTTATGGAAGAGCAATAGTACTACTACTACTGCAACAGCCCGCACCAATGTAAAGCTTTCTTTAGTGCTAATGATTTAAAAATCTTGGAAAGTCTTTCTCTTTATGCATGCCCCAGCAGAGGCCCTGAGCACCTGTACATAGTTGAGTGCACACTGGAAGCCTACAGGAAGCATAGCGGTCTTGTAGGTTTTGTTGATAGGGCAGGGCTACAAACGGACCACATTCACCATGTATCCCATGTCACTTGCTTAACCTCACCCCATCATCCTTTGTCCTATTATGCCCCTTTCAATTAACTTATCACTCTCACTCCATTGTCATTTCCTCTGTCGTTCCATCATTCTTGCTTTTCACCCCGTTCACTCCAGAACTGGGTAAAGGTACTGAAGCTTAGATCGGATGATCTACAGCTTTTCAAGGGCATGTGATGTGTTCTTCAAAAAAAAAAGCCAGAGATGCTGGCTTTGCCAATGCCTCTCATTATGAATCACTTGTAGGTTCTCCTATTTAGGTGATTCAGTCTGTAAATTTCGTCTTTCAAGTGATTTCAATGTTTTTGCTGTGATCATCTAAATATGGTTATGAAAAGCTGGGCCCATCTTACAGAATGGGTGCATTGTCCCTGTTTGCGCCTCAATGTACCCATTGACAGGGACAGTGTGACCTATTGAATTACAGCACTGCCCCCAGGGCAGCTTCAAACCCATGCCTCCTGGGGGCAGCACATTCAAATGATGGGACAGAATCAATTCCATTGAAAAGATCAGCTACAGTCTAATGTCAGCGAGGGAAGCTCTTCATGTCCAAGGCCTATGTTGTCCCTCTTAAGGGCCAACAGGCAGAAGGAGCATCAATAAGTGCAACTGAAAGAATAAAATCAAGTGAATCAATGTAAAAAGTCGAAACAGTGCTCAGGCCTTGGACATGCGGTTGCCCTCGTTCACATTAGACCGTGGTTGTTCTTTTCAATGGACTTGATTCCATTATCTACTTCTAAGTGACTTCAATGGCTGTACCCTTAGATATGCTCTGGCATTGGGGGACTAACTGCTAAAAGTGTTTGATTAAGGCTATCCCATATTCATAGTAAGGTCAACAAGCAATCTGTGACAATCCACTGGGACTCTAAATGAAAAAAAATGTATATATATGTAACGTCTGCACGTTTTAGTATATTACTAACCTTGAAGTCCCACCTACGTTCATACGACATGCATTTTTTATGATATGAATCAAAAGTTATGCACACGTGTACAACATGATGTGTTTCAGTTAAAGTCTGAACAATTGGAACCTATGCTTATAATGTATTTGTAGTCTGTCCCGCCAGTTTAATCTGTGGCCCATTGTGTGCCATCCCCAAAAGTCACTTTTAGAGATACCACTGGTGTCAGGACTGCATGGGCAAAGTGCAGTTCTTTGTCACAAGCAGACATATTTCTTGTCATTGAGGGATCAAATGTAAAGAGCTGGCTTTTGCTGTGCAGAAACCAAGCTTAACTAAAGACATCAGGTACTCTGCATTCTACAATGAAGCTCGTTATGATTTTCTTTGCTAAGTTTGAATCAGAATATGAGATGACATTACATACATTTTCTGTACATCCCTACAAATTTTGTTATAAGTTTGACTTTTTATTTTAACAAAGTAAATATGTTCAAATTATTGTATGTGCTTCACTGCGGTTTTGAAAATATTGTGCGCCATACTGAGCTAAACAAATGCAGACGTTAACATTTCCTTATAGGTCACGGCAATGCCTTCATGGTGATTCTTAAAATGTATAAACTTTGCCTTAAGATTTTGACTTCAGACTTGGAATGCCCCCTTTGCCAGGGCAACAGCTTCGGGGAGGTAGTGTTTGGGGTGTTACACCCAATTTGCTGGTAAATAGTTGGGTCCAGTTGCTTTCAGTCAGGTATAGTAAGGTGTCTGTCGGATTTCACCAGGAATTGTTCCATACAGTAGCGGCTCCTGGTGGGAGTGCTGCGGGCGGAGAGGCAGGCGGGGGAGGGGCTGGGTGGGGGTAGTAAACCACGGAATACTGCTGAATGGAGGTAAGTACATAAATAAATAAACAAAATTAATTACATTGTGCAGGTCCCATATAAATGTGAGATGTGCTAGTGAGTAAAGTGGATGTATGACATTACAACGCAGGCTATTACAACGCCTGCCTTTACAACACGGTTTTTACATCGCAAACCTTTACAACGCATAGCGCTTAGAGGTGCTGGATAGTGGTAAGTTTAATTTTCTATTCCAACTCCAGTCCCCGTGGACACTAGGGAAGGTGTTGGATAGAAAATTAAACTTATTCCCTATCCTAGAGCGCCCCCCAGCGCAATGCGTTGTAATGGTTTGCGTTGTAATGACCGCGTTGTAATGGTAGTGCGTTGTAAAAGTTTCGTTGTAAAGGTTGTTCACCGAGTAAAGTAACCACTTCCAGTCTTGCTTAGGACCAAGCCTGTGTACTGCCTGAAGTCCTTTAAGAAAATAGTGCCTTGAGGCTGTAATTAAAACCTAAGGAGTAACAACACATGTAACAGTGGATGTCCTCATGGGAGGTTACCAGAAGAGACAAGGCGGTACTAAGGAGGGACTGCTAAGCCTATTGACCAATAAAAAGCCACCATTTACAAAGGACAGGGACAGGAGCCAATTAAAAAGATGGGCAGAAAGTGGGCTGAGCTTTATGCCAATATCTTGAATACTGCAAAAACAACAGGTGATGGACAGAATGCAGAACAATGTCATACATTCACCGCAGTACAGAGATCTGGGCCTAAATCCATCTTTTCTTTGCTCACCATGCCATTCCAGTTTGAACCCAGCCATATGCAAATCAGTCTTGACCCTGTGCCCCATGGGAACAGTCAAGCCCGAACTGCCAAGCCAGGTCCTCCCTGGACTGGAAACAAGCATCAAAGGACCGGTTTCGGGCTTTCAGCCCTCATCAGCCTGGATAGCTTGAATCCAGTGGCATGGAGACCACAGGACTCATGTCTGAGCATACCCGTCCCACTCGGGGTGACAAATGCAAAAACAACAGGTGATGGACAGAATGCAGAACAATGTCATACATTCACCCCAGTACAGAGATCTGGGCCTAAATCCATCATTTTTTTGCTCACCATGCCATTCCAGTTTGAACCCAGCCATATGCAAATCAGTCTTGACCCTGTGCCCCATGGAAACAGTCAAGCCCGAACTGCCAAGCCAGGTCCTCCCTGGACTGGAAACAAGCATCAAAGGACCGGTTTCGGGCTTTCAGCCCTCATCAGCCTGGATAGCTTGAATCCAGTGGCATGGAGACCACAGGACTCATGTCTGAGCATACCCGTCCACTCGGGGTGACAAATGCAAAAACAACAGGTGATGGACAGAATGCAGAACAATGTCATACATTCACCCCAGAGTACAGAGATCTGGGCCTCAATCCATCATTTTTTTGCTCACCATGCCATTCCAGTTTGAACCCAGCCATATGCAAATCAGTCTTGACCCTGTGCCCCATGGAAACAGTCAAGCCCGAACTGACAAGCCAGGTCCTCCCTGGACTGGAAACAAGCATCCAAGGGCCAGTTTCGGGCTTTCAGCCCTCATCAGCCTGGATAACTTGATTCCAGTGGCATGGAGACCACGGGACTCACGTCTGAGCATACCCGTCCCACTCGGGGTGACAAATGCAAAAACAACAGGTGATGGACAGATTGCAGAACAATGTCATACATTCACCCCAGTACAGAGATCTGGGCCTAAATCCATAATTTTTTTGCTCACCATGCCATTCCAGTTTGAACCCAGCCATATGCAAATCAGTCTTGACCCTGTGCCCCATGGGAACAGTCAAGCCCGAACTCAAGCCCGTGCTCACTATGCCACTGGCTAAAGATGGCTGATAGCCAGAAACCGGTCCTAGGATGCTTGATTCCGGTACAGGGAAGACATGGCTTGGCAGTTTGGTATGGACTGTTCCCATGAGGCACAGCGTCAAGACTGATTTGCATATGGCCATGTCTGAACTGGGGTGGCTTGGTGAGCAAAATAACGAGGGATTAAACCCAGATATGTGACTGGGGGTGAATGTTTAGCCATTGTGCAACATTCCGTCCATCATCTTGTGTGTTTTGCTGTTCGCCCTTTGTGGGAAGGGTATGCCCAGACGTGGGTCCCATGCTCACTAAGCCACTGGAGTCAAGCTATCCTGGCTGAAGACGGCTGATAGCCAGAAAAAGGTCCTAGAATGCTTGGTTCTGGTCCAGGGAAGACATGGCTTGGCAGTTCGGTCCGGACTGTTCCCATGAGGCACAGGGGCAAGGCTGATTTGCATATGGCCATGTCTGAACTGGGGTGGCTTGGTGAGCAAAATAATGATGGATTAAACCCAGATCTGTGACTGGGGGTGAATGTTTTGCCATTGTGCAACATTCCGTCCATCATCTTGTGTGTTTTGAATATCTTGAATACAGCATGTTTTAAAGAGACAGCGAAAGCGCTGCCTAGGCAAGACCTAAAAAAAAGCACAAGCGGGTGGGAAGGGAAGCAACAGGGAGGCGCGGATGAAATCATGGAGTGTTAGGTTAAGGAAGCAACAGAATGGTGGGGTGGAGCAACACTGGGGGACCCCGGTTGAGGGAAACAACATGGAGGGTGCAGTGGCGGTGGCAAAAGGAGAGAGAGGAACGTGTAGCGGGGGAAGCAAATGGAAGAGACAGTGCAATGTGGGCCTGTGGCAGAGAAACAGACGAGCAAGAAACAAATGCAGGGTCATAGCACACAATGACGACACATCACTGGGGGGTGGAGAAGCACAGAGAGTAAACCATGGAAGTACACTGGGAGTGTCAAATACATGAAGCAGAAGTAAAGGTCACACAAGCTAACCAATAAGAAGCAAGCAAATGAGAGTGACAATAAAGCCAACCAATGGTAAGCAATGGGTGAGTTCTAAGTCCCCCACTAAGCTGACAAGAAGTATTGTAACAGACAGCGCATGTGCTATCGAGTAGGTGATAGTAAAAAGTGTCGAAATATTCTTAAACTACTTTATATGGGCTCTTGCTTATACTATAATACTAACGTTATCATGAGTGTATACTGCTGATATATTTAGGTGATTATAATGCTAAAACTTAATAGACATCAAAGTAGGAGTACACATTTACAGAATCACCATTTTTTTCACTGCATGGGGGCTCTGGAGGGGGCAGGGTTTTGTGCTGAGCACAACCTGATGCACTTTAAGTCACTGCCTCCCACTTACCACACCATAAAAAACAATGTTTTGATGCAGCGACCAATGACCTAGCAACTTTCACATCCTGGTATAAACATCAGCTGAGCAGAGCCTACAAAGAATTAGCTGGACACCTGCTCTCTGCAGGGGTTTCCAGATAACTTTATGTGCACCATATGATAGGGGCTCCCCATGGGGTGACTGTTTCAAGGGACCGATATATGATGTGACACAGAGTGGCACTGTGTGAGTTGGAAGGTGTGGAAATATGGAAATACACTAGGTATGATTGTATTGGTTCGTGAACATAAAATAAATATATATATATATATATATGAATAAAAAATAAATATAGAAAATTACAGATATATAAACTCAAAATATAAATACCATAAAACTGTGGGGGCCTAATTATTTCCTATAAACATTGAGTGCACGGGGTTGAGGGGCAACAGGTGGGAGTATCACAGACACCATCTTCTCCAGTTTTCGACAATGAACGGTGTGAGGTGCTAGGCAGTCACCGCCGGGGGCTGCATGCTCACGGGCCGTGCTGAGGCTGGCTCCTGGTGAGGAGTTGAAGCGGTACACCTGCATCGACAGGTCCATGCCCTGCTCCCAGCCCCGGGGCGACCGGCAGTGTGGAGGAAAGGGTGGAAGAGGGGAGCTTGGGGTGTCTGTGGAGGGTTACGTTAGAAGGAGGGGGTGAGGTGCTAGTGTGTTAGGCTACTGCTGAGTAGATTGAGAGTGCAAGAGGGCATGGGTTTAAGTTCTTATGAGGGGTCGAAGGTGGAGTTGTAGTTGAAAGGGTCTTGGACTCTGTGGGGCGGGAGCAAGAGAGAGCTATGACGTTATGAAAGAGTATAAAGGGGGCTGAACATTGAGAGGAACTGGGGGGCGGGGTTGTATGGAGTGGATGAGATCGGATATGGTTTGAGGGAGTCTGGTTTCTATGTTAAGACTATCCTAAGCGTCTTAGGTGAGAAGGTTTGTGTGACTGGTCTGTGGGTTCAGAGGACTTGAGCGATCTGTAGTGTGGGTGTGAATATGTGAGACTGGAATTGATTAGAAGGAACCTGAGTGGGTTTGTAGATAGACTAAACCAGAGGAGTCTTCAAGAGAATGGGCAGGGGAGTTTTGGAGGGGCTGAGGAGATCTGAAATGATCTGATCGGTTGTGGAGAAGTGTGGCTCAATGGTTAGAGCGGCAGACCCTGATGCAGAGGTCTGGCCCAGGACCAGGGTTCAATTTCCGCCTCGGCGGGTCTTGGGCTCAATTTCCTCGGACCTGATAATTCTCGCCTCGGTGCCTATTCTAATCGTGGGCCCCACTCTGCAACTCTGGGCAATAGCTTGCTTAATCTCCACAATGGCCCCAACGGCGCTGGGATGCCTGGCTTCACCTTGGGGGTGCCCAGGAGTGGACATTTCACAGGGAAAAGCCAGGAAGGATTCCACAGCGGTATGCGTACAGCGCCAGGAAACCCCGGTTGGGGTATAAGTGCGCTTTACAAGTACAAATTCATTTCATATCATATCTATGTTAACCATTTGTGTAGCGTCTTAAGCGTGCCAAGCGCTGAAGAGGATAGGATAAGTATGTAAGAAGGTAGGCTGCTGTAATGGAGCCTAATTTTGTTTTGGCGGGTCTCGGAGCATGGGGGGATTTAATGCATGGAGAGGAATTTTAAGATACTGTAGGAGTCTAAAGGAGCTTGGGGTGATATGGAGGTGTGACAGGTGTGAGCAAGGTCTGAGGGTAAGGTTTATGATGAATTAGTCTGGGTAGTTTGAGGGGAGACGAGGATCTACGTAGTTACCTAGGGCCACGGGTCCAGTGTTTTGAGGGGTGTATGAAGAAAAGGCGAAGTTCTGTGATGGTCGGGGTGACGGGTGAGGGAATGTAGTGGAGAGTAAGGGGGTCTGCAAAGACCAAAGGTGACGGCGAGCAGCCTGTGACGAGAGGTCTGGAACGCGAGGATATGGATGGCAAACAGGAGTTGGTGGGAGTCTGAGGTGATATGGTATTGAGGGGGAGGTAGGGTGACCAGAATTTTACAGCAAAAACCCGGGACATTTCCCAGAAGTAGAAGACTAACTACAATTTTGACTTCAACACAGTGCACAGAATGACAGTGCTCCTTAGCAGAAAATTACAGCAAAGGCAGTAAGAAAATACATAAAATGCAATTTTTAAAGCCAGTTGCATGCCTGTTAATTAAATTGCTTTCCTATAACAACTAACTATCCCTGCTTGGCGAAACATAAAAAAATACCTCCCACACTTTTTAAACGACCCTCTCAAAAAACCGGGACATGTGCTTAATTTTCTGAAATCTGCCGGGACAGCTGTCTGTCCTGTTCTACAGCTGACGCTAGACCATGTCACACAGGACACCATTTTCATTGGACAACTCGAAGCATTCCTGGAGTTGTATTCTTTGTCTGTTTCAATTGCACCAAATGGACTTATTCAGTTACCACAAAAAAGGCAGGCCCATGATTGGGAGCACAAGTATCCTGTGCCATTTGAGGACAGGGATGTTGTTCCGGGCGACAACCCATGTTCTCCAAGTGCCGCATTAATTCACAATATTGCGTTATCTTTGTCTGTTCTTGTATGTGTACAGATCTTCTCTGGTGTGAAGCATCTCATAAAGAGACTAAACAATGAAACAACCATTTCCCAGGCAGCTTAAAAAATCAAAGACTTATCTCTCAAAGACGTTTAACAATCACGGTCAGACCTCGATTTAGGCAGCTAAATCATTTTGAAAAGGCATCTCTCAAAGGTATACAACAATTACTATCAGACACCTCTCAGAGTTTGAACAATCATGGGCAGTTGTTTCTCAATGAAGCTAAAAAGACTCAGAAATCTCTCCAAGAAACTCAACTATGAAAGACATTTCTCAGAGCCTAAACAGACACACACATCTCTGAACAAGCATTTGCACTACAATCGATCTCGCATTTACGAGAGTTTAAGCTATTGTCATTTTCAATGGAAATATCTCAAACTCTTGTAAATGCGAGACCTCTCCCGCCATTGTCCCGGACTGCATAAAAGTGAAAGCAGGCATGGCGGGGAAAGCACGCCGTCCACGCAGTAGGAGAAACCCATTAAAGAAAAGATGCTTAAAAACGAAATAAGACATGCCCTGTCGCATCCGAAGTAAAGAGGTCAGTCGCCATGGGTGTTTACAAATGCAGAGAAGGAGGTACCAAGGAGGGACTAACAACCCTAACAACAACTCGCAAGCCAGCGTTTAGGAAGGACAATGACACAAACCAATGAAAAATATTAGTGGAGAGTGGGCGTAGCTTCACTTCTATGCTCCACAACAACAAGTCTAGCAGACAGTGCATGCACGCTGACTCAGGCTCGACCTAAACATGGCTTCAGGCCAGCTATTGATGCCTGACAGTTGCAGTTTAAACCTGCAGCTTGACCTGTTAAAATAACCGTTTTGACAGGGGGAAAAACTCCCTTTTAAATATTAGTAAGTGACACTTAAGTAGGCCTAGTAGCCCACAAGGTAGGGTGTATGGTATTTAAAAATAGGACAGGTAACCAGCAATTTCACCATGCCTTTACTATGACAAGGCCCCAAAAGCTATTTTCACTGTGGTAAGTTGGCTGGTCAATGAGGAAAACTAGAGTGCAGATTAACATATTAATTCAGATTTTTGGGTTTGGGACATGCTAGAGAAATCGTTCAACCACTATTTTTAATATTTATTCATATCCAATTCAATTGTGCAGTTAGAGTTTCAATAAACATTTTGGAAAAGTTATTTATTAGCACTTGTAGCGCGCACAGCTACTCCAAGGAGTGTCCCTGCGTGTGCCTTGCAAGGTAGTTAAACGGCTCAGGAGATCCTATTTAAAAAGAAATGTCTTCAGTTTCTTTCTAAATGCACTTGGATCATGGACAGCACGAAGCTCCACTGGAAGTAGGTTCCGAGCCACAGCCTCAAGTCGTGACAGGGGCTGGCACCGTCCCTTTGTTTGAGGACCCTAGGAATGCATGCCATTAGCTTGATAGAGGATGAAGCTGCCCGGCCGGTGAGAACTGAATCTTGATCTTAAGTGTGCCGGGCCATGGCCATAGAGGGCAGAGTGCGCCATTACCAGGGATTTAAACTTCACTCTCACTTTTAGAAAGTTACCTTTCCTTGCCTTGCATGAAACTCCTCCAAAGCTTATTTGCATTAGCCTGGCAACAGTTGCCATGCCAGTGCTTAACCTTATTGAGGTGTGAAAACTGCCCCCAGAGCATATACAGTGGCTTAGGCTTGGTGAGAGGAGGGGCCAGGTGTGGGGCATGTTATCCCTATCAGCTCAGGAAGGACAGCTGGGGAGTTTCCAAGAACTTCATTAACTTGAAAGGGACAGAGGTGAAGCTTGCTGATTCATAGCTTAGTGTAAGGGAAGACCTAAGGAAGGGGAAGCCATTGTTCTTTAGGCCAAAGGAAGCCAAATTGACACCTGCCCAGTGGTAAGGGGAGATGGCTCCAGACCAGTTTGGTGTAGCTCAGGTAGAGGGGACTACTCATTTCTCTAAACACACCCCTGTTTGGAACACAATCTCTCTCCCAGGCATTTGCCATCTCAGATTCACCCTGCAACAGTGCATTCTGGGCAGGTTTTCAGTAAAACTCACAAGATGTACTGCAAACGTGGGAAGGCTTACCCCTGACAACTATCCCCCCATTGGGTAGGTAGTGTTCAGGAGTCTCTAACATCCACTGGTTAATAAAATGTCCATAAACATACCTCATCATCAGCTCCCTAGAACACTTTCTTAACTTATGGAAGAACAGACAAAAGACTGCACCTGCTGTTTGAAACCTGAGGAGACGTGGAGGCCTCAACCTGTTCCCACTTTTACCCAGGACGAAGAAGTGGATGCTAAGTGTAAGCTGGCTGAAATACTGTGTGGCTACAGGGGCATAAGCTGCAATGGACCTTTTTTCTGAAGTGCCTACCTGCCCAGTTGCAACTGGCCCTGGACAAGATCCTGCGTCTGCCTTACTGCTGGCCCACAGGTCATGGGACCCTTGGCTCTGTCTAACTGGACTTCTCTATCAATCTCTAAAACGCTGGGACTTCCAGACCTCTGCAGGACTGGGACCAATCACTCAAGTCATTCTGCCCAAGGCTCAACCTCAGTAGGCAACAAAATCAAGTTAGTACAGATCAGAGTGTTTTGTCACTCAAAAAACCTGTTCAGAAGAACCTTGCAGCAAGCCTATCTAAATTTGGTGTGACCTTCCCGGATGCAGCCTGCAGCTCTGCCCCACTAGAGGATTCTGATTTTAAAAAACAGACTAAGGGGCCTATTATGATTGCGGTGAATCCGTATCCTCGGGGCCGGCGGAAGCCACCGCCGGCCCCGAGGATGCGGATTCACCGCTGCGGTGATTCACAAGACCCCCCGCCAGATTAGGATGGCAGAGGGGTCGGGAAGTCCGTACGCAGCTTTTCCGCCGTGGTCCCGCGGTGGAAAAGCTCTAATATGGTGGCGGTGTCTCTCAGACACCGTCCACCATATTAGGAAATGCCTGAAAAGATGCTTTTCCGCGGCGGATTTTCCGCCGTGGAAAAGCATGTGGTACTTCACTGCGGGGGCCCGTTGCGGGCCCCCTAGGTGAAGGGAGGGTGCACATGGGGGGTACCTATGGTACCCCCCTGCATTTGTATGCAGAGATCGGCAGGCACCGCGCGGTGCCTGCCGCTTTCTGCATACAAATGCAAAGTATGCATTTTTAACATTGCGGCGGGTGCAGCTTGAAGCTGCACCCGCCGCAATGTTAAGGATAGAGGATGTGACCGCCACCCTGGCGGTCACATCCTAATCGTCACGGGGGGAACGCCCCTGCCCATGCGGACGTTCCCCCCTACTCTATGGTGGCGGACGGACTCAGGTCCGTCCGCCATCATAATCGGCCCCTAAGTCTGAACAGAGAAATATTGGCGGGGCAAAGTAAGCCAAAAGTATCGGACCATTGAGAGGGCTTCCCTGGGCGTGAAAGTATGTGTTTCCAGCTTGAGGTTCTGTGGTTTTCGGGACCGGACTCCATTTTGTTTGCGTTGTTCATAACGCCATTTTGTGTTGCCCTCACGTAGGCCGTGGAGGTAACCGAACGAACAAAGTTGCATGGGCCTCATTGTTCATGTATGCATTAAACAGGTCCTTTTCTGACTTGTGAGTGAACTGCAGGATGCTGACCTCTTCACCTGAAACTGACCCTTCACGAAGCCAATCTCTTTGGCTGATTCTTGTCTGAGATTGCCAATCAATGTTCAGGACCTCGTTAACCTTTAGTTTCCTTGCACATATCTTATCCTAATCAGCATCTGAATTGTTTCTTTCCTTACGACTTTTCATTACATGGGTTGTGCTTTTCAATTATAAATTTTTCCGGCTTGCAAAGATTGAATTTGGGACAGTCCTAATAATTAACTTTTGGGTTGGGTTACTGTAAAGTGCGTTTTTGTTAATGTGCTACTCAGTTAGAAAATGTGTCCTATTGGTCAGAATTTTGCGCAGTGGGTGTACATTTATAATGAGAATATTGTGTATAAAAGGTGATGTCTTGCTCTATGAAATTGAACAGTTTCTTGAGTTGTACACCGTGTTGTATTGCTGAGATTACTGTTACTAGCTGCAGCTAATAAATTTGATCTCTGACGCCACCTAGAAGTATTCCGTGTCTCTGTTTGCCAAGACAGGTGAACCCGAAGACTTTGGGCGTGTCCCTGGCGCCGCTGGGTTCTAAATCCCGGTTCTTCAAGCTCAGAGCTTATCCAGCTAAAACCAACTGCTTCAGCAGGACCTCATTTAACAACTATCCAGCCTTGAGAGGAGTCTTCCTCTAGCACAAAATGCAACTTTACCCCACTGAAGGATATTGACTTCTATATCAGACACTAAGACCTAAGGTAAAATCATTCACTGGTATGAACCAGCTTTGCATGTCCATCCCGCTCTCCACCATGGTTAGGCTAAATTTGCACCCAGGTCCCATTCACACGCACACAAGGAGTACTGACTGATGCTTTACTTTTTCTTGGTGCTTTTTCTCGTAAATCTTTCAAAATCATATCTCCGGTTTCCTTTTTTGGATTTTTATCTTTTTGGTGTCTTTTTCTTTATTACATTTTACTATGGTTTTATAAATTGTAGTAGAATTTTCATTGTGTTGTTGTTTTGACTTTTTAACTGTTTTAGTTCTTCTAAATGCTTTACACATTTTCTCTAAAATAAGCTTGTCTGCTCTATGCTGTAGCTAACAGCGATTGAGCTCAGGTACATTCCATTCCAATTAAAAATTCACTTTCTCACAAGGATATTTACATTTTGTGCCTACAGCTCCTGGTCATCTTGGCTCTCCAGTTTTTGCAGATGGTGGGTCAGATTTCTTCTCATTCTGAACATTTGTTACCACATTTGCAACCACAAACCAATCAAGTCTTCAGGCTGAACTTATTTCCGTGATTAGTCTTTTTCAATCATGGTTGTTTTAAGGATTCGGCTTGGTCTCTAAGTCACTGTGATAATGTCGCGGTCAATGACACATTACACATTGTTATGATTTGCTCAAAATACTATATCCTACTATATAAGTTTTTGCGACCAGTTTTAAAATTAATTAATTTTACTCAAGTCAGGCTGGCTTTACTGTATTTACAGTTATTAAATTCATCCACAGTTTGTTTCTTTCTTACACGTTTTCTCTCGGAGTTTTAAAGCAAGTGTGATTTTGTGGTTGACAATTTCTATTCTTTTTATTGACTTGTCTTTTATGATTTTATCTTTAAATTCGAATAAAGATTATAATGATAATGATGATGATGATGAAGTCTTCATGGCATTATAAGTAGCTTTATTCGATAAAAAGTTTATCATAAAAGCATAACATATAAAATCTACAATGAATAAACAACCATCCTTTAAAACCATCGTAATGTTCATTGAGTTACAACCATTAAAAACAAAAATATGTACAAGCTTAAAAATGACGATTGAATGCATGAATCCATTATCACAAGTCTAAAAAAGAAGGGAATAGCAGCTTAACATTCTTATTCTTTTAAGGGGGTATTACATCAGGTCTGTCGCCCCATGTCTGTCAGATTTGAAGACCTATTACATTCTTGCCTGGGACTTTGTTCGTATCAGCCAGGCTCACCCCAAATATTTAGCTACTCCACTGTAACGGGGTCCCCCTTGAGCGCCCCGCTGTAGGGCACGACTTGATCACTTGTGACCCCCCCCTCTTCTCTTCACAGCCCACGCAGTATTCAGAGTGGACCGGCCGCGACTCCTACAGCTGCGATGAGGAGGACGCCTGGCCCTTTAACCTACAAGGTGGTGATTCGGAGGAGGGGCCCAGCAGCAGGATAAAGAAGGACGACGCCCAACACCAGGTGTGTCTATACACCGGAGGAGCGGTCAGAGTGGAGCAGAGCGGAGAGGCGGGAAGCAGCGAGGTGGAGAGGAGAAGAGAAGGACGTGGAAGCAGCGAAGCGGAGCGGAGGAGGACAGGACGCGACGACCGAGAGACCGAGTGGCCAGGCTGCAGCAGGTGGATCAGCGAAGCCGGTCTCACGGACAGAGAAGAGAGGACGACTCGAGATTGGAGCTGGGAGCTGAACGCGGAGAACAGCCCGGACCCCGCCTTGCCGACGAGTGGAGACACCGAGAGAGCCGAGGACGCGCAGGGAACGCCTGGAGGCCAACACCACGAGCCGCCCAGCCGTACGCCAGGAGGGGTACGGCCCCCAGAGGTACGTAACCGCTTCCTAGAGTGGTTCATTAAAAGAGCCAGACGGCTAACGGACAGGGGGGGAGAAGCCTGAGGGACGGGTCCCAGGGGGACGTCACAAGCACCTTTCCTCCTCGTTTGGTTAAAAGCAAGTACCCGACTGGGTTCACTGTGTGGTGTGCTATCCCTCACTCCCCCTTCCCTGTGTTAACAGATAAGTACCTTGTGCGCCTCACTGACATCTGCCTCTCCTTTTGTTCCCCCTGTTGGTGGCGGCGAGGGCGGACGGCACGGAGCCTCCAGAGCCCCCTAGACGGCGGAGTCCTGTCAGGAGGAGAGAGGAAGGAGTATTCAGAAAGACACGCAAGGAGAGAAGCAGATCGCCGAGAAGAGCAGCTGTTCGCAAAACCTGTACCGATGCACTGTTCGACCAATTAAAAAGCGGTATCACAAAAACACGTCTCCTGCCCTTTCCTGGTCCCGCAGTTACATCCACATACCAATTTCAAAGAGGAAATATCTGTTTTCAGGATGCGTAATGCAGCAACGTGGCTCATAAGACCCAGCACTTTACATACTGGTTTGAGCCATTTCGCTCTAGCTTTCCCGTAAGCCGGGCATGCTAGGAAGAAGTGGGCAATAGACTCATCGGGATGGGCACAGCTTGGACAAGGGGCAGGGACTGAATTTGGCCCTTTCCATGATGCTATCACGTTGTTAAGTGGCAGGGTCCCAAATCTCATCTTCATATATAGGGTCCTGTCCCTAGGGACCTGGATGAAGTCAAGATAGGGTTTTAGTCTACAGATGTTTTTATGTTCAAAGAACCCTTCAGTGAGTTTCCCAGCCTTTGAATTGGATAGATCACGCATCTGCACCCAATCCAAATAAGCACGCTTTAAATCCTGCTTAGATGGCGGGATCTGGCTGGCCCATGCCTCACTTAATCCGATGTCACCAATAAGATGCTTAAGATCAGCTAACCATTTTATTCTGTTCCCCGTATAAACTGACATCAATTCATCGAGGGCAGCAGCATATTTGGACAGCTCAATGGTCCTCCTTAGGCGGGCCCAACAAAGCAGGGGGCGTAACCGAGCAATATCTCGAATAGACCACCTTCCCGTATCATAAAATAAGGTCTTCAAAGGGGTAGAGGCGGGAAGCGAAATAAGGTCTCTTAAAAATGTATTTTCAGACTTAGCTAATTCGCCAGTATTCTCCATACCCCAAAGTTCTGCCCCGTAGAGGGCCGAAGGTAAAGCTTTTCCATCATAGATTGCGAGCGCCGGTCGACTGGCCTGCTCGCAGACAGATGCTGTTCTCTGACAATCGCCCGGGACACCCGCTTGTGGTTTAGAAGCATCTTGTCCAAATGGGAGATCCATTTCATGTTTTTCGAAATTCGGATTCCCAGATAGTCAAAGGACTCAACCACATCCAATTGGGCATCATTTAAAGTAATATTATTCCTAAAACGTTTGGAGGGGTTGATAGTCATTAACTTGGTTTTGCTAGTGTTAATAGTCAACCCCTGCTCCTTACAAAATGAGCTAAATCTGTTCAAGAGCTTTTGGAGGCCGCGTGGTGACTTGGAGATCAAGAGAGTGTCGTCGGCAAACAAGGGGGTTGGTGTCTTCTCCCCCGCCAATGTGGGAGCGTATGTTGGTTCCTCATTGAGGTAACCCACCACCCCGTTAATGAATAGTGAAAATAGGGTGGGGGTCAACACGCATCCCTGGCATACCCCCCCTGTTTACCACGATCCTCTCTGTCACCTCTCCTTGGGATCCCCACCTGATTCTTGCATAATTACCAATATGCAACCTTTTAAAAAAATCAAGAATATAGGGCGGGATACCCAAATGCTGAACCACCTGCCAGAGCTTGTCCCGAGGCACCAGGTCAAAAGCAGTCTTCAGATCTATGAAAGCCAGGTACAAACTGCCTTTCCCTAAAAGCACTGACTTCCAATAGATCATGAAGAATCTAAAGACCTGGTCCATTTGAGGTTCCGTGAATTCTGAACCCGTGTTTTAAATGTCATGGTTCCGTTACGATTTTGGTAACAAGGAACCGTAACTAATGAATTCGGCAAGTACGAGTGTTTTCGCCATGTTACACACAAGGATTCACAGTGTATTTGAAGATTCCGTTCCGAACCATAGTTTTCATTCTGTGTAAGGCAGCCATTTTGTGGTTGCCCTCACATAGGCCGATGACTGCGGCTGACTGGGTCTTTAAGATGCGTGCCCTTTAGCTGGGGTTTGTGCTGACTTCTACATGACCCGAAGTGAACTGACCTCGTTGCCTGAAGCCGACCTTGCTGAGCCAGTTCTTGCCCGCTAGCTGATCAAGACTAAAATCAGAGCGCAGGACATAGTAAAGTTTTATTACACACAAATATGCCTTATCCTACTCTTACCTGTTTCTGTTTCTTTCTTTATGGTCTATTTATGATATGGGTTGTGGCCTCTTTTATTATGGGTTCGTTCGGCCTGTCTAGAGAAGAATGTTGGGTATGTCCGATGATTGATCATGGGCCGGACAACTGAAAAGTGGGTTTTACCGTCATGCAATACTTTTTGGTGTGGATACATGTGATTGGACAGTTCATAAATATTAGGTGTTTGTCTGGAATGTGTTTTTTGGCATAAAAAGGGATGACTTGCTTTGTAAAAGTGAGCAGTCTCCTGAGAACTCATACTGTGATGATTTCTAGGACTTCTGTTACTGGCTGCAGTCAATAAATTCGATCTTTGACGTCACCACGAAGAGTCCAGTGTCTCTGTATTCTAAGACAGGTGAACCCGAAGACTTTGGGCGTGCCCCTGGCGCCGCCGGGTTCTAAAATACCCGGTTCTTCAGTTGGCACCCAACGCGGGGCGACATCAAGCGGTACCGGTCCAAGCCTGAAGATCGTGAGGAGCTTTGTGAGGAAATTCCGGAAGAAGGGCCCCCACTCCATCGACCCCGGTATGTCGAACGTGGACTGAAGGTCTTTGCTGCAAGGTTTCCCGCTTTCTAGACGGCTACGAAGGACCGCTGCCCTGACTGCCGCCCTGTCTTGGACCCCCCTTTGTGCAGCTTTGTAAGGCGAGACGATAGACGGGTCTTCTGGTGACGTGACTGATACCTTAGTTAAGTATACGTGGGTCGCTCCCAGTCCTTTGTTTTGGGTTTCTTTGGGTCTTTGATTTGGGTATTGCAATTTCCAAAGCCGAGGGACTCGTATATTTACGAGACTATCGTTGCAGATAATCCCTTGAAGGTTGAAGCTAGATTAGTGAGCGAAGATGCCTAGTCTTAGCAAAATTAGGAGAATATTCTGTTGTGGTTGTAACAGGGATTCCCAATTGGAGAATTCATGTCCGATACCTCCAGTTGGAACACCGACTTATGAACTCTATTCTAAACATGGCGTGGGTCCCATTACGTTCAATGAAGTATGGGTCCGTTATACTAGGAAAGATGGGGTTTTACGATGGCCCTAATATGGTAGTTTTGAGACTGAGATTTTAGATAATTTAGAAACGAAATTGTTTAGAAAGAAAGCCCGGCCGGCGATGTTTGACTCCTTTCGCCTTTGGCGTAAAGAAGCCAGACAACGAGAAATCAAACAAGCTAAAAAAGATAAGAGAGAAAAGGGGTTGTCGATAATGCAAGCTGCCAAGCAGTTTAAAGAAGACGAAGAAGATAAAGCAATTGAGGTATCAGATAGGCAACATAATATGGCTATTGATAAATGTTATCCAGCATTGCCACCTCTTCTTGAGAAGGCGACAAAGGACCCTGAAAAGGACCCTTTAATGTCGCATCTATTGAGATTACCACCCCCTTATGCACAGAACGCTACGGCACCTCCTCCACCTCCTGTTGTTCCACCTCCTGGTCCTGCTCACCCACCGGCTCCCCTTCAGCTGGTCCTTCCTCCTACGGCCGGCCTCCTCTTGGGCCGCAAACTTTGCTATCAGTTTTGTCCGGACCTTCTTTGCCTTACTCTCCTTTACCTTTGACTTCTGCTACTTTGCCTTAAAATACTTTGTCTCCTGTCCTTATGACGGCTTCTCCTTCTGCTCGACAACGGATGGCCGAAACTGTTACTGGTCTTTTGTCTCCTTTCTTTGGGTCGTCGAGTATGACCCCCGTTTCTGCGCGTAAACAATTGCGTAGTCAGTTACCTAGTCCCGAAGAGCGGACGGTGTTGGATCTCCTGGTTCGCAGGTGGATTTCGAATGTTTCAAGGTATAATTTAGAGTCAGTTATGGATGTCTTCCTGCAGTGGGAAGCACCCAAGCAGAGATATGTGTTTGATGTAATGTCTACTTTCCTCCGTGAGGAATGGGCAGATAATGATTTGGGTTCAGTCCCGGTAGGGTTGCTAAATGTCCAGTCTGAGTTTGTGAAAGGGACAATAGTGGGTCCCGGAATTGAGGATGCGGTTGCGATGGTGCTTGCGTTTAGGAGCGATTTCCCTTCTCAGCGACTGTTTGAGCCTGATTCCGCAGTTAGGAGAAAGGTACGACAATATCCAATGAGAGAGGTTCCCCCAGTTTGGAGAGAAGGGGACGCAAACGCTAATCCGCCTGTTCTGCCTCATTTTCAGAGAGTATGGGTACATGTGCCATGGAAGAGAGTAGAAGTTTTGGCCCTTAAACAGTCTACCTGATCCCCGTAAGAATCCAGCTGGCTATTACAAAGAATTGTCCCAGACAGTTGACGCATGCATCATGAATTTAGCCGACATAGATATGCTGTTGGGTAATGTAGTACCTCAACCTCTATGGGCAAAGATTCGTCATGAGGATCATGCGATTGAATTAGGTGACTCATGGGCCAATATTGCGGCTGCGGACGCTAGACAAGTTGGTGGTTCTAAGCCTGAGCCTCTAGTGGCAGATCTACCTGGCAGAATTATAGATCTTATGAAAACGATGATGCCAGCGTTACGAGTAAATTGGGACAAGTTAGCAGCATGCAAGCAGAAGAAGGACGAAAGTGTATCTGATTTCTTCACTAGGTTTGAAGAGACATTTATAGATCATAGTGGTCAGGATATGAGTACGGAAGGTGGACAAAGATTGCTCGTAGATAAGTTTGTCTTTAACTTACTTCCTGAACTGTGTAATAAGTTGAAAGATTCTGAGAGTTCTTGGGCTGTTTCCTCGTCGGCCCAGATATTGGCGACTGCACAGTACTACGAGAATATGGATAAGGACGAGAAAGAAAGAGTAGAGAAAAAGACAAAACACTTAAAGACAAAGGTTCTTTTGCAGCAGGCGTATCCGCCTCGCTCAAATTAACAAGAGTTACAGCAACGCCCACAGTTTCAGCAACCTCCATCATTTCAGAGACCGCAACAGAAAGCTGGGTATTTTCCTCCAAGACCACCTTTGGGCTTGAATCAGTGTGCGTATTGTAGGGAGGAAGGTCATTATAAAAATGAGTGTCCTGTTTTACGACAGCGCGCAAGTAGTATACCGGCCCGAGAGGTTGTGGTGGTTTTCAGCAAGTGTCTAGGGGTAGAGGACGTGGTGCGTTTCCTCAGAACGAACGTTCCTTTCCCCCACAAAATTCTATGAATTGTTTTGATCAACAGAAAATTGCGTCTGGCCAGTCGACTCAGTACTATGCTGATGACTATTATGTTGAGAGTGAGAATGCTGACTATAATGATTGCTAGGACAGCCATGGACAAAGAGAGGGAGTAGTGTCGGTTCCAGTAGATCAGAGTGGGCCTTATGTTGCATTAGTTACATCAGGTGTGGTAGCGCCTTTTCTTTTGGATACCGGTGCAGCGAAGAGTTCTATCATGCACTCTAAACTCCCTGGCGCACCTTTGTCTGGCTTAACGAATGTCTCGGTAGGATTCTCTGGCGCCCCAGTTCGTAACCCAGTTTCTAGTCCCTTGTCTCTTTCTATAGGGCCTTGTGAGTTGGAAGCACCTCTCATTTTAACGACAGGTTGTGGTGAGAATTTGTTGGGTTTGGATTTGTTGAAAAGGTTGAATGCAACATTGCATTGTTCTCCTTCGGGAGTACAGCTTACATTGGGTAAGAAAGTGATCTCTCCGATGTATTTGTCTAAAGATCGGCTTCCACCGGAATTGCGTTCTCTCCCTGATACTCTTTGGGCTACTGGTCCTAATGATTTGGGTCTTTTGGAGATTCCACCTTACTTTGTAACGCTTAAAGCGAATGTTAAATTGCCACATATTCCCCAATATAGGATTTCTAGCGATGGTGAAAGAGCGCTTTTAGCAATCATTTATGATTTAATTGAGAAAGGTGTGATTGAAGAAACGAGAGGTAGTGTGTGTAACAGTCCCGTTTTGCCTGTCCTGAAGCGCACTGACTCTTCTCAGCCACCTGTCTACAGGTTTGTGATCGACCTTCGAGAGGTTAATAAAATTGTCGTGCCACAGTTTCCTGTTGTTCCAGACATTACCGCTTTGCTGACTATGATTCCTGCCTCAGCTGCCTGGTTTTTGGTTATAGATCTGAAGAATGCTTTCTTCAGTATTCCAATTGCCGAAGAGAGTAGAGATATTTTTGGCTTCTCTTTAGGAGGCCGAAGCTTCCGGTTCAAGCGCGCTCCTCAAGGCTATTGCGAAAGTCCCTCCATTTATAGCCAGGCTTTAAAAACTCAGCTTGATACTCTTGTATTGCCTGCTGATACTGCTCTTATTCAGAATGTTGATGATTTATTAGTGGCTCCTGATGATGAGGAAACCTGTAAAGAAGCTACCATTTCTTTGTTACGACATTTGTCTGACTTGCATCATAAAGTGTCACCTTCAAAGTTGCAGTATTGTCGCCAAGAAGTGACCTACATAGGTCATCTCTTGTCGAAGGAGGGAAGAAGGTTGACCCCAGAACGAATTCAAGTGATTGCTCGAATGACTGTGCCAAATACGCAGAGAGAGGTACGTGCTTTTCTGGGTATCACGTCATATTGTAGACAGTGGATTCGAACTTTTCTTTGTTGGCAAAACCTCTGTTGGCATTGACTTGTAAGGATATACCGAACCCTCTTCCTTGGTCTGACGATTGTCAGAAAAGTTTTTCTGAGTTGTGTGATGTGTTGTGTTCTGCTCCAGTGTTGGGTACTCCTGACTACAGTAAGCCTTTTACACTCTATGTCCACGAGAGAGAGGGTTGTGCATTGTCAGTTTTAACAATTCGGTGATAAGCAGCGTCCATGTGCTTATTTCTCGTCGACTTTAGATCCGGTAGCTAGAGCATTGCCAAGTTGCTTAAGAGCTACAGCGGCAGCGGCTGTTTCTATCCGACAACCTGCTGGATTGGTGAGGGATAACACGTTGGTTGTGATGGTTCCACATGCAGTGGATACTTTGTTAAATAGAGCCAAGACTCAGCACCTTACTAGTGCGAGATTGTCGGGCTATGAGTTGACGCTTTTGGCTAGTCATGTGCACATCAAGCGGTGTAATATATTGAATCCAGCGACATTGTTGCCAATTTCTGTGGACACAGATGGTCAGGAACAGCATGATTGTTTTTTTAGGACGGAGGAGGAAACGAAGGGGGAGAGTCGATTTAAAAAATACCCCTCTTTCGGATCCTGATGGTACGCTATGGGTTGATGGGTCATGCTACAAGCTCCCAAATGGCGATACGACCGCGGCATATGCCGTGACGACATTATGTACGGTCGTTGAAACTGCACGAGTGAGCTATAATTCGGCGCAAGCAGCAGAGTTGATTGCATTAACGAGAGCGTGTACTTTATCTGAGGGAAAGAGAGTAAATGTGTATACCGATAGTAAGTACGCGTTTGGTGTAGCACACAGTTTTGGACGCTTGTGGAAAGAAAGAGGATTTCTCACATCGCATGGGACTAAGATCCAACATCGGCAGTTGGTGAATGAGCTTCTTGAGTCACTTACTTTGCCGAAGCAAGTTGCGATTGTGAAGTGTAGTGCTCATCGGAAGGTTACGGATGATGTTGGTCGTGGTAATGCGTTTGCGGATGAAGTTGCGAAAGAAACAGCAAGAAATGTGATGAGTCGAATGTACGTTGCAGGCCCTGCGAGATGGGTTGGTGCAGCTGGAATGTGTGAAGATACGATTGAGAGTGTGAAATCAATCCAGGCTGAAGCTACTGAAAATGAAAAGAGTGTGTGGAGAGAAACTACGGGTAGATTGGATTCGACTGGTTGTTGGGTTGAATTATCAGAACACCAAAGATGGATGTTGCCGGATGCATATGTGCTTGCCGTAGTTACGATGGCACACGGGTTGTCTCACATTAGTGCGAAAGGGATTTGTAAGTTGTTGGCTCCAGTGTGGCAGAATGGTGGAATTCCTAAGTGTGCTGAGAATCTGGTCAAGAACTGCATGGTTTGTCTGATGCATAATCCTGGCAAGGGAACCCCAACTCCAGTCGGTCACTTCGCACCTCCAACGTATCCGTTCGAGGTGTTGCAATTGGATTTTATCCACATGGAGAGATGTAACAATCTGAAATACGTCCTGGTGGTTGTCTGTGCCTTTTCAAGATGGGTAGAGGCTTATCCCCTAAAGGATAACACTGCTGTATCCACAGCTAAAGTCTTGCTCAAAGAATATTTCCCTAGGTTTGGGTTGCCAAGGATGGTGTGGAGTGATAACGGAAGTGAGTTCGTGGGGAAGATCATGAAGAGAGTGTGTGAGGGTTTGGGCATAAAACAAAAATTCCATGCTGCGAATCATCCCCAATCAGCTGGATTAGTGGAATGTTAGGATGGCACTTTGAAGCTGAAGTTGTCCAAAATTCAGGCGAGTTCTGGTCTCCAATGGCCCGATGCTTTGCCGTTGGCACTTTTGTCAACTAGAACTACAGTGCATTCCCGAATCGGACCTAGTCCGTATGAAATTGTCTTTGGTCGACCGGCAAATGTGTGGGGAGTGCCGAGACCAACAAAATTTAGTGATATTGACTATCCTGTGTTGGTGGACTATTTGTATGACCTGACGGCTAAATTGCGTGTCTTGCATCAACAGGTTCACGATAACCTGTCACCAGCCTCTGTGGACCCAGGTCACACCATCAATCCTGGTGACTGGGTTCTCGTGAAAAATTTTCAACGGACCAAGAAAGACCAGCCCCGCTGGACGGGCCCTCATCAGGTGTTGCTGTCTACAAGAACATCTGTAAAAGTCTTTGGGAAGAAAAATTGGATCCACGGCGTACACTGTAAGAGGGTATCTTTACCTCTGCCGTACGACCAGTGGATCCTCGAAGGTATTGCGGACACCGAGACTGAAAGGTTGCCAAAATTCACACCGTTCAGCGAAGCTGAGTTGGTATGGAGAGGGACTGAGAAAGAAGACGATGATGTCTTACAAGCAGCTGTGCCTTCATCTTTGAGATTGGACACCACCGAGCCTGAACTGCTATTTCAAAACCAGACAGAGCTTGGTAAAAACTGTTATAATCTACGATCTAGAAATAATGGACTAATAAAGAACAAGTAATTCCTTTTTGATTTTAGAACTGCACTCTCTCAGCCAAAAAACTGTTTTAATCCTTTTTTTTTCCTTTTTCCAACCGCCATCCGGGTTCAGCTGTAGGGTCGCGGTGTAAAGACTTGGCATTGC
Organism: Lissotriton helveticus; assembly: GCF_964261635.1. Classification (NCBI taxonomy): domain Eukaryota; kingdom Metazoa; phylum Chordata; class Amphibia; order Caudata; family Salamandridae; genus Lissotriton; species Lissotriton helveticus. The sequence continues at coordinate 1,026,398,090 of NC_136065.1, forward strand.
AGCCGTGTAGACACAAGGTCGACGGTTCTGGTTGGTCTTAGGGCGTTCCCTGGACTGACAGACGCACTCCTTAGCAGAAGAAAACCAACCGCCGCGAACAGCCCAGTTAGAGGATGGAGTTTTTTGGGATCGAGAGAGTTGCTGAGAAAATGAACTTTAAGAAGAAACTATGTAAAATAATGCATAACAAGTACTTTCTGATTACATGTATTCTGATGTTTTTTAGCATGACGTTAACTTTGGTGGGTTGGATTGTTTTTACTACTCAAGTGTCTTCTGCACCCATTTCTCAACCTACGACTTTTCCTACTACTACTTCTTTGCATTCTTTTCACATTTTACCTGAACACAAGCAGATTAGAAGGTCAGAATATGTACATAACACATTCGTACAGCTACTGCATCAACATCAGTTGGTAGTGAACATTACTAATTGTTGGGTGTGTGGTCTTATGCCACATACTACAGATAGAGTTGTTCCCTATCTGATCTTACCGTTTAGTCAGAATGGGTCGTTATGGGCTTTTCAGACGATGTTCATTTATGCCCTGGAAGTCTATCCTCTGCATTCCATGACAGATAACTTGAGTAATCAAGCCCTGGTGAAGGGAGTTATGAATATGAGCAGAGATATCAATACGTACAGGAGTATTCCCAAGGTAGAGTTATCGGCTTATGTTGAATGGAACACGACCGGATACAGTGTTAGTCTGAGTGAAAAGCAGAAACGAAAGAGGTCACCTCCGATTTGGATCGTACCCCACCGAGGTCAATTTTGTCTGCAAGGTAATGGCAAAAATCCGAAAGCTCAGCTGGGGAAGAGTGTTTGTACTCAGACGTATGTTTTTACGTCTCAATCTTCCCCGCTGTTTTTGGCAGCTAAGGGCACGTATTTTGTTTGTTACAACAGAGCATATACATGGTTGCCCCCTGATTTTTCAGGAACGTGTTATGTTGGATACTTGTTGCCTCCTACGTATACTGCCGCTGCAGATTACCACAAGACAAGAGTTGTTAGAGGTGTCTTCGATCGGGAAGATACCGCTGGACAGGAAGTGGGAGACTTTTTTAAGGGTTTCTTACCGTTTTGGGGACCTATGGCTAACAGTAGAGGCTTACGGCAATTGACGAGAGTGGTTGAATCCACCATAAACAAAACTTCCGGTGCCCTTAGTAATCTGACAGCTGAGCTTCAAGCAGATCGCCTTATGACGTTACAGAATCGTATGGTTTTAGACGTCATACTCGCAGATCGAGGTGGAGTATGTAAAGTGATCCAATCGAGTTGCTGCGTTTTTATCCCAGATAATGCTCCGACGGTATACGAGGCCATTTCCAAGTTACATAAGATCTCCGAGTCTATACATGTGGACGAAGGAGATTAGTCGTTAACTGGATGGTTTTGGGGACTGTTATCCGTTTGGGGATGGAAGCTTCTGATAATCATTGGTGCGGCTCTAGCGGTTCTTTTCTCATGTTGTCTTTGTGTACAGTGCGGTCCTGCCATATGTGGTCTTTGTGCTACTACGTGTGTCAGGAGACCGCCTGTCTCGAGAGATGCACAGAGAAACAAGATAATGCTTCAACAGCACCTTGGTGATCTGATGAAAATCGACATAGACTCAGATATAGACTGAGTAATTGCCTATGTAAGGGCAAAAGGAGGGGCTGAGGTTCCGTGAATTCTGAACCCGTGTTTTAAATGTCATGGTTCCGTTACGATTTTGGTAACAAGGAACCGTAACTAATGAGTTCGGCAAGTACGAGTGTTTTCGCCATGTTACACACAAGGATTCACAGTGTATTTGAAGATTCCGTTCCGAACCATAGTTTTCATTCTGTGTAAGGCAGCCATTTTGTGGTTGCCCTCACATAGGCCGATGACTGCAGCTGACTGGGTCTTTAAGACGCGTGCCCTTTAGCTGGGGTTTGTGCTGACTTCTACATGACCTGAAGTGAACTGACCTCGTTGCCTGAATCCGACCGTGTTGAGCCAGTTCTTGCCCTCTAGCTGATCAAGACTAAAATCAGAGCGCAGGACATCGTAAAGTTTTACCACACACAAATATGCCTTATCCTACTCTTACCTGTTTCTGTTTCTTTCTTTATGGTCTATTTATGATATGGGTTGTGGCCTCTTTTATTATGGGTTCGTTCGGCCTGTCTAGAGAAGAATGTTGGGTATGTCCGATGATTGATCATGGGCCGGACAACTGAAAAGTGGGTTTTACCGTCATGCGATACTTTTTGGTGTGGATACATGTGATTGGACAGTTCATAAATATTAGGTGTTTGTCTGGAATGTGATTTTTGGCATAAAAAGGGATGACTTGCTTTGTAAAAGTGAGCAGTCTCCTGAGAACTCATACCATGATGATTTCTAGGACTTCTGTTACTGGCTGCAGTCAATAAATTCGATCTTTGACGTCACCACGAAGAGTCCTGTGTCTCTGTATTCTAAGACAGGTGAACCCGAAGACTTTGGGCGTGCCCCTGGCGCCGCCGGGTTCTAAAATACCCGGTTCTTCACATTGTTCCCACCTTCTGCCTGAAGCCTGCTTGGAAGTGGGACAGGATATTTCCATCCTCTATCCACGTTCTAATCCTCATGAGAAGAACCCTGCCAACCACCTTCTGTATCACGTCGATCAAACTGATTGGCCGGTAAATGGCATGATCCTCTCTATTCCCTTTTTTAAATATTGGTACTACCTCTGGTCCTTTCCAGGAATCTGGAACGGCAAATCCTCTTACTACCAGGTTCATAATGAGTAGGATGAATTGGGCCTAAGGCTTGGGATCATGCAGAAGCAGGTCTCCGGGAAGTCCATCCGGTCCTGCTGCCTTTCCTGGAGCAATGCTATTTAATGCTAGCTCTGCCTCGTGGGGCTCAAACCTATCCATTATCTCAGAGGCTCCATGAAGAACTGGGGAAGTTTCAGTGGTTGTAGGCACAGAGCATTCTTCCCCTGAGTAAAGATGGGAGAAGTGTTCTTGCCATTGCAGGCTTGTAATGTGATTGGGGATTGGGTCTGATATTTTCCTATCCCTTCAATTAATTATATTCCAAAATAGGGTGGCATCCCTCTGCATCGAGGCCTCCTTCGGTTCCTGCCAATGAGCCTCCTCCCAGTTTCGTTTTGCCTCCACCAAAGCCTTCGCATACTCTTTCCTGGCTATTTTAATTGCGATTGGGTCCTTCATCCTAATTGCGAGCGCTAAAGCCGCCCTTTTTTCCCTGCAGTTTGAGGAGTACCAAGGATTATTCAACCTTGCTTGGTCGTACTTTCTAGCGGATTTCCCTTCTACAATAAAAAAGGAACTCAGCTTATCTATTGAATCTTGATAAAAACTATTAAAATTGGATTGCTTCCCCATACCACTATAGAGCGACATCAATTCTCTATTCTTGGCGTCAACCTCCTCCCTAATACTTTGTAACTTATCTTCTTGTTGGGAGACTTTATGCCATTTCAGGCGACGCTTACAATTAGTGAGGGTTACATCTCTACTTGACATTATGGGGCGGTTGCGCGCCTTAGACCCGGACAACTGCCAAATATTATTTACTTGTAAGCAGAGCGGGTTGTGATCACTATCTAAAGAAGGCACGACTATCTTATCAACTAAATTCCCCCAAAGTCCGACATCGATGAGAATGTAGTCTATGCTGGACGGGGAACTTAATCGATTAAAAGTATTTGCTCCATTTAAGTCGGAGCGCGTTCTCCCATTAACAGCTCTTAAGCCATATTCCAGACTGAGGGCCTTAATTTGAATGGCACGCTGGGACCACTTTTTGATGGGATCCAAACTAAGGGGCGGGATGGCCCATTTTGCATCCTCTACAGCAATTCCTACGAGGTCACCCGCACTCAACGGTTCCAAGGTGACATTAAGTAAAAGTCTCTCTGTATGAGCATAAGAGACAAGTAAGGCTGACGATTGGCTTAAAACTGAAAGCATCAACAAGAAGCCGCTGTGTTCAGTGTCTGTTTCTCTCCTCCGTTGCACATTTACCCTTCCCTTCTTCTCCCAAAGTCGTGTTATCATGGACCTATGGCAAGGGTTCAGGGAATGACTGAGGTTCTCTATGCATTGTCCTACCCCAGTGATACTCAAAATCTGGCCCGGGGACCACATGCAACCCTCATGACCTTTATATGCAGCCCTCTCTGGTGAACAGCAGCATTGGGCTGCGGTTTACTCCAGGGGACACTAATATTTCGGAAGATGCTAATTAAAGGGGCAAGAATTTATTTAAACTAAACTAACTTAACTAAAGTAAAAGAAAACAAGTAAAAGTTTACTGCACCATTTAACTTTAGGAGCACATTCTTTTTTAAACACATCTTGCAACAAACTTGAAAAAGATTTCAACATCTCTACAAAAATCCCAAAAAGTGCATTTGCAGAAGCGTTTCAACTTAGTGTATCAGTGCACTGAGAAGTGATTTTGAAGTGATGATTTGCAAACATGAAATTAGAAACATTTATGTTTTCCCCAACCCTGGCAAAAATGTAAATAGTGAGCCAAGAGGTAAGTCAGTTGTTATGTAAGCTGTCTTAGTGGCCTGGCGTTGCTGTTATACATGGACAACACACGCCACCCTGCTGGCATCAATGCGGACATAGGTCACATGGCAGGCCAATGTTTTTGGCCCCCTGGAAAATGTTTGCGAGTACCTATGCTCTACACTCTTGAGTTTATTCTGACAGTGAACCCCCAACAGCATTCTTCTTAAATTCTGTGATAAATTTCCACAGATTGCACACACTTGAATGGCCCGTGGTTGCGTCTTTCCTTAAATTCAGTGTATCAGTGCTCCAAAAATTAAAACAGAGGAGCAGAATGTGTAGAGTATTGGAGTAACATGACTAGTTGCCATGTGACTAATATTGACCAAGGTGTTGCTATGTGTACACAGTTGTTAACATTGTTTCACTTGAGGTAGTGACAGGAGTACAAACATTAGCATTAAAAGGCGGATTCGATGCACTCTTTATTTGCCTGAGTTTAAATCCTTTGATAATGTTTTACACGTCACACACTGAAAATGTTTATTTGAAATTTCAACACGATTTCTTTACCATTCACAAAAAAAAGTGAGAAAAGGAAAGTAAAATGGAGGTCGATGGTCGCACTTAATCAGCGGAACAAATATGTTTTCAGAATTGATCCTGTGACTTGCATGATTTAGCTTCTTCACAAATGTTTTCATGTGTGAATCCCCAATGAGCAATGTTTTTGTAACCCTCTATTCCTCTGTTTCCATATGCATTCGGATCACTGTAGGCTTGATCATTATTTTTCTCAGTATATTTTTGAAATTGTGTCTCTTCAATTTAATGTAAACAAAACTCAGGGCGCGCTTCACCTTTGTTGGAGCTCATCAAAGGAGCACACCAGTTCCTACGTGTTGATTTATACGTAGTTTTCTAATTACAGTGAGAAATGTCAAAACACCTGTGAGTTTTGAAACCGAGGGTTTAAGTAACAAAAACGTCATTACAAATGTGAGTCACATCCTGCGAAACCTCGTTTTGAGCAAAAGAAACTTAATGTAACTGTAATTGAGTCTAACATTAATAAAACAAAGCTTGACAATTCCACTACCATAATTATGTATGAACTTATCCAGGCGTTAAATATAGAGCAGCCAAGATTGCCTCAGCACCCAATGGTAATCCTGGAGGTATGCCAGTTACTCATTCAATCCAGTGGTAGGGAATCACAGTGGGGTGAAGCACTGCCATTGATATGTATGTGTATATATATATGTATATGTGTGGTTTTGTAAAGCTCATAGCTACCCTAGCTGCGATTCCAAGTGCTAAACTGAAGCAAGAACATATATAATTATAAAAAACTGTTCTTCAAGATTTTGCGAAAAACACAAAAGGATTTACAAGCTCTCATTGGGCAGGTGGCGAATTCCATAATCTGGCACCCAGATAGGAAAAGGACTGACTGTCCTTTCGCCCCCCTCCTGAATGTAGAGACATTACAATTGCTTGAGCAAAGGGATCGGTTCTGACAGTAAGGTGCCACCAGGAATCGGAGTTCGACAAAGCCCAGGGCATACAACAGAGCTTTAAAATGAAATCACTTCTCAATCAGGAGCCAGTGAAGGTCTCGCAAATAATTGGAGGAGAAGGAGTGCTTGGTAAGATGGAACGGTATAGAAAACAATGGTTCTAGACTAATTGCCTTAGGAAGGTATTCATTAAGTCAAAATCTATGAACATGATACACATCGGAGCTCCGTGAATCAAACGGCCCGTTTTTTATTAAAAACGACAAATTTTGTGTCACAATGTAAGCGCAAATGAGAGCGCTTGCATGCTGAACTATCTCCTTACCTGTGTGGCAATTTTTGGGCATTATTCTTCATCGGAAGCCTTGTTTCCTGCCTCCTGGTTCCTGCTCCCAGCTTTTCACCAAGGTACTGCCTGCTCTGTGTGCTCCGGGGGAGGAGTGTCTTTCAGGAAAGGGCCTGGCTTGGGCCTAGTCACGCCCACAGTTCATGTTAGCTGCTGCACCTGCAGTTTTCAAGCATTTTTCAGTGTTTTCTTTCTGTATTAATTCATTTTCGCCACATTTGTGAATTATTTTCCACATTTGTGTGTTATTTACAACTAATTGTCGATTTTTTTACCTCAAAATGGAAACAAAAAAAACAGTCAACAATAAAAGGCGACAGCAAGCTTCTCCTCCTCCTGTTAGGTCTAAAGCGGTGGAGTCTTCTGAACCTTCTCTTTCATTAATTCTAGAAGAAATTCAAGCATTACGTCTTAATACTGATACTATTGCCTCAGAAGTTAAAAATGTCCGTAAAGATATGGCCTCTCTGTCAATGAAAATTTCTGACAACTCCATCAAAATTCAGGATAATAAAAACAAAGTGGACGCTTTCACACCTTTAGTGGCTAAAATACTTCCTATGCGTGCTCAACTGCTGGATATGGAAAATCGTAATAGGCAGTACAACCTTCGTATTTTTAATTTGCCTGAAGAAGTTGAGGGTTCTAATTGTCGACTATATCTGGAATCTCTGCTTCCTGCTCTTTTGAATATCAAGTTTCCAGAAAAATTTGAAGCATTTGAAGTAGATAAAGCCCATAGAATCCCTTCACACCATAACCCTCGACATACTAAACCCAGGCTAATGATATTCAAAGTACTGCGTCATCACCATCTTGTTTTAATAAGGAAAGCTGCAAGAGAAACTCCCTCACTATTGGTGAATGGTAACAAAATTTGTATTCACCAGGACTTTGCCAAAGAGAGAGTTGCTATATGTAAGGAGTTCTCTGCTTGTCGTCCACAGCTCAGAAGCCTTGGCTTCAAATATGGACTTTTTGATCCTTCCACGATGCGCATATGGAAAGACAACTTTTCCAAATCCTTTCAACGTCCTGAAGAACGGAGGCAATTTCTTGATCAGCAAGCTCCGCGTCAATGGATACTCATAATCCTAACTCTTGACTCTTTCTAGTATGAGATTACTTGACACATATATGTGCAATCTTATATTTTTGGGCTTCAACGGTTCTGGCCATGCTTGTGGAACGGGTGTGCGTTTCTATGCCTCTATTTATGTTTCTTGTTTGTTCTTTTCTCCCTCTTTTCTTTTTCTTCTATTCATTTCTTACATATAGAGTTACTGTTTTCATCTATATTTCAACTATGCTTTTCCTCATCTCTTCTTGTTTCAATTCCTTTTTCTCCTTGCTTCTTATTTCTAATGGCTAATAATCACAATATTAAAATTATTTCTCTTAATGTGAAAGGCTTGAGACACCCAGTTAAACGCACAAAAATTCTGGATTACCTAGGTAGTTGCAAAGCTGATATTTGTTTTGTTCATGAAACTCATGTTGATGATATGATATTACAGTATATGAATAAAAAGTGGGTTGACACTATTGTATCTTCTCCTGCTAAGGGAAAGAAAAATGGGGTTGCTATTTTCTTTGCGAAAAGACTACACTGTCAGGTTTTAAGTAAAATTTCAGATTCTGAAGGTAGATATATCATAGCCAAAATTAAAATTCATGACTCTTCTCTATTTTTGCTCAATATTTATGGTACTACGGCGGATGATCCCACTTTTTGGTCTACTATCACTACTGAAGTTTTAAAGTTGGGTAAAGTTCCATTGATTGTTGGGGGGATTTTAATGTTATTGCAGACCCGTTGTTGGATAGGTTATCTACAACTAGATTTCGTCATCCCAAGGTGTTTCATGCCATTAAAGCCTTTCGTCATACCACCAAATTAGCTGATATTTGGCGACTACACTTCCCTACTGAAAAATGTTTTACTTTTTTTCCAACCCTCATAATTCCCATTCCAGGATTGATTATTTTTTAATTTCCCCATCTCTTATTCAATCTGCAACCACCCCAGTCATTGGTACTATTGATATATCAGACCACACTTTAATTTCTTTTGTTTTAAATGTTTCATCCACTTTCACTAAACAAACTAGATGGCGTATGAATACTGGTATTGTCCTCAATGAACATCATAAACCTAAATTATTACAAGCTAGTCATGACTACTTTTTGTTTAATCCGGAAAACTCTACTTCTATAGTTAATAGATGGGACGATTTTAAAGCTTATATTAGAGGTACTACGATCTCTATTATGGCTCATGAGAATAAGCTGTTCAACACTAATATTAAACATCTAGAGAAACAAATAGCAAAATTCGAGCGATTATTTATTACATCCAATGATCCCCAATACAATATTAAGCTGCAAAAACTGCGATATGAATTTAATACTATCCTCAGTTCAAGAGCTGGGGTTCAACTTGCTAAGTCAAACGCTCTATTCCGTTTTAACTCCAACAGGTCTGGGAAACTCCTTGCAAACTACTTACGCATTAAAAGGGATAAAGCACAAATTACCTCCATTCATGGTCCTCAAGGCAAGATTGCATTGTCCCATAATGATATTGTCAACGAATTTCTAGATTTTTATTCCAACTTATATAACAAACCAGAACTTTGTGATAATTCATTAATTGATGCCTTTTTAAATACTTGTGATTTACCCCAAATTTCTCCTTCAGATAGACTTGGATTAGATTTGCCTATCACTAATGATGAAATCCTGAATGCCATCAAATCACTTCCAAAAAAGAAATCTCCAGGACCTGATGGTATTCCTGTTGAATTTTATAAAGAATTTCAACCTCACCTTTTACCTTATTTATTTCAACTTTTTTCATATTTTGGCTCTTCTGGATCCATTTCAGGCTCTTTTACTGATGCTTTAATTATTGTACTCCCTAAGCCTGATAAAGATCCTACCCTAGTCTCTAATTATCGTCCTATATCCTTAATAAATCAAGACTGTAAACTATATGCTAAAATCCTTGCTTCCAGATTAGCTCCTGTCCTTCATTCTATTATTCACCCAGATCAATCTGTGTTTATGAAAAATAGATACTCTGCTAATAACACAAGAACACTACTACATGTTATTGAACAGAGTCCTACACTTCTTGTTCGTGCAGGAGTTATGGCTTTAGATGCAGAAAAAGCCTTTGATAAAATTCACTGGCAATTTTTATTTAGAACTTTATTGTCATTTAATTTCGGTCCCTCTTTTATTCATATGACTTCGGCATTATATTATGCCCCCACTGCTCGATTATTTATCAATGGCCAAATTTCTACTCAATTTTCCCTTTTTAAAGGAACATGACAGGGTTGTCCTCTTTCCCCTCTTTTATTTCTGTTAGGAATTGAACCTTTTCTCAATTATATACGTCATTGTGATGATATTCAAGGTATTACAATTAAAGATGTTACTATTAAAACTTTAGCTTACGCGGATGATGTGTTTTTGTTTATTAGTAATCCAATTTCTTCCGTCTCGTCCTTATTAGACATTATTACCAAATACTCTGTAGTCTCAGGTTATAAACCTAATGTTAGTAAAATGGAATTTTTCCCTTTGAATGTTCTTTGTACCTCTGATATGTTACCTGTAACAGATGTTATTTGTCAAAAAAACAAGCTGAAATACCTAGGTATTTTATTTTCGTCATCCTTGCCATCAACGTTAAAATTAAATAGTAATTTTATATCTGAATATATTAAAAATAAAACTTCTAGATGGACTTCCCTTCATCTCACCTGGTGGGGGAGAATGGAATCTATAAAAATGAATATTGCTCCGAAAGTTTTTTACTCCCTTGCTATGATCCCCACTCAATTTCCACTAAAATTCTATAAAGATAATGATACATTGTTATCCCAATTTCTTTGGAACAACAAGCCTCCTCGAATTGCTTACAAAAAATTGAAAATGCCCAAATGTCATGCAGGATTTGCCCTGCCTGGTTTTTATCTTTATCATAAAGCTTTCAAACTAAAACAAAGTTCCTTATGGTTTAATGCCTCTCCTGTAGTTAAGCCCCCTATTTGGTTCGATATAGAAAAATCACTTGTGGATCCTTTCCCATTACCCTCCTTATTAACAATATCTCATGAATCTACTGTTGTACATCGTTCCTCCATAATCAAATCTTCAAGATTAATACTTAATGATTTAGATTCAAATTTTGTTTCACCCTTAAGTTCTATGATGAATTTATCTCTATGGCATAGTGCTCTTATTAAACTGAACAGAAATGTCAATTTTTGGACTTCATGGATTAAAGCGGGCATTTTCTATCTCAAAGATGTATTCTGTGATGATGCCTTTATTACCTTTGATCAATTACAATTAAAATTCAAGTTACCTGATACTGATTTGGTAAAATATCAATTTCTACGTAACTCAATTTTAGACTTATTTCCGAAAGGGATTCCTTCGATGATTACAACTGATTTGGTGATTTATCTTCATGGTGTTTCTACGTCCTCAAAGGCTGTTTCTATTTTGTATAAAAAATGTGCTACTTCAATGGGTACCAATATTAATATAATTTCAACATTTTGGAACACTGAACTTTCAATTTCTATATCTGATGACTCTTGGAACATTATTTGGATCAATATGCATATATTTTGTTTAATTCCTTATGGACACCATTACGTCTGTATCGTGCTAAATTACTCCCATCAGATATTTGTTGGCACTGTAATTTACATCTTGGGTTATTGCGTCACATGTTATTTGATTGCCCTATAATTTTGAAATTGTGGTCTGAAGTTTGGGACGTGATATTGAAAATATTACCTATTCATGATGTTCTTTCTTATAAATTGTTAATTTGTAAATCAGTTGTACTTACACATCCTCTTAATGACTCTGAGGCAAAGATGTTTAATGTCTTGATTTCAGCTGCTTTCAAAATCAATCACTTTTTGTTGGAAAAACGCTACTTCTCTCTCTGTTCATGCTTGGTGGTCATGGATCATCTTTACAAGAAGAGGTTCTCAATTATCACTACAAGGAGTTAATCATAATCCGCTTTCTTATCAATCCTTTTGGTCACCTATAGATTCATATTTGCTGTTATGATCATCTTTTTTTCATCATTATTTTGTTTTTTCTTCATAATTTGTATATGACCAATATTGCTATGTTCATAGTAACTCTACGTTTCATATAGTATGATATAATATGCTCCCTCCTCCTCCCCCCTTCCCTCCTCCCTTCCATGATTTTATTTTTCCTCTGATTGATTATTCTTTTATTGTAATTTATTGATCGAATATACTTGTTCATAGTTTGTCTTACTCAATAGATTGGATTTCATTGCTATTTCATACATTTTTGTATTGTCTATTTATGTCACTTTTTGAAAATGTAATAAAATTATTCTGAACACAAAAAACAATCAATTACACATAGTAATGTCCTTAGTAAACTGGTCGTGGTTTACAGTAGCACCAGTTTTACAATGGGGCCTGTCTTTCATGGATTTGAAAGTACTTTTCTGGTTCTTGATGTTGCAGAGAGTATAACCTTCTGTAGAGAAGTAGGGATGGGGTGAAGTAGGGTACAGGCCCACTAGGGGAAAGTGTTGACGTTTCGACCTTGGCGCATAGAGGGTGGGTTGTATCCTCTGCAGGCAGGTCTTCCTCAGGACGGGGAGGGGGGGGACCACCTGTATTAAGGTGAAGTCAGGTTTACAGCCCCTCAAGTGGCAGCCCGCATAATTGTAGTGGTGAATTAGAATAGGTATTGAAATACAATGTGCAGTCTTCAGGACAGCAGTGTAGATTGAATCCTAACTCTGGGGGATTAAGGCATTTTAGTAAGCCTCCTTAGCACAGTCCCAGTGATTAGCGCTGTACTCCTCCAGTCAAGATGGAACAGCAGGCAGGCAGCTGAATTCTGGACAATCTAAATGAGCCTAAAAGAACCCTTAGGAGCTCCCAGATAGAGAATATCACCGTAGTCCAGCCTATAGATGATTAAAGGCTGTATTACCGATCTTTGGGCAGGAACAGGGAGCAGCCAAAGTATTTTTCTTATTCACCTTGGGATGCCGAAACAGGCAGAGGCTACCTTTGTGATTTGATGATTAATCAGAAGTTTATCATCCAATCAAAACCCCCAGTTATTAACAATAGATATGTATCTCACAGTGGTGAAAAAAGAAATTCAGCCAGTGGAATACAGCAAATTTGCTGAGATTTGGTACAAATACACCTGTTCAAATATATTTTAATTTCATGATTAATGATGAGGTATATCTGGGTCAAGCTACTCTTGCATCATTATTTGATCTTCAGTGGCCACACGTCACCGTCGCTTCACATTGCAGAATCGGGTTAAAGTTTATGTTTTTTAATACCTGTTTAGAGATGCTCCTATTTTTTGAGTGGCTAATTCAATTTTTTGGGCAGTTTAATTTCCTGTACTCGGGATTTCCAGTTATAAAGTGGTTATCGCTTTTCAATAAGACAGTAATTTCAACCAACAATAACCTTGCACCCATTGCTGTAATAGGTAGAATTTGCCACTGTTGATAATAAGCTTATAGATTGCTGTCAGCTGTATCTATACCGCACTTCTTGTAATTAACCCAATATACATAGTTTAAGCATATATTGGTTTTCCTCACAATTACAATGTCGGCCTAAAACTTGGGCAAATGCAGTTCAGTTTAGTTTCCGTGCTGCTATAAAAAAAAAAACATTGCTTCAAAATATCCATTATGGGGACAAAGAAATACTTGGTACCTCAAGTTCAACTAGCTTCAGGTCAGGATTTTCAGCAAACAATTTGATCTCAGCATGAGCAATGTTACGCAGGCCAATTAATGTGAGACAAACAAGGATGAATCTTTGCCTTCTTCACAATGTCACAATGGGTACTAATCAAATGTCTTCCCATGGAAAGGTGAGAAATTATGAAAGTTGCACATTGAAGAGCCAGCTGAGACCAGCTTTTGTAAGAAAAAGATGCGAGGCTTAGTGATGTGTTATCTCTATTACTTAGTTGACATTTTTGACCAATAAATGCAACATAGAAGGTCATATGCTAAGTCAACCAAAGGATACAACAAATAGTCTTTTATGCTGACAGCAAGGTCATTCTAGACTGTATAAATGAAGTGTCTGAAGTGCGACGTACACACTACATTATTTATTGTCACAACCAAAATTCTTTCAATGAGGCAGCCATTTGAGTGATGGTACAAATGGGGTTTCTGGTTGGCAGAGGTATGCACATTGTCCAGGCAGGAACCACAATCTTAGTCAGGGTAAGTGTAGTACACACTAAAGGTTTACCTGTGCTCACCATCTGGTAGCTTGGCACAGAGCAGCCAGGCTAAACTAAAGAGGCAATGTGTAAAGCATGAGTGCACAACCATCGCGATAAACAAGACCAAAACAATAAAAATCCAAAATACATGAGTCGAGATACACATTTTGCAAGATTAAATAAAAATGCAGTGTTTCGAAATCAATAGCTCCACCTAGAGCTATCTGGTCACGCTTAACCAAGACAAATCCAAAAATGTTGTCCGACTGCGATGAAGCATGGGCGGGATACAGGAGTCAGGCAGACCGGCTGAAAGTACCATGGATACAGCGAAGATCATAGACGATGCGTTGAGCAAAGGAGAGGATGCGTTGCTGTCACAGGCGATGAGTCATTTATGAAGTCAGGACAACATCATGGATGCATCGATGTCAAGAAGTAATGTGCATAGGGCCGATGCGTCGATGTCGATCCGGTGGGTTGTGTTGGTGTTCAGTGAGTTGCAGACATTGGCGAAGCAGGTTCCGGGGCACGGACAGCAGCGGTGATGCAGAGGGACTGCGTTGTCAAAGTTGGGATTGCGTTGTAAGTCGCCGGAGTTGCATCGCAATCAGCAAGCAGTGTCCACGGTTCCGATGCAGGCAGCAGAGATGCATCGAGTTTGTAGGGAAATACTCTGGCTCCGATCAATGCTTTAGAGTTGATGCATTGGTTTCTAGGGTTGCAGAACCAAACACTCACTTCCAAGGGCCCCAGACTGGATTTGGCACTATTTGGCTGAGCAGGACTCACAGCAGAGAGGCCCAGGTGCTGGCAGCAAGATACAAAGTTCATATCTTCGGTTTCCCTTTTTGGATTTTTGTCTTTTTGGTGTCATTTTCTGTATTAGATTTTACTATAGTTTTATAAAGTGGAGTGGGATTTTTATTGTGGCGTTGTTTTGACTGTTTAACTATTTTGGTACTTCTAAATGATTGACACATTTTCTCTAAGATAAGCTTGTCTGCCCTGTGCCATTGCTAATAGTGGTTGAGGTCAAGTTCACATTATTGAAGGCTTGTATTGGACCTAATAAGTTGCTCACATTACTACTTGTGGTGGACTACCGTCCATTCCAATTAATAATACACTTTCTCACTAGGACACTTACCTTTTGCTAGAAGCTCCTGGTCAACTTGGTTCTCCAGTCTTTGCAGATGGTGGGTCTGATTTCTTATTAACCTGAACATTTGTTACGACATTCGCAACTACAAAGGCTAGCAAGTCTTCATGGCATTATATGTATTTTCTTAAAACAGAAACCACCAACAAGAAGCCACTTCTTTCAGTGTCTGTTTCACTCCTCCGTTGCACATTTTACCTTCGCCTCTTCTCCCAGAGTTGTGGTATCATAGACCTGTGGTAAGAGTTCAAGGAAAAACTGAGGTTCTCTGTGCATTGCTCTACACTCTTGGATTTATCTTGACAATGACCTCCTACAGCATGCCTCTTATATTTTGTGATAAATATCCACATATTGTATACATTTGAATGGCCTGTGTGTGTGATCCTTTCCTTAAATTCAGCGTATCAGTGCTTCAGCAATTAAACAGAGGAGCAGAATGTGGAGAGTATTGGAGTAACATGACTAGTTGCCATGTGACTAATATTGGCAAAGGTGTTGCTATGTGTACACAGTTGTTAACATTATTAGAGGTAGTGACAGGAGTAAAAACATTAGCATGAAACATCGCATTCGCAGCAATGCTTGAGTTCAAATCCTTTTAATAATGTTTTACATGTCACACACTGAAAATGTCTATTTGAAATGTCAACACAATTTCTTTCACATTCACAAAAAAAGTCACAAAAGAAAAGTAAAAAGGAAGTCAATGGTCGCACTTAGTCAGCTGAGCAAATATTTTTCTGAATTTGGTCCTGTGACTTGCATGATTTAGCTCCTTTCTTCACAAATATTTTCATGTGTGAATCCCCAATGAGCAATGTTTTTGATACCCTCTATTTCTCTGTGTTTTCCTATGCATTCAGATCACTGTAGACTTGATAATTGTTTTTCTCAGTATATGTTTGAAATTGTGTCTCTTCAATTTGAGGAAGTCTTTGATATCCGTGAGACTTGAGAAACAGAAGGCAAGCCCAACCATCCCCTGGAGAACCTTTAGAGATGCAGGATATAGAGAGTCACGTCCAGTCCTCTCACTCCCAGGCAAGAAGCAGCAGGCCAACACAGCAAATCAAGCAGCAAAGTGGCAGTCCCTCCTAGCAGCACAACAGCTCTTCTTCCTGGTAGAATATCCTCAGTTCCAGAAGTGTTTTCAGTGTATGGTGTCAGAGGTCCAGGATGTATCCCCATTTTAGCCTTTGAAGTAGGGAGACTTCAAAGAAAGGTCTTTGTAGTGCACACAACCCTGCCCTTCCCAGGGGGCATGCAACCATTTGTGTGGGGACAGGCACTACCCTATCCATGTGCAAGTGTCCTCTTCTCCATATCACTCTAGCTCAGGAAGACCCATCAGCCTGGTGATGGACCATCAGGATGTGAGTGGCACACCTCAGCTCCCTTTGTGTGTGACTGCCTACTGGGAATGCACAAAGCCCAGCTGCCACCCAACCCAGATGTGTATTCCAGAGACAGGCAGAAAGCACAGAATGGAAAAAACAGGAAAACGCCAATTTTCTAAAAGTGGCTTTTTCAAATCTGCAATTTAAAAACCACCCTTTAAATTGCGAGTCCAGAGACACCAAACTTACTCTTCCTATCTTTTCCCAATTTGAAGTTGCAAGGAAGTGTTACAAGGCAGCTCCAATGTTAGTCTATGGGAAAGATAGGCCTTACAGCACTGAAATACAAATTTAAGAGTAGTTTACTACCAGGACATGTAAAACTGAAAATTACATTTGTGTACCCAGCACCCTGCCCATGGGCTGTCCAGGGCCTACTCTGGGGGTGACCCCTGCATAATAACAGGAAGGTTTGGGCTTGACAAGTTGGCTAACTTGTCAAATCGGGATGGCAGTTTGAAGGCTTGAGACATGTTTGAAGGGCTACTCATGTTGGTGGCACAATTAGTGCTGCAGGCCCACTAGTAGCATTTGATTTACAGGGACTTATCAGTAAATCAGATATGCCCATCATGAAGAGTCCTAAAACCAGCAAAAACGAAGTTCAGCACACATTCAAAACAGGAGGTCAGAAAGCAAAAAGTCAGGGGAAACCACACCAAAAGAGGCCTGGTCTAACAAGTGACATAGAGTCTCAACCAATGGATGTCTCCACAGGTATTTTTGAATTAAAATATGTGGACAACCCCAGGAGTACTGATCATGAGAGCAGGTAATGGACCTGATTCCCGAGAACTTCTGAGAAAATAGGAACATTAGATGAATAAATCATGCTGAATGAAACCTAAACATCAATGAATGGTGTTAAGTCAAAAGAGAAGCCATAGGCAGACCCACGTGAAATGCTGGTAAACCAACCCTGGAAATTACAGGTGCCCAAAGCTATACCAAAATCCCCAACAACAAAATGGATATTCCACATACCAGCAGGACAGCAGTCTTTCAGCATAGTATCTTACGAAGTCTCCTGGCAAATCTTAATATGAGTAGAGAGAAATCACAGAAAGAATAAATTTTTTCAAACGCCAAGGTTGATCAGTTGCACAGCAATGGCTTCTCACCTGTATGGTGTGCCAAAGATATCCATTATCACCTTGGAAGTCATCTGGGTGTCTTTCAAATCAGCCACTCACCCATAGAGACAATCTGTCAAGCATGTACGTTGAACTCACCTCACACCCATCTGTGGGCTACAGACACATATCTGAAATTTAGGCTGGAACCGAAGACTGAAAACTAAGTAATTTCTCTAAATTTCCTTTCCCTGCCCATCAGAGGGTGCAGCAGACACACACTTGGATAATGTACCCTATTACTGTGAATACACTGGTGACAGTGCAGGGAAGAACTTGTGTCTGCACTCTGAACAGTGAAGGAGTGATGGCCAAAGTGTGGATTGAGCCTGTCTGTCTCCTAGGAGATTCTGAACAGAAGAAGCAGCTCACCAGCCCCCACCCCCAGGTCAGCAGACCATTGGCTATTCAGCTACCAGGCAAGTCTGAGCACTCCTCGCACACCTGCCCAGGCCCCTTAAGGCCTTGCTTGGTGCACCCCAAATCATTCTCCTCCATCTTGTGAATTGCAGCCTACCTGTGCCCCAGATTGCAGTGAGCAGAGTCCAGGAAGTGGTAAGGAGACAGACTAGTGCTGTCTCTTCCCAAAACAAAAGTTATTTAAAAAACAGTTTTCCCTTTCTGTGATTACTGTCTTTGCATGTGATTGTTACAGTTTAAAATTGCAGTTTTGACGTGCACGTGATTGCATATTTTATCACCTGTTTTGTGTTTTAAACTTGTGGTTTTCCCTGCCCATGATTGCTTGCATTTAACGTGTTGAATTGTGGGATTTGCAGTCCAACCTCTGTAGTTTGTCCTGATCCAGCGCCCCTATAGAAAAACTGTCTCAACAACGCTACTCAACAACATGATACTCACCATTAATCATAAATCACTCACAAGGTCCATAAACCAACGAGACAATTTTTAGGCAACTGAATCATGTGACCTAATTAATCAGAACTATTCACAAACTATTTACAAATGTATATACAACAGCAGTTTATCATTTCTTATCATGGTTTTTCAAACATTTATCATATAATTAAGTCACTTAGGCAAATGGATCAGCTAATGGTAACTAGACCATGAATAAACAAGACCAGCTTGTCGTTCAAAAATCTAATTTATTAACTTCATTATTCAAGAAAGAGCATTTTAATAAGAAATCTCTTTTATTAGCAATTTAAGCATCATTTCAAGGTATATGATTTATTAAACCAACATCATTAAAGCAAAAGTATGCATGTATTAAATCAAAATATTAGTTTCCATTCCCTCAAGGTATTTCCCTAACTATTCTTTGTTTCACCTGGAAAGGGAAATCATTAAAGTCTATTATCCTTACGTGCGCCAAAGTCCAACAGCACGACACGCCCTTCAGGATTCGGAAAGCGAGAAGCGCCCTCCTGTCAAAGGGGCCAAGTTTTATACCTTTCTGTCTAACTAATCTCACTAAAAAGTATATTTTTCCTGCCATCCAGTGTCCTCATTGGCTGACTGATGTCAGCTCATATGGTGTCATCACCTTTCTCCAAGCCTAGATCGGGCTTTTCTTAGAGTCCATTGTCTCTTATTCTGAAGTCACGCAGCTTCCTTAAAATGATACTTTTATTTGAGCCACAGTACATGACTTCCTTGGCTTGGCAAACTTTGCCGCATCCTGTCCTTGACTTAGTCTCATGAAGAGCACATAAAACAATTTTCATTTGAGCTTGCAAATATTTTTCAACGTGATAAAAGTTTCCATGCAGGGCTCTTGCTCTCTCTGGACAGGACTTGACAACACCATCTTTTCATATTACTCTTTTAGGCCTCACTCGAAAACTATTATTTAAACAAACACAAGACATCAATTAATTAGAGAATTGAGACCCATTCTGTTACCCACCCCCTTTGCTAATTATTAACCCATTAGTTTATGTTACCTAGCTGAGCACACAAAGCTGCATTACATATCAACCTTCTTCTTATAGGCCGCAGGAATCTCCACAAGCTTATGCCACATAAAGACGCAAAGACACAACATACGCACACAAGATAAGCACATGCCATTAGGTAAACAGCCGCATTTAATACTGACAAAGACAATAGACAAGGTTAGTTTATTATTTTCAACGTACTTGCTTTTGCAACATAGAGCACATGAATTAGTCCCTCATGTTTGTGTATTTGCATTTTTTAAACTAGGTTGGTTAATAATTCATCACAAATCAATTAATACGGTTATATTATTATGGAAGTTTAACTTTGCGAGTCAGAACAAAAATGTCATTCTGAACCTCGCTCCATCAACTCCCTCATCTGGTGATTTCAAAATCACCAAACTACACCCAAAGTTTTTAGCAAAAATTTATAAACCCTTGAACATGTTTTGGACAATCACAGTATTAGTATTTCTAAACCTTTGATTCAGCTGTTTGATTGTAACTCTCATATTGTGATCTACGAAACTCTTCTAATTCTATTTCTCTTTCTTGCTCTTTTCTAAGCTTATAAATCCTCTTCTTTTCCCTAAGACACTTCTTTCTTTTGTGTAACATGCAACTAATTTTTAGCAAAAGTATCACAAAAACTATAATAAAGGACACAATATTTTGCCTAAAATTGAACTACCGGGGGGCATGGCTAGCAGCCAACGATGGCGGCCGCAGCTTAGGGAGGCTCCTGCGGTGAGGCGGCTTCCCACATCAATCCGGCACATTTATCCTGTGCAAATCTTCTGCTTTCGGGGCGGAACTGGTCCGGTGACCGTGCGGCACCCAGAGCGCCAGAGACGGAGAGTCAGAGGCTCCGCAACGGTTGGAGCCCCGAGACGAGCGGAGGGGCCTGGATCATCCGGACAAGCAGCGCTGTGTCCTGAGGACGGTGACCGGGCGGAAGTGAGGTGAGGCCGGGCACTGACGCCGGAAGTGGCGGCCCCCCCGGCGCCTCGCGGACACAGTGAGCCGCAACATTCCCTGGCGAACCTGCGGTCTGACGGAGGGCGCCCTGCTGGCGCCGGTACCTAAAAGCGGCTCCGGAGACAGGGAAGTGGCCGGGGACGGCGCAGCGGCCCGTGCATTGGCCCACCGGGGACCTGATCCGGCGGACCATCGAAGGGCGGGCTCGCCATCCAGTGACCGGGAAGAGGCCCCGGTGGTGTGCGGGGCGGGGATCTGCTGGGGGCCACGACTCCTGAGTGACGCCGGGGTCTCCCCCCCCCCCTGCGTTCTGAAGCGCCGGGCGGCGCTGGTGGTGACCGTGCGTCGCCTTCATTACTCCGGCGGCCCTGTGGACGATATCCCCCAGCATCGGAGCCTGGGCAAGAAGGGCAGGGGTCCAGCACTACTCGTCCCGGATTGAGCCTGTGTATTACCGGGTGGCTGCTAAGTGTGGGGGTCATTTCACCGGGCTGTATATTTGCTGCATCTGATTATAGGCCCTACGCGACCAGTGCCACGTGCGACGCATCCATCTGGGGGGCGCACATCCTTCACCTGGCCCGACTCCAGTGAAGACCCCGGCCTGCACACGCTTTAATTGCTGGTGGTACACTATGGCGCAAAGGGGCCCCAGAAACAGCTCCACGCAAGCGAAATTGGACAAATTTGCCTACGACAAGCACACTCCCCCGCAGGAACAACGCAGACAGCCCGGGAAGGGGGCGGACTCGGAGGGAGCGAAGAAAGCCACACTAGAAGACGTCCTGACGGCGCTGGCCCAGGTGCAGGCGACGGTAGGGGCGACGGCGACAGAGGTCACCCTGATCCGAGCGGACCTCCAGAAAATCAATGAGCGAGTAAAGCAAGTCGAGGTTGTTACCAAATCACTGGTTCAGGATGTCTCAGACCTCCAGATTGAAATGGGACAGCTACGGGCGGACAACAAACTGCTCAAGGAGAAGCTGGATGATCAAGAAGGACGCTCGCGACGGAACAACGTCCGCATTCTAGGAGTGCCGGAATCGGAAACAACTGGAGCGATGGACCTATACGTGGAGGACATGATCAAGACCAAACTACAACCTAAGGGCCTATCGCATTTCTTTTCTGTGGAGAGGGCACACAGAGTGCCGGGGGGAAAACCGAAAACGGGGGGCCCCCCGAGGCCGATCCTGGCGAGACTCTTCAACTTTAGAGACCGTGACGCCATTCTGCAGGCGGCTAGGGTGGCGCCGGCGATTCAGATCCAAAACTCTAAAGTGTCATTCTTCCCGGACTACACAGCTGAGGTGTCCCGGAGACGGAGAACTTTCCACGAAGTGAAGAGAACGCTCCGCGAAAAGGAATTGCCCTACTCAATGCTATTCCCAGCCAGGCTCCGTGTGGTAGCTGACAAAAAGGTCTGGTTTTTCGACTCCCCTGATGTGGCCAGGGACTGGCTGGAGGGCTGGCACACTGTGAGCAATAATCGGAAGTCCAACAGGCACAATACGGCCCACCGGGCGGACAGCCGGACAGGCTCGCAAACTTCAGGGAGAGGGGGGACGGAGAGGTCCCCAGCCCGAGACCTCGTGGAGAATGAAGGGAACGACCGCTTGGAGTGAGACAATGGGGTCACCCTGACTCTTCACCTAGGAACTATTGTCTAATAGCTGCAACTGGACGCTGGCCTGCTTTGTCCTGAAAGTAAGCAGGGATGCCGCCTGCCGGGGGAGACACTCTCCCCCTTACACGCAAGTACACTGGTTTTGGGAGGGGACAAGCACTCTGCTAAGTTGGGGGGGCGGGCAGTTGGAAGTCCGTTAGGCAGGGGGGCAGGGAGGGGGGTTTGTTTTGAAGTTGTTTGGAACACATATTTATGGTCGAAAACTGTGACACGCCACTCATGTGACATTTTGGAACGTTGGTTGAAGCGGGGAGGTGGGGGCTGTGCTGTAAGAATGCGCATTGCACAAATTAATGCCGTTAACGAACGCATATGGCGGATGACCCTTCTTTTAGACGGGGGGACGTAGACCCGGATTCCCGGGGATCCCCGTTAAAATTAATGACATGGAATGTACGGGGGCTGGGAGATAAGATCAAGCGGGGACTGGTGTTACTCACACTCAAAAGGCTGAAGCCCGCTTTAGCGATGCTGCAAGAGACGCATTTAATAGGTGGGGCGGCCAAGGCCATGGATCGGAAAGGGTACAAAATGTTGGTACATTCGGAATTCTCGTCCGGGTCCAGGGGCACCGGTATCCTACTACTGAAATCCTCACAGTTTATTCCACTACAGACTAAGACCGATGATCAGGGTTGCTTCGCCACGGTACAGGGACAATGGGAGGGTAAACTCATTAATCTAGTGTCGGTATACATCCCCCCTGCACTCCACTCGGTACAACTCCCGAAATTAGCTGAATTCTTACTGGCCCTTCCCGAGGGAGAGGTGATTCTAGGGGGAGACTTCAACGCCATTCTAGACGCACAGTTAGACCGGTTCCCGGCGGGCGGCCCCGCTGGCAATTCCTCACACTTCCAGCGCTTCATGTCTGCCATGGGCCTCCTTGACATGTGGAGAAGCTCCCACCCCCAGTCCCGGCAGTTCACTTTTCACTCCGCTGTACACGGCAGCCTTTCAAGAATTGACCATTTCCTTGCCCTTGGCAACAGCTCCCATCATATAGACACCGTAGACATACACCCCAGGGGTGTCTCTGACCACTCCCCGATCACCCTGGTGATGTCCGCCCACGAGAAGATGCGCAGGCGGATATTCCCGATACATGCTGCATACTTAAAGATCCCCAGGGTCCGTAAGGCCCTTAAGACAGTGACGACACAATATTTCGCTGAGAATGTCAACTCCGTGAGCTCGTCGGAGGTACTATGGGAGGCGTACAAGACGGTATTTAGGGGACAAGCGGTAAGCTCGATCGCGGGTCACAAGAAAGATAAAGCCCTGGAACTCGCTGACTTAGAATTAGGCTTACAGGAACTCACAATGACACACGAAAGGCAGCCCACACCGAGCACGGCACACGCACTCAACATCCAGCAGCAACTCTACACGGATCATCTGAGGACTCAGGTAAAGGGCCACATTGCTGACACCCAGAATAGGGTTTATGAGATAGGAGATAAGGCGGGTAGGCTGCTGGCCTGGCTCGACACACGTGATGGCGGTTCTAGGGGCATCCAGCAGGTGAAAGATAGTGGGGGTGTGGTACACGCTAGCCCCGCGCTCATAGTGGAGGCGCTGGCGTCCCACTTCGAGGGGGTGTACACCCCTGAGCGGGAAGTGACTTCCGCAATGGCCAAAGAAGCACTGGAAAGGATAGAGATCAGGACGCTGTCGGCGGAGGCCTCAGTGGACTTAGAGGCAGATATCACGGCGGAGGAGATACAGCTGGCTATTAACGCCTTGAACCCCGGGAAAGCACTTGGCCCCAATGGCATTCCTATTGAGTGGTACCAAGCGAAACCCGAATTACTGAGTACCCATCTCTTAACGATGTACACGGAATGTCTAGAGAAGGGGAGGCTCCCGCTTGACCAGAGACTGGCCACTATTGTGGCTATCCCCAAACCCGGGAAACCACCCGAGGATTGCGCCTCCTATCGCCCCATTTCCCTGCTTAATGCAGAAGTTAAAATCCTTGCCAAACTTTTAGCGTCTAGGATTATGCCACATCTGGCCGATCTTATACACCCAGATCAGTCCGGGTTCATGCCACACAGGAACACGGCACTGAATTTGCGCCGATTGCATGGGGCGTTGGCTGGGGCAGGGGCACTCACGTCGCCGGCGGTTGTACTGGCCCTTGATGCCAGAATGGCCTTTGACCTGGTGGAGTGGAACTACCTGTTCGAGGTCCTGTCCCGCATGGGGTTCGGCCCCAAGATTATAGCCTGGGTGAAACTGTTATACGCAGTCCCGACCGCACAAGTGGTGGCCAACGGACATATCTCTCGCACGTTCCCTCTGGGAAGGGGAACTCGGCAGGGATGCCCACTCTCACCGCTGCTGTTCGCAATTTCGCTGGAGCCCTTGGCCACCATGATACGGACCTCACCACTGTTGAGGGGGATTAGCTGGGCAGGGGGCTGGGAGGACCGGATATCCCTCTACGCGGACGACATGCTGGTGTATCTCACTGACCCGGAGCAAGGAGTGCCGGCCCTTCTTCGGCTATGTGACGGCCATGGGAAAATCTCTGGTTACACAATCAACTGGGCCAAATCGGAGCTGTTTGTCCTGAGGGGCCCGGTTCCGGCGCTAACAACGGACTGCCCTCTGAGGATTGCGGGTTCCTCCTTCAAGTACTTGGGCATCCATGTCACCAGGGACCCTGCGGAATTCATGGCAAAAAATTTGACACCCCAAGTTGAGCGACTGAAGCAGGATGTAAAATTCTGGGCGGGGCTGCCCCTCACGCTGTTGGGGAGAGCTGCTCTATATAAAATGAAGTCCTTACCCCGCTTCCTGTATGTACTCGAAAACACTCCATACCCCGTGAGCCCCAAGTTCTTTCAACGGGTGGCGGCACTGGTGTCCACCTTGATGTGGGGTAACCTCCCGCCGCGTATCGCGCAAACTAAACTGCACAGAGGGTGGTATGACGGCGGGATAGCACTCCCCAACTTGACGATGTACTATTGGGCGGCGCAGCTGAAACCCATCAACTGCTGGTTGCACACCCCACAGTCTGAGCCTGCATTCCAGGCAGACAGGGCGCAACTGGGCTTGACCAGCCTGCTGGCCCCACTGTATGACCGTACGAAGGCAAATAAATTGGAGGGGCCTACCAGGTTAACCGCGACACTGTGGCATAAGGCAACCGCAGCATTGGGCTGGAAGGGGCGACTTACGAAACTCACACCGCTTTGGGACTCCAAGGCCTTTGGCACTCTGCGAACCAGCAAGGGTTTCTCCCAGTGGGACACAATAGGCATATCTACAGTTGGAGACCTTTGGGAGGGAGGCGCGGTACTCACCTTTAACAGATTGCGGGAGCTGTTTGACCTTGGCGAGAGGGAGTTATACAGGTATATCCAGATCAGACATGCACTGCTAGCGGTCATTCCCCCCGACAGTACATTGCCGGAGGCATCCCCGCTTGAGGACCGGCTCCTCACTGAATACATGGTAGAGAAGGCGACCTCCCTAATTTACCGTAAACTACTTAACAACCTACCAGACCCACTGATTAGGCTCAAGGAACACTGGGAGGAAGAAATCGGGGAGATGGACGAACATGAATGGAACTTGGCGATTGCGTCTCCTAAGGAAGTGGGTATCTCTGCTCGACTGAGACTTGTGCAATTGAAAGTCCTACACAGGGTCTACTACACTCGAACCATGCTCCATCGCATACACAGAACGCAGCATCCTTTCTGCCTTCGTGGATGCGGAGAGGAGGGAACCTTTTTTCATACTGTGTGGGATTGCCCGCGTGTCCAGGAATTCTGGAGGCAGGTACTGCGGACGATCTCGCAGGCATTAGAGATTTCACTGCTGCCTGATCCGAGGCGGTGTCTCCTGAACGTATGGGAACAGACTGATGTCTCCAGGCAGGACCAAACATGGGTAACAGTGGGGTTCATGATCGCCAAGCGGGACATAGCACAGAAGTGGGGCTCGGCGGATACACCTACAACGACACAATGGGGTGTTAACATGGACAGGGTCATGGTGACGGAGCGTGCAGTATATTCCAACAGGGCCTGCCCGGGGAAGTGGAATAGGGTCTGGTCCAAGTGGAATATTTACAGGGGAGGAATTTGCGAACCCTTGGAGGAGGAAGAGCTGGATGAGTCCGATGGTGAGGAGGAATTGGACTAGAGGGGCTCGGGGGACACATTAGAAGTGGGGGACGGGGGGAGGTGCATGGGGAATAGGTCGCATAAACACACTTAGGCCTTCCCCTTGGAGTTAAGAGAGAGTGAACGTAGGGCTGTTGCTCGGAAGAGCGTACACACATTGGGTACCTGGGTGGGGGTGCATGGACACTGGTGGGAGGGACTGATTGTAGGGGGGTTATACCACTACATAGCGAACGGACCTGTTCATCCATAATGAACGATCAGTATGTGTTTCTTTTAGTTGGTTGTTAGGCTTTTGTTTCGTTGAAAAAGGAAAAAAACAACAAAACCTGATTGATTTCCTGGACATTCCACTATATGCACCTTTTCTATGTTGCGGTAACCATCTTCTGTACGGAATTATGTCGACATGAGCTACGTTGGGCATTACTGCATTCTGACGATGTTGTGATAATGGCGGCCAGCCCGATCGGGTTGTAGGCCAATTGCTGTGTAATTTGTAAGGTGCAATAAAGGTTTTAAAAAAAAAAAAAAAAAAAAAATTGAACTACCAATCTCTTGAAACCAGTTTCTAACTGCTGCAAATCTTTTGCTCAAACGTTCTGAAAAATCTTCATCTTCTAAAGGTACAATTTCTGAATGTAATTCTGTAATGTTTTTAATATACATCTCAATGTTTTGACTCTTATCAGGAATGTATGTGCAGCAATGCTGGACATGTAAAATTCCACAAACTCCTCCCTCTTTAGCTAAAAGAATGTCAAGAGCCAGACGGTTCTGCATAACCATCAATCTCATGGCAATAAGTTCAGTATCTACCAATTGGAATCCACTTGCAGTATCAGTAGACAATCTGTCACCAATTGTAGACATTTTTCTGATTTTAACTGCATTCAAGGTTATACCCACCAAAGGTATTACTGCACCAAAAATATCTCCCAAAATTTCTGAAAAACTTTCCCTTTTGAATCTACTCAGATGATTGTTAATTTCAAATGAACCCTTTACATTTCTGTCTACATGAAAAATCTTTAGGAAAACTAAACCAACATAACAAGTCCCATACCAGTGGTCTGGGAGATTGTAGTAAGCTTTGTTTCCACAGACAAAATAAATTCCAGGAAAAATTGGATCTTTACCACCTTTAAATCCCCAACCACCCAAAATCTGATAAGTGTCTTCACACTGACTAGCACCAACAAAGTAATTATCGAATTGTGTGTTATCTCTCCGAATACAAAGCTTCCCACTAACAGGTTTATCTATGTGAATAGCAACATTTTCAGCTTTACCATTAGGTTTTTCATCCTCAATCTGCCAAAACTTAGATTTATTTTGTTTCAGCATCTCATTTCTTTTTTAAATTGCTCTTCTCTCTTCAACTAAATTTAAGAAAGATTTCTCCTCAGTTCTCAATTTACAAGTTAAATTATTTCTAAAAGCATACTTATAAGTAAGTTCATTAGTTACAATGAAAAATTCCCTCATCAGTTTAGCTTGTTTATGCTTATTCAAGTTCTTGTCAACTTTTAAATTTGCAAAAATGTTGTCATGATTTGAATAATAGTACTCCAAACGACCTGTCTGATAAAATAAACTAGCTATAACACTACAAGTTATGCCATAAGTAAGAGGAAGCATATTATATGTAACCCCCTCAGAAACAGAAGCGGGTAATTTCACACAAATGTAACAATCCTTAACATCCATAACCTTAACATATTCAGATAAAAGTCTTGAAAAAGTATTACTAGAAAAATCACCAACAGATCTATCTTGGTGAATCTCTGGTTTATGCTCAATAACTCTGTTAGACTTGCCTATTACATCATGGTTATCTTGTTTAGGCATAACTTTACTAGTCATGTTAGTCTTGTACTCTTCTTTATCAATAACAAAAGGAAAAATGACATCCAAAATTAACCAAACCAGGATTATTAAAATCACAGATATAGAAGACATTTTGCAACATCTCCTTAAGATTGAACATCTCGAGTTATTGTTAATATAAGGCATCTTTACATTATTACAAGAGCATTACAAAAAATCAAAAATCAAAAATTAAAACAATTAAAAATCACTAAATATACCCCCCTATTTTTACTTTTTTTTCTAAATAAAACCCTATTTTCTAACAGCTTTTCTTCGACCTTACGTCTTACATCAAATGTGTTTTCCAGCTAACACAATTTCTTCGACCTTGTGTCACCTAACACAATTTCTTCAGCCTTATGCCAAAAACAGATTTCAACTTTATATTGAAACAAAATCAATCATTGTCACTGGTATCATCCAAATCTTCCTGACTACTGCTATTTACCTCCACCACAGGTGGTATAATTATGTAAGTCCACTCAGGGGACTTGTACTTTTGGTTAGTTTTTACTACTCTCTTTGCTCTATTACTAATTACTTCTATTTTCTTTCCTGCTTGATTCTTTTTGTCTAAATCTCCCTTTTGACTAGAGATTTCATTAACCTGCTCTTTTGATCTGTTCACTAATTTAAATTTTAGACTCTCATGCTCATTCGGCCAATTATCTCCTTTTCTTGATAATTTCTTCTTTGGTTCAGTTGTTTTACACTCTGCTCTCCAAGCTCTTTTTCTAGAACTTCTCAGTTTGGATTCATCATCACTTTCATCTGTCTCGTCTTCAGAGATTTGAATTCTAGATTCAGGTACTTCTTTACTCGGGAGTTTCACTCTGTTAGGAACATCATCCTTATAACTGGTACTCGGAATTTCGTCTTCTTCTTCTTCAATTATTTCCAACTTCCCAGATTCAGAACTTCCGTTCCTGCCTTCAGAGCTTCCAATCTGCTTTTCAATACTCTCCTGATCTTGAATCACCACTTGATCAGACTCTTCTTCTGCTTCTTTTTCTAGCAGATCTTCATTATTTTCAGAGACTTCAATCACAATTTCAACGCCTCATTCGCAATTGAATTTTCCAGATGTCGACAAGAAGGCCGATCTTCAGAATCGGGATTTCTTTCAGGTTCTTCTTCAGAATCTGAATCAGCTGTAGTATCACCCTCGTCAGGATTTTCAGGTTCTGGTACACGAATGGTGTGACTAGCATGTACCCATCTTTTCAAATCTCTGCACTTTACTGCATTTCTTGTAACAAGTATCACCTGCCTTGCCTTTTGCCACCTAGGTACTAGGCAGTTTCGACTTCGGTGAATTTTTGTTCTCACCCAGTCTCCTGGTTTGGTGATCACATCTGTTCCCACCTGGTGGAACACAGAAGTCACGACGTCAGCAAGGTTCTTGCAATATTCCATAATGACGCAATCATTAATGCACATTATTTTACCAACTGGTACAAACGCTTGTCTCATGACTCTGCCCATGAGAATCTCATGTGGGCTTAGACCTGTCTTTTTATCAGGAGTACTTCTTAAAGACATCAAAACAAGTGGAAGTGCATCAGTCCACTTCATTCCTGTAGCTAAACACATTTTGGATAATCTATTTTTGATTGTGCCATTCACTTGCTCAACAACACCTGATGGTTCTGGTCTGTAAGCACAGTGGAGCTTTTGTTTTATGTTCAGTGCTTCACAAATCAATTTCAGCAATCTGTTTTCAAAATGTGTTCCACGATCAGTCTCGACCGTCACTGGAAAACCGTACCTTGGTATGATTTCCCTTAAAAGCAATTTAGCCACAGTAACCGAATCATTGTGACGTGTTGGGAACGCTTCCACCCATCTTGAACAGACAAATTATCACTAAGACGTATCTCAGTTTGTTATGGGGTGGCATGTCAATGAAATCCATCTGCAATCTGGTAAAAGGACCACCCTCCCGTTCCCAAGCTCACAACTGTTTTTCTGTTTGGGTTGATTTGTTGGCAGATCAAACATCTCTGACAAAAAGATTCTGCAATTAATCTGAACTTTGGATTGTACCATGTTTGCCTAAACAACCTAATCATTGAATCTCTCCCAATGTGTCCTGGACCATGATACCATCGAGCCATGTCAGCAATCATGCTATCTGGCATAACTGGTCTGTCATCTTTGTAAACCCAAATTTCATCTTCCTCACGCTGTCTGCAACCTGCTTTTAACCATTTGTCTTTTTCCTCATCATCTGCCTCATCTTGTAAATCTTTTACTCCTTGCCATGTCTCAACTACAGATGTTAGCATAAGTGAGTTCAAAACATGTTCATTGTCTTTTTCCCGATTGATTGACATATTATTCTTGGCACAGAACCTCGCAATCTCATCCGCGTATGCGTTTCCCTTTGTCATATAGTCGTTTCCTTTTTTATGCGCTGTACATTTCACGACAGCAATTTTCTCTGGGAGCTGAATGCCATCAATCAACCTTTTGATCAATTTTGCATTCCTGATTGGAGTTTCCGCAGAAGTTAAATAACCTCTTTGAGACCAGAGCTGGCCATAGTCATGGACTACGCCATATCCATACTGACTATCAGTCACTATGGTAATCTTTAACTCTTTTGCTCTTTCACATGCACGAATCAAAGCAATCAATTCTGCTACTTGAGCTGAACGAATTCCTTTGAGACAAGATGCTTCAACTACATCTGCAACTGTGCACACTGAATATGCTGCTCTTAGAACACCTTCATCTGTCCTTAAGCATGAACCATCAACAAAATAAACAAAGTCTGATTCAGCTAATGGGACATCTTTAATGTCCTGCCTAGGTTTGGTGCAATATTCTATGTCATTTTCATTTCTGATTTCTGTTACAGTACCATCAGGCAATAATGTGGAAGGATTTAAATTCACACATCTCGCAATCGATAAGTTATCTGATCCCAGAATAACTTTCTCATACTTAGTTAACCTGTTACTTGTCAAGTGCTGTGTTTTACTTCTAGTAAGAAGAATTTCAACTGAATGGGGAACATATACTTTTACAGGAAATCCCATTATAATTCCTTCGCTCTGCTCAAGACTTACACTAGTTGCAGCTACTGCTTTTAAGCAACCTGGTAATGCTTTTGCAACAGGGTCAAGAACTGCTGAGAAATAAGCAATCGGCTTTCCCAGTTTTCCATGTCTCTGAATCAGAACTGATAATGCACATCCTTCCCTTTCACTGCAATACAGCTCAAATTCCTTTTCATAATCTAGCATGCCTAAAGCAGGTGCTTCACACAAACTTTTCTTTAACAGTTCAAAAGCTTCTAACTCAGTTTCTGTTAAGGTAATTGGGTCTTTTATATCTGCTTTTGTCAGTCTCTGCAGTGGCTTTGCAATTACTGAAAATCCACTAATCCATTGGCTACAATAACCCACCATTCCTAGAAACATTCTGACCTGTCTCTGTGTTTTTGGAGGTTGCATTCCCTGAATCATTTTAATTCTCTCAATTGTCACTTGTCTGATTCCTTTTGCAATTCTATGGCCAAGATATTTCACTTCTTGTTTGCAAAACTGTAATTTTGCAGGAGACACTTTATGTCCCTCTTCTGCCAAATGATTTAAGAGAGTAATGGTATCTGTTACACAGTTATCTTGAGTTTTTGCAGCCACAAGGAGGTCATCTATGTACTGAACTAATGTCGATTTTCCAGGTAAATCTAGATTCTCCAAAGATTTCTTTAGCAACTGATTAAAAATAGATGGACTCTCTGTATACCCTTGAGGGATACAACACCATGCTAGAATACGGTCCTGGAACCTAAACGCAAAAATTTGTTGGCTTTCTGGATGCAATGGAACAGTAAAGAATGCATTACAAAGATCTATAACTGTATACCATTCTGCATCATGCGGAATCTGATAAAGAATTACCGCTGGGTTTGGTACAACTGGACAACATGGAACAACTATCTGATTAACCTTTCTCAGGTCTTGAACAATCCTGAAAGTTCCATTTGGCTTTTTAATTCCCATAATCGGTGAATTACATGGACTGCTTTCAATTTCTTTTAGAACACCTTGTTTTATGAATTTGTCAAATACAGGTATAACACCTTCAATAGTTTCTGCCTTCATTTTATACTGAGGAATGTTTGAAAAATCTACTCCTTGTTTTACTGTAATTTTAACTGGGTCTATATTTTTCACCAAACCCATTTCACTTCCTGTGAGATCCCAAATTTT
Source organism: Lissotriton helveticus (assembly GCF_964261635.1). Lineage (NCBI taxonomy): Eukaryota > Metazoa > Chordata > Amphibia > Caudata > Salamandridae > Lissotriton > Lissotriton helveticus. The sequence continues at coordinate 1,026,430,283 of NC_136065.1, forward strand.
AGCATTGACTGTTTCTTTTAATCCTTCAGGCAGATCATTTTTATCAAATGCAGGGAATAATTTACTTTCCTCTGCCTCAACCATTAACATTGTTAATCTGTAAAGCCCATCTTCTTCTTGAGTTTGAAGTTCTATACCATCCGGTGAGCAATATATTTTGCAATTCATCTTGCAAAGGATGTCTCTTCCTAACAGGTTTACAGGACTGCTGTTACAGACTACAAATCTATGCTTGTCTATAAAATTGCCAATTTCAACTTTAACTGGTACTGTTAAATCTGTTTTAATTTGTTGATTAGCTACACCTACTACTTGAATTTGTTCTCCCGAGAGAGGCAGGTTTTCTATTTCCACTGATCTAACAGTAGAACGGGCAGCACCAGTGTCCACTAGAAAAGTGATTTCTACATCATTCACTTTACCATTTACAAATGGACCAGTCTGATCTACCTCAAGAGTGGCTCCAAGCACACACTCTTCCTCCTCTCTCAGGCACCGTCATAAGTAATCGTCTGAATCACTCCCTCCATTTTCATTCAATAAATACTGTTGAGAAACATTTGACACATTCACTCTTGACAATCTGTTTACCTGTTTACCTCTGCAGAATCCTGTTTCTATATTTTATCTCTGCACATTCACACAATTTGGAAGTGGCGGTTGTGGAATCTGACTCTGCTGATTCACTACCTGTCGCTGTAGCTGTTGCTGCGGATTTATCTCATTCAGCATCTGGGGATTTAATGATGCATTTTTTAAATTTCTGGGCGGATTTTTACATTCACACTTCCAGTGTCCAATTTCGCCGCAATTAAAACATGGGATTTTTTGCTTTAACTCTTCAATATTTCCCATCATTCTAGGCTTATTACTTTCGAATTTTCCCTGATTCTGATTAACATTTTTGTTTTCTAGGGTTGCTATCTGCTGTTCAGCTACCTTCACCTGTGCCCACATAGCTTTCTCCTTAAGCTTCTTTTGTTTTGCATCTATTTCATCACTGCAATACTTTGCTTTTCTAAAAATGTCATTAACTGAGAGTGATTGCCAGCCAACTATTCCATTTCTTATCATTTCACCAATTTCAGGTCTTAAGCCATAAACAAACCTGTAAATGAAATGGCTCATATCTTTCTCACTCAATTTTTCATAACCACTGTATTGTTTAAATACCAGCAGTAATCTTTCGTAAAGTGAATGTACTGATTCTTTTGGCTCTTTTTTTGTTCTATCTATTTTAACCCAATCTACTTCTTTTGAAGGAATCTTGTTTTTCAACCAGAAAATTAATTTATCATACAGATTACTAACATCTGCTGAAGGAGCACCTGTTACCTTATCTCGAGCAGGTTCTTCTTTGGGCCAATCTATAGAAATTTTACATTCTGTCCAAAGATCCGATGGGACAACAATGTCAAAGAATCCATCAAGATCAATCCACAGAACTTTTGAAACCTTAACAAACCTGTCTACCTGTTGATACCATTCCACAGGTTTTTCTCTCATCCGAGGAAAATCATTTGTAAACAGTAAAATGTCCTGTCTTGACCAGGGAACATATACATATCCACCACCAGCTATTTCTCTCATTGGAAACTCATTTGCTACCTCAACTCTTTCTCGTCTTTCTTCCTCTCTTTTCTTTGTCCATTTTACTCTCCACTTACTTAATTCACCTAATCTTTTTAGAAATACAATTAATTCTTTTATGTGAATAATTCTTCCTGTGGTATTCATGTTCTCAATGTCTTTTTCAGAGAAATCCACTCTGTAATGTTTCTGCAAATTGTTCTGCCTGCTTAAATCTATTTCTAATTCAGCAGCCATTTCTTCTAATTGATCATACTTGTTTTTTGTTTTCCATTGTATGCTTTTACAAATAAACAATAATTCATCATCCTGATATAGCTTTAAACTGTCAGGTCCAATTGTGCCAATAATTAATTCTTCCAAATCTGCTTTTAGTTTTGCCACATCAAGTAATTTAAATTCTGAACTTTGTGAAGAATGTGTTAAATCTATTTTATTAATGTTCTTTTCCGGAGTTGCAGGATCAGATTCTGCACCAACTGGAGTTTTACATGGTGAACGTTGATTAAAAGTCAAATCAGGCATCATTGATTTTTCTCGGTGAATTTCTGATAAATCTGAATAAAAATTTTCAGCCACTTTTTGAATTTCTGCATTTGATGGAATACTCAAAGCTGAGTGTCTAATTTCTCTCTGATCAAATACTGGTTGAACAGGCCCAATCATTACTGGTACTGTTACTGCTTCCAAGCTTTTAGTTAACTGCTGTATTAATTCATCTTTTGATCGGAAATATTCTGAAGTATTTGGCATTTCCTCGCATCTTTCTGTTCTCATTACAATTCTTGGGGTTTCATTTCTGTGAACTGCGGTTTCAGCATAATTTCTGTTTTCACCAGATATACTGGAACTAGATCTTGTTTCTACTCTTTCAGTTTTTGCATTATTTGGATATAATCTAGGTGATGCCTCATCAATAATTTCTCTAGGAGGAGCACTTGGGGAAGTTCTTGGAGGAATCATCGGGGAAGACCATGTACAAGCGGGTTGATAAGGAGGAGGCTTTTTCGGTATTGTATTATAAATCTCTTCTAAAACTGCATCTTCTAATTCACTTTCTTCAGCATTATTATTTTTCTTTTGGGAATTCTTTTGACCTGATACTTCTGTAACCATCACACTTACTGGGTACAAACCATCACATGCACTACGTCTCCATCGACGCATTCTATCCTCATGAGTTTCCCTATTTATGTCCAATCTGGTACCTCTTGTCAGGTACGCTCCACAGGATCCGAGTGATGAATATAAAGCCCACCTCCAAACGTCACAAACACTCTGATATCGAGTCAACAGAGGATTTGAGCCATTAGGTGAGGGGAAAAGTAAAATAATAAACAGGGAAGGGAAGGAAGGGAACAGCTGGGAAAGGGAGGTACCTGAAACGACAGAACATACAGGGGTAAGGCCACCTATCGTGCAACACCGTAACATCTAATGTACTGATAAGTAGACTGAATACCTGTGGGGAAAAAGGCAGGGCTTTTCTACTGGTTGTTTTCGCTGTTCTCCTTTTAGATATACAAGCTTGAGACCTATAGGGGACACACACAGGTTAGCCTCAATACAGTTCTCATATACTAACACACTCATTACCCAGACAGAACCCTCCTCTATACCTTGAACACAGCCTATGCCTGTACAATAAGGGATTCCGTGTGGGTTTCGCCACCATGAAAGAAGAACATAAATGAGAGAGCACAAGGCAGCTGTGTACACTTCTAAATCCAGGACACGGTAATGCGTGGGAAGCAAAAACCACTGCACTCCGCTCCCTCGAGAAAAGCACCCTCTGAACACCAGGCAGTTTCCAGGTACCAAGAAAGAAAGAGAGCAAAGTAAATAATAAGGGTTCTTGAAAAGAAAGCGGAAATGTTCCACAATGAAACAACACAACCTCCTAGTCGTTTCTACTCCTTATGGCAACGCGCAGCTGCGACCGCTACAGCGCTCCTTGAGTACTGTGAAACTGATCGTCCCATAAACCAAGAGCAAAACACACAAGCGCTTGTACTGGTTGCGTGGAGCTGCGACCGCCACCGCGCACCACCTACTTCAGGAGTAGCACACAAGTAGATCCACCAAAGGAAACACAAGATAGAAGACACGGCAACGTGTGGCGCCCTACCACTCCGCTCCGCTCCTCTGATAGTCCAATAACCAAAAGGTAAACGCTGCAGTTCCTTCACTGCGCGCTTCAACAACAAACGGCAACGCGTGGATCCCCACAGCGCTCCGCTTAATGACGGTGAAGTTAGCGGCGAGGGGCCGCTCCTACCTGACACGCTGACAGTATCACAGCAGCCGTCCAGGACGAGCCCCTCAGCCAGCAGCAAGGCGCGACCTCCTTCCTCCAAAAACGGATGACAGGAAACGGAATAACACGCAACAGGATGCGTGTCGCCCTGACTAATGTAGCCTCAGCCGAGGCCTCTGGGTAATGTAGTTTTCTCCTCAATGAAAGTGTAGATAGTCCTTCGTATCGCATTGCGCTGTACTGCAGGCGCCCAGACGGGATCTGACAGTATGCCCTCCCTTCTAGCGCCTACTAGGACCAGGGCGCAGAGGGAACCGCCTGTGGTAGGAACGGATAGCCACCGGAGCGTAAATGTTGGACTCCGGTTCCCAGGAATCGTCCTCTACAGAATAACCCTTCCACGACACCAGGTACCAAAGCACCCCCCTCCTGTACTTGGAGTCCTTGATGCTCCGCACCACATATTCGAAACCCCCATCACACAAAACCGGAGGAGGCGCCCTGCGCCTTTCCGAGAACGCTGGCTTCAGCAAATTACAGTGGAATACTGAGTGGATACGAAGCGAACCAGGCAGTTTCAGTTTGTACGCCACCGAGCTGAGCTTTTTTACCACCAGATACGGCCCAATGTACTTAGGGTGAAAAATGCTGCGGAGTTTGAACCTGATGTTCCTGGTCGACAGCCACACCCTGTCACCCACTGCGTACGTTGGTCCTTGTCTTCGCTGTCTGTCTTCGTGCTTTTTGTATTCCTTCTTTGCCTTAATCAGATGGGACCTGATTTTCTTGTGCACTGTCTGGATCTTCCGCATCTGACTCAAAACCGAAGGTTGATCTGCTATACCACTAGGAAGGGTAAGGGGAAGGACCTTAGCATCATACCCATACGTTGCACAAAACGGAGACACCCCCAAAGAACAATGCCAGGCGTTATTATAGGCCACCTCAGCCATCCATAATAACGAGACCCATGAGTCATGAGCGTCTGCAGCATAGCACCGGAGATATTTTTTAAGGGTTTGGTTCAACCTCTCCGTTTGACCATCTGTTTGCGGATGGAAGCTGGTAGATAGGGAGGAGCGAATACCCAGGGCCTGACACCAAAACCTCCAAAACCTGGCGATAAATTGCGGACCCCGGTCTGATACAATGACCTCGGGTATCCCATGTAGCCTGATGATGTTGGTCATCAGTAGCTGGGCTGTCTGTCCCGCTGTAGGCAAATTTACGCAAGGGATGAAATGTCCTAGTTTGGAGAGGCTGTCTACCACCACTAGGATGGCGGTCATACCCTGATCCGGAGGTAAACCTGTTACAAAGTCTATGCTGATGTGTTGCCATGGTCTGTTGGGGGTAGGAAGTGGACACAACAACCCTTTCTTTTTTCCAGTCTCTGTTTTTGCCATGGCGCAGACACTGCACGTTCTTACCCAAGCAACGACATCTTTTTTGATCGTGTCCCACCAAAAGTAGCTTTGTAACAACTGAACTGTCTTACACACCCCTTGGTGTCCCACCAAGTGGGAATCGTGACACCATCCAAAGGCAGTCTTTTTGAGCGCTTCGCTTGGGAGGAACAGCTTCGCGTTTTGAAAAGGGAGGCCTTTATTAAGGGTGCGGCCACTCCCCTGGGTAGCCCACACGACCCATTCCCCTGGGGTCTTTGCTCGACCAACGCGATCCAAGAACGTATCAGCATGGATCACACACAACACCTTTCCGGGTTCCACAATGGGTTCCAGCCTTGCAGTCTCTGTTGACCCCCCCCCCTTGTTGTTGTCGAGATAGGGTATCAGCCTTTCTGTTGTCAGCCCCAGGACGAAAAGTGATCACAAAGTCGTATTCCGAAAAATAGAGCATCCACCTCATTTGTCTCTGTGTGAGGTTGCGAGCAGTCTTCATATACTGCAGGTTTCGGTGGTCGGAATACACAGTAACAGGAAACGCAGCACCCCACAGGTGCTGACGCCATTCCTGAAACGCCTTTTTGATAGCTAGCAGTTCTTTCTCTGCTATAGTGTAGTTCCTTTCTGCCAGGCTAAGCTTTTTTGAAAGATATGCCACTGGATGTAATTGGCCCGTGAGGTGATTCCTTTGAGACAAAATGGCCCCTACAGCTTCATCCGAAGCGTCAGCTTCAACGATGAAAGGATGTTCAGGTTTGGGGTGAGCCAAGATAGGAGCAGAAGTAAACGCGTCTTTCAGGGTCTGAAAGGCTCTGTCGGTGTCCTCTGACCATCGAAAAGGGACCCCTTTTCTTAACAACCTAGACAGAGGAGCAGCCACCTGAGAGAATTGTGCTATGAATCGGCGGTAGTAATTTGAGAACCCTAAGAAGCTCTGTACTTCCTTCATGCTCGTCGGTATCGGCCAGTCCTGCACTGCCTTTACTTTCCTGTCAGACATCTGTAATCCAGCATGACTCAATACCACCCCCAAGAACTCCACTTCAGTCACACTGAACTCGCACTTGGACAATTTACAGTATAACTTGTCCTCACCCAATCTCTGCAAGACGTGGGACACATGTGCGTGATGTTGTATGGTGTTGTCCGAATAGATGAGGATGTCGTCTATGTACACAACAGCACAGACATCCACGAATTCTTTCAAAACATCGTTCAGGAAATACTGAAATGCCGCCGGGGCGTTGCACAGCCCAAACGGCATTACAGTATACTCAAAAAGGCCATAACGGGTCTTGAATGCAGTCTTCCACTCATCGCCTTCTCTTACCCGGACCAGGTGATAGGCACCTCTCAAATCAAGCCGTGTATAAATCCGAGCATCCTTCACCTGATCCAGTAGTACAGTAATGAGGGGTAAGGGGTATCTGTTCCTGACGGTGTTCTTGTTTAACACCCTATAATCGACACACGCTCTTAACTCGCCATTAGCTTTTTTAATGAAAAACATGGGGGAGGCAGCCGGGGATCTAGAGGGACGGATAAACCCAATATCCACATAGTGGTCAAGATACGCCTTCAAGTGAGCGGTCTCAGGAACCGAGAGGGCATACACACGACAAGAAGGCAGAGTGGCCCCATCCACTAAGTCTATCCGGCAATCATAAGGCCGATGAGGAGGTAGTTGTTCCGCCATGCTTTCGCTGAACACCTCCTCATAGGCCTTATATTGCGAAGGCAAAACCACCAATTTTTTGGCAGCAGTGGCAACCACCAAAGGCAGATAGGACACTGCTGCGGTCGTCAAACATGCGGGAACCAGATGCTCCCTACATTCCTCGGATGCAAACCGGACCTCCTTGGACCTCCAATCGATAGTAGGATTGTGAAGGCTTAACCAGGGCATACCCAAGATGACCTCGTATTGGGGCGCCTCAATGATGTTCAACGTTACCACTTCCCTGTGATTACCTCCCGGGATATCAACTGACAATACCAAAGAATCGGTTTGTTCGGTGATCTTTCCTGACTTTAGTGGCTTTCCGTCCACTGCCAACACGTCCTCCGGGACATCTCTTGGCACTCTCTCCAAGGCCAGTGCTGTTACCAACCCACTATCGATGAAGTTCCCCGTGGCTCCGGAATCTATCATGACCCTCACTTGGTGACTCTGACTATGACTCTCTAAACACATGGGCAGGAGTATATGCGTCTCGGTTTCTAACAGTGTCATGACTGTCAACGAAGGGATCTGATAGGGGGGAGTACTGGCATCGAAGGAAGAGTCCGCCCTACCTCCTTTGTCCACTGCCCCCAATGCCGTGACTGCCAACCGTTTGCTGCGGTTCCACACGCCACTGGTTTTGGGTTTGGTAGGGCAGTCCCTAACATAGTGGCCTTTTTTACCGCAATAGAGGCAGAGGCCCAAGGCCCGCCTATGTTCCTTTTCTTCTTTGGATAACGGGGCCTTGACTGCCCCTATCTCCATGGGTTCAGAACCTGATTCAGGAGCCGTAATCGCTCTCCGTGGGCTAGCTTCAGACCCAAGAAACCCCCTATCCCATCTTCTCCGATCACTCCCTCTATCGCTCATTCTGCTGTCCAAACGTAAGGTCAAGTTTATCATGTCTGTGCAGGTGGTAGGCTGGGGATCTATTTGGGCAATAACATCCTTGAGGCCATCCCTCAACCCCTGATAGAATAGGGACATCCTTTTCTCTTCTGGCCAAGCAGTTTCTGCTATCAGCCGATTAAAGTCTGTCATGTAGGATATCAGGTCTCTCTTTCCCTGTCTGAGTGTCAGTAACTCACGATCTGCGCTGAAGGTTGTAGCCCGGCGATCGAACACTCGCTCGAATTCGGCCCTAAACGCCGACCAGTTGTTCAGCATAGGGTCATCGTTGCGCACCAATGGTACTGCCCAATTAGCCGCATCCCCAATCAGGTATGAAATGGCGAAAGCCACTCTGGAATGGTTGGTCGGAAAAGAGGCCGGTTTGCACGAAAAATGCATCATGATTTGAGTCAAAAATATCTGGGTCTTTGCCGGGTCCCCTGAATACCTCTCTGGGCTGGCAAGGGGTATAGGAGGAGGAACCGTAACCTGAATCTGTGAGGGAGAGGCATCAAAGGGGTTCCTACTCAATCGGTCCACCTTTTCCCTCAGGGCAGAGGCCTCAGCCTTGGAGGCAGCAAGTTCTTGCTGCACCAACACCAACGCCTGAAGCACATCCTCTAAGGTAGCCATATAGACCTCACCCGGATCGGGTGTAGCTGTATTCGTGGGCGTGTTATTCTGTCAGGTACGCTCCACAGGATCCAAGTGATGAATATAAAGCCCACCTCCAAACGTCACAAACACTCTGATATCGAGTCAACAGAGGATTTGAGCCATTAGGTGAGGGGAAAAGTAAAATAATAAACAGGGAAGGGAAGGAAGGGAACAGCTGGGAAAGGGATGTACCTGAAACGACAGAACATACAGGGGTAAGGCCACCTATCGTGCAACATCGTAACATCTAATGTACTGATAAGTAGACTGAATACCTGTGGGGAAAAAGGCAGGGCTTTTCTACTGGTTGTTTTCGCTGTTCTCCTTTTAGATATACAAGCTTGAGACCTATAGGGGACACACACAGGTTAGCCTCAATACAGTTCTCATATACTAACACACTCATTACCCAGACAGAACCCTCCTCTATACCTTGAACACAGCCTATGCCTGTACAATAAGGGATTCCGTGTGGGTTTCGCCACCATGAAAGAAGAACATAAATGAGAGAGCACAAGGCAGCTGTGTACACTTCTAAATCCAGGACACGGTAATGCGTGGGAAGCAAAAACCACTGCACTCCGCTCCCTCGAGAAAAGCACCCTCTGAACACCAGGCAGTTTCCAGGTACCAAGAAAGAAAGAGAGCAAAGTAAATAATAAGGGTTCTTGAAAAGAAAGCGGAAATGTTCCACAATGAAACAACACAACCTCCTAGTCGTTTCTACTCCTTATGGCAACGCGCAGCTGCGACCGCTACAGCGCTCCTTGAGTACTGTGAAACTGATCGTCCCATAAACCAAGAGCAAAACACACAAGCGCTTGTACTGGTTGCGTGGAGCTGCGACCGCCACCGCGCACCACCTACTTCAGGAGTAGCACACAAGTAGATCCACCAAAGGAAACACAAGATAGAAGACACGGCAACGTGTGGCGCCCTACCACTCCGCTCCGCTCCTCTGATAGTCCAATAACCAAAAGGTAAACGCTGCAGTTCCTTCACTGCGCGCTTCAACAACAAACGGCAACGCGTGGATCCCCACAGCGCTCCGCTTAATGATGGTGAAGTTAGCGGCGAGGGGCCGCTCCTACCTGACACGCTGACAGTATCACAGCAGCCGTCCAGGACGAGCCCCTCAGCCAGCAGCAAGGCGCGACCTCCTTCCTCCAAAAACGGATGACAGGAAACGGAATAACACGCAACAGGATGCGTGTCGCCCTGACTAATGTAGCCTCAGCCGAGGCCTCTGGGTAATGTAGTTTTCTCCTCAATGAAAGTGTAGATAGTCCTTCGTATCGCATTGCGCTGTACTGCAGGCGCCCAGACGGGATCTGACACCTCTGGTTATATCTCTATTCTCTCGTTCCAATTCAAACATCTCATCCTCCCATTCAGCTAAAGCCTCAAATTGTGTAGGTCTAGGCCTTGGATCAAGAGTCATCATTTTGTCTCTTAAGTTTTTCATAACTTTAATATTAAACGAGCCATCTTCCGGCCATGCTAAAACACCATCTTTTTTGGTATAATCCATCCAATTCTCAATCCAAAGGCAAGTATGATAACCATATTCACCTTGCATATAAGCTACGGGTGTTTTGTACTTATGAAGTAATCTTCCACCTCGCGTTTTAGTTTTCTTGTCAGGTTTCAATTTATTTTTCAATTTCTGAAACCATGAAAGCTTCTTTTTCTCTTTAATATAATAATAATCCATGTTTTAAAACTGTTTCCCTTGCTTCAGTAAAGATCGTAACAAGGAAGTTGATATTCCGCCACACCAGCCAATCCGTGCGCGAAACTCACTAACAAACCAATCAGGTTAAGCTACGTCACCACCTTGCTCAACCAATAGAAATACTGCTTTCAGGATAAACCAACCAGCTGTCAGCTCGTCTTAGTCATGTGAACCAATCAGTGCGCTTACTGTGACGTATGTTAGCCAATCACAGCGCGGACCCTATGACGTATACTGCCGCTGCAGCTTCTCTTCTCTCGCTCCTTGAGCTTACCCCTCCTTCACAAAATATTTTCACAGCGCCATTTTAACAAAACTTTAAATGGAATTCAGTTAGTAACTCCAGAAAAACAAACCATTTGTCCGTTTCGCTATTAAAGTGATAGCTTTTACAGTCACTCAAGTATTCTTTTGCGTGAAATAGACGATGCTATTTTCACAGAATATTTAGTTTCGTCGATAAAGTAAGGCTACTCTACCCTTCTGACAGGTAATAACGAACTCGTTTCTCTCTGAATGCACATATAGTGACAATTAAAAGTTAGACTCAATCGAATATAACAAAATCATTTACGACATTCAAACGGAAAAATCCCTAATCATACATACATGAATATTGGTAGGACTTTAACCCACAAAAGGAAACCTCACTCGCCAGTAAGATAGATGACACTTCCTTACCCTTCACTCAAGCTTGGATAAATTCTACTACTCTTTTCACAGTGAGTTTTAAAACAGGCTCCAATCCCTATACTCAAAAGCTACAATTTCGTAGACAATCCTCACTATACATTCTACCTTGCACAACTAGAATCCCTAAACTTGTGCTGTACGACCACAACACCAGTGATATATGATAATACCACTATTTTGAAACAGAACAAATGCACTGTGCAACTTCACCTGTTACACTACTCTTGTAATGCCAGCATATAACCAGGAATTTTCACACTGCTGGAAAAAACCTTTCGACTACATATAACAACTGAACAAACTCAACATATGTTAAACATCGATCCTATGTAATTACCATGTAGCATGACAGTTACCATAGCAACCGAACTCTGCTACCAAGGAATTGATCCATCGCCCCTATAGAAAAACTGTCTCAACAACGCTACCCAACACCATGATACTCACCATTAATCATAAATCACTCACAAGGCCCATAAACCAACGAGACCATTTTTAGGCAACTAAATCATGTGACCTAATTAATCAGAACTATTCACAAACTATTTACAAATTTATATACAACTGCAGTTTATCATTTCTTACCATGGTTTGTCAAACATTTATCATATAATTAAGTCACTTAGGCAAATGGATCAGCTAATGGTAACTAGACCATGAATAAACAAGACCAGCTTGTCGTTCAAAAATCTAATTTATTAATTTTATTATTCAAGAAAGAGCATTTTAATAAGAAATCTCTTTTATTAGCAATTTAAGCATCATTTCAAGGTATATGATTTATTAAACCAACATCATTAAAGCAAAAGTATGCATGTATTAAATCAAAATATTAGTTTCCGTTCCCTCAAGCTATTTCCCTAACTATTCTTTGTTTCACCTGGAAAGGGAAATCCTTTAAGTCTATTATCCTTACGTGCGCCAAAGTCCAACAGCACGACACGCCCTTCAGGATTCGGAAAGCGAGAAGCGCCCTCCTGTCAAAGGGGCCAAGTTTTATACCTTTCTGTCTAACTAATCTCACTAAAAAGTATATTTTTCCTGCCATCCAGTGTCCTCATTGGCTGACTGATGTCAGCTCATATGGTGTCATCACCTTTCTCCAAGCCTAGATCGGGCTTTTCTTAGAGTCCATTGTCTCTTATTCTGAAGTCACGCAGCTTCCTTAAAATGATACTTTAATTTGAGCCACAGTACATGACTTCCTTGGCTTGGCAAACTTTGCCGCTTCCTGTCCTTGACTTAGTCTCACGAAGAGCACATAAAACTATTTTCATTTGAGCCTGCAAATATTTTTCAACGTGATAAAAGTTTCCATGCAGGGCTCTTGCTCTCTCTGGACAGGACTTGACAACACCATCTTTTCAGTTTACTCTTTTAGGCCTCACTCGAAAACTATTATTTAAACAAACACGAGACATCAATTAATTAGAGAATTGAGACCCATTCTGTTACCCACCCCCTTTGCTAATTATTAACCCATTAATTTATGTTACCTAGCTGAGCACACAAAGCTGCATTACATATCAACCTTCTTCTTATAGGCCGCAGGAATCTCCACAAGCTTATGCCACATAAAGACGCAAAGACACAACATAAGCACACAAGATAAGCACATGCCATTAGTTAAACAGCCGCATTTAATACTGACAAAGACAATAGACAAGGTTAGTTTATTATTTTCAACGTACTTGCTTTTGCAACATAGAGCACATGAATTAGTCCCTCATGTTTGTGTATTTGCATTTTTTAAACTAGGTTGGTTAATAATTCATCACAAATCAATTAATACGGTTCTGAACCTCTGTCTATCAGTCCCCTTCATTCCTTGGTGACAAATCTGTTTTCCCTCCAAATGTCTGCTTTGCTAGGTGCTAAGACCTGTGTGTTAAACCAGTGCACCCCCAGCCACCAATTTGTGTTCACAAGCCAGTGAGGCTGGCCCCCTGCCCCCCCCCCCCCCCCCCCCCTCAGCAACAGGGATATTCTACATCAGAGGGTGCTTCTGTGAGCTGTTTAAACTGTATTTACTGGGGCCTGTGCACTTCGTTCTTTGGCCAGCAGGGGGAGTAAAGATTTATTCAAACAGTATTGTTAGATTTCGAGTTAGTGAAACCTTTACCTGCAGAAGTCCAAAGTGTGGATTGAGCCTGTCTGTCTTCTAGGAGATTCTGAACAGGAGAAGCAGCTTCCAACTCCCTGGCCAGCAAACCTTGTCTGAGGTCGCTGGGACCTTATATGGTCTGCTAGTGGTTGGCACATGTGTACACTGATTGGTGGTTGTATCTGGGTATCTATTGGGTTGGGGTTAATGTCCTCATTGGTTGGGTATTTGAGGGTTCTGATTGGTTTCTGGGTCTGTGATTCAATCATTGTAGGGTTGGGACTAGGGCTAGGGTTTGGATTTCTATTGGAAGTAGGGACTAGGGTTTCCTATGTTGTTGGTTGTTGGGAGTAGGGTGGGACTAGGGCTAGGGATAGACATTTAATTGGAAGTAGCTATTTAGGGCTTCTGGTGTGATTGGTTGTTGGACTAGGTAAGAGTAGGGTTAGGCTTTCTATTGGAAGTAGGGACTAGTTCTACCTGTACCATTTCTGCTTGGACTTGGGTTGGGACTACTGGTAGGGCTAAGGCCTTTATTGGACGTAGAGATCAGGGTTTTTGAACTGATTGGGTGCTTGGACTAAGGCTAAGATTGGCTGTAAGGTCCTGGTCTACTATTGGTTCTAGATTTTAGGGCTAGTGTTGTGATTGGATAGTGTTATGGCTAGTGTTCCCATTGGCTGATGGGGTCACATGATTACTAGGGCTATAAAAAAGGCCAGGTTTAGCGCGTCTCAGCCCAGGCGTCGAGGCTAAGGGCGGAGAGGACAAGGGTACTTGCCTGTTTGAGCCAGTTAAGGGCAGAGAGGACAAGGGTAATTGCCTGTTTGAGCCTGTTCGAGACTTGTCTGGACTAATGCCAGAAATGCTGCCCTTTTTCTCTGTTTCTTCTAATTTCGCATTTCCAATGCACTAGCCTATTTCTCAGCCCATACTTCGCTCAATATATCTTCTAGCCCAACCGCCTGACTCATCTCAAACTTCTTTGTACTACTCCTTCCAATGCACTACCCTATCTCTCATCCTATACATCTATCAATATATACTCTACATCCATTCTCTCATTTATCCCAAACCCCATACCACTACGATGATCGCCAAAATAACCCTTTCTAGACTCTCTCCTGCTCTACCCCTCCTTGCATCATCTGACACCTCTTTTTACTACACCGATCCCCTATAACAAACCTTTCTAAACTCTCCCCTCTGACTCCTCCCCTCCAAAACTCCGTATTACTCATCCAAAAGCCTCTTCCTACTGCTAAGACCTAAAAAAAAAATCCTTCACTCTTTTATCCCTCCACTATCGTTTTCAATCAAAATTAACAGACTAACATGTTCACTTCTCAAATTCCATATTCAACTATACTAATATACTGCCGAACTAACTGACTAACATATCTACTACTCAAATTACTTCATATTTATACTATACCAATTTTCAACACTAATCCTTTATGGGTTCCGGAGTGGCGTGCTACTCGCCAGAAAAGCGCTTTAACACCCATGAGGGGTAACAAGTGCTATATGAATGCTAAACTTTCTTCCCCTTTTATCCCTCCGCTATCCTTCTCACTCCAAGTAACAGACTAATATCCACCACTGAAATTACCTCATATTTCACCATATTAATTCACCACTAATCCTTTATAGGCTTCCTGAATAGCGTGCGTCAACAAGCGATAAATAAATACAAACCTTTGTCCTCCTATATCCTTCTGCTATCATTCCATATCCAAATAACTGACTAACCTATCCACCACTTAAAATGTACTTGCATGTTTCACTATACTAATTCAACACTAATCCTCTATGGGTCCCGGAGTAGCGTGCTACCCTCCGAAAAAAGCGCTTTGATGCCTTGGCAGGGGTAGTAAGCACTATATAAATGCAATTACAATACCTGCAAGGGCAATGCATGGTGGTTTCTGGGGCCCCCGTTAACCCTCGTAAGATTCGTCACCATAGTGGTGTACTGACTGTGGCATCCAATATGTATGACTCGTGAAAGCTCCTTTGACATTACAAACATGCCTGTAATACGCCATAGGCACTATGAAAAAGGTTCCCATGGTTGCACTAGGGTTACCTTGGTTACATAGGATCGCACCCCTATGTAAATGAGGAACTGACCTTTGTGATTGCGGTGCAACACATCTTGTGCTGGCATGATCCATATTAAAGAGGGTAGTGGGCTGGGCAAGGGTCTTCTGCCTCTTGTAATGCCAAAGTGAACTGTATATGCAGACAACAAGCACACGCCTGTTAAGCCTCCGAGGCACTTTTTTATAATGCGGCAAAGGGTAACCATTGTTCATTACTAAAGTATTCAATGGCATGATGTCTTATGGGTGAATGTGCAACTTACCAAATGTATCACATAACACAACTTATCAAAGCTAGATGTGCAAGTGTTCAGGAGACCTAATAAACTTCCACACACGATCGATAGTCCACTACACAATTTTTAGACACTGCTACATTTTTACACCTGTTACCAACTCTTCAGCTCTGGAATTGGCTCCAGAGCCTGGCAAAATACTTCAGGCACCTCTAAACTGATGGTGGCAACACTGTCAGACCCTCCAGAACCCCTCACTTCTAGGAAACCTCTGGTGCCTTACACCAGAACAGTCACTACTAAAAAGGTTGTCTTGACAATAAGGGTTGGCAATGTTCTTGATTACACCATTAATGAAATATTTTTTTGCTCTTTTAAAAAAAAAAAATGCAAGTTAAATATTCAACACACTACACTTTTACCTCGCTGAAATCATGATAACTAAAGCTGTGGACAAAATCTGTTAGAAAAAGGGCAGGGCCGGAAAAAACGCTTAACGAAATATAGTTTTATGAAGAAAACATCACCATAAATGTAATTAGTAAAAGAGTGTGGTTCATGTGTGTGATGTAGCTTGCTACTTCATTCAACACGCACTAGTGCGAATTTCACTACGGCCTTATTGTTGGTGGTTCTCTGCTGTTGAGTGCTGGCTTAGTCTCACCTGGACCCCTGACTCCCTCTTTTGTTACAGGATTTACAGGATTTGTTTTTGAGCTTGGTTTCTTGCTTTCAGTTGCCCGAATACATATGATAGTTTGGTGTTTTTAGGCATTTTACTTAGCCATAGTTTTTAGAAGCCTACGGTATGACTAGAGAACAAGAGAGGATGCCTAAAAGTAGTGAAGGATTATCTGAGGATGTTGGACTGTTCTGAAACAGCAGATCTGATAAAGGCCCTGTGAGCAAAGGTGGTCAACACAAATGGAATGAAAGACTGGTGTACAGCATACAACCAATCAGACTAGTCGCCGTTGTGATGTCAACTTGCCAGAAAACCTATCTGTGGAATAGTTGCAAGACCCTCACCTCCAAGGAGATCCTAGAAGGCATTGGTAATATATGTTAAGTTATTGCACGTAGTGTTTTTATAGCATAGGTCTTCCATTAGTATGGCATATAAGCACAGGGCAGTGGGTTATTCCGAGGGTTCATTTCCACATGGATGTTCGGTATTTTATCCTAATGCTTAGCTGGGCCAGTTCTGTGTGCTGCAGTGACAGTCTTGCTTCTCTTCAATCATGACTGTTCTCAGTGTCTATTGTCTTCTTGTCCCACTGTATCTTAGGGTCTCCCAATCCCTATTCTTGCATTCCCCACTCCAGGTGTCTTGTTGTATGTAGGTCCCAGTGAGATTTCTTCATGATAAAAATCAAGTGAAATGAGAAAAAACATTTTTTTTAATCTTGTTTCATTTCAGATTGTCAAGGGAATCCTGTTATGATTAAAACTACTTGTGAGGCAATGGAATGAGAGGGACATGAATAATTAGATGTTCTTTATATCCCAGCAGTGATGATAAGACTTTATGGAAAATGAAGCATATTGTCCAGGGAGTGATATCTTTGAAGATGCTATGAATACGCATGATGTGAGCCTGGTATGAGCATGGGGTCTAGCTCTGTGAACTGATCTGTTCTTAGAGCTCGTTTTTCAAAGTGTTCTTGGAAATCATAGCACTCTTAAACGAGAAAGACTGGGATATGGATGAAGAGTACAGCTTTATGTAAAGCAACATGATGGATGGGCAGTGACGGTCTGTCAGGATGTTGGTTAGATAGAGGAGAACAGGATTAAAGAATGATCAGCAATTAAATGTAGGAGACACCCTGTGAGGAACCAAAAAGGTTATTTTGTTGCAATGGGATATTGTTTGATAAAGATAGAACCAAGCAAGTACAAAGGCTTGGACCTAAAGCAGCACCAGATGAATAAGAATTTGCATTTGGTTCTCCGCCTACTACCATGCTTGCTGGTGCTTACAGCTGGGTACTACAATAGCGTTCTTGACTTTCGAACAGGCAGATCTTCTGCTGGTTCCTTTGGGGACGATGGGAAGAGTAGTGCAGGCAAAGCATCAGTACTACTGCCACAATGATAAGAAAAAGTAGAAATATAGTGCACATGGAAGGCTTCAACCATTTGTATGTGATGCCAGTCGGAATCTAGTAGGGGATGTTCCTAGATTTCTTCAGGGGTTGAGCATTCCAATTTCTTTTTTTCTTTTACTGGTTTTAAAGTTTAAATTCTACATCTGTTAACGCTATTTTGGATTGCCTCTTCTGATTTCCTTCTATTAGTGTTAGATTGTGAGATGGCTTTTTTTATGTTCCACAATAAAAATGCATATTGTGAGTTTCTATATATTACACAACTCTATATGTTGGCTTCATTTTTATATTTTTTAAAGAATAAATTGCTGTGATATTCTATGAAATGAAAACTGTAACAAGTTATAACTTGCCTGTGACTATTCAGACCATTATTTGGTCCATGTTTTTATCACCATTGTTTTTCATGAAGGAAGTCTTGTCCAGGATATTTCGAATATACTAATATCTAAGAGATCCATGCCATGTCAATGGAGGCTGTAGTGCCCATACCAGATTCCTCAAAATCTCAAATATCTGCTGATTCTGGACTTGTAATTCAATGCACAATAAATCTCAAGATGACAAAAGAAATGGTTTAAGTGAAGAGAATGTTGGTTTTGAAAGGATGATGATTAGAAAAAGGATTCAGACGAGGTCCCTTCATGTGAGCCAGTAGATAGAACAACATATTATGCTCTAGATACATGCTTTCTAATTTCGTAAAGATATCACACTATCATCGATATATTCATAGCATTTCTTACCATATTATAATGATCTTGCATAATTTGTAAAATGCTGCCCAACGTTTTATGTTCTCTCATATTCAAATCTGCCATTTGCTAACTGTCAGTAAGCTTAACTTCCAATAATGAAACACTTCAATACTCCTAAAGACATCTTAAGAAAAATCCTGAGAGTTACTAGAAATTCTTTTTAGATACGAGACGCATAGCAGTTAGTTGTTCCTGTTGCTGGGGCCATAGTATGGTTGATTGCTATCTGGTTTTGGCTGCACTTGGTACATGTGGTTCAGGTGACGCTTGACTCTTTGTTCCTTAGCAACTTTTGAATGTATTCAGCTATTTGTATAACAGGAGCATTACCATTGGCTAGATATTCTCAAAACATCTTTTATCCATAGCCTCAGGGGAGCACAGTTACTACAGCCTTCATTACCCTAAGGTTAACCTAGAGATGGTGAAGATAATTAGAAACCTTTTTCATCATCCGCAACAAATGTATGCCCAACGCCATTGTATGAAAGGTCATATACTCTTACTGCAACGTTATCAGTCTTGTGTACTTCTTTTAGCATATTTTCCTAGGGTCCTCCAATGCCAACAGCAGTGCCAGCAAAGCGAGTATTTTTACCCATGAATAGATGATGCTGTGGGTATAGAACTTTATACGTCTTAACTACTGGTGTTGAGTACATCATGAGACCTTGATACATTTTTAGATGTTTATTTATTTATTTATTTATTTATTTATATCATTTCTAAAGCGCGCTGTAACCCTACGGGCATCCTGGCGCTGAAAAATGCATCTGAGGGGCTGAGCAGTAAGGGCAGAAATGAGGGGAGAAGCTTTATGGAGGTGTGACATTAGGAAATAGCCAGGTCTTTATCCTTTTGCGGAAGAGCATCAGTTCGTTGGTTTTCCTAATTGACAGAGGAAGGCTAATCCAGAGGTGGGCTGCCGCTATGCTAAAGGCTCTGCCCCCATGAGTGGCTTTCCTGATCCTGGGTATACTAAGGAGATTGGTGGATGAGGAACGGAGGGTCCGTGTAGGTTCATACCACTTGAATTTGGTCTGAAGGGGTTTAGGACCTAAGCCATGTGCAGCCTTGAAAACGGTACACAGGGATTTGAAATGGATCCTCTGCTGAATGGGCAACCAGTGCAACTCGGCCAGAGCAAGAGTGGTGGAAGATCGACGTCCTCGGGAGAGCACCATCTTTGCAGCTGCCGCCTGGATGCTCTGAAGTCTGGAGATCAGATAAGCAGGAGATTCCAGTAGCAGAGCATTGCAGTAATCCAGGCGGCTAAGGATGATGCTTCTGACCACGGTTGCTCTGGTGTGTGCTGGAAGTAAGGGCAGCAGCTTTCGAAGGCCCCGCATCAAAGCGAAGCAGCTGCTCACCTGTCTGTTGACGTTGGACTCAAGACTCAGTTTGTCATTGAGATTAACCCCCAAGTTCCGTACGGTTGTTACTGGTGCCAATGGCTCACATGAGTCCAGAGGCCAAAAGTCAACGGGCAGGTTTCTAGCTATTCTTCCCACTTTGCATTGCATTATCTCAGTTTTACTGCTGTTAAACTGTAGTGAGTTTCTTTTTAGCCAGGTTGCCATTTTCCTTATGCAGGTGTGGAAGGTCTCAAGAGATTCTGCATGGGCACCATCAAGGGAAATCATCAGCTGCGTGTCATCCGCATAGTTGATCACGCTAATGCCGTGAGCCTTGATGATGGCCATCAGGGGCTGCATATATACGTTAAAAAGGATCGGGCTGATCGCAGACCCCTGAGGGACCCCATGTGGGACCATAGCAAACTCCGACTGATACGGGGGTAGTGCCACTGCCTGCCATCTATCTGACAGGTAAGAGCGGAACCACTCAAAAGCCATACCCTCTACTCCAGCGGTTTTCAACCGAGTCAGCAAGATGTCGTGGCTCACCGTATCGAAAGCGGCGGACAGGTCAAGCAGAATCAAAATTGCTGACTCCCCCCTGTCCGCCCTCATTCTTAGGTCATCCAGGACCATCAGTAATGCTGACTCGGTTCCATGGGCTGGTCTGAACCCGAATTGTTCCTCCTCAAGGATGTTATTAGTTTCCAGGAAGAGGGACAGAGACCTACTGACCATCCGTTCCATGATCTTTACTGGATATGGCAGGAGAGAGATAGGTCGGTAGCTCTTATGGCAGTTGGGGTCCAGATTGGATTTCTTTAACAGGGGTGTGACCACTGCCTGCTTCCACTCCCTCGGCACAGTGCCTGTGCAGAAGGATTGTGCACATAGCTGGCGCAGTACAGGAAAGAATTCAGCCCCCAGTTCTTTCACTATTTTGTGGGGTAGAGGATCCAATGGGGATCCAGATGTTACTTTAAGGGCTAATTGTCCAAACTCTTGTTCTGCGGGGATATCGAAAGTGTCCAGGATAGCCCCTGGTATCATGCGTTCTTCTGTTTCCTCATCCCTGTCATCTTTCTCCATGTTGCTTTGGTGCTGCACTATGGAGGAGGGGGCGTCCTCCAGACTTTCAATAAGTTTGGAAATGTTTTCCTGAAAGAAGGAGGCCAGACCATCACATAGTTCCTGTGAGGGTTTGATATTACTGTTAGTACAAACAGGATGGGACAGATCTTTTACAATTTTAAAGATATCGCGTGATTTGTTGGAGCTTTTTAAGATAATAGCAGCAAAGTATTCTGCTTTGGCTGTGGCGATCTCTTTCTTGTATTGAGTTATAGTCAGTCTCCAGAGTAGTCTATTCTGTTCTTCGTAGCCTCTTCTCCACTGCCTCTCTGCCCTTTTACAGACGTTTTTCAGATCTTTTAGTGTATCTGTATACCAGGGTGCGGAGGGGCTGCCTCTTTTCCTGATTGCTTTCAGGGGGGCTATGCAGTCAAGTCTCTTGGTTACATGGTCACAAAGTAAACTGTAATTCGTAGCAATATCATTTTCATTTTCTGATTTAAGGAGGGTCTGCATCTGAAAGAGGTCCGTCTCCTTTTCTCCTTTCCTCTTCAGTAATCCCTTCTAATCGCTGCTGATAAAAGTTCTAACTTGTGTATTAACTTGATCTGTATTGCCCAGGGTATGAATATCAAACATTATGAGATGGTGATCTGACCATCCCACTGGTTGGATTTCTCCCATGGTTATAAGATTTTCTTCGGCGAAGATTAAATCTAGAGTATTTCCTTCCCTGTGTGTGGGAGCAGTTAACCATTGTTTTAATCCTAGATTAGCACAGGATTGTATGATATTGTGGTAGGCAGTATCCAAAGTGCCGTTAGTCCACAGGTTGAAATCCCCCAATGCTAGTACTCTGCTGTGGGTGAGTGTCAAGTTGTTAATGACTGAGATTAATTCCTGTTGTTGCATAGCATTAATGAACCCTGGTGGCCTGTAGCAGATTAGGCCAGTGAGGCAGTAACCTGAGCCGAGTTTGATAGATATCCCTGATAATTCAGCGCAGGAGGTTTTGTCTATGTCCAGCGAGGTGATGTTCAGATCCTCCCTGAAAATAATTCCCGTTACTCCCCCTCGTTCCTTTGGCCTTGGGTTATGGAGAATCTTGTAACCCTCTGGGCATGCTGGACCTAGTTCAAGCTCTAAACCAGCCACCGTCCAGGTTTCTGTAAGAAACAGAATATCCAAGTTATTGGATTCGATCAAGAGCTGTATCTCGGTGGCATGTTTGGGAAGAGATCTCACGTTTAATAACCCGCTTCTCAGCTCTTCTTTGGATCTGCATCCCGGTTCTGTACACAGTGTCTCTCCAGAAGGGTATAGGTTGTTATCAAAGACTTGATTTACTTTGGCCATTAGGTCGATTGGGGGGGGATTTATATGCGGTGGATAGGTGAGACAGATAGGGCAGGAGTAGTTGTATTCGGATTTCAGGTTAGGTGCTAATCGTGGGCAGATTGCCTTACCTGATAATGGGTCCAGCCCCATTAGTGTCTCTCTGCTGTATCTAAGTGCCACTTTGTCTGGGGCAATTTGGCCAGGGGGGGTGGCCCTGAGCCCGGGCCGAGCGCGGACGGGCACAGACGGGCTTGCCTTCGGCGCGCTGACTGCGCGCCCGCTGCGCCCGTCCGCTGCGCTTCCGGCGTGATGGTTCCATTATGTACTGGCGAGGGGCGGGAGGTGGGAGGGGCTGAGCACTCGCCTGGTCGCCCTGCACCTGCCCTCACCCAAGATGGCGGGGAACCCCGGCAGCACCTACTCGGCTGCACTGGGGAGGATCAGGGACACATCGTGATGGCAGGCAGTAAGGATTTGTCAAAACTATTAATTCAGCAGACAGATTTAAAACAATAAAAACGATTTTAGACAAGGTTAAAAAATCGCTGGTAAAATGTGCAAAATAGCTCAAATGAAAGTCCCGGCTTTCCGCCTCAGGACACTTTAACTTACGCTCCCCATACAGTAACAATCACTGAGGGAAAGGTCGTTTGATCTTTTGTACTGGCGAGGGGCGGGAGGTGGGAGGGGCTGAGCACTCGCCTGGTCGCCCTGCACCTGCCCTCACCCAAGATGGCGGCAAATTGCCTGCAAATTTGGCGCATTAGACTTTCCTTGGGCCTCAGGCAAACACAGGTTTTGCACCAATTTACCAGCTGACGCAGAAAAGACAGACAGACTGTAACCCATGCATATTACATCACTTGCCTGGAAATAATCCATACTGGGTAACTATCAATCCTGCCAGAGACTATTAGGAATATATTTACTTCAATGTGTTTATTGGAACACCTTCCCTCGAATCAATATGGGAACACCCTATGTTATTGAAGATTATATGAATAAGTGTAAGTGCATATATAAATATTATGGAGATTAAAATAAAGGCAATACGTGTAATACATGTAAAAATTTAGATAAAATAGCAACGTATCTGCAAAATAGATAGAAATGCAATCTTTACATAAAATATATGACAATGTTGCTTTAGCACCGAAATCTTGCCAAGCATAGCATTCGAAACATCCTAAAATGCCCTGGGGTACCTGCACATATAAAAGGGCTGGAGTAATTCAATGTTTTTCTGGTGTGACGCCCTGCTCCGAAGAACAATGTCTGTCTTTGTTTATGTTATGTCACTGATCTTTCAGGAAGAAGATAGCTAGCACAAGAAAGCCCCAGTGTGCCAAGTATGAGGCCTTGACACAGACGACTGTCATCGGATGCTGTGTCTGTAATGCCTGAAGCTTCACTCTCAAGAGGCTCCAACCACGGACCATATATACAATTTATCATCATTATTATGAGAAAAAAAACATTTGGAGTGTTTGGTTTAAGGTGAGAATATAAACGTGTGAATTCTTTCGTACATTTGTCTAGAACGTGTTTCTTTCTTTTTAACTATCATAAAAATATATGACTATATGACATATTGATGCATTGTTAACCACTATGGTGACATTGTTAAATTGTGAATATATGTACATTAAATAATGAACAAAAGCATGCACCAAAAAATATACATAAATGATAATAAGAAGACAAATAAGGTATGCCGTGAGTGGCCCGAAAGCAGAAATGGAGCAAGGCAAATGACAATCTTTTACTTATCCAAAATATTTCAGTGGCTTTGACCTTAGGGATTGCACATGAGTTCTTTTTCTGGAGACGGGGCCTCTTTATTGGCAGTTTGAATTTTTTTAGGTCATACGTTTAGCTGAGTATATTCTACTTCTCAGACTGGTATTTTTGAATAGCGGCTGCAAAATGTTTTGTGAGTGATACTGGGGCCAGCAGTTGGAAGTCGGGCACGGGAGGTGTCACATTTTGCACCTAAATTGTAGAGTGCATGGTGTTGTTTTCCTATTGGCAGACCAGGGTGCACTGACACTCCTATATGCAGATCGACGTTGCCTCCCTTTTACTTGCAACTTAATTTTCTTAATAAAGTAGCCATCAGGTCTAATTGGCTTTTCTTAAGGCCTGCCCTTCATCGTGAGCTATTTGCTTCCAAGGAAACTAGAACACTGTAATCACTACAACACAAAGTAAGCCTACGTAGGGAAATGTATTGCTAAGTATATGAAATATATACTTACCATGACGATGTAATGGATGCAATATATATTGGGAGGCTGATATTATCAACAACTATGATTGGGATGTGCACTGGAGTTTTTTCAAATAGCTCCCTCCTTGCTCTCCAAGCTTCCACACTACCCTGCCCTTTTTCCAGATACAAGGTTACATTCTGCTCTCACCTCCACATGACATACAGTATTCCTTTAAAGGAAACAAAGGTTTTTGAGAAATTATTTAACTTCTGCGGTCCTTTATGATAGATATGTAAACATTCAATACTTGTAGTTGACTGCTCCCCACACTGAAGGCCTGTTGCAATATCATCAACACATTGATCCAGCATCCTATAGGAGGATACATTCACGGAAACTGCTGATTTAAGATATTTCTATTTTTTAAACTGAACATGCATAACCAGAATTTCACACTTACGGTGCTATTCACATAGGTGACTTAGACTTGTGAGCAATTTACAAGTGCTATTTACTCTTACATGTCTCCATTCTGTGAGAAACGGGGTAGCAACAAATTTATGGCTGTAAGTTACTATTGCTAAAATGAAACAGTAGTAAGTGCAGTTCCACAATGGCTAATCACTGACACTGCAAAACCATCCCATAGAAAATAAAGGAGACAGGATTTTAAAATAACAGTCAATATGAAATAAGGTTATATTAAATTGAATTATTTAAAATAGTTAAAAAAATATTTTTAAGTTAATGTTAAAAAATCTCAAAAGAAAACATTAAGTATAAAATATTTTACCAACATTTTATATTTAGAAATTAATGGAACATTAATTTTAATTGATAAAGACATTTATCATTTACTTACATACTTTTTGTATTTATTAATGCACAATAAAATACTTTTTGTAGGGTTTTACATTTTAAATTAAACTTAGAAAAATGTAATTAAATTTGAAATTTTTAAGGATTTAATTAAAATTTAGGTTAATTGTGCAAAAATGTTTTTTTCTCTTTCTCTACATTTAAAATGAATATATACAATGATTATACAATAATATTAAAGATAAAAATATTTTTACAGGAGTAATGACGATTTGGTAATAAGAAGCTTTATCAATAAGGTTCACAATATGTCTCAACATGGCAGAGCAGCACGTACCCTCTAGAATCAAGGAAATTACATCAACAAAAACGTTCCTAGTGATTAAGCATAGATTGGAACTAAGGTTTAAATATAATATGAAAAAGCAATAACTGTGTCTACATTCATCATCTTACATTGTTCTAAAAAACACATACATTTTGTAAAAGTAACTTTTTTGTCCCTCAAACAGTGACTTCAGAGTCAGAACAAACTTTATTCGGTTAATTAAAACCATAAAAGCACACACATTAAAAATAAAATATCGTAAATAACATTCTAAAAAGTCTCCAATAAAAAATTCAATTACAAAAAAATTGTATTAAGAAACGATGATGCTAAATACCCCTGTCGCAATCAATTAGTACTAGCCCACTACTTGAACTGATCGTCTCTTTCTAATTCTGAGAGCACCCACTAGAAAACTAGTGACATTAAAACACACTAAGGGTCTCAGTACCATCTGGAGGTAAGTTAGGGCCGGTCTCACTTGCAAAAAGACTTTCTCTTTTAAGAATAGCAACAAAAAACGTTGTTGTAATGAACAATAATAGTCAAAGAACATCATAAAATTCATGGTGGCTTGTGGGGAGAAGCTGTCACAAGTCTAGGTGTCCAAGTTATCCACTTTAAGCCGCCCCTGTGGTACCGCTAGTAACCAAAGCAGAATGTTTAGCCCAAACCTTGTCAAAAGAAAACGATGACGAGGTATTGTAACCACCTCTAAGTAGGGCTCAACTAAGGGGCAAGATTATAACAAAATGTAGGCCCTCATTGGCGTTTGGTGAGCTCGCTAGTTTCTCTCTCTGAATACATAATAGAGAGTCAATGACTCTTAGCTCAGTTCAGATCTCTCCTTGTGAAACATTTTGGGACAATAATAATTCCGGGCTTAATGTTAATACGCCACAGAATGCTGTTTGCCCTCTCCAGAGACAGACAGTCTGTTAAAATTGATTGATTCAACTTCAGATCTGGGTTCATCCAAATCCTGATCCATCTTAACAATGGCAAAAGAGCCAACAAGTCAGAAATGTAATGCATCCCCAGCACTTCATGCTGGGGATGCATTACAAAAAAGGAAGTGAACCCATCCACATAAAAAGACTGATCTATATCCCAGGATTCTTGTAAGCCCACTAAGTGCTGGTAGAATCAGGTGTTAAGCCACCTTTCACTTTTACTGCGTAATCCTGCGATATTCCAGCTCACCACTTTCAGCTGAGTATCTAGTCTATGCGCCTCCTAGATGGGAATCTAACGTCTTCAGGTCGATGTGAGCGTAGAGGGGGATAGAAAAAAAACTAGCTGCAATGCTCTGATTCCCAAAGTGAGAGTGGAGGCACTAGGCCTATACTGAAAAAGCCATCCTGGATATTAGGGTGATCAAAATTAAGAACAATACAATCCCCCTCTTTTGATTTGTCCCTCGCCCCACCCAGCCCACTTGCTGGCCATAATAATATGTGAGCGTGCACACTGTCTGGACCCCAATAGGTTGTTATTCTAGTGTTTGACCTTACAGATCAGTTCAGGCATGGTTTCTATTGGTCTCACTCTCAATGGTAGCACGCCTAACAATACAGATACCAGTGGAGTGGTTTCAACGGGGAGCTGCAGTCTGACTCTCTTGCCCACAATCTCTTCCTGTTTGGAGGGGGCGGGTCAAGGGTCTCTGTGTCGTCCTATTATTAAGGAGAGGTTCAACTATGTGCGGCAACAAAGTCCGGGAGAGTGAAGGCTCTGCTCGCTCCCCCTCTTTGGATTGAACTTGTGAATGAGGTGGATCCATAAACAGGTCCCTTCTCCCTTGATGATTCTCCATAGTCTCATTGGGTGTGGGGCCACCTGGCCATTTAGTGGAAACATGGGCGTAATGATGACCCCTTGGGAACCAACAGAATGATGTCCGGTCACTCTACTCAGATTCATGGATATCGATACATTCAACTCAGCAACAGAGGCTTCTATGGCACCAAGCTTCACTTTCAGTCCCTTTAATGTATTTTGCACTAGTTTCACTATATTCTCATATAGAGCTTTAAGCAGAGTCTTCATTTATGCTTGAATGTGACAACCTAATGCGGTTACAAGTGTGGGGTCAGGCAGATTAGCATTAAATGGGGGGTCTTACTCCAGAGGTCAAGTCATTTTCCACACTGGTGACCAAAATCATCCCACCAGTTTTAGATCTTGCCCTAGGGTTCTTCTTCTTATGGCAAGTGAGGCCCGCGCAGAGGAAGGGATTCAGCCAACAGATTAATTTCAGCTGTGGTGGGTCTCCTTGAGACGGCCTCAGTGTTCATCGGTCCCCCTTGATCGGCAGGCTGCAAGACTTCAACAGCTGCCGTCCCCACCCTAAAATGACCTCCCTTCATTTGTATTTCGAGGTTTTTTGATAGTCTGTCCATCCCTAGACCCAGCTTCTCTTTCGCACTTTGAATCTCTTTAGTCAGGGCCCCCACTGCTGAAATGAGATATAAAATGACAGATGCACACTTTTGTGGGACCTTGGCGGCGTCCGATTCAAAATTACATATTGATTTTCGCTTACCCATGGTAGTTGTCAAATGACAGGCAAAAGAAGGATGACCCAGCCCGGGCTCTTACTGGTGCTGAGGGGCGCAGGATGGGCCTACCCTTGTCTCATGCTTTGTCCAGGCAAGGCCCCAGCGTGTCCCACGCAGCGGAATGAGAAGGCGCGCTATGTAGCGCTACGGGCTGCTGCCGTGGAAGGAGGTCCAAGGGCCGCCTCCTGGTGCCCTGTGCTCACTGGGTCTCATTTTCCCCCCATTGGTTGTTGCCTGTGATCCTGCGCAGCTGGAAGAGAAGACGCACTTTATAGTGCTACAGGCTGCTGAAGGTGAAAGGATTTCCAAGTTCTGCCTCCTTGGACCCTGTGCAGATTGGGACTCGTAGTCCCCCTGCTGGTTGTTGCCAGTGACATTTCAATTAGTAAATTCACATGTTTGGTGCCCAAACACCAGCTTGTCATTTTCATCAAGTACTCATATGTACTATTGTCCCTTGTTGATAGAATCTGCCTCAAACGCCATTGTATCCCAATAACGCATAAGGGATACCATCTTGTGCAAGAGGTAGCTATTTAGTAATTACCACCAAATGGCCACTTCAATTCATGATGTTCATCAGAGGCCGTTTATTGGTGGCAAGCGTATTACAGGGCATTATAATGCCCAGGAATAGATTTATACAATAAAATAGAAAGATGCCCATCAAATGCCAAGGATCAGTAATGCTTAAAATGCCACAATATAACTAGGAATGTCACTTCTCATGGGTATTCCGTAAAGCTCATAATATGCCACCACACTGCCGAAAATGCCTACGATATGACATGGAGGTGTGCCTTAACCCACAGCACACACAATATCTAGAATGCTCGCAACTTGACAAGAAAGGGCATATTATGCTGTGCCCACTGTAAGGCCCATAATATACCAATATCATCCACCTTATGATAAGGTGACCATATTGCCTAGAATGACCACAGAATGCCAAAGAGTCTCTTTATGGAGCAACTGCAATAAGTACCAGGCACATACAAGCAAACATACATAGACAGATAGTGAGATGATCCAACATGAACATACCAAACACACACACGGCCACAGGCAAACACACACATTCAACCACATCCACTTATCCCACACTACACAACCTCCACAAACATATCAACACAGCTGCTGCTGCCTCCTCTGTTGATAGACTATCTACTCCCTTCTCCTTGTCATGTGGGGACGTGCTCGCTCTTCTCCTCATCTTCTACTCCACTTCTTGGAACCGCCACAAGGCAAAGGGCCAGACATGATGGAAAACAACAGCAACAACTTCTCTTGGCAGACCCAGGGTCCCTTACTTATACACTATGTTATTGAAAGCACAAGCCATGCAATTCGTTTGACCATTTATTTTGTGTGTCACTGGAACTCTCAATGATGAGTCAAAATGTGTCAGGGCGAGGCAGTAAGACAAACTGGCATATGAGCACCAGGCGTTTGGTGACTGTGCTTATACAGATTTGGAAATGCACTATTGCCGAGCAGCGCCACCTGTGCGAATATATACATACAGGGCCAGGGCTGTGGGGAGCACGGTCCCCTGAACACCCATATTCTTTCATACAAAGGTAAATTCTTGATAATACCCAAGAAAACATAAGAATCAGCTTTAGGCCATAACAAGAGTTAATCACAGCTCTGTTTTTGTTAATATTTAGACTCATTTGGATAGGCTGGCTATTTTTGATCGCCAGCCATTGACTCAAACACCCTTAGCAGTCCAACCTTGAACCCAAGTCTCTGGGAAAATTGGTCAGTGGCGTAACAATAGTCATCGCAGCCCCAGCGGTGCGGGGGAGGGGTGGCCGGGCTCCAGGGGGCCTTCTCCAGGACTGTGCCTAGGCCACTGGCCTGAGACCTCTTTCTGTGTCCGGAGTGTGGGGGGGCCCACTCCATGTCCTTTGCAGAAGATGGGGGGGGGGCTCAAGTTTCCGTACGCCACTGGTCAGAGGGCAGACAAGGCATTACCAAAGTGATATCTTGTAGACTTCAATTTGGCACCTCTGCCACGGATTGTAGTAAATATAAACCATGGTACAGAAGAAAGTTCATGAACACTACAGAGGACATACAGAACCTTCACTGTAAAATAATATTCGCCATAGAGCACCACGCTGTTCATATTATAGCCTTTTACTGTGTGAGCACTGATATTTCTGTTTCAGGTCATAGCTCATCTGTGTGTGTGTGTCAGGCTGTGTGTTGTTTTGTTCATAATATTCACTGATTCACTTTTCTACGTATTAATAAAAAAACCTGGATGTGAGTTCAAACCTTCCAATAATGCCCTGGAGAGGAAATGTGATAATTGGCTTACTCAACATTTGTTCTCCTTCAGATCAGTACAAACATTTCCAGCACTTAGTAGGAGATGCGTGGTAATACTGTGAGCTTTTTGTTACTAAGGGACAACACCCGAAAATGTCTGCATCACCCTTTTGCTGCCAGATGACACCTGAGGAAATGACAGTCAGAAATTATATTTCCCTCTGTTAATTCACAGTAACTCCAGATATTTTCAAAATGTTGTGGAAATTAATGCTGATGACGATAATCGGAAACTAGCAAATGCTGCAATATTTTCTTGACATGTTCTATATGGTGACCATATTATTTTCCAGAGCTATGCCTTTGTACATTGTGTAAATAATTACCTGTCTTACACAGTATCCGAATTCCAAAACTCTGCCACTTTCTGTGGTAAACCTTGATTGCTTGACCCATTGCCCCTGGTGAGTCAAATTTAGAAGGGAGCAATTAAGTTATCCAATTGGCGTGCAATTGTTTCTGAGGCGCTTACACACTAATGGTAAATAAGAGTGCGCTTAAGTCATTCACTGCGCCATGGCCCCTGAGAAAAGGACTACCAGAGATGTAGATCATACTAGTCATAGGGTGCCTAGAAAAGATGTTCTATGAGTCCTCATTTGTGGAACACTGAACCCGTGTTGGACCCGGCCTCGTGGCGTGGTTCCACTTCTCCTGCATAGCGGGCCCTGGACAACAGCAACCCCTATCCCTCGGCCTCAGACTGTCCCCTCCGAACTTCACGAGAACTGCCACCCCTGGCGATCCCCGGCTCTCCCCCTCGGGAGCCCGGTGACCCCTGCTCGCCCCACTCTGCGGATCCAATCCCGATTCCGGCCCACCATTTCAGGCCCCGACTCCATCTTGGACCCTGCACGCCCGGACCACGTGGCCTCGGCCCGACCTCGGCCACGGCCCCAGCGAAGCCCCGACGTCGAGGCACCAGGATCCCCCCAGGTGGTAAAGTGGCCACTTGACAGATCTGGGAGAAGGGGAGTTTTGATGGGCCCCCCAGCCGTCCCCGGACGCCTGGTTTCGATCGCCCTCCGGCCTCCCTGGGCGCTGGCTCCATCCCCCTGCTGGGTGTCTGGACACTCTCATCCTGGCCCCTCAGACCCCCAGGCGCGAGGGTCCGGACATCAAAGGGCTCCAGACCTATATCTGGGGCAGCTCTGGGATGGGTCAGTAGTTGTATCCTGGAGTCGAGAGCCCTGCTGACGCTGTTGCGGCTGACCCCGAGAAGAACTCACTACTTGGAACCCTGAACCTTCGGAGCCTGCTGGCGCTGCCGCGGCCCAACTTCGCTGAACGATCTTTGGAGTCCTGCTGGCGCTGCCGTGGCCCAACCTCGCTGAAACCATCTTTGGAGTCCTGCTGGCGCTGCCGCGGCCCAACCTCGCTGAAACCATCTTTGGAGTCCTGCTGGCGCTGCCGCGGCCCAACCTCGCTGAAACCATCTTTGGAGCCTGCTGGCGCTCTCGCGGCCCAACTTCGCTGAGACCATTTTTGGAGCCTGCTGGCGCTGCCGCGGCCCAACCTCGCTGAAACCATCTTCGGAGCCTGCTGGCGCTGCCGCGGCCATAACCCTTGCGGAACCCCCCAGCTCGAGGATTGAGAGCTGAGCGTAGGGTATCCCTGTGCCAGACTGGTATTAAGACTGTCCCGCTACCCATTTCCCCCCTATAACCGAGACTCTGAGGATCCCCCGATCCGTTGTACATATTACCAAAGGAACCAATCATTAATGCTGATAAAGATTCTAAGAAGTACTCTCTTGTGTGGTGTCCCTTTGTAGTGTTGTGATTACTCTGCTGTGACGATTCTAGGAGAGGGCCCTCACCCAGGAGGCCTCTCGACGGCGCTCGGCCAATTCCTTAAGGGAAAGTGGGTCTCGGGGTGGTCAGTCAGACATCCTCTGCCTCCCCAGGGACCGCCTTTCTAACATTGGTGGCAGGCGATGCGATCCGAGCCGACGCAAATCGTACAGAGAGTGACTCACCCACTACTGACAGGAACACACCGCAACCATGACTACCAAAGAAACCCGACCAACCGCGGAGTTCCAAGAAGAACGGCTAGACGATTATAACCACAAAGAACTGAAACGATTCTGTAAGGACCTGGGCATCGCTACCACTGGACTAAGTACCAAGGAGGATTTCAAGCAGGCCCTACAAACATGGGTGGAGGCAGGAGCGACGCCACCCCAGAGCGAAGACAACACGGGTCCGAACATACACCCGGAGACCGACGCAACCCCAGGGGGGGAAAGACCTACGAACATAGACACGGGCCTCTCCCCCGAAGACGCACGAGAGCGAGAAAGGAGCCGGCTCCACGAATTGGAGCTCGCCCGACTCCGTCTGGATGGAGAACTGCAACTGGCCGAGAAAAAGATAGCCCTTGAGCAACTACGGCTGCAAGGAGACCTAGAGGAGAAACGAACGCAGAGAGACTTGGAGGAGAAGAAGCTCACGTTCGAGCACGAGCGTGGCTTAAAAGAACTAGAGATCAAGGCCAAAACTGGGGAGGCCAACGCCTCCGGGAACCGGAGCCCACCTCCTCCTGCGGACACGAAGGTCCACATCCCCAAAGATGTCGTCAAGGAATATTATAAAAACGACGACATCCAGCAGTGGTTTAAGGCCTACGAGGTAGCCATGGCCTCTCATCGAATACCCCAGAAAGATTGGGGTGCCGGCTTGTGGGGGAAGTTCGTCAACGAAGGGAGAGACGCCCTGCTGGAGCTCCCAGACGCAGAAATGAGATCATATGAACACATGAAAGCCGCCCTTCTTACTCGCTATGGACTCACCCCCGAGATGTACAGGCAGCGATTCCGCGACTGCAAAAAAAATCCCCGGTACTACATGGGTGGAGTACGTGAACTTCTATAGCAGAGCCCTAGAGGGGTGGATCAAAGGCAGCCAGGTCACCACCTACGAGCAACTTTTCAACCTCATTGTACGGGAGCACCTCTCCAACAACTGTTTTATCAAACTCAGGCAGCATCTCCTCGACAGCAAACTGACCGAGCCACGTAAACTAGCCATCGAGGCCGATCGATGGGTGAGCACCCGGGTCCCCCGGAGCCCGATGGGAGACTACGGCCGAGGTCCCCCGGGGAACCACCGCCCACGAGGCGGCGGAGGAGGCCAGAAAAGGAGCCGCGACTCCCCCGCGGGGCCGCCCCCGACCTCCACTTCACCGTCCCTGGCCAGAAGAGGGGCCCCCCCAGCACGACCGGGGCCCCGCCCGAATGTTACCTGCCACAGATGCCAGCGGCCCGGTCACTATGCCAATGACCCCCTCTGCCCGATGAACCAACGACCCGGCACCACCGGTCCTCCAAACCGCCAGATCGCTGCCGCCGCCCTGGGGGAAGAAAGGGGCGAAGAAGAGAACTATGACGAAGACCAGACCGAGTGGGAGCCCGCCGCCATGTCCCTGGTCTGTCTAGGCGAAAGAGACATGATTCCCGGGCCCGATCCCGGGCAACACTCAGAAGTACCCCCAGTGGGTCACCATTAATGGGCGCCAGACCGAGGCCCTCCGCGACACCGGAGCCAGTGTGACGGCTGTCCGTTGCCACTTGGTGACCCCCGACCAGATCCTGCCCAATGTGCTGTGCCCCGTACGGTCGGCGGACAATTCCGAAAGCCTGTGCCAGATGGCCCGTATTCCCTTCGAGTGGGGGGGGGTGTCAGGCCTGCTGAAAGTGACCGTCCGGGACAACGCCCCCGTGGACTGCCTCCTCGGGAACGACCTAGAAAGTTCCCCCTGGGCCGGCGTCGAACGGAGAGAGCATCTGGGGATGCTAGGCCTTCCAGAGTGGGCCTGCGCGACCACCCGATCCATGGCCGCCCGGGTCACCACCCCGACGGAAGTCGCCCCGACTGAAGACCCAGAGTGGCTCGCACCTCCGCCGCCCGCCGTATCCGAGGACAGCGACCCACTGAGGCCCACCAGTGAAGAAATTGCTGGGCTTGGCAACCTCCCGGAACTAGCCCACTGGCGCCAAGAAGGTGGCCCCACACGAGAACAGTTCCGGCAAGAACAGAAAACCTGTCCCTCCCTCGAGGGACTCCGACAGTAAGCCGCCACTCAAAAAGCCGGAGACCCCTCGGGGTCCCACTGGGTCTATTGGGACCACGATCTCCTCTACAGTGAACAGAAGATTGCCGAACTGGGGGCCAGCCGGGTGCTGGTGGTCCCCCTCTGATTCAGAGACTTCCTCCTGAACCTGGCAAACGACATGCCCCTCGCCGGGCACCTGGGGCAGGACAAAACATACAGCCGCCGGGTGACCCATTTCTACTGGCCCAAAATGAAAAACGATGTGAACAATCACTGCCGGACTTGCCCCACCTGCCAGGCCAGCGGGAAGAGTGGAGGGAAGGACAAGGCCCCCCCTTCGAGCGAGTGGGAATAGACATTGTGGGGCCTCTGGACCCCGCACCTCTCAAGGACACCGGTTTATTCTCGTCCTGGTGGACCATGCCACCCGCTATCCCGAAGCCATCCCTCTCCGGACTGTGACGGCCCCCGTGGTGGGCCGAGCGCTGATGGGGATCTTCTCCCGGGTGGGCTTCCCCCGAGAAGTCGTCAGTGACCGAGGTACGAACTTCATTTCTCGATACATGAAATCCATGTGGCACCAGTGTGGGTTCACGTATAAGTTTACGACCCCCTACCACCCCCAAGGGAATGGGTTGGTAGAACGTTTTAATAGAACTCTCAAAGGAATGATCATGGGCCTGGAAGAGCCCTTGCGTCGTCAATAGGACGTGCTGCTGCCCTGCCTCCTCTTCGCCTATCGGGAGGTCCCTCAGAAGTCCCTGGGATTCAGTCCCTTCGAACTATTGTACGGACACACCGTCCGGGTCCCCTCAGCCTAGTCAAGGAGGGCTGGGAGGTCGCGGCCCAAGGTACTCCTCCCGACGTCTACCGGTACCTCCTAACCCTCCGAAATCAGACTCGGAAGTTCCGGGAACTTGCAGAAACCAACCTCGAGGCCAGCCAGGTGGAGATGAAACGCTGGTACGACCAAAACGCATCTTCCATTGAGTTCGCGCCAGGCCAACAAGTTTGGGTGTTGTCCCCGGTCGAGCCCTGTGCCCTCCAGGACAAGTGGACGGGGCCCTTCAAGGTGGTGGAGCGCAAGAGCCCTGTCACTTACCTGGTGGACATGGAGAGCCCCAGCAACCCCCTCCAGGTCCTTCACTCCTACCGGCTCAAACCACACTTTGTCCGGACCGAGCTTAGCCTGCTGATGGCTACCGATGGCGGGGCCGAGGACGACTCCGAGCCCCTACCAGACCTTCTGAGCACCTCCGAGAAAGACGGCTCCGTCGAGGGGGTCACCCTCTCCTCTGCCCTGACCCCAGAACAGCGCCAGGATTGCCGGAAATTGTTGGGTCAGTTCGCAGACTTGTTTTCCCTCACCCCC
Organism: Lissotriton helveticus; assembly: GCF_964261635.1. NCBI lineage: Eukaryota > Metazoa > Chordata > Amphibia > Caudata > Salamandridae > Lissotriton > Lissotriton helveticus. Next base: position 1,026,466,005 of record NC_136065.1, read on the forward strand.
GGAGTCACCCAGTGGTATGTCCACGATGTCAAAACCGGGGACAGCCCGCCTGTGCGACACCGGGTCTACAGAGTTCCCGTCCGAGTTTGGAACTGCATCCAGTCGGAGGTCTCCAAGATGCTGGCCCTGGGGGTAGTCAAACCCTCCGACAGTCCGTGGGCCAGTCCAGTCGTCCTGGTCCCAAAAGCCGCCGCCCCTGGCGCCACTCCCGAACTGCGCTTTTGTGTCGACTACCGGGGGTTGAACGCCGTCACCCGGACCGATGCACACCCCATTCCCCGGGCCGATGAACTGATCGACCGCATGGGGGCGGCCCGCTACCTGAGCACCTTCGATCTCACCTCCGGCTATTGGCAGATAGGACTCACCCCGGGCGCCCAAGAGCGCTCCGCTTTCTCGACCCCCGATGGCCACTACCACTTCAGAGTGATGCTCTTCGGGATGAAGAACGCCCCCGCAACCTTCCAGAGGCTGGTGAATAAGGTATTGGCAGGACTAGAAGGGTTCAGCGCCGCATACCTGGACGACATCGCGGTGTACAGCCTCCACTGGGCCGAGCACCTCCAGCACCTCTGGGAGGTCCTGACGGCCCTCCGCCGGGCCGGACTGACAATCAAAGCCAGCAAGTGCCAGATAGGACAAGGTTCCGTGACCTATCTGGGACACTAAGTGGGGAGCGGCCAGGTGGCTCCCCTCCAACCCAAGATCGACGCCATCATGGCCTGGGAGCCCCCGGTCACCCAAACAGCAGTCCGAGCCTTCCTGGGGCTCACTGGCTATTACCGGCGCTTTGTGAAGGACTATGGGAGCATTGTTGGCCCACTCACCGAACTCACTTCCAAGAGGCGGCCACAGAAGGTGCACTGGACACCCGAGTGTCAGGCCGCCTTTGAGACTCTGAAGACAGCGATGTGTACCGCCCCCGTGCTCCAAGCCCCCAACTACAGCCGGGAATTCATAGTCCAAACAGATGCCTCGGAGCACGGTGTTGGGGCGGTCCTGTCCCAACTTAACGACGAGGGGGTTGATCGACCGGTGGCCTTCATCAGCCGGCGCCTGCTGGCCCGAGAACAACGCTGGAACACCATTGAACGGGAGTACTTCGCCGTGGTGTGGGCCCTCAAGAAACTCCGACCCTATCTCTTCGGCACCCACTTCCAGGTGCAAACTGACCACCGGCTCTTTTGGTGGTTAAAGCAGATGCTAGGAGAGAACCCAAAGTTGCTGCGATGGTCCATCTCCCTCCAAGGGATGTACTTCACTGTGGAACATCGCCCCGGCAACGACCACACCAACGCCGACGGCCTGTCCCGCTTCTTCCGCCTCGACGAGGAGAATCCCCAAGAGGATGGGTGACTCTCCCCACCTTCAGCTGGGGGGGACGTGTGTTGGACCCGGCCTCGTGGCGTGGTCCCACTTCTCCTGCATAGCGGGCCCTGGACAACAGCAACCCCTATCCCCGGCCTCAGACTGTCCCCTCCGAACTTCACGAGAACTGCCACCCCTGGCGACCCCCGGCTCTCCCCCTCGGGAGCCTGGTGACCCCTGCTCGCCCCACTCTGTGGATCCAATCCCGATTCCGGCCCACCATTTCAGGCCCGACTCCATCTTGGACCCTGCACGCCCAGACCACGTGGCCTCGGCCCGACTTCGGCCACCGCCCCAGCGAAGCCCCGACATCGAGGCACCAGGATCCCCCCAGGTGGTAAAGCGGCCACTTGACAGATCCGGGAGAAGGGGAGTTTCGATGGGCCCCCCCAGCCGTCCCCGGATGCCTGGTTTCGATCGCCCTCCGGCCTCCCTGGGCGCTGGCTCCACCCCCCTGCTGGGTGTCTGGACACTCTCATCCCGGCCCCTCTGACCCCCAGGCGCGAGGGTCCGGACATCAAAGGGCTCCAGACCTATATCTGGGGCAGCTCTGGGATGGGTCAGTAGTTGTATCCTGGAGTCGAGAGCCCTGCTGACGCTGTCGCGGCTGACCTCGAGAAGAACTCACTACTTGGAACCCTGAACCTTCGGAGCCTGCTGGCGCTGCCGCGGCCCAACTTCGCTGAACTATCTTTGGAGTCCTGCTGGCGCTGCCGCGGCCCAACCTCGCTGAAACCATCTTTGGAGTCCTGCTGGCGCTGCCGCGGCCCAACCTCGCTGAAACCATCTTTGGAGTCCTGCTGGCGCTGCCGCGGCCCAACCTCGCTGAAACCATCTTTGGAGCCTGCTGGCGCTGCCGCGGCCCAACTTCGCTGAGACTATCTTCGGAGCCTGCTGGCGCTGCCGCGGCCCAACCTCGCTGAAACCATCTTCGGAGCCTGCTGGCGCAGCCGCGGCCCAACCCTTGCGGAACCCCCCAGCTCGAGGATTGAGAGCTGAGCGTAGGGTATCCCCGTGCCAGACTGGTATTAAGACTGTCCCGCTACCCATTTCCCCCCTATTACCGAGACTCTGAGGATCCCCCGATCCGTTGTACATATTACCGAAGGAACCAATCATTAATGCTGATAAAGATTCTAAGAAGTACTCTCTTGTGTGGTGTCCCTTTGTAGTGTTGTGATTACTCTGCTGTGACGATTCTAGGAGAGGGCCCTCACCCAGGAGGCCTCTCGACGGCGCTCGGCCAATTCCTTAAGGGAAAGTGGGTCTCGGGGTGGTCAGTCAGACATCCTCTGCCTCCCCAGGGACCGCCTTTCTAACAACCCGTCTTCCCCACTTCTCGAATGTACAGAAAGAATATTGCAGATGCGAGCATTCATTGTAAGGAAACCTTGTGCCAAATCTTTTATTTTTTTCTATATTTATAGCAGGTGTAAACTGAGTGACTGCCCTCAGTTGTAGCATTGATATTTAGCCTTTTCGTCCATTACTGCCTCCCAGCCTTTTCCCAGTTATTGATGTTGGCACTGTTGGGTACTCTACAAAGCCTTAACTGAGCAGCATCCTCCTCAGGTATGCACATTTGCATTATCACATTATTTTAGGAGACATTTCTGGGTGAGTTGTAGGCCCTCTGCCTGGAGAAGAAGAGCTTAAAGGCGTGTCCCTTATGAGCCCAGAGACACCCTCCATTCTGCCAGGTCACTACACAAGTACTAATCTGAATGATAAATATATGCTAAATTATTTTCAATTTAAATGTTTTAATTATAATAACACTGAGAACTCAGAGCCAAATGTACTATTAACTGCTCACAAAATACTGGTTGCAATTTGTGACCAGTATTTCTGAGACCATTAAATAACTTCAGATTCAGCTTGGGTCGTAATCTGAACTATCTCATTAATATTCATAAGGTAAATCGCAAATTGCGACTCACTCGATTGGAGACCATCACAGTGATGTTGGCCTGCTAGGGTCAGCAGATCACCTTGTCCGAGACCTCCTTTCAATACAGTAATTTTCTTTTATATGTAGCCTGTTTTCTTTAACAGAAACAGGACTGTTTAAAAATAAAAGTTTCCTTTTTTAAAGGTTTATATGAGAGTTTGCAGAACTGAATACTCCCAAACATTTGTTTATCATTCAGAAAAGGGAAGAAGTCCCAGGGGACCCCTTTCCCTTTGCATATGGGTTACCCTCCAAATTGGGGATTGGTAACTTTTCAATGGTTTACTATCTCTATTTCAGTCCTATAGCACAACCCTCCTAAATCACTTTCATTTCTAAACCCCGTTTAGGAGTTGGAAAAAAGTTTCTGACTCCTAAAATAGAGTTAACACAATCACAAACTCAGAATCGGCCACACAAATGCTTTGTATATCGGGCTCTGTATATCACACAAATCTGTGTGACTGAATTCCATTTGAAGCCAGTTCTGGAAGCTCAGGGGACTAAGGCATCAAGGATTCACAATGATCACAGGTTCAAATCCTGGAGGGTCCACTTAGACTTCCATCCTGCGGAGAACAATCAACTGAGGACCACTGAGCACGGTACCATTAATCTTGCCTTATCTGCCAGTAGAATCAGGAGTCCTCCATTTCGCTCTACAAAACAGTTTCCCTGATTTTTTTCTAGCTAAATATCAGACAGAGAGCAATCCTTTGATTTTATTTTTTTCAACACCACAGTATTCCTTACAGCATAATGAAAATACAAATGTCACAGATAAAACATCACGATTCACAATAACATACCCCATAAGATATAACATTAATATGCTGAACCTGATAGTTTATCTATAGTAGTGTTCGTTCCCACTAAAAAGAGACATCTGTAACAGATACAAATAAAATGAGAGTAGTTTAACTCTAAAACCCATCACACTAAGTACATGTATGAATATTTCTTTGTTTTGAGAATTCTAAAACCGTATCCTTCCATCATACTACAATGCTAAGAACTAAGGTGCCTCTGTTGCACTTTTAGTTTTGATCACATATTAAAAAAATATGTGCAGAAACCAGAAATATATGGATTTTGTTTTTAGATCTGTCTGTTTTAAAGAAACGTTGACCTAATTTTCACATTTTAACCTCTGTTGCACCCAAGCCAGCATATCAGTCAGTTGAAGTTAAAAACACACACACGTTGCAAAAAGGCAAACATAAAACAAGAGCGGTGTGTTCAAAATAAATAGGAGTATTTTCTTAAACAAATATGCTGGATAGTGTCTGTTTAATTACAACAGACGATTGTGTGGTGTAGAACAGATACACAGAGTTCCAAAACAAAAGGTTCAAACCCGAGCGAGCGTGGTCTCAATCTTCTTTTGATCCTTTTTCCATGATAGGAGAGGGCTGCATCACCCCCCACCCCTCCTTCCAGCATCTCTGAAAGTCCCTTCGAAATGCAGCCAAGTCTGAGTGCCTTGGGCCTACTCTTTGTGCTCTTTCAATTGATACTATCTCGACTTCTTTCATATCTAGCACTTGACCGAATAGATCCTGAACTTAAGCAACAATGTCCGTTCCCTCCCATTCTGCTTTTTCTTTTACATTGGGAACCCTTATGTTGTCCCTCCTTGTAGTATTTTCCAGATCTTCACACTTTTATTGTAGTGTGCTCACTGGCAGTTCCAGGTTAGTTATATTTGCAGAAAATTGTGTGGACTTCCTCTAGGGTAGCTTCCATCTCTACCAACCTTGAGCCAATTTAATCAATATTTTGTCTGACTGACACTACTGATTTGGTTATGCTTTTTTCTATGCTATTTATCGCTTGGTGGATGTCCTCCTTCCATTATTTACGCCATTCTTGTAGGAATGCTTTGATGGCCTCTTTAGTTAGACTTAAGCCGCTACTCCTCGTTGCCATGATGTGGTTCAGTTGCAGGGAACTGGATTTTCATGCACTATCTGTCGGTCTTCGTCCAGAGTGTGTCTATTCCTATGAGACTCTTTTAGCATCCAGGCTCTCTGTCCCCATCCATCCTTGATTCCTTCACTCTCAAATCTGTCTTGGTACTTGAGTGTCTAGATATGATGACCTGACTTGAGTCTCCTGTGTCTTCTAAACGGCTGGAGTGCTCCCAGCATTTGGGCATAATGATCATGAATCCCCCTTAATGGATGTCACCCAATCATCCCAACCACCTGTATCCTTTAGTTCTTAGGATCCCATTGCCCAAGGCCACAATCAAATTGTCCTCAGTTGCCTCCATGAAACTTGAACAGAATATCAGCATGCTCTAGGTGCTTTCCCACTGCCGTAACATCTGTATCAATCTGTGAAACATAGTGTAAAAGTGACTGAGGTAGTGATAGAGCGCGCAGGTCACCCGACCAACAATTTTACCACATACGTGTCGGGCCCATAAATTTCAATTTACCATATTTATTAATCGGGTAACCCTACACTCTACTACCAGTATCCCAGTTCCTTCCTATTTTATTTCCAGTGTACCCGACTTACCAATCCACCGTTACGGGTACCTATTGATCACAATGGATCAGGGAGCTAGCTGTAAAGAAAAGGCAGACACAAAATACCAACTATTGTAATTTTCTTTACACTTATGTAATGACCACAGACTCTGGAAAAGTTTTAAAACCTTTATCTAAACTTCATCAGATTCCGAGAACATAAGATTTACAGTAAATAAGCAATCAATAACGGACAGTCGCCAGTAGGCCGGAAAAGTGCTGAATGGACACCCCAGGACAGGACAGGACAGGACAACCAGATTAGGACCAGGACAGGACCACCAAGGTAAGACCAGCACCCGCAGTTCGGAAGCAACGCCTGCGCTCCACCCTCTCTGCAGCTATTAGTCAGAACCCCGATTGGGTTATCGAATTCACCAGCAAAGTGCTCCGCCAGCACTTAAGGTTTAAAACCTCCTGAGTCTATGGAAATTTCGGACAGAGTGCTCCGCAGCCCTCTGTATCAGTCACCTATTGAGTGCGTTGGGTCAGTGACAGGTCAGCTATTCGGACAAGTCGGACAATTTCTCTAGCTAAACCTAGGCTCCTTATACTGTTTTCGGGTCAGTGTACCACCCCCCAAATGTTGCAAGTGCAAGAATCCCCAATTTCGATTGGTCCCCAAGTAGGACAGGTTAACACACCAACCACATTTCACCTTTACAAGACTTCATTAGCATACTCTGGGACCGCCTATTGAATTTGGGGTTCCCATGACATGTTCTCCAGAATACAATGAATTTTATACAATTGTTGCATTTACAAGACAGTTCAGCTTCGTTCTGCTGGGTCGCAGGTCACTTTCTCATGAGCATCTTGGCTGTGGCTGCCAGCTGGCTGAGTTCCACTGGTACAAGGTTTTCTTCCCTCTGCCAGGATGACATGCGCAGTAGGGATTTCTTAAGATGGGGTTTGCTTCCCTCCCAAGCCCAAAGTACACGATACATGAAAAGTAAGCGAAAACAAATTAAAACACAGAAATAAATGAATACACTGTATACCAGGAATCCCTATATGACTCCCCTTACTTTATACTAACTTATAGCATTAATATTAGAGGCACACGAACAGTAGCGCAAAAGCAGCAGCGCAAGCTTCGGCATGTGAGAACACAAAGCGGCCATCTTAATGCTAGTGCGCAAGTGCAGAGATTCCCACCAGAACTGCGAGTATGTCACGTCACGTGATTGTGACCAACGCATGCGCAGAAGAAAACCCCGCTAAGCAGCGGCCATCTTAATGACAAGCGTTGTTAATGTTAATAAACACATAGGCAAGCGTCTCTGGGACACCCAAAATGTCAGAATAACGGGGAAATTAGTAAGACAAAACATGTTGAGTTAATTCATTATAGTTATTCGAGGTTCATGAGTACAAGCAAGTCGCGTAACGTGCAAATTCTTGCTCCATCAATCCCCTCATTGATGATATTTACTATCATCACAAAACCAATAGAATCAGATGCCAACTTTCACAATTTGCCCAATTCAATCTCTTCCAACATTCGATTCAATTTTTCTTTAGTTTCTTTGTTAGGGTGAGAATTCTTCACCCTTTTATAAATCTGATTATTCAGTTCTTCTAATTCAAGTTCATCCACATTTCGTTTCACGCCTCTCTTGTTCACAGTATATTTCTTTTGGTGTTTCCAACATTTGCAACAGACAAATAGGAGGAATATGATAAAACCTATTCCTGCAATTGGCATCAGTACCTTAAACAAAAACCCTTTACCTAAATTGGAAAACCAATGACCTACAGCGGAGAGACCATCAGTAAGTCTCTTCCAGGCACTATCAACCTCCAGTGGTTTGAGTTCCTTTTCAAAATTTGTAATGTTCCTCACTTACCTTTTGAGTTCAACACTTTTGTCAGGTATGTAAGTGCAACAATGTTGCGCTTTCAACATTCGGCAGACTCCGCCCTCTTTTGCTAATAAGGTATCAAGAGCAAGTCTGTTCTGCAAAACCATAGATCTGAACGCAACCATTTCGGTATTGATCATCAGAAATCCACTAGCAGTGTCAGTAGATAACCGATCCACTACTGTTGACAATTTGCAAATTCTGTGTGTGTTCAGAACCACTCCCACTGCAGGTATCAATGCACTAAATATACTACCCACTATTTCACCTATACTTTCTCTTCTACTACGTACTAAACCGTTAGTGCTTTCACTGCTTCCAGCAATTTCATTCACGTGGTATATTTTCGAGAAGACAATTACAAAATAGCAGCTTCCATACCAGTGATCCGGCAATTTGAAATAGGCCTTGTTTCCACATATGTAATAAATTCCGGGAAACACAGGTTTTGACCCATTTTTGAAACCCCAACCTCCGATTACCTTGTAATTGTGTTCGCATTGACTGGAACCAATGAAAATGTTATTATAATAACTAGTCTTTTCTCGGTGAAGACAAAGTTTCCCTTTCCTTTCGGAATCCAGCAACAAAGCAGGATTAGCCCCACCAGTTGAGGTGCTTCCCATGTTTTCAGCCCACTTAGGAGTTTTCTGCCTTTTATCATTCGCCTTTCTTTGGAAACTCTCTCTTCTTTTCTCTGCCATGTTTAGAAACATTTTCTCTTGTTCATGTAATGAACAGGTCAAGTTATCTCTATGTGCTTCACCTAAATCTATGGTACCTATAGTCAGAAAATATTCTCCCATATAACGTGTTACATCACTTTTGGTATGTACAGGGTTCAGATTTCCACGTATAGGAAGTTCAGAAAATATCACGTCTGAGTTAGAGTAATAATACTGTAACGGTCCTCTTTTGTAAAACAAACTAGCTAAAATACTACAAGAAATTCCATATGTTAATGGCACGTGATGGTATGTCACTCCCTCAGCTACAGAAGTAGGTAGCTTCATGCATACATAACAGTCTTCTATTTCCATAGTTTCTACATAATGCACTAAAAGGTTTGCGAATACGTTTAAATGAGTCCTGTTCTTGATTCCATGATAATGCAGTCCTTCCTCATCTGGTGCTTCTAAGTCCATTTTAGTTTGTCTAACGCTAAGTGCTCTCTCATGTCCATCTACATTTTGTGTTGTCAGTTCTTCAGTATCTTTTGTCACAGTCTTTGTAGAGTCAATATTAGTATCTTTACTCATCATATAAGGAATAGTAATTGTTAGTCCTATCCATAATATTAACACTAAAGCTACACTACATACACATACTTTGCAGCATGTTTTACAACAATTGCGTCTAGGTCTTCCATTCACCTTGGAATCAGACATTTTCACTCAAAAGAAGCTTTCCAACCCCTCTTTGTAACTTTGCACAGGTAGCTTACACTGAGCAACTTCAGGTTGGTTCTTCTTCTTCGGCAGACTGGTCAGTAGTTAGTTCTTCCTCACTTTCGTCACTTATCTCAAGATCCTCAAATTCCTCCAACACCAGGTAAGTCCATTCAGGATCCTGATACTTTTCGTTCAGTCTTTTTATTCGGGCACTTCTTCGCTTAGTGCTTTCTCCAGGTGGCTCTGTTTTACTGGAAGCTTGTTTCCTCTGCTCAAGCTTCTCTTCTACAGTTTTCAGTCTTAGTCTCAGTCTTTTGATGTACCTTGGTTCTTTATTCTTTTTCTTGAATCTTTTAACTGGCACTGTGGTTTGGCTTTCTTCTAATGTTCTTTTATTTTCGTTCTGTTGTGGCACTTCTGCTTCTTCTTCCATCCTTTCTATCTGACTAGTTCCAGGTCTTATTTCAGTTTCCTCTGCCGTGATCGCTAAGCTGGCCTTGTTCAGGTGTATACTGGATTTGATTTTTGGACGTTTCAATTTCTGTGTCCTGAACACATTCGTCTATTTCTATCTGATACTGTTCAAGCACTTCGAACCTTTGATTTTCTTCCGCTTGAACTTTCGCCCTAATTTCTATCTGTCCCTTTTCAATCTCAGGAGTTCTTGGAGGTGTGTCAATAACCTGTTCTGTCCCTATCTGACCTTCCTTCTCATCAGATTTGACATGGATTTCGATGATCTGATTGTCTCCTTCTATTCCTGTCTCCTCCTCACTATCCCACTCTCTATCTGTGTATGTCTGGCTTCTGGTTCTTATTGGATCAACGGTCAGGTCGATTACTGGGATCCATTCATCTTGACTGGTGCTCGATTGTTCATCATCAGCTACTTCAGGACCAACATCTGGAGACCCCTCAGCTGGACAACCTTCAGCGTCAGTTTCTTCGTCTTCGGTTACTTTCTTCGTATGACTGGCATGGATCCACTTTGGTACTCCTGCACACTTCACCGCTGTCGTGGTCACCATAATTACTTGTCTTGGCTTTCCCCACTTCGGTGCAAGGCAACTCGATCGGGTGTGCTTCTTAAGTACCACCCAGTCACCTGGATTCAGATTATGGACTGACGTTGCTGGCCTGGCGACGGCGTCTTCCCCAATCTGGTGAGAGATTGAACGCACTTGGTCACCCAGTTGCTTGCAGTACTCTAGTACCAAATCATCAGAAATGCTTTTCAGTTTGTGTCCTGGTACCCATGCTTGTCTCATTACTCTTCCCATCAGGATCTCATGGGGACTCAGGCCTGTTACTCGGTCTGGAATACTTCTGATTCCCATTAGGACAAGTGGTAAAGCATCTATCCAGTTCATGCCAGTAGATTCACACATCTTTCCTAGTCTTGACTTGATAGTGCCATTCAGTTGTTCCACCACTCCAGAAGCCTCTGGACGATATGCACAGTGCAGTTTTTGAGTAATTATGAATGCTTCACAGATCTGATCAATTATTTCATTCTGAAAATGCCCACCTCTGTCTGATTCAATTGTGACTGGAACCCCGTACCTAGGTATTAGTTCTCGTAGTAACAATTTGGCTACAGTGATGGCATCATTCTTCTTGGCCGGGTACGCCTCTACCCATTTTGAAAACAGGCAAACAATGACAAGGACGTATCTCATTCCTCTACAAAGGGGTAACTGAATGAAGTCAATTTGTAGTCTTATAAAAGGACCTTCTGCTTTCCCAATTTTACCCAGTGAAACTACTGTTCTCTTCCCAGCATTGTATTGCTGACATGTCAAGCACCTCTGGCAGAGTCTCTCGGCTACATTCCTGAATTTCGAATTGAACCATGTCTGTTTGAAAACACGAACCATGGCATCCCTACCAATATGTGCATTTCCATGTATTAGCCGGGACATAGGAGGAAGCAAGCTGTCAGGCAACACAGGCATACCATCAGGGCAAATCATAACACCATCCTCGTTCCTCTGTTGACAACCAAACTTTCTCCATCTTCTCCTTTCCTTCGGTCCTGCTGCATTCTCTAAATCTCTCAATTCCTCCCACGTTGGTACATTCTCAAACACCATAAGATGGCAGCTGTTTCCATTTCCCCCCAATTTTATATTGACTGACATTTGATGTCTTGCACAATGTTGGGCTAGTTGGTCAGCATATCGATTACCTACTGTCACATTGTCATCGCCAGATTTGTGAGCAGCACACTTGACCACTGCCAATTCCTTTGGTAACTGGATTGCTTCCAGTAATTCCTGTACCACTTTTCCATTTCTGATAGGAGTACCTGAAGAAGTCAGGAACTCTCTTTGCAGCCATAATTGGCCGAAGTCATGCACAACCCCGTAACCATATTGGCTGTCAGTATATATGGTTACTCTTTTATTTTTCCCAACTTTACAGGCTCTTGCCAATGCAATCAATTCGGCTACTTGTGAAGACTTTACTCCAAATAGATAGGATGCTTCTACAGCACGTGATACTGTGACTACAGCATAGACAGCACTTAGACCTCCGTTCTCATGTCTCAAACATGAGCCATCTACAAACAGCTCGCAATCTTCTACAGGTAGGGGCATTTCCTTGATATCTGGGTGTGGTTTGGTACTAAACTCAGTCAGGTCAATGCAGTCATGATCGACCTCTCCCTTTGCTTCTGCAATCAGTGAATCTGGTAATAGGGTAGCTGGATTCAGTATGTTACACCGAGCAATTGTTACATTTGCAGCACCCACAAGAATCCTCTCATATTTAGTCAGCCGACTAGGTGTGAGATACTGGGTTTTAGTTCTGGTTAGTAAGATTACAACTGCATGTGGAACATACACAGTTACAGGATGTCCCATAATGATGGATTCACTCTGTTCAAGACTCATGCAAGTTGCAGCTACCGCTTTCAGACATCCAGGCAATCCAGCAGCCACTGGATCCAAGGTAGCAGAGAAGTATGCTACTGGACGTCTAGTCAAACCATGCTCTTGAGTTAGGACTGACAGTGCACAATTGTCTCGTGTATCACAAAATAGTGCAAATTCCTTGGAATAATCAGGCATTCCTAAGGCGGGGGCTGTACATAGACATTCTCGTAATTTAGTAAATGCTGTCATGCCTTCCTCATCCCATTCCACTGGGTCCTTTGCTCCTTTCCTTGTCATCTTTATCAGAGGTTTTGCTAGAACTGCAAATCCCACAATCCATTGTCTGCAGTATCCTACAACTCCAAGGAACATTCTGATCTCTTTCTGAGTGTTTGGTAACTGCATATTTCGAATTATCCTAATTCTTTCTGAAGTAACTTTCCTGATACCCTTCTCTATCTGGTGCCCCAGATATTTTACTGAAGAGGTACAGAACTGTAGTTTGTCAGGTGATACTTTGTGTCCTCCTTCACCTAAGTGGTTCAGTAAGGCAATGGTGTCACCAACACAGTCTTTCTGACTTTTAGACGCCACCAAGAGGTCGTCTATATATTGCACCAAAACTGAGTCTCCAGGTAAGACTAAGGATTCAAGGCACTTTTTCAGAATCTGATTAAAGATCGAGGGGCTTTCTGTATACCCCTGAGGGACGCGATTCCAAACGAACACGTGACTGTCAAATTCAAATGAGAAGAGAAATTTGCTGTCTGGATGCAATGGTATTGAAAAGAATGCATGACATAAGTCAATTACGGTGAACCATTCATCATCCCATGGAATCTGATATAAAATCACTGCTGGGTTCAGAACAATAGGACAGCAAGGAACAACAATTTTGTTTACCTTTCACAGGTCCTGCACTACCCTGTACTTACCACTAGGTTTCTTGATGCCAATTATCGGTGAGTTACATGGACTACTCAGCACTTCTAGTATGATGTTTGCTTCTAGCAATCTTTTTATTTCAATGGCAACTCCTGCTTTCACTTCTGCACTCATTTTGTATGGTTTAGTATTTGGGTAAACTGCATCTTCCTTTATGGCTATTTTAATTGGGTCAACATTTGCCATTAATCCTACATCTTTTCCAGTAAAATCCCATACTTCTGGTTTCACTGTCTGTTGGAGTTCCTCAGGTAAGTCTTGTATTGTCAGTCTTTTAATTTCTGAGTCAGGTCTTATTAGCATTAATTTGTATATTGCATCTTCGTCTGTGGTTTGTATCTCGACGCCCTTTGGTGTGCAAAAGATAGTACAGTTCATTTTACACAACAAATCACGTCCTAATAGGTTTACAGGACTGGAATCACAGACAACAAATCTATGCATTTCTTTGAAATTCTATATTGTAATCTCCATGGGCTCGGTAACTGGGGTACTAATCAATTGATTAGATACGCCCACTACTTGGATAGCTTCTCCCGAGAGGGGTAGGTTTGGAACGTCTGCTGTTCTTACAGTAGAACGGGTAGCCCCAGTGTCCAACAGAAAGGTGACATCATTGCCTTCTACCTTTCCTTCAATGTATGGTCCTGACTGGTCTACCGGCAAGGAGGGGCCAAATACGCCCTCCTCGTCCTCCCCCCTCAGGCCCCGTCAGTAAGGTTCATCACAGAGGAAGGTATCATTCAACAGAAATTGTGAAGTTGCTGCATTTCTATCCTCCTTTCCTCCCCAAATTTCTATGTCTTCACCCTGCTGTGCTTTGCCCTTAAAATTCGGTCTAGGTGTTCGGGGCAACTGATTCGGTTTTACCTGTTGCTGGGTCTTTCTTGGTTTTTCATTCTGCGTCTGTGATTTGAATCATTAGTTTGGGGGTTACTATTTTGTGCGTATGGACACTCGTCTCTCCAGTGCCTTATCTGTCCGCACCCGTGACAGGGGAACTTTTTTTTGGCTTCCTCTCGGCTCATTTTTACTTTGGGCTTCCCTCCACCCCAGAACCTTGGTTTTGGGTATTACTATTCATTTTACTTAACTGCTTTTCTTGTTGCTCAGCTAATTTTACTTGTGCCCACATGACCTTTTCCTTTAAGGCCTTTCGTTTGTCAGCCATCTCATCTTCGCAGTATTTTGCATACCTCCAAACTTCATCAATTTTCTTAGACTGCCAACAGATTTTGTTGTCTTTGATCCATTGGCAAATTTCAGGTCTCAACCCGTTTACAAACCTGTAAATGAAATGGGTCATGTCCTTCATCTCAATGTTATCTATACCGCTGTACGTTTTGAACACCTGTAACAGTCTTTCATAATAGGAATGCACAGTTTCATCCCTATCCTGGGTAGTTCTATCTATTAGGGTCCAATCAGTTTCCTTTGCAGGCACTTTCCCTTTCAGATGTAACATTACTTGCTGGTATTTTTCCATTACCTCGTCAGAAGGAGCCCCTGTAATAGGGTCCCTCGGGAATTCCTCACTAGGCCAACCAATGGCAATTTTACATTCTGTCCACAAATCTACGGGAACTACGATATCGAAAAACCCATCCAGATCTTTCCACAGGCATTTTTGTACCTTCACAAACCTTTCTACCTGCCTGTACCAATCCACAGGTTTCTCTCGTAATTTTGGGAAATCATTTGTAAAGGACACAATATCCTGTCGGGACCATGGAACATGTACATACTTTCCACCTGGCACTTCTTGCATAGGATATAATTGTTCTGCTTTGTCTGCCTCTTTTAAGACATACTCAGAAGTCATCTGTTTTGATCTAATCTCCTCCTTTTTCTTTGCCCATCTGGCTTTCCATTTTTCTAATTCTCCCCATTTTTGCAACAGATTCACTAATTCCCTGATCTGTACCTTCTTCCCTGACACATTCATATTTTTCAGATCTTTGTCTGAGAACTCTGCTCTGTAGGGTTTTTGCAATGATTTAGATTTCCCAATATCAATTCCCATACTAGCTGCGGTGTCCACTAACTTCTCATGGAACACCCTAGTATTACGGGTGATGCTCTTACAGATAAATAGCAGTTCTTCTTCAGAAAAGGTATTTAGTCTGTCCAACCCCACATTTCCAGCCATCAGTTCTTCCAATTCTATTCTTAATTTGCAAATATCTAATGGTTTCGACGGGGAATTTGGTTTCTCGAATTCTCGACTCCATCTCTCGATTTCTTCAGGAGTCCCTACAGTGGCACTTTTAGTACCAGAAGCTGACTCAATCTGCACTTCTCCTGAACTAAAAGGAGTGTTTTTCTTTCTTGAACCCCTTTCTGGTTCTCTTATCGGTAAATCCATTAGGGAAATTACAGACTCACATTCACTTTCTTGGTCATCTACAATTAAGGCTTCTTTTCTCGGCTGTACTACAACTGGAGTAATAATTGGAGTCTTTGCACACCCCTGTTTGTCCCCGTACAATGGAACCACTGGTCCAATAGTTACTGGAATTGTCAAGGCTTCGGGACTTGTGTTTAACTGGGAAATTTTCTGAATTAATTCTGTTCTCTGTTTGGCTATAGCCTCTCGCTCTCTTTCCTGCAGTATTCTTTCCAGGCTTATTTCAGGTACTATTTGGGGAGTCAGGGTTGGGGCAGTTGGATGCATCATACTTGGTCCCTCACCAAAATTAGGTTTCGTGAATGGGTTTCCTGTGCTTAAAGGTCTCGGCATCTCCTGATAAGGAGGTATTTGACAGCCGTCTCTTACATTTACAGGTCTAGGCCCCTCCTGGTAAGGAGGTCTCAGGCAAGCATCCCCTACACTAGAGGTTCTGGGTCCTTCATTAAAAGGAGGTGGATTCTTCATGAACAAGTCCTCCAAAGAATCGTCATCCGAATCCCCACTAGTTACCCAATGTTTGGTCTTTTCTGTTTTTTTCCCTCCCACTGGTTCGTCTAGTGCCATCATAGGGTACAGTCCTTCAACTATCATATTCTGCCTCCACTCTTTCATTCTTTTCTCTCGGGTTTCAGGTTTCACTTTAGGATACCATTTGGTTAACCCTTTATCCATTCGGGGTTTGTCCCTCTCAAAAGCCTCTATCTCCCATTCCTCTAAGGCTTCGTACTGCGTTAATCTGGGTCTGGGATGTAAATCGTTCATTCGGGTTCTCAAGTTGAACAGAATCCTGCCATTAAATGTACCCTCTAACGGAAATGCCAAAACTCCGTAATGTTTAGTGTATTTCACCCAATTCTCCAACCATACACACGAGTGGTACCCTTTACCAAACATCATGAATGATGCGGGAGTGTTAGGTGGTGGAATGACAACTCCTTCTCCAGTTTTGATCGGCTTATCCTTTTTGAAATAATTCCTCACTTTTTTTACTAAGGTCATCTTCCTCTTGTTTCCGTACATAATGTCGTATCTACGACCTTTCCACTTCTCTTTTCCAAACCCTAAATATTTTGGTTCAGGTCTAGTCTCCGGGTTAGTTATATGCCACATATACTTTCCCGCAAGCGACTTTGTTTACAAGTCACTTCCAATCCAATTGAGTCTTTTATTTTTCTACAGCCAATCAATACGGTGGTTGCAAAATTTTCTGACCAATGGGTGCACGGCCTTTTCGCGAGACAAGTTCTCACGCGTCTGCGCTCACCCCTCCTTTACAATTCCTCCTCAGCTACACGTCCGCTATCTTGACCAATACCCACGCGGCACTGGGTGACGTCAGCGCAGCTCCGCAACTGACTCCCTCCCTCACAAGGTAAGAAACGCTACGATTTCTATCCTTTAAAGTGCTAGTGCTCTGTTTAGTTAACATCGTAACACATTCGCCACTGTACTCAAGTGTCTAGAAAGGAAAGATATGTTTTACTGCAAGTAAACCTCTTCTGTCTACCTTTCATACACTACGGATAGATCCCTTCCGCCTACCCTTCACTCAAGCATTAGAGAACCTGCTATTTCTTTTTGACTCATCCACTCTGTCCGGGATATATACTAAGTCTAAAGTTTCACTAGCGAACTCCTTTGCTAACAATCAAGCTTAGACGAACCTGCTACTCCTTCCGTGTGACCCTTACTAGGTTATATCACAATAGAAGTTTTGCCAGCGAACTCTTTGCTATCATTTATTCAAACATACATTCAGAAAACCCTAATCAGTGCTTCCAGTTCTGCCTAACCTGCACCAATTTTCCTTGAGCCAATGACCTCACCACGGCGTGGATTCTCCTCACCACCCGCTATTCAATTTCCCCGGGGATTCCAGACAACATATAACATTCACTAACGAGTAATATTAGTACATTTATCAATATAACAGCATGAAAAACAATTTAAACATTTCATAATTTTCAAAGCAATAAAACATTTGCAAATGCGTTTAGCAGCAACATTTTCACAATTAGCAGCAAATAACCTACCTACCTATCTTAACTAGTCCCTAACCATTTCCTCTGCTACCAGAAAAATACTGATAGAGCGCGCAGGTCACCCGACCAACAATTTTACCCCATACGTATCGGGCCCATAAATTTCAATTTACCATATTTATTAATCGGGTAACCCTACACTCTACTACCAGTATCCCAGTTCCTTCCTATTTTATTTCCAGTGTACCCGACTTACCAATCCACCGTTACGGGTACCTATTGATCACAATGGATCAGGGAGCTAGCTGTAAAGAAAAGGCAGACACAAAATACCAACTATTGTAATTTTCTTTACACTCATGTAATGACCACAGACTCTGGAAAAGTTTTAAAACCTTTATCTAAACTTCATCAGATTCCGAGAACATAAGATTTACAGTAAATAAGCAATCAATAACTAAGATTACAAAGAGCACATATCCATATAGGAAATAAATCAGGCCAACCATTTATGAGTCTAAAGGAAGGTAAAAACAGGGCACATGCTCATCAGAAATTTCAGAATTTTAGATTTCAACTAAAATAACTAAAGACGGTGAAAGATTATGGAACAGTCACAGTTGGAAAATATACCCCATAATATATGGGTATGGAAAAACTTTGATTTTAAACTACGAGGACTCCAAGATACCATATACCTATGGGAAGGGAAGAAACGGAACACACTAGAATTTCAGGACCATCATTTAAAAAGGTAAAGATAAACATATCTATAATTCATGAACAGTATAGAGGATTATACGTCAAGGGAAGGGGAAAAATAGGAACATGCTAGAAAACAACAATAAGGTATGATCATTTCATTTAATAGTTTGCGGAAAGCATGGAAATTCAAATATGCACGAGTATGTCTTTATTGAAGCAAAAGAAAGGAAAAATAGAACTTGTAGAGTCGACTTTTCAGCACTATATTTACCTAGTATGGTGTGTAGACCAACCCTGGCCACGGGTCAGTTAAGGACAGGAGAAACCCCATGGACGGACAGTCGCCAGTAGGCCGGAAAAGTGCAGAATGGACACCCCAGGACAGGACAGGACAGGACAACCAGATTAGGATCAGGACAGGACCACCAAGGTAAGACCAGCACCCGCAGTTCGGAAGCCACGCCTGCGCTCCACCCTCTCTGCAGCTATTAGTCAGAACCCCGATTGGGTTATCGAATTCACCAGCAAAGTGCTCCGCCAGCACTTAAGGTTTAAAACCTCCTGAGTCTATGGAAATTTCGAACAGAGTGCTCCGCAGCCCTCTGTATCAGTCACCTATTGAGTGCGTTGGGTCAGTGACAGGTCAGCTATTCGGACAAGTCAGACAATTTCTCTAGCTAAACCTAGGCTCCTTATACTGTTTTCGGGTCAGTGTACCACCCCCCAAATGTTGCAAGTGCAAGAATCCCCAATTTCGATTGGTCCCCAAGTAGGACAGGTTAACACACCAACCACATTTCACCTTTACAAGACTTCATTAGCATACTCTGGGACCGCCTATTGAATTTGGGGTTCCCATGACATGTTCTCCAGAATACAATGAATTTTATACAATTGTTGCATTTACAAGACAGTTCAGCTTCGTTCTGCTGTGTCGCAGGTCACTTTCTCATGAGCATCTTGGCTGTGGCTGCCAGCTGGCTGAGTTCCACTGGTACAAGGTTTTCTTCCCTCTGCCAGGATGACATGCGCAGTAGGGACTTCTTAAGATGGGGTTTGCTTCCCTCCCAGGCCCAAAGTACACAATACATGAAAAGTAAGCGAAAACAAATTAAAACACAGAAATAAATGAATATACTGTATACCAGGAATCCCTATATGACTCCCCTTACTTTATACTAACTTATAGCATTAATATTAGAGGCACACGAACAGTAGCGCAAAAGCAGCAGCGCAAGCTTCGGCATGTGAGAACACAAAGCGGCCATCTTAATGCTAGTGCGCAAGTGCAGAGATTCCCACCAGAACTGCGAGTACGTCACGTCACGTGATTGTGACCAACGCATGCGCAGAAGAAAACCCCGCTAAGCAGCGGCCATTTTAATGACAAGCGTTGTTAATGTTAATAAACACATAGGCAAGCGTCTCTGGGACACCCAAAATGTCAGAATAACGGGGAAATTAGTAAGACAAAACATGTTGAGTTAATTCATTATAGTTATTCGAGGTTCATGAGTACAAGCAAGTCGTGTAACGTGCGGATTCTTGCTCCATCAGTAACACTATAGCGCCTCACCCTTAGTGATGTTTACTTTCTGTTGATGGATAGTCCATCATGGGCTTGGGTGTTACCTGATCGCCTCCTTGTTCCTGCATGCTCCCCCACTTCTAGTGCCAGATTTACAGCCACCTTTGTAGGTTCCCACTGTGATTTTCCTTGGAGCAAGGGGGTGGAGACAGCACAGCAGCTGGTACTCACATGGACTCTTCAGTTGTCAGTAGGCATGCACTGCATTCCCTTCAACCAGCTTTCAAATTCAACATGTTGCGCCATCATGAGCATCGGGAAGCCGTTCCTTTTCCCTTGCATTGCTGCTGTTCACCAACATCGGCTCCTCAGAGAGGGCTCTTGCCAGCTAGGTTTATGCTGACCTTTTATTCCATTTCACGTTTCCCCGGAGACCTGGAGCCCTTGGAGGCTGATTTTTTAATTCAGAGGGCTGTCACTTGTTCCTCTGTCACTTACACAAGCTCTCTGAGGTAAATTGCAGCATGCATAAGGGGGTTGAAAGAGAGGGTGTGAAAAAAAGAGAAAGATCAGAGAGGGAAAGAGAGAGAGGACGTCAAGAGAGAGAGAATGGATTGACTGAAAAAATTAGAGACAGAGTAAGAAGAGAAAGTTTGTGAGCCTGGTTAGAGCATTTTTGCCAGAGTTGCTTCTCGTTCCCCAGTCCAGCCAGGTGTCCAGCCACCTAGAGAGTTCTGGGGGGCCTTTACAGTGCAAGGCTCCACTAAACTTCTCCATCACACTGAACCAATGCTGGCACCTGAGAGCTCAGAGAGTCACATCCACTATGTTGAGGCACTGAACACAGCCCTGGCCCTGGGATTTAATTGCAGATGTTAGTTGTCAGACTATGTTGTAAGTGACAAACAGTTGTTTTAGAAATCACATTTTATGCTCTGTGTGAATTCTTGCTCTGTTGGTGTGGAGTTCTCTTGGGAATTAATGTATAAAAATATTAATGCAGGTTGTTTTTTTTCTTTTGCTCCTAGTGTTTTAATTATAAGTTGTATGCATCATATTTCATAAACGTGCCTTTATAGTATATAAATTAGTACAACTTACTACCAAATGCAATTCACAAATGTACGAGTGGAAACCTCCACCTCTCCTGTCTTTTCTATAGGGAGATCCTCACACATGTACGTTTACTTCTTTGGCCTTCATTACACATTTGTTGGAATAGGGTGTGGTGGTCAATTCCATTACCACGGGGGAAAGCATCTGCCATGTTTGGTAAATAACTCCTATCTCTAACTTCCAACAAGAAAAGGAGGCATAACCTGCAGATCGTTTTTAACATACCAAATTCCGCATGTTTTGCCTGTTTTTCTGGGCCTTTTTCCGCCTGATGAATTTCAGAATTTATCAGGGGAAAACTTCAACGTTGTTGATCATTATCACACAACTCGTAATTACGATCCCAGGGTAAACAAGGGGATGCAAAGGGATTGGAATTTAGCCCTGAACTCTTACTGAGGGCTTAAGCAATAGAAGTGGGATCGGCCAGGTGCAGTGGCTGCAAAATGTGGTGGACTTACTAAATGTGAGCAGTTTACAGAGGGCTAAGAAGGTGTTTAGTTTGAGACAGACACCCCCACCCTCCCCCAAATGATTAAGCTCATTGCTATTCACAAGCTTCACTTCTAAAGTTGCTACAGCCAAAAAAGACACAAAACAGTCATAAATATACTCCAGCTCAGACCTGCAGTAAGTCTAGTGCCCCACATGACCTACCAATGGTACTGCAACACCCTTTCATAATTTTGAATTCAATATTGAATTAATTTAAATATATTGAATTTGATTTAAAAATATGTTTAACCCCTTCGCTGCGGGGGTAATTCCCCATGGGGGGGGGGGCGCGGTGCTCATGACAAGCCTAGCTCGTCATGAGGCACAGTCGAGCTGTGCTCATGACGAGCCGTGCTCATGACGAGTTGGGCTCATCATGACTCCGCCCACTGATTGATTCTCCCGCCTAGGTGGGGAATCAATTACCACTTAACACTGATTTGCAGAAGGCACCTGCCTTACTACTCGACTGTGGATATAAACGTACGGTGCAACTCACTGACCATCTTTTGAACATGGACGTACGTTAACCCTGTGTTTTCAGTGTATCAAAAGCATGGACCTGTAGGCTGTCCACTACTTCCTGGCTGGCACTATGCATGAAGGACTTATTGAAGCACCACTGGACAGCCTTAGGCCTCTCTTGCCTGCCTGGAAGTCACAAGTGAGCCCAAGGAGGCCAGCGATCCAACCCATGCTTTGATGCCCACTCTACCCTTCACAAGGCCAGAGGAGGACTACTGAAGAACTAACCTTGATGACAACAGATGTTCACATTCATCTGACGATCCCCCTAAACCGGAAGGGATGCCACATCTGAAAATACAGAGACAGTCTCGGATGATTCTATAGAGATCAGTACTTTTAAGATGAACTCTCACCTCAGGACTGCTGGAAAGGCGCTTTGGCATACCGGCCCCAGGGTCCGCTTATGGATTTCTCTTTAAAATTGATGGAAAGGATTGTGCCGCATGTCATCTCTTCCAAACAATGTCTTTTATTAGGAGACTTCAACATTCATAATCAAAGTAGTGTAAATATGGGCTCTATCCACTTCCTTCAAGATATGGTTTCTCTAGGGCTGGAAAAGATTAATGCAGGACCCACACACTACGCAGGTCATACCTTAGATCTTATTTTCGCTAATTCACCTCATATACACTCTGACCCCCCTGCCCTGTGGTCTGATCGAACCAGGCCCTGATTAAATTTCAGTTACATGGTACCAAGGTGATGGGCGCGCCTACCCCTCCCATCTGTCATACGAAGAAACTATGGCACAAGATTACAGAGGAGGCGTTTGCAAAGGAGTTCGTACCTCCCACCTTTAATAAACCTGGTGATATCAATGCCAGGCTAAACGAACTGCAGGAAGCCATAAAATCAGTTACTCGTGTGATGGCTCCACCCACAAAACAGCATTCTAATCCTTAAAGAAAGCATGCAGCTTGGTTCATCCTGAACTGCGCAGAGAGAAATCCAAATGCAAAAAACTGGAGAAGATGTGGCCAAATACCCAAACTCAGACAGAAAAAGAAACATTTAAAAACGCTGTTGTTCTTTACCATAAAAACCTCGAGGTGGCTCGGAAAGCCCATATCTCCTCCCACTTAAGTCAAGCTGGCAACTCCTCGAAGGAACTCAACAAAATACTCAAATCGTTCACGGCACCTAGGGCCTGTGCTAATTCAATCTCTCATTCCCAAGATTTATTTGATAACATCTCCAACTTTTTTGAAGAAAAAGTTAACAAAATATTCCATAAATTTCCAAATGATTCGAATACTTTAGTTACTTCTACTTCACTCCCTTTAGTCTCAAGAGGATCAGATGCTGCCTTAACAAACTTCCCGTTTTTACAGGTTTCCATAGTAGAAGAGATGCTAAGAACAGTTAAGTCGGGCTCTCCTAACGACTAAGGGGCACATGCATCAATATTGCTTTTTGCGATTCCTTAATTGCGAAAAATAAGGAATCGCAATTAAGGAATTGCAAACTGCAATGCATCAAGAAATCGCTAAAAAAATAGCGATTTCTTAAAATTTCTTAATTGCGATTCTCTAATTGAGAATCGCAATTAGGGAATACCTCCCCATTCATTCCTATGGGCCTTGAGGCCCATAGGAATGAATGGGAAGACATTCTCAATTTGCGATTTTCCATTAGAGATTCGCAAATTCAGAATGCAATTTCAAGGGTGCAGGGGTGTCCAAAGGACACCCTGTTGCACCCCTGAAATCTGCCTATAAGTACATCTTGCACACACACACATGCCCCAAGGGCTTGTGTGTGTGTAAAAGTTGAAATTGCATTCGCAAACGGCCGAATTTTGCGATTCGCACCATTTGCGAATGCAATTTACAATGATGCATGTGCCCCTTAAGGCCAACTAGCATGTTTGCCTTATTGGCTAAACACCTTGCTCCTTCCGTTCGCACCCTATTTAATCTATCCTTGAGTGAGGGGAAATCACCCCTGGCCTGGAAAGCAGTGAAAGTGCTCCCGATTTGTAAAAAGGCCAATGTATCTCCAACAGAGCTATCTAACTGTCGTCCCATTTCACTTCTTCCACTTATGAGTAAACAACTTGAAAGACATATTAATGGAAAGCTCATGGAGTACCTAGAATCCCAAGACTGTCGTCACCCCTCACAGTCTAGTTTTAAACCAAATTATTCCACCGAATCTACTCTTCTAGGTGTTACAGATTTTATTAGACTAGCTGTGGACAATAATAAGGCTGCATCGCTAGTGCTGCTAGACCTGTCCGCAGCCTTCGATATTGTATCCCACCATAAGCTCCTTCAAAGACTCTATGAAATTGAATACAAGGGTCAGCACTTCAATGGCTCTTTAGCTTTTTGGAGAAGCAGACACAGACAGTAAATTTAGGTCCCTTTCATTCTGGTGTTAGACCTCTCATGAAGGGGGTACAAAAGGGCTTGTGCCTTAGCCCCACACTATTCAATGTGTACGTGGCGCCTATTGCTACAATTGTTGGAGAACACAGGCTTACTCCCTTCTCATACGCTGACAACACCCAGCTTCTCTTTTCATTTGACAGTGGATCGGCAGCAACCAAAAGTCGGTTCGTAGAAGGTATGAGAGCAATTTCTGGCTGGCTGATGACAAATTGTCTCCAGCTTAATGTTAATAAAACTGAAATCTTAATGTTTGGCAATTCGCAAATACTGTGGTCCCCTGATTGGTGGCCCTGCCCCTACCCCTAGCCCTACAAAGACTACAAAGAACTTAGAAGTCTATCTAGATCATTCTTTATCTATGAGAGACCAAGCAGCTTCTACTTCAGGCACCTGTTTCTATACTTTGAGGCTTCAATGGAGTGTATTTTAACTCCTCCCTTTATCAGTAGGCAAGTCCCTGATTCAAGCCTTTGTAATCAGTCTTCTTGAATACTGTAATGCCCTTCTAGCAGCAGCAAACAAAGCCATACTGAACAGGTTACAAGTGGTTCAGAACACGGCAGCGCGGCTTGAATCAATATGCCGCTTATAACAGCTTCTCTCTTGTTACTAAGATGTCTCCACTGGTTTCCTTTTCGTAAAAGAATTACATCTAAAATCTGCTGGTTGGTCCATAAATCACTTAATAACAGAGGCCCTAATTATTTGGCAGAGAAACGTACACGCTATTTAACGAGCAAATTTTCTGCTCGGGGGAGAAGGTCCTTCTTATAGTCCCATGGTTCAACAAACTTCGCTCTGGTGGCAGAACTTTCTCATACTTTGCCCCACGATATTGGAACTCGCTCTCTATACACTTATGCAAATGCTCTAATTTCCTTCTGTTCCGGAAACTCCTGAAAACAGAACTTTTTAACAACTGATCCCGCTTCCAAGCTTTCTACCACCGCTCAAAGCACAGAGATATCCCTTTGGGGTGAGTCCTGCGCTGCATAAGCTTCCCCTCACCAACTCTGTTACATCTCTAACTAGTCAAGTGAAGTGATCAACATCCAGTTCACTATCCAGCTAGCTAGATCTCTCTTTTAGTGTGTTCTGAATTCTGTGTGCTCTTGAGCTTGCTATTATTAGCACCAGATGTAAGCATGCCGCCCAGGTATCCATAAATATCACACATGAACTCCAAGATTATGACTTCTTTATTTGCAAGAACCATTGGTAAGGTGGCTTCTATTTATCTTGCTTTGCACTGTGCTTTTTAGATGTTCACAAACCTTTACGGGCAATAACCATAACCATAATCAACACAGAAAATAAACTGTTTTGAAAGATTGCAATCCGCCATTTTACCTAGAATGTCTGTATCAAAGTTTCACAAACCTAGTCGTTGACAAGCCTTATTTTTCTATAATAATATAGTAGAGCACAGATTCTGAGTGTTTTGGTTAACGTGTGTTCCAAGCTTTGCAAACCTTAGGGCTTCATGAACAGTACAACTTTGTGAATAGCAGACCTTCATGAACATTCTAAATAGTGTTTAGCTAGAGGACCTGATATTATTACTTACATGTATATTATTATCTGTTTCACTTAGCTATCAGTTTTCACATGGGATTCACTTCTTATCATTTCATGGCTGTTACACTGTATCAGTGTGTTACATTTGTGAATTGGGTTTTGTGAGGGTGAGATATATTTTATATATATATATATATATATATATATATATATATATATATATATATATATATATATATATATATATATATATATATATATATATATATATATATATATTTATTTATTTATTTTTTTATTTTTCCTATCTGGCAAATTCACCAAGTTGCACCTGATCATGGTTGGTGCTCAGAACACGAACATGATTTACTTTTACTCCATGACAAGGTTGAAAATTCAGCCAAAACACGTTGGTCATCTGTTTTAGGTGCATGGTACCATTACTGCAATAAAGCATTAGAAAAACAACTCATCACGTTCTGGCTTTCCTTCGCAGGAATATCTGGTGGAAAGAATTTGTGGTTAGGAGATATAGATATATATTTATATATTGTGAGGATTGTGGTATCTTTTATGGGGTGTTTGTGACCTCACTGTGTAATGTACTCACAAAACTATCTTAGGCCCAGTCAGGCTCATTTATAAAACCTCTAGCTCAATCCTGTGTAACTGTGGAACTGTCACTGTAGGACAACCTGTGCTGGAGAACAGGGGTTCTCCACTTGCTGAAAGGGGGGTGTATAACATTTACACTGCTGTTCAGCAGGTAAGGCTCTTCCACTAATAGCCTCCGTTGCGGTCTGCTCTTCATGGGGGATCTGTTCATGCCACTTACATGTGGCTGCAGTTCAGGGTCATACTCTTTTGACGTACTATGCTTTCCTTCAATATGGTGCCTTAGGGGGAATTGGCCACTAGGTGATGCGGCAGTGATTCTGTTTATAGGCCCAGGCAGTCTTTCCTGAAACTGCAGGCTGTGCAACTCTTACATGCAGAGAGGGGAAGCTACCCTCGCTTCTGCAGGCATTCCCAAAGGTACGTGAGTGCACTGTGGGCTATTTTTTGATTCACCCTGGTGTCGGATCAGGTAGACAGAATAGCCACTAACCTGCCAAGATGACCAGCAGGGATGATGGTGTGCTGTTGAAACCCCTCATCCCTTTTACGCTGCCACACAGGGAGTAAAAGGTAAACCCACCAGCCTGATAGGAAGCACGTCGGGGAAAAGGGGAAGTGTAGAAAACAAAAAACACTGCTGGTCTCAAAGAGGCGCTGGTCTGAACCTCTCCGTGATATAACAGACCCTCAGGACCCAGAAGAACCACTACTGGAGCGGAGAGACCATGTGTACAAGAGAGGAGAAAATGATAAGCACTTAGACACATTAATGGTTCCCTGTTCTTTAGGACCTTTCCCCCACTAACACAGCACACTCACATTCCCAGCATACATTGGAAGGAATAGAAGTAGGGGTAGTTCAGGTCATCATGACATATACCCATAAAATGTTCAGCTCTAAAGAGAAAGTCAAACTGAAATGAACCAAAGTCCAGTACGCAGTGCTCTCTCCAGAGATACCAGTGCCACGATAATGTTATGTTATGTTATGGGAATTTGTATCGCGCACAGCTGCTCCAGCGAAGGAGCTTCCTGGCGCTTGACAGGGTAACCAACACAACACAACTAGGAAGGCAGCAAACTAAAAAACTAACAAGCTTAAGGAAATAAAAAAGTCTTGATGGCCCTACGGAATGAAAGGAGATCATCCAGCACACGTATCTTTAAAGGTAGAGAGTTCCACAGGGCCGCAGCCCGGACTCGGAATGAGCGGCCTCCAGCTCGGCTGAGATTAAACCGAGGGACCACTGCTAAATCATGGCCTAAGGATCTTAAAGGACGGGCAGGGACATACGGAGACAAAAGATTCATAAGAATCGGGGCAGAAGAGCCTTTAAGAATTTTGTAGGACAGGCAGAGCACTTTAAATTGAATCCTCTGCTTGACTGGTAGCCAGTGAAGGGAACGCAAAGTGTTGGCAGCGGAACAGAACCTAGGCAGACCCACCACTGCTCTGGCTGCCGCGTTCTGAACACGTTGTAAACGTGCAATTTTGGCCTGATTGACCCCTACCAGGAGGGAGCTAGCGTAGTCAAGTCTGGAGACCACGGTCGCCTGCAACACAAGCTGCCTGGTCGAGGCATCGAAGAATTTCAAGGCTGGGCTTAAACCTCGCAAAATTCCAAAACAGCATGCGGCAGTTCTTTTAGTATGGGAAAAAAAACTAAGGGCAGGATCTAACCACACCCTGAGATTTTTTATCTCCGTTACCGGGATCGGGGTGGTCCCAAGTTCCGGAGGCCACCAAATGTCGCCCCATAGTTCCACCTGCTTGCCGATGATCATTATCTCAGTCTTTTTTGCGTTCAGCTGGAGACAGTTGGAATTCATCCAGCTGGCAAGCGCCCTCAGTCCGTTCTGGAACCTAGGGGCATCCAAGTCAGAGTCCCCGCTGAGCGTGACCGCCAGCTGAGTGTCGTCAGCATATGAGACCATAGTCATGCCCCACTGCTTGACGACATCAGCCAGCGGCCTCACGTAAAGATTGAACAACGTGGGGCTCAGCGAGGAACCCTGGGGGATCCCATGGCCCAGGGGATGGGATTTGGACTGATGGGGCGGAATAGCCACGCAAAAGGATCGATCGGCGAGAAAAGAGCGGAACCACTGGAGGGCAGTCCCTATGATGCCAGCTTCTTCCAGGCGCTGGAGAAGGATCTTGTGAGAGACGGTGTCAAAGGCGGTGCTAAGATCTAATAAAACAAGCGCCGCCGTTTGACCCGAATCTAACACCAAGCGCAGGTGTTCCACCATGAAAAGAAGGGCTGTTTCCGTGCTGTGGTCAGCACGGAAACCATTCTGCGTAGGGTCCAGAATATTTGCCCGCAAAAGATGGTCGGAAAGGGCCCTGTTCACATGTGCCTCTGCTACTTTCGCCGGCCACGGGAGAAGCGATATCGGGCGGTGGTTCTCAGGTTTAAGAGAATCTAAACCAGGCTTCTTCAGGAAGGGCGTCACCACCGCATGCTTCCACTTGGCGGGAACCACGCCAGTAGCAAGCGAAAGATTGATCAGAGAGCCCACCGGAAAAAAGTCAAAGGAAGACGGGTCCCCTGAACAGAGCCGGTCTCAACGGATCTGCCGGAGAGCCAGACTTAGTATGCTGGGCCAGTTGATTAAAACTCTCAGGCAATAAGCAAGGAAGGGTATGCAAGACAATATGCTCCTCAGGACTAAGAGACGGTCCGGTGTACAATGTAGGAGTAGAGAAGGCTCGGTGGATGGCTTGGACCTTCTCGAGAAAAAAGCTCGCCAAGGCCTCACAGTGTGAAATAGAACAGATATCGCTAGTTGGGGCCTTTTTTGCCATCAGATCTTTAAGAGCCTTAAAGATGGATTTGGAGGGGTTAGAGCTGGTGCGGAACTCACAAGAGTAAAATGCCGCACGAGCTCTGCAGACAGCGCGGTGATAGATTTTAATAGTGACAAGTTTTGACGCTTTTTTACTAATGTCATAGGCTTTCCGCCAATCTCTTTCAGCGCGTCTGCACGTACTTTTTAATGTACGTAAGGAACCATCGTACCAGGGACTAGGGTCCCTTGAGCCACATTTGCTCAGAGTCACCGGGATGAGGGAGTCCAGAGCTCGGGTGATCCACTCGCAAAAGAGGTTGTGGCCCATTTCCACGTTGTCAAACAGGCCGAGTGGGTCCTCAGACAGAGTACGATACAGATCCTCTAATCTGAGTTTATTCCAGTGTCGTCTAGGGATGACTCTGGCCATGGGTTTAGAGGGGGACTCATACAGTGGGCACTGGATAGTCACTAAGAAATGGTCAGTCCAGGCAAGAGGGGTAGATGTTAGGACCCTTGCCTCAGTAAGGTTTGTAAAGAACGGGTCCAAGGTATGACCCCCCACATGAGTGGGATAGGTGACCAGTTGATGCAATTGAAAGGCCTCCAGGTCAGCCAAAGTACTACTAACAGCAGGGGCGGTCAAGCTCTCAAAGTGGAGATTCAAGTCCCCTAGAATGGAAAAATTAGCACATCCTACAGCCAGCATACTTATAGCATCTGGAAGAGCCTCCCTAAATGCCACATCACTACCCGGTGGGCGGTAAATCAACATGCCAGAGAAGGAGAACTGGGGGCTGATTGAAATCGGGAACGAAGCACGGATCAGCTAGTCATTGAACCAAGCAGACAGACACGCTGTTCTGCTCTGAAGCGATCCGGGAGCAGGCACACGCATATCTACGATTCTGTAAGACCTCCACCATTGGATGGCAGCTACATAAATAAGTAGTAAGACGGAGCTACAGCCCATCGTGCCACGAGTACACATCGTGTTCCAATACGCTCCTGCACCTCCAGCACGCAGACACACCCATTCGGCGCATGCTACAACTGCACATTGTCCGTGCCTTCTGATTCCTCACTACTAGGAATTTTTCCAGGCAGTGCCATTCAATAATCTGCCAGCCTACCCTCATACGGGCGCCAGGCTGGGTCCCCTGTGAGTATTGTTTTTCTTCACTAGACTCACAGTGAGACTCTTTCTACACTAGGCTGTGCAGACCATCCTTCAGGTGTCTCTACACTCCCAGGTCCTGAAGAGACCCTATATTGCTCACAGGGTCGAAACGCCATTAACTGTTTACAAAAGCAAAACATTATCCAGCACTTATCATTGTATAAAGCGCGGATTTACACAATATATACCTGTTAATGGTTGTCTTTATGTTTTAAAGGAAACCTTGTATATATGTCACAAATACGTCACCATTAGTTTAGGTTCCATTTTTTCACTGGGACACCACTCACCAATGTTTGACTATTATTTAAATACTATGTATGTATAAATCGCTGTTCGTACAAATCAAATCCATGGTATGTTTGGTTTGCTCTCTTTCTGACATCAATCTAACCCTGTACATTGCCATTGTGCATGCTTTATTAGGAACTAGCTTACCCGTCGCGCGTTGCTGTGATCTCCGAAGAAAGGAAATTCAAGGAAACTCGTTATGATAATATTCAATTTACATTGTGTCATTTTTATTGAAACGTATTCATTTTAATAGGGAAAACATTTCAAAGTGTCATTTTAATTCTATTTATTTATTTGAGTGCTTGTGGATACACGATTTTTTGTTTTTCCGTTTGGTGCGTACATCATTATTCGAAAAATTATGAGGCCCTGGGGGAGCTGATATTTAAAAAAGAATTATGTCAGAAAGCTTCGCGGGAGTGTACTCAACAACTTCCCAAAGTTTCCTGGTGATCGGATGAATGGTGTTTTAATTCAATTTATTTATTTGAGTGCTTGTGGATACACGATTTTTTGTTTTTCCGTCTTGTGCGTACATCAGTATTCGAAAGATTATGAGGGCCCTGGGGGGCCGATATTTTTTAAAAATGTATGCCAAAAACCTTCGCGGGAGTGTACTCAACAACTTTCCAAAGTTGCATGGCGATCGGATGAATGGTGTTTTAATTCTATTTATTTATTCGAGTGCTTGTGGATACACGATTTTTTGTTTTTCCGTCTGGTGCGTACATCAGTATTCGAAAGGTAATGAGGGCCCTGGGGGGCCGATATTTAAAAACATTTTATGCCAGAAACCTTCGTGGGAGTGTACTTAACAACTTCCCAAAGTTTCATGGCAATTTTGTGTTTTTCCGTCTTGTGCATACATCAGTATTCGAAAGATTATAAGTGTCCTGGGGGGCCGATATTTTTAAAAAATGTATGCCAGAAACCTTTGGGGGAGTGTACTCAACAACTTCCCAAAGTTTCATGGTGATCGGATGAATGGTGTTTTAATTCTATTTATTTATTCGAGTGCTTGTGGATACACGATTTGTTGTTTTTTCGTCTGGTGCGTATATCAGTATTCGAAAGATTATGAGGGCCCTGGGGGGCCGATATTTAAAAACATTTTATGCCAGAAATCTTCGCGGGAGTGTACTCAACAACTTCCCAAAGTTTCATGGCGATCGGATGAATGGTGTAGTAATGCATAGAGGACAAACAGACAGACATACATTAGTTTTTATATATATAGATAAGTTTCCATTAGTCCACAGGAGCCATTGTTTTCCTGATAATTCAGTACACAAGGAAGCGGGACTGCCGGTGAAAACGATAACCAGAGCCTGCTGGGGGAAAACAAAAGGAATTCTGCAATCACAACCCGGAACAGGGAGCGGCAAGGAAAGACACAGCAGGCCCGTATCTCCGCAGGCCAGGCC
Source organism: Lissotriton helveticus (assembly GCF_964261635.1). Taxonomy (NCBI): domain Eukaryota; kingdom Metazoa; phylum Chordata; class Amphibia; order Caudata; family Salamandridae; genus Lissotriton; species Lissotriton helveticus. Next base: position 1,026,497,928 of record NC_136065.1, read on the forward strand.
AGGCCCGGACTGGCCGTTGCGGGCACCGGGCAATCCCCCCGTGCGCTGCAAGGGTGGGGGCCGGTTTTGGGCCCTGGGGGCCGTTTATGTTACAGGGTCGTTTTTGCAGCATAGCTGCAAAATCGGCCCTGTAACAAAATCGGCTGAAAACTGGCCCCGGCAAAGAGCTCGGTCGCACCCCCAGGGGGCCGGCCGAGCACTTTGCCAGGGCCGGTTTTGGTTCTCAGTCCGGCCCTGCCGCAGGCAAACCCGCAAGAACACGACCCCGGGGATCCAGCATATGAACAGGAATGGCGAGTCTAAGGGAAATACTCCAAGAAAATCTGAACGACAAGCACCAGGTCAGCGTACCTGAGGGGCTTATATCCTGCCCTCATTCTGCTGCTGACCTCTAGAGTTCCTTCCTGCGTGGGCGATACTGGTGCGGGGTGGGGGTCCACCTATTGTGAAGTTTACCATACAGCATGCGGTCACATAGAGACTGGTGCTGGCTTTGGCACTCAACCAATTCCATGAATATCTTGCTGCTAAGCCTGTCAGTGCAGCGGGGGCTGCAGAAGCTAAGCATACGGGCGGATACAGGGGCAATACCGATCGACACGTGACCAGGCGTGCCACGGCCCATAAGCTCTAGCTGCTTTAGCAGCAGGTGCGGTGGTGCTTATGGTACATGCTACAGCCCTCCCCTCGACCGCCTGGGAGACTGCTGCCATGGTTCAATCCTTAACACCACTCTCAACTCCTTCCACCGCTGGCTGTCGACTCATCAACTAATACTGAATTCTTCCAAAACAGAATTCCCTCTCCTCTCAACCTCACTATTGCCTCCTCCTATCCAATCTTGGATGAACAATCTGAACCTTCTCAACAACAAGCCTATCATTGTTGACAGTGCCAAATCTCTAGGCGTCATCCTAGACAAAAGGCTCAACTTACAGTCCCATATCAATACCATCGCCAAGAAAGCACGCTACCAACTGTGCCTTCTCTGGTGGGTTAGGCGCTTCTTTCCTTAAAAAAGACCTAAAAACCTTGGTCCAATCATTGGTTCTTTCCTGAGTGGACTACAGCAACTCTCTCCTTGCTGGCCTACCCAAATCCCACTGTTCTCCTCTAAAACCCATCCTCCACTCAGCAGCTCGCTTCGTATATTGGGCTAACAGAAATGATCACTTCACACCCATACTTCTTGTCTCTTCGCTGGCTTCCTCTTGAAGCAAGGTCAATTTACAAGACTGTCTGTATCACCCACAAAGCCTTGCACACCTCCACCCCACGGTATCTGGCTAATAACCTCAAAATCTCAGGAGGCTCTAAACCGTCAGGAAAAGCGGAAAACTTACTGCTCAAACCTCCTACCTTCAAAAGGGAAAGATTTATGGCTCAATCCTTCCCTGGTAATGCGCCCAGAATCTCGAATTCACTGCCTCCATCCCTCCAAACCAGCACCTCTATCTGGACCTTCAAAACAGATCTTAAAACTCTCCTCCTCCAAAGGCACTTCCTGGAATAATTTAACCCATTTATTGTCCAATAAGGCCATCTAGCACTCACGTGGTCAACTTTGTAAATATGTATTTTACTCCTGTTTTAACCTAACGCTGACACCTTTTATTTTTTACAATATAAATACGCAACTTGTTTGTGTTGTAACTGCATATATGTAACTTATTAACATACTCAGCCTATCCTTTGTAACTTTATATATGTAATTTGTTAGCGTGTTTAGTATATCTTGTGTACCTTTTGTAACTTACCTGGTTCTTTTGTAAAGCGCTCTGACACCTTTGGGTAAAGTTTGCGCTATATAAAACTGCATTAAATAAAACAAATAAATTGCCCCTCAACACCAT